>NC_090665.1:631666-1263333 GCF_013368605.1 Nyctibius grandis
AGCTCTAAGAAATCCTAATGTTTAGTCTGGGGGAGATTGTTGTAGGTCAGAAGTTGCCATTAAAACAACAACGACAAAACAAAAACTACCTGAAAACTCGCCCTTTTCCTGTTCTCACCAGTGGCCCCGCAGTTGTCCAGACTGTGCTTTGGGGCAGATTTTAGCTCACAAATCCCTAAAGCACTCCAGGGTTACGATGAGTCTGTATCCAAAGGTGGAAATGACTGTGCCATCGCCTCCCATTTGCTTTTGTGGTTTGATGCTGTTGAGTTGACACTGGAACTGTGACATTTGACTTATTCTTTTTCCTCCTTTTTTATTTAATCCATTTTTATTCATCATAGTTATCACTTTTTATATTTCTTCCGTAGGCCCAAGTTAGCATAAGATAAAAAAGAAGCAAGGTGGTAAATGTCAATACCATATTGACATGGTTACACTCACAGAAAGCATTTTTTCTCCTAGTAGTGTGTTTACTGAGGTAACATTTTCTGCTGTGGTTTTAAATGGCTTGTCTTTTAATATCAACTAGATGCTTTCTGCACTATTATTTTCTTCTAATTTTCATCCAGCTTTGGTGGATTGAATGATGGAGCAAAGGGACCTTGCTTGAGTCTTTGCTCTTGTGGCCCTTGCACTGGTGAGGTTGTCCCAGGAGGGGTTTCTGTCAGCTCAGCTCTGTGGACAGGCAGAAGTAACGGATGGTCTGAAGTGCTTTGCAGGGTACTTTGAGAAAAGGAAAGAGTTGTTCAGGACAATTCCGCCTCCCCTCATGCGTTAGCACTTACTGCACGTCTCATCGTGATGAGGGAACATCAGCTGGTTTGTTCTGAAGAACTGGCCAACGTTTTGTGATGATTTCAGTTTACTCAAACCTCTGTGGCTTGGATTTCCTAGAGCCTCCCAGCGCTCCTCAGCTCCAGCCTGGCCACAGATGCTGGGAGAACATCGGGTCGGGGTGTGTGGGTCTGGCTGCGAGCAGGCGGGACGCAGGCGTGTGTGAAAACAGGCGGAGGGGGAGAAGAAAATACGTACCCAAATGAGAGCACTTCGGGTTCTAGTTTGAAATTAGCTTTGTGTTTCATTATAGCCAAATGAATGATTTTGTTTGCAATAAATGGAGAGAATGAAAACTAGAATGCTGGTGTGAGATTGGCTTTAAAAATTAATTTATTGGGAAAATAGCGTTTCACAATGATAATCTTTGGGGAAACATGAAGAAATCTTTAGGTCTGCCAGTTCTGTGAATGCGTTGTACATGTGAGATCAGTGGGACATGCAGTTACTGCTCAATTTCTCATGCTTTTGAATTTAATGCTGACCAAAAGTTAGCAGCAACCTGCAGTGAAGTCTTCACAACACAAAATTCCTGCTAAAAACAGTTCTTACAGGCAGGGAAATTATCCAGGCTTTTTCAGACCTCTTCCATGATTTAATTTGGTAATACTGTTTTCAAATGCTGCCATAGGACAGACCTTCTGTTGACAGAAATTGAATGTGATCCCCATTTCCCCAGAGCTTTAAGATGTTCCAAAGACCAATAAGATTATTGTACAACATGTCAGAGTTGAGCAATTCACCTCAGTTGAGCCTACATTTTCCCACTGGGCATAGAAAGGGTTTGAATACATACTGCGCTGGCAGACAGCTCATGTAGGTATGACTTCAGGTGATAAATACTTGGTAGCCCAACATTTTAACTTCCTTTAACCATTCTCTTACAAATATAAATGCCAAGTATTTGTGGCACTTTGAATTCCTGGTAACTGCTGCGTGGCTCTGTAGATAGTCAGGAGGGCTCCAGGAATGCCTTTAGTCTGGCTTTGGTTTCTTAAATTGCAATGCCCCTCATTTCAAGGCAGTCTTATCGGGGAACAGTCACTGAACTAGTTTTTGTTCTAATTTATGTTCTGAAATCTTTGAGTGTTCCTCCTGTTTTAGTTCGTGTTTTTTAGCAAGCTGTATTAATTAATGCAGACTAACTAGTGTACGTGGCCAAGTCTCTGATGGGAGACATCTTTGTCTGCTCTTGGACTCTGCCCAGCACACTGTAGACATTAGTGGAATACAATTTTAAATAGTAATTAATGCCTGTACAGTTGATTTCTATACCTGTCAAAAAATAATTGTGTAAAGTATAAATCTCAGGAGTGAAGAGCTCGGGGGGGTGAGAGGAGTGTGTATATCCTTTTTCAGCTGCTAACAGTAACTGTACATAACCTTTTTTCAAAGTGCTGCCAAGTAGAGAAATGGGGCTGGCTGCTGCCTCTCCCCAGGGAGGGTTTTCGCAATCAGGAACTCCAACTGGAAGGCAGGGGCGTGTGACTGTGCAGCTCTGTTAGCTGCACCGGCTGCCCAGAGGAGGGTGTTCAGTCTGAGCTTAGACTGCATAGACCAGACACTGCAAATCATAGAAATGCTGAATTGTTGCCTCAGACACTTTGTGCTGTGTTTTCCAACACCTGCCTGTCTGTAGATACTCCGTGTGATGCAGAGAATCAAGTCAAGGAGCTGAAGGTGTTTGCCTTTGGCACCATAGCTACATACTGTCTGTATCTTCACAGGCTTCAGGAAGACAGTAATGCCTTGATCAATTTAATGCCTTAGCTCTGTCACAGCAAGGCTGGTTTGCTGGGGAAGCCCTCGTGTTTGGCTTCCTTGCTTTTTCACCACGAGTGGCTCACGTCCTTTGAGTATCTTAAATTTCAGATCCAAGCGCTGACATCTAACGGACCTGTACGGGGCAGCGTCTGGGCACCGGGCTGTGCTCACGTGGGCAGTAGGAGCAGTGATGGGGGTCACAAGGGCCACGATCTACTCATGTCCTCTGGGGTGTTCCTGCAGTGACCAACAGCACCGGTGTGTCCATGGGGCTGGGTGCAGGTGCCACCACCCCGTCCTCCCCTGCTCTCCATGCCAGCACCGCTACCCGACGCAGAGCTTCAGCCAAGAGCACTAGAATGAAGCAGTTTGTCTCAGCTACCTGAGCACAGATTTCAGAGCAGGCCATGGACAGCTGTGCTGACGTTGGACAGGATTACACTAACAGGGGAGCTGGCACAGAAACCAGCCCGTATCCATCATGCTTGTCTGAAAGAGACAAAGAGCAGAGCACCTGTGATGGTGCAGAGCCCTGTGCAGACCCACAGCGTGGCCGGGGGGCCGTGGGGGCTGGGGGCTGTGGGGAGGAGCTGTGGGGCTGTGGAGAGCTGTCACCGCTGCTGCCAGGAATGTTCCTCCCTTGTTTAATTTTTCAGAGTCAAACCCACACGGATTTGCATTGGTGTTTGAACATGTTCTAGCGGTTGCTTTATTTAAGGCTGATCATTTCTTACTGCTGGGGCGTCTGGCTTGTGAAGGCTGGCCACCTTCCAGGAGGTGCCAACATGGAGCAAATCTGCTGGAAAAACGGCTGGGACCTGTTTCTGCTGAGGGCTCCCCGTGGGTCAGGCTGCCTGGTCTGTGTTAGGTACAAGCCAAGCTATCAACAGTGTCATACCGTTTCTTGTTTCCTTGTCAATGAAATTCCTGATACCGCTGCATGTTAGTTTTAATAAATATTAGATCCACTGTAAATGGTTACTTTCACAGAATCAATGAGGTTGGAAGAGACCTCAGGGATCATCGAGTCCAACCGTTGCCCTGGCACCCCCCTGTCAACTAGACCATGGCACTAAGTGCCATGTCCAGTCTTGTCTTAAACCCCTCCAGAGATGGTGACTCCACCACCTCCCTGGGCAGCCCCTTCCAATGGCTAATGACCCTTGCTGAGAAGAAATGCTTCCTAATGTCCAACCTGAACCTCCCCTGGTGAAGCTTGAGGCTGTGTCCTCTTGTCCTATTGCTGGTTGCCTGGGAGAAGAGCCCGACTCCCACTGCGCTACAACCTCCCTTCAGGTAGTTGTAGACTGCACTAAGGTCACCTCTGAGCCTCCTCTTCTCCAGGGATACTTTCTGATAGTCCTGTTTGTAGTGGCTTTCCCTGATCAATAACAGCACTGAAGAGTCCCTCCAGCACGCTGAAATCCCCATCTGCATTTTCCTAACTCTTCCTGCAGCTGGTCTGCCATTGCAACTCAATTGGAAAAATGTACAGACCTCTGGCTTGAGTAATGCCTCTTACATTCATCATCCTCGGCATGTCCACTGGCTCTGCAATCCCAAAATGTTACTAATTTCAGAATACAGCCTTAAATACGTGTCTCTGCATGCATACATGTGTATACACGTACATTCATAAACTCAAATGTACGTTTGAGTAAACAAATCTAAACACTCATTTGCTGAAAACATTTACCACATGGTTTCTTTCCTTGTTTGCCGTCTGTCAGGCAGCCATTCCCTAGCAATTTCACCTTTACAATATCTTAAGATTATTATATAGACATGAATCTTAAATGGATTTATTTTTGTTCATGGAAAAACATCAGAATTCAGGTAATTAAGGAGGAGGTGAAGAGGAATTCAGGTAAATAACTTGATTATTTAATATCCCTCCCTCTGTTAATGATGATTGCATTGCATTGCTCTTATTAGAACTGAAAAAATAAGTGCTTTTTCAAGTCAGTGGCAAAAATGAAAACAAAGCTGGAAACCAGTATTTTCTGAACAGTAAAAAGACAAAATATTGCTACCATTCTTCCAAACAGTAAAAAGTCATGTGTGTGAACAAAATATTTAATTTTTAAAACATCAAATCAAAAATATTGGCTTACTTGAAACCTTTTATCTTATTCTGATGATAATATGCTTTTTAGACTGAGTTGGAAAATGTTTTATTGGGTACTTTAATGCTTTTGTGAACCTACCCTATTTCTGGAATTGCTGCTTTGTCACGTATTCAGAAATACTGCATGTGCTAAATTTCAGTGTATTTAAGTTTCAGTCAATTGCTTTTTTCAGTTCAGAGTATGAATATATTCTCAAATAAGACATTTGTTTCCATTTACATGGCTTACAATTCAGTAACAAACAACAGATGGAAAAACAATATCCAAGTTCTCTTGTACAAAATGTCTTGTGAATGCCATCTCTTCGTTTTATAAAACCAGGCCAATATCCAGTTCTATAAGTGTAATTTAAAAGTATGGCTATAACAACGAAGAAATAGAAGTAGAAATAACTCACACTTTGATCTCCTGCTGGAGCCCCTCCTTGGGGCCTTGGTTCCCCCCCTTGCAGACGGAGTCTGGCCGGCAAAGGATTCGTCCTCAGCTCTGGGCAATGGAATCCTGTTTTGCCTCAGCTGCTGAGAAGTCTGAACCCCCTACAACGAAGGACGTGACCCGCAGCCTCTTTAGTTTGCTGAGGACAGGTTGGGAGACAATTTGATTGTGGTGGGACAAGCGATGTGGTACTGTGAAGCTCTTGAACTTGGTGTGAAACGCAGCCATTGGAGCCACCAGAGACTCGGAACAACTCGCTGTTGAAACACCTCAGTTTGGTGCAGAATAAACCGCAGCAGTTTAGTACCAAGAGCAGGACAGCTTGATAAACCCCAAAATAACCATTGCTAAATCATTAATGCTAATGGCTGTATGTCTAGGTTTGGTGTGGGTGTTCTTCCACTTGCTTTAATGTTTTCTTGTCAAGCTAGTTCCTAGATGGCTGTTATTTACTGCGTGTTCTTGTGTTGGATGAAGATGTGGTTACGGCAGGTGTGGTGTTGCTGCCTTGCAAAGGGTGTTTCCAGCCCCACACTGTTCTGATCATACTGACTGTTTAGCAGATGTCCAACGGTTTTAAAGACAAAAGAGGAAATTTTTGCTTCTTACTACAAGGTTGTGACGTGTTTCGCCGAAGGCAAACACAGACAGTGTTTAGCAACTCCAGTGTTGCTGTTCGTGCTTTCCCTGCCTCCTCGGAGGCTCTGGGTGATGGAGAGGGGACACGGAGCCCGTGCTGCTCGCTGGGTTTGGCTGCCCGTGGTGGGAAGGGCGAGCTCTGCAGAGCTGTGCTGCCTCCCGCCGGTGCTTCGCTTTGTTGCCTGAAATACTGGATTAGAATGAAAAAATCCCTTTGGCGTGCAGCGTAACCAACTGGAGTATCGCTGCATTTCCTTCTGTCCACGTACGAAGCTGCTTTCTGCTTTGAACAGGTTTATTTCCTGGTGTGTTTTCCTAAAACAAGCAGTTTCCCAGGGGTCCTTTTGAGCAGAACTTGGCTGACCTGGGTGATTCTTTCACAGTAACGCTGTGTGAGTGTAGGAAGTGGAAACGCAACAGGAGCAGAAGCGAGGTGAAGAGGTGTTGCTGTTATGAACAGAGGTAAGTTATAAGCCCACGTATTTCTTGCTTCCAAACCACAGCTTGAAAATTCCCTCTGATGTAGCAATACTTATTCTTAGCAGGGCTGATGTAGCAATGCTTATTTTTAGCAGGGCTGATTTATTGAGGTAGCAGGTCAGTGTCTGAGCTGGTTCATGCAAATCCTGGTGTGGGGATCAGAAGTGGCAGCAGTGGGGAGGCTGGGTGTTGGGGTGTAACACGAGGTAATTGCTACACGGAATTGATCTGGATTTTAATGTTCTCCCATTTCATTCGGCACCCCATCTTGTGCTGTCTCAGCTGGTCCCTTCTACCGAAAGGGCTCTAACAAAATCTGTATGATGTGAGCTCCTGCTCCCCTCCTCCCGGAGCTCCGTCACTAAGCGGAGGAGCTCCCTGACCTGGGTACGTGTCCCACAGCTCGCTGCTGCGGGCTGGTGCTGGTGTAAGAGCAGGGCACACCCTGCTCTCTGTTCCTTATTTTCTATCGGCCGCTCTCCTCGTGAGCCCTCCTGCTGGGTGCAGGAAAGGGGGTGACGGGGGTGTCGCCCCGACATTTAATCTGGGGTTGAAGTGCCGGCTCGGTCGGCTCCGAGCAGCCAAACGTCTTGCTGACAAAACACTTTTTCTCAGGAGCTGCACCACAGAGTAACCTCTGCCCTGGGGTTCAGCCCAGAAGTCTCCTCCTGGCCAGGACCCAAACAAAACACGGGATTAACTTTGCCCCGTGCGTGTGCGCTGGCCTGTGGCTGATCCCAGTCGGTGCTAGGCCGGGGGCTGTGCCGCAGGCATGGGGGCCAAGCTGCTGTGCTTCTGCCTCGCTGCTGCTCTCCTGGCTTACTACATCTACGCCCCCATCCCTGAGGACATCGAGGAGCCCTGGAAGGTGATGTTCATCTCGGCCTCCTTCAGGGCCGTCAGCGACCTGGTGAGTGTCGTGCGGGACCGGCCTGGGGAGGCACGGCTATGGAGCAGAGGGCGTCCCCGGGCCTCTAGGGCTGATAGAGACACGGCAATATATACCTGTCATACATATATAATATGTATATATATGGTAATATACTAAGTGAAGGACAGGAGTAGCTGGAATTAAGCATTAAACTTACTCTAACTATGGCTATAAAGAAACTTAGCGAAGATTTAATTCTGCAATCTCAAAACCAGGATATTCAAGTAACTGCAAATGTGATATGTAATGCAAACATGGACAGGCAAATGCAAACAAGTTTACTTTGCTTTACGATCCTTTGCAGCTGAAGCACTGCTCATTGAATTTTTCACGTTTCTCAGAACCTGTGTATTGAGCTTCCTTGGAAGTATTGTGCTGGGTGTCAGAGAAAGGGGAACTAGAGCACTTAAACTATTATTTTTTGTGATTTCATAGGAATCTAGTGACAGAATGAGCCTAAAAACTACACAGAGCTAATTATATAGCCATATATAACATATATAACTATATATTGCCCCCCCCCAGTGCGTAGTTCGGGATTTTGCCTTTTCTGTTTCAGTTAAAACACGGTGGGTCTGATTTTCAGAAGTCTCTGGGAGCTGCCTCTTGTATCAGTTTTCGGGTACAGGCAAGGGTGCATGTTTTCTTGGGATGTCTCCTAAACATCACCTAGAAACCACCATCGTTCTCCAGAGCCATCCCCGTGTCAGACAGCCTTTGTTTGCAGTGGAGACCTGTTCTGGGGTCTGTACAGCCAGCAGAAGGGGTGTGTGTGATTTGCGTGTGTATTTACTCATGGCCTCTTTGCTGCTTCCCTGTTTGTTTTGATCTCATGGTTTGAGGTCTGGGTGGTGGAAGAGGAAAAAGTGGTGAGAGAGAAACTGCTGCCTGCACTTCTGACGTGCTGCCTTGCTTCTTCCCCTCCTACATCTCCTTTGGAGATGCACGGGGGGGTGCACAGGTAACTGGTTTCCCCAGGCACACCTCGTGTCACACCTGCAGCCTCCAGCACAGCGTTGCCCAACACTCAGCGAGCAGCAGCGTCTCCTTCCAGCGCTGCGGGATTGTGTGTTTGCCCTTGAACGTGGAGTTGGTGTCTGTCGTGGCTGCTGTGTCAGCAGCAGTGGTGTGGAGCGAGCGTGGTTTGTACCTGTGCTCCCATCTCGTGCAGAGCCCGTGATCCTGCGGGACATGGAGAAAGTGACTGTGGAAAACGCTTTCCAAAGCACAAGGAACACCAACCCCAAAGCGGTTGGTTTCCTCTTACCCCCGTGACATGCAGTAGTCTCAGATCTGGGACAATGAGACTTCTCAGATGCAGTATGATTGCCTTTTGTTTTTATATGGCAATGGCCTTGAAACCACAGGCAGCAGACCAGTGGTTTTCCACAATGTAAAATGTGGATAAAACAGCTCAGAGCGCGTTGAAAAGCCGCAGTCCCGAAGCCGAGGGAATTCCTCCCAGCACTGGGGAGCTTCAAGCTCAGTGCAACTACAGCAGGGCTCACTTTGACCTGTATATTTATTTTTTCAAGATGCTAATCCTCAGGGGAAATACAACAGCTGAGAAATATTTATGTAAACTGTGTAATCACTGTGGATAAAAATACACAGTTTTGGCATGTGTATGTGTCTGTCTTCGCTGAGCTTATGGCAAGCCCTGAATTTTCCTTCTGCCCTGTGTGCCTCTTGCTGCCTGTTTGTCTCCATCTTGGTTCCACAGCACAGAGTTCGGCAGAGGTCCCAGCATCAGCTGGGCCAAGTCTTCAGAGATGTGACTCTTAAATATGGTGGTGATCACCCCCCAAGTACTGTCAGTAAGGTCTTAGCTGTGTTCTCTTTTTTCCTAACTTCTGAAGAAGTAGGTTATATGTGGAAGATGATTCAATAGTTGTTTTAAATATAATGTAAAGAAAAAAAATACAAAAGCAAACCAAGCAGGGTGAGATTGTTGTAAATTATACACCAAACCCTGAATGCCAGGTGTTACCTTTCAAGGGGTGATCAGTTAGTGGGGAGGGTTTTGTGTGTGTTACATTCTTCCTGGGGAAGAGTAAAGCATCTCTTGGAAAGCTAAACCTCTGCCAGGTTCTGCACAGGGCTGGGCTATCTTATTCCTTATTAAACTCAAACCTGGCTTGAGTTTGATCTGTTTCTCACCTTCCGGTAACATGTAAGGCAGAACTTGGTTTTATTACTTAATCATTTCTGTTGCTGTGTGATGAGGCGGTTAGGAGACTTGTGTGGGAAGCTGGGCCAGTCCTGTGCTGCTGGGGTGGTTATGGGGGAGCCAGGCTGACCTGGGGCCAGGCTGGGGAAATGGCCCACGGGAAAACCGCCAGTGCCAGGCATTGCCCAACGTACTTTCCTTCCTGAACGACTGATAACACCGCGCTGGTAACAGCCACGGGAGTGCTTGTTGTACCAAAACATGCCCAGTGGTTTAATAAACTTAGGCATGTTGATAACCCAGTTATCTCCAACCCAAGCACTCTGATCAAAGTTTTCAGTGCAATTACAGGATTGTTTTTCCCTGCTCAGGCAATGGCCTGAAATTTAGAGAACCACTTTTTTTTTTATCACAGTGTCAGCTCTTAATTTTTTGGGTGTTTAACTAGACTATGCACAAGAGCAGTGCACGTTAAACTGAAAGGTAATGTGCAAATCGGTTTGAAATTTCTTCCAGTTTTGCTTGAAATGGACTAGAAATCGAAGCTCTGAATTCACTTCCAGCAAGTCAGATAGCAAATGACTTTCAAAAAAGCTTGAAGTTGTATTTGTCAGACCTTTCTTTTGTCTAAAAGAACAAACACACAACAACAAAAAAACCTGCAAAACCTCGCCCCCCCCCCCCCCCCCCGCCTCAAGCTGTTCCTTAATATATCATTAGGAACTAGATAATATAATAGTCCCAACTCATAGAATCATAGAATCATTTTGGTTGGAAAGGACCTTTAAGATCATCATGAAGTGTCCACGTTGGTTTTACCCTCTAGCTGCTGGCCCCATGGAGTGTCTCCCCAGGTCAGAGAGTTACTGGGATCATTCCCAGTTGGAGTCGGACTGGAGCCAGCGTTGGGCAGATGTGGTGATGCCACACCAGGGCTGTGCTTCTCTTGGTTCATTCAACAGGGAATCGCCTCAGGGGCAGAGGGCTGGTGGAAAGTGAAGTGGGACCATGTGAACATCATGAGGTTCAACAAGGCCAAGTGCAAGTTCCTGCACCTGGCTCAGGGCAACCCCCAGTATCAATACAGGCTGGGGGATGAAGGGATTGAGAGCAGCCCTGTGGGAAGGGCCTGGGTGTACTGGTGGGTGAAAAGCTGGACATGAGCCAGCAATGTGCACTCACAGCCCTGAAAGCCAACTGTATCCTGGGCTGTATCCCTAGCAGCGTGGCCAGCAGGTCCAGGGAGGTGACTTTGACCCTCTGCTCTCGTGAGACTCCCCCCCTGCAGTGCTGCGTCCAGCTCTGGGACCCCCAACATAAGAGGGACACGGAGCTGTTGGAGCGAGTCCAGAGGAGGCCACGGAGATGTTCAGAGGGCTGGAGCCCCTCTGCTCTGGAGACAGGCTGAGAGAGCTGGGGCTGTTCAACCTGGAGAAGAGAAGGCTCCGGGGAGACCTTCTAGCACCTTCCAGTACTTTAAGAGGGCTTATAAGAAAGATGGGGGCAGACTTTCTTAGCAGGGCCTGTAGCAATAGGACAAGGGGTGATGGTTTTAAACTAAAGAAGGGTAGATTCAGGCTAGATATAAGGAAGAAATTTTTTATGCTGAGGGTGGTGAAACCCTGGCACAGGTTGCCCAGAGAGGTGGTAGATGCCCCATTCCTGGAAAGATTCAAGGCCAGGTTGGACAGGGCTCTGAGCAACCAGATCTAGTGGAAGGTGTCCCTGCTCACTGCAGGGGGGTTGGACTAGATAATCTTTAAAGGTCCCTTCCAACCCAAACCAGTCTAAGATTATGTGATTCTGTATCCTTGTATTTGTGCCACCAGTGTCCTTGGCATCCTGAAAGTACTGGCTGCCTTTGTGACTGGAGTCCATCACAGGAGCAGCTATTAGTTGGTTCTGTGGTAACTGTCTGGAAAAACAAGGTCTGGCTCATTGAGCAAACCCTTGTGTTGGGTATCAGGAGGTTTCAGCTGATTCCACTCTCTTCCACATGCTCTGTCATGTCCTTGTCCTCTGTGCCTGTGCTTCCAGTCATTGGCTCAGCAATGACAAGCAGTGGTGTCCCCTGGGCTGCCTTCCAGCCACCACCACTGAACTTCACACGGCAGCGATGGGAGATAAGGGAGTGGAACAGCTCAGGCTGGACAGTGCAAGACACTGACTCCACCTGGTCAGTAGCACTTGGCTTAGCGACTCCTACAGCAGCTTTGCAGACTTGTGCAGAGTGCCAGATGGCTTCATGGGAATTCAGTCTCTGAGAGTAACCAAGGCTGTGTTTAAAACACTGTTTTCCCTTGTCTGGGGCTTTAGGCTGCAGTTGCTGACTGGCTGGGTCTGATGCACTACATGGAAGGGCTGATGCTGATCACAAGTGCTGAGTACGTCCCACCCACGTCTGATGAAAACGTCACTGTGACGGACACGGAGTTCAGCAACGTTGCTGTCCGTCTGTACCTGCCCCGAAAGCCGTCTGACGGGCTGAGGAGGGCAGTGGTCTTCTTCCATGGTGGAGGATGGTGCCTAGGACAGGCAGGTAAGCTCTTCTCTGTCAGTACCGGGGTCCATATGGAAGATCTCGATGGCCCCTGTTAAGTGCTGCCTTTTGTTCTATGGGAGTGGGTGAGAGAACTGGTATTTCACCAGTTAAAATACACCAGCCTGGGAGAGGATGGTCAGTGTATCTTGAGGTGGAGGGCAAAGGGTCTGGTCCAGGGCTCTGCTTCTGTTGTGGTGTATTATCTGCAGCCCCTGGCTTGGTTACACGGCGTTACTGGGAGAAAGGGACAAAACTGGGTATCTTAATAAGGAAAAGAACATCCATGTAGGGGCAAAAATCAAATGGAGATGCAGAGACTGGGTGTTTCTTGGTTCCCAGAAGCTCGATTCTCAGACGCTTCCTCATACCCATTTCTTGGGGAAGGGCAGGGGGTAGTTATTGTCCCCTGAAATGTATTTGAGGGAGTTTTGCCGTATCAGAAGTCATCTATTACTGCATCTTTATTTCTCATGACTGCCCAGGAGGGCAAGTGTGCTTCTTTGGTTTTGCTTACAATTGTGATATCGGTGCTCATCTGATGCTTGGTGTTCTTCCACGTTATGCCCCGAGGGGCTTTCTAAAGGGGTTTAGTTGTGTGCCGTGCTTTTGCTATTCCTTTTTCATGGGAGTGATTCATCTTCCCTCCCAGTCACATCCTCCCCTAGAGCACATCCTCTGTTTCTCTTGGCCCTTCAGTGCTTTACAGAAATGGATATAAGTTATCCTGGCCATCACCCAAACTGGCATCCTAAGGGTGGTGGATACGGCTGAAGTTCCCAAGGACCAATCCACATCTCCCTTTAGTTGTTGGGCTGCTTGTTTCGGGGAGAATGAGCCAAAGTGTCTCTCAGGCAAGCTCTTTAATGTCGGTGTGTGTGTGTAGCTGAGAGCTTCATCCCCTGGTGTGCTGATTGTTTCTGTGTTTCTCTGCCATAAAAGCTGGGCCGCTGGGACCGTCCATAGTGTAGTGCTCAGAAGTGTAAATAATGTATTTTGTTGGTCCTTTTGGATAGCACTCAAGCAGTAGCTGGATTACTTCTTCCAGTTTGTGCTTGTGGATAAACCCACGTGTGCCGCGGTGGCATTGCGCTGCTGCAGAGGCAAAGGCTGGGGGGGTTTCGGAAGGTCACCTGAAAGCTGCCACAAAGAGGAGCACGCTGTTGAATACGTGTCTGTTCTCCAAGGTAGTGTAACGTATTCTAAGTGACTCCTTTCATTTCAGGCATGAGATCCTATGATCATCTGACGAGGTGGACTTCAAACATGTTAAACGCTGTTGTGGTATCAGTCAAGTAAGAGAGATTCTCCTTCTAGGTGGGATGAGGGTTTGGAATAAATTGATCTATTTCAATTAATCTAATTTTGAAATATCTTTTGATCATATGCTTTCCTACTAGCTTCAAGTATTTGTAGACAAGCTGTCGAGGTTGCAGTGGTGAGTTGTGGTTGGTGGTTATTTTGGACATTGCTTTATGAAGTTGGGTGGGTAATAAAAGGCTTGATCCTTCAGGACAACCAGATAGATCCCCTTTCTCTGGGCCCAGAAAATACCAAACGTTCACCAAGCAGGGCAGGTGCTAGCAAGCCTTTCTCTTTATAAACAGCTGCAGTAACACCCTTCTGCTTGCCTCTGACAGTTACAGGTTGGCACCCCAGTACCACTTTCCTGCTCAGTTTGAAGATGTGTACTCGGTAACGAAGTTCTTCCTCCAGCGCAGCGTCCTCTCCCAGTACGGGGTGGACCCGGACCGGGTCTGTGTTGCAGGAGACAGCGCAGGTGGCAACTTAGCTGCAGCTGTGGCACAACAGGTAAAAAAAAAAGAAAAAGCAGCTTGTTTGCGAGCTCAGAATAATTTTTTTTGGTCATTTCATGAGCTCTGACAAAAGCCTCTGCTCAGAGCAAGGGCACCTCCCCAATGCCTCTCGTGGTCCCCGTACCCAGGACGTCAGGCAGCCTGTAGTGCTGTCGGGGGGCTCTGGTGTCCAGCCAAGCGAGTTACTTGAGCCATTTAATGGCAGCAAAGTCGCTTTGATGCTGTGATGTCCTCCAAACCTTCACACCCTAAGAAAAGGCGCTCTGCCCTGTAATTAGGGCATATATCACTCTGTCCTTAAGCGCATTTTGGCTGGTTTTAGGTATGTTGTTTGAAAAGGGAATTCCAGCAATTTGACTCGTATAGGTGTAAATAGCAGCAGCAAAAAAGGACTAAAAGTTCCCGTGTCACTGGATCTCACCCAGTTTCGGTGCCTTTTGCACGTCTCACTCAGGTTTGGTGAATAAAGTCAGTGCGACGTTGTTGCTCTCTGGAGAAGTTATTTGAATTGTAACAAATCTCACTCAGAAAGGCTGTGAATTTTCTGTGGACACTGAAGGCAGAAGATGAGGGAAAAGGCGGAAATTTATTAGTGAAGAGGGAAAAAGGATGGCATATAAGAAATGTCAGCGTTCAATTCATCACATTTTAATTGTCTCATGTCTAAAATGTGCATAATCGTAGTTCGAGTTCTAACACCTCGGGGTTAAAAAACCAAACAGCTGGATAAGCTCTAAATTGTGTGAAGTGATTAAAGGAGCCTCACAAACCTGCAATTTTGAAGCTATAAGACTATAAATTTTCTGTAGTTATAGAAAAAGCATTTGTTACTACTTCGGAAAGCATCAATGCTTCAAAAAGAATATTTCCCAAACATTGTTATCCTTCAACATAAGAAATAAAACAAAATCACATTTGATGATTGAGAATTTTTAATACAAGAGACTGTTTTAGGTGACCTGCCTGTGAGTTTAGAATTTCTTTAAATGAATCTGTCCCGGTTTTATTGATAATCTTATTTTGCTTATGTTGTAAAATGTGTGTGTGTTAATTCCTTACTTTTAAGATCTTCTGTCAGTGTGGGAGAAACAACACTTTTCAACTGACTTTTTATCATTATTTCTATTTTCTTCTACAGCTGCTGGAGGACTCTGAAGTCGAAACGAAACTCAAAGCCCAAGCTTTGCTTTATCCTGCTCTTCAAACCCTTGACCTGAACCTGCCATCTTACCAAGAGAACGCCAACAAGCCCATCTTATCCAGGTCGCTTGTGGTCGCGTTCTGGAGCGAGTATTTCACTTCTGATCCGTCTCTCCGGGAAGCCATGGCCTCCAACAGGCACATCCCGCTTGAGTCGAGCCACTTGTTTCAGTTTGTGAACTGGAGCAATTTGCTGCCCGAGGAGCTGAAGAAAGGTCGCGTTTACACCAGCCCGGTCTACGGGAGCCCCGAGCTGGCGCAGAAGTACCCGGGGTTCCTGGACGCGAGGGCGGCCCCGCTGCTGGTTAGCGACGCCCAGCTTCGTGGGCTGCCCCTCACCTACGTCCTCACCTGCGAGCACGACGTCCTGCGGGACGATGGGTTCATGTACGCCAGGCGCCTGCGGGCAGCGGGCGTTCCCGTCACGCACGACCACGCCAGGGACGCCTTCCACGGGGCGGTGACGTTTGTCTTGAGTCCGACGGAGCTAGCTGTAGGGCACCGGCTGCGGAACAGGTACATCGAGTGGTTAAATGAGAATCTGTGAGTTGGAAACGCTGCTCCAGCGTGCCTGGCTCGCTGGGTGCGACTGCGGAGCGTAGCAGAATAGGAGCGATGTGAGTTTTTGGGCGTGATTGCCGTCTTCCTTGTGTTGCCCTGCAGTGTCTGGACTGTTTCTCATCTTCTCTGGCAGGAAGGTCATTCTGATTCTGACCTGCGTGTTCTTTCAGTGCTGTTGTCTGAGCTCAGGACCCCGTGGACCGCCCTGGGATTTCTCTCCTGGACAAGACCAGAAGGGTTGGTGTGCCCAACCCTGCCCACACGCTGCCTGGGCTCGCCCGAGCCCCTGCCTGCCTCAGCATGTGGGACTGCATGTCTTGTGTTGCTTCTTCCTACAGCAACGTCACAGCAGCAGGCTTGTGCAAACGGGCAGTGAACCCTGCCCATCACCGTGGCTGCTGGGCTTGGGCTGTTGTTCCTCCAGTGCAGTCCGAGGGAAGCCCTTGAAAACCCAACGGGATGGCTGTGACACAGTGCAAATGTGGTGGTGGGGGGGGCTTGGTGTGGTTTGTTTTTTTGGTTTTTTTTTTTTCCAAAAAGCATCTATCTTAGTAATTACTTTCTTTAATCCTTGTACTAGAAGGAAATAATGTTAACAACAGCACTGGGTATTTGTCAGATAAAGGAAGACTGTGGAGGTCCTGGCCTTACAATAGCACTGCTGGATGTTTTATGCTCTCCTTATTAAAGTTACATATCGTGTGTTCTAATTATCACTAAAATTGTTTAGCAGTTTTTACATATGGGTTTTTAAAAATAGTTAGCTTATTAGATTTACAAGCTTGAAAAAGAAACGCAATTCAGCTATTAGTCTTGAACAAATAACTGCTATATAAATGTTTCGTATATTAAATATAAACCCTAAGCATTTTGAATAATGAATGCACACATTGGTTTGCTCTTGGTTTTAAACTGATCACAACACACCACAAACGTACTTCTAGCGTCCTGCTTTTATCTTTTGCATAAAAGATACTGAATCTTCACCAATTCTGTTTTTATCTCTGTGTGTGCAGCCTGTTTAGATGGAATGGGTATGGAATGATTGCTGTGTTGTTCTTTTTCATCTTTATTATGTTGAATATAAAAATTAAACTTGTCTTTGATTCCAATGCAATGTACTTCTTGTCGCTCAAGTATCCCAGTTATGGAAAGGAACAACGAGGTGGCTTTAGGACACACTGTGGCTGCTGCAAACAGCCAGGACCAGGGGGATGTTGTTTGACTTCTGCTGTTGTCGTTAATGTGAGCACTGAGTAATGCCTGACTTGGGTTGTTGAGGAGCAGAGCAGAAGCAGTTGAGTAGGTTTCCCTTATCAAGAAAAGGATGCTGAAGCTTGCGATTGGGATGGAGACCGGCGTGGAGCTGAGCCTGGGCATGGGGAGGGCTGGGCCAGGGCTCCTGCTCACCCCAGGAGATGGGGTTGGAAGAATTTTCCCCAGGTTGGATATTTTCAACCTGTAAATGCTGGTGGGATGAACGGCGTTGGCCTTCAGTCACTGTCGGTGATCCTTTCCCAGAGTCTTACAGGCTGCTTTAGTGTTTTCATAGGACTCTGCTTGGAACAAGAAGTAAATGTCTTTTAACCACCAGCACCTAAATATGGATTAATGATTGATTGGACTGTACAGGCTTTTGATTAAATTCCTAAAATAGACTTTTTGAGTTGGAAGCGCTTGGTGAGGCACAAAATGAGACAGTGAAAATTGCAATGTCAGCGTCTGCAGCAGGAGAGACTGAAGTCGCGGGAAGCAACTCATTTATCCAGAGTAGAAAACAGTAAAAACCACCCCAAGGGAAGGTTTTGTTCCATCTCCAGTAGAGACTGAAATGAAATTTGGTGCTTGATAGCACAGTGGCAGGCGTATGCAGAGAAAATGAAATTAATTCACTCTTGCAGCAGCTCACAGCAGCCAGCTCTCTCCCGGCAGTGTACGGGTGCTGGCCCTCAGGGCTCGCTGCCATGGCAGCCTGGGGATGCTCGGCCCTTCTCCCACCCTCACCTCTGTGTCTTCCCTCCTCCACCGAGTTTTTGTCACTGCAATGCTGCAGGTTGTTCTACTTCTCAAGCCTGCCGTTTGCTGCCCAACATCCTGAATCACACTGATTTCAGGAGCTGGATAGACTCACCCATGACCTCTGCAAGGCAGTGATGGGAAAAAAAAATGTAACTTCTGGTTCTCTTCTACTGGTTCATGGGGGCCAGGGGAAGGTATTAATTATTTTCCCTTATTAATCATTTATAACCTAAAAGAATATTTCCATATTCCACTTTGCTCATGGGGGTGAATCCCGAGTGGGGACAAACATCCCGTGTTCACAA
The DNA here is from genome assembly GCF_013368605.1 of Nyctibius grandis. Taxonomy (NCBI): domain Eukaryota; kingdom Metazoa; phylum Chordata; class Aves; order Nyctibiiformes; family Nyctibiidae; genus Nyctibius; species Nyctibius grandis. The sequence continues at coordinate 649,493 of NC_090665.1, forward strand.
GGCTCTGCAGGAAAGGCTCCGCATTTCACTCAAGGTCAACCTTAATAACTCAGTCCAATTAGTCAAATGCAAATACACCATAATAAACCGTTAAATATGCATGACATTTAATAGGCCTCAGTCTAACACAGATTGACTAATGGGTATTTAATGACAACAAACGTGCCTGACTCCAGTTGGGTTTCTTCTTTAAAGCCCGGGGGATGCTGAAGAACCCACTGGATTTAACAGCACAGCGTTAATGTACTGCCAGAGCCTGCCCTTGTCTCCTGGTCTGAACGCCCAGTTTTGGCAAACTTGCTTCACGTTGACTGGGAGGTGCAGGATTAAATCTGAGCAACTTGCCTGAGAAATGCTACAGCTGTCTCTCAAAACATGAGGGGCTGGTTGCTTTCTGAACAGATGGTGGTTGCATTAGGCTGTTTCTCGGTGGAAAGATTTGTACCAAGGACGTTCCTTGCAAGCCCAGCTGACTGTAACAACAAAGCATGTTATTGGGGTGCTGCAGGAACGAGGGATCCCAGGTATGGAATGAATTGCCCAGTCCCTCTGGATGCGTACCCAGGATCAGCAAACCGTGCAGCCCCATCGCACCCCTTGGTGGCAGAAGGTGCAGGCAGCAGGTCTGGAGGGCTGTGGGGTTCCCAGGGCGAGCCCGTGAGCTGCTGTGGGCAGAACGACATCTTCCACAAGCACAATTTGTTTTGAAAAATAAATCCCTCTGCCTTTCAGGGGAAGAGTGGAAAAAACGTACCAGCTGCCCGAGTGTTTAGAGGTTTGTGCGGTGTGTCAATGTTGTGTAATTAAAGTTTCCTCATTACCTTATCAGGCAAACACAGGTCTCTTTGGGTGCTCAGAAAAAGACCTAAGTGCACCCTGGTATTTGGCCATGCGACACTATTTGCACTGTAGACACTGGTTTTATGGGATGCGTTGTTGGGTTGCTTGCACGCAGTTGTTGTTTTCGACAGAATAAGAATATATCCCAGCCTGCAGCAGCAAATGGGACAGGGACATCTGTGGTTGTGCTCACCTGAAGCCTGGTACGTAGGAAAAGACCATCAGTTGCTTTTGGATCAGTTTCTAAATAGATGCTCCATCAAGGAGGGGTAGGCATTTGGAGAGTAATCTCACCCAGGTATGATGGATGCAGAGTATTCGGAGAGAAAAGCACTCCGTGGGGATTATGGTTTCCCAGTACGGCGTGAAATAATCCCTGGTTTGTAATACAGCTGTATGAAAGATGTGGAGATTTAAGATCAGTTGATTTATTAGTTTTCCTTACAAATTGTTATGGATATAAAGCAGTGCTCTAAAATGATGGGTTAATGTAATGTCTTACCTTCTATAATGCTTTACTTGGCCATTCAAGGGAGTCTCATCTGAGTAACTCATTTGCTGTGAGCTTTCTGCACACACGCATTAAATTGTTTCACAGCACTTCATCTGCCATAACCTTCTTCCCCTGTGCATCCCCAGCGATGCTTCGGCCGAGGCGGCAGCCCGACCTGTTGGGTACAGGGCAGGAGAAAAGGAGGGAGCCTTATCTTCTCAGTTCTGCGTATTTCTTTCTAAAAAGGAAGGAAGTCTCTTTGCAAAGCGATGGTAGTTAGCCCTGTGGTGGCTGTTGGTTGCAGACAACCTCCAAGCTTTGCTCTGAGATGCTGTCCAGCAAATGCAAAGCCATCTGCTCAGCGCAGCAGCTTTGGTGCTGCCAGCGATTCTGAGCCAGCTGCTGCTGAGGGGTGAGCAAAGGGTTTGGGCTTGTTAAATAAAAGGGCGACCAATAAGCCCCCCAACTGCCAGTATTTTATTTTTCCTGCAAATAGGCCCCATGACTGTGAAATCTGGATCCAAACCTGCCCGGTTGCAGTGGGAACATCCAATGGGGAGCATCCCACATGTCAGCTGCACAGCCACCCAGTCTCCTGCAGCCCCAAACACAGCTGAAATCTCTCTCCTGCTCGTTTTTACGCAAGAAAACCACAGCACCCTCGCTTCATAGTGCAATGGCCGGCACTTTCAGCCAGGGCACCCAGGCTGGCTGTGCCCTGCCTCGAGAAACGGAGACCTGATCTTTTATGGAGGGCTCTGTGGCTTCTGAAGAGCAGAAGACAGTGGTCCACAGGCAAAAATATCATCAAGACCGTAAAAATGCCACAATATCATTTGAAACCAAGAAACAATTTTTGTGCTGATACAAACTGGTCCAGGTGCATCAGTCGCAGCGGAGCAGTCATTTTGCATTAGCAGCATTTATTCCATAAGTTAAAAACATCATAATGTTACATAGCGATGATGAATAAACCAGCAAGCTCTGAAGTGTTGTTAAAAGGTGTTACTACACGAAAACTAAGTACTCTTCTGTAGTGCCCTGCTTTAATATAATTAAAATATGTTGTTTTAATTGGTTTGCTAAACGTAGAATGTCACCGAGCTGCTGCATCTGTTGCGTTGATCTCAGCGTAACAGGACAGACTGGTGTGTGGTTGGAGACTGGGTGCAACCAGGACACAGGCACCAGGCTTTGCCCGGCTGCTTTCCGAACGGGTCCCTGCGAAGGGGAAGTGTCTCTTGGCTCCCCCTCTGCCTCGACACACATTTTGCAGTACCTTCCTCCCACAAAAACTGCCCCCGCTCCCGCTCAGCCAAACAGATCGCTCCTTTGCCTTGACTCATTAATGATTGACCCATCTGCAAACGGGGTGTAACGGCGATGCCGCGCTCCGGGGATCCAGCGCTCGCCCAGGCAGCTCCGGCAGCGGCGATGGAGGGGCAGCACCCAGCCCTGGGCACGGTAAGGGGTCCTTGTGCCCGCTGCTCGGGGACACTCTGCTGCTCCTCCAGCGAGACCTTTTCTGAGTGAGCCCTTTCATTGTCTTACCCTGACTTTAAAACTGATTAATCAGTCTTTTTCTAACGACTACCTAAATCATTGCGTCTGTCAGTACACTAACGTTTTAATTATTATTTGTATTTGAAGTGCTAATGTTAGCGCAGTGTTTTCTAGAATTAAAACCTCACTAAAGTTTTGAGTTTCTCCTTGGGAGCCTGCGCAGCCAGGGTTAGGCTGGATGCTGCACGTGAGGCTGTTCTGACCAGAGCGAGCGTTCGTGGCTATAGAATGTGTTCCCTGCGGTACACGGTGTAAGTGTAGATATCTGCTGGGTGGAAATTTATGATGTTTTGTATATGCTACACTTTATTCTGCCTCATGATCTACCTTTAAAATAAAATGGGAAAAGGAAAGTGGGAGAGGGGCTTTTTACAACGGCGTGGAGTGACAGGACAAGGGGGGGGATGGTTTTAAGCTGAAAGAGGGGAGGTTGAGATGAGATATTAAGAAGAAATTCTTTGCTGTGAGGGTGGTGAGACCCTGGCCCAGGTTGCCCAGAGAAGCTGTGGCTGCCCCCTCCCTGGCAGTGCTCAAGGCCAGGTTGGATGGGGCTGGGAGCAACCTGGTCTGGTGGAAGGTGTCCCTGCCCGTGGCAGGGGGTTGGGACTGGATGGGCTTTAAGGTCCCTTCAACCCAAACCAGTCTGTGGTTCTCTGATTCTATGAAAACCCAGTGCTTTGAGAGCAGAGACCTGTTAACAAATTCTAGACACCAGAACAATACGAGGACGACACGATTTGTGGTGACTGTCTTTGGCAGATTTTGTGGCAGTCACATTGCTGCTTTTAGAGCTTAGACAGAGCTTGATTTCAGCTTTAATCTATAGCCCATTTTTCTAACATTTGTTTTCCCTTGCTTTCTAGTTGTTTTGCTAATATCTTAACGAAGGGCTCTCGCTAAACGCTTGCTTTACCTCGCAGCTCCCCTGCAGGTGGGTGCGGGTGTCTCTGCCTGAGGAGGGAGAGAAGCGAGCGCTCGGGATCCTGCTCTAGCTCTTCCTCTGTAGCATGAAAGTGTTTTTTTAACCACCCTTTAGAAAGAAATCAAAATTTGTCCTCGGGCAAACGCACGCTCGGTGCGGCATCCTAGAAAGCTTTGCTCCTTAAAGAACGCTGATGGTGCTACACGGTGCTCTCACTTCATAGGAAGTTAATAAGAAAAGTGACTTAAAGTGTGTGAATTTGGCTTCAAAGGCGTTTTATCCTGCACTGGACTGTGCTGTCCCCTTGACTACAGTCCCTTTCATAACAACAAGGACTCAGTTGTAACTGAACCTTCCTTTCTTGAAGGGGCTTTTTGTAGAACACAGATTTGTAAAACCCCCAGAGCAGGAATGCCCTTGTCTGGGGAACAGCCGCGAGCCCCCGGCACGCCTGCCGCGGTGCACAGGACATGTCACCCTCCCAGCGCTCTCCGTGCGGTTCTGGTGCTGAGGTGCATCATGAATGGTGCAATTAACTTAATAAACACATTTCCTCCTGACTTCGTAGTGAATTCCGAGTAATGCTGTCAGAGCGTGGCCGTGTTGCTGCTAATGAGCTCATCCTTTATCAGCCTTGACAGCGGACTTCTGCTTCGGCGATGAGTGAGGAGACATGGGACAGGGCTTGGGTCACAGGGAGACAGATGACTTCCAGCAAGGGCTGTGACAAAGCGCTGACAGGCGAGTTTCACTTTGCCAGCCTCCAGCAGTGCCGTGGGCTTGGCCAGGCAGCAGATGCCTTCGGGCGATGCTCTCACTTCAGACTCCTCACACAGGTTTTTCCTCACACAAGTTTTCACCTTGCTCAGTAACTCTGGTCAACAGCTGAAAGCAGAAATCCTGTGTGCATAAGGGATATTCTTTGAGTTCAAGGCTCTACTCACCATATAAGCTGTAAGGAAACATACTATATTCAACTACTACACCAACAATATAAAAATAGCCATGCAATGGTCTTTTATTAATTTTGATGTGGTGTGTTTTTTTTTTTTTCCTTTTGACTTTCCAGGCTGTGAACGAGACAGGTGACTGTTTGCTGATGAACAGAGTCCTGGAGAAGTATTATCTTTCCACCATGTACAGCCTTGAGTTCATTTTAGGCTTCATTGGAAACACCATTGTTGTGTTCGGCTATATTTTCTGCCTGAAAAACTGGAAAAGCGGCAACATCTACCTGTTCAACTTATCATTATCAGATTTATTATTTCTGTGTACTCTTCCAATACTTGTGAACAGCTACTCCAGAGATCAGTGGGCAAAGGAGAGCATCTTGTGCCACAGCAACAGATTCCTGTTGCACGCAAACCTGTACAGCAGCATCCTTTTCCTCACCGTCATCAGTATTGACCGATACATGCTCATAAAATACCCTTTCAGAGAACACTGTCTGCAGAAGAGGAGAACGGCCCTTATCGTGTCCGTTGCCATCTGGATCGGGGTTATACTGGAGCTGCTGCCGTTGATGTTGTTCCTGGAGCCCGTAACGCCTGCCAACAATTACAGGTGTCTTGATTACGCAAGCTCTGGAGACCCCACAAAAAACCTCATCTATAGCATGTTTCTGACCATCTTTGGGTTCCTTATCCCTCTCGTGATCATGTGCTGCTTCTATGTGAAGATGGTTCTTTTCCTTAAAAACAGGAGCGAGCAACTCAGCTCCCTCCTGACACTTGAAAAACCCCTTACTTTGGTCGTCCTCACGGTGGTTATCTTCTCCTTGCTCTTTACTCCCTACCACATCATGCGCAACGTCCGCCTCGCTTCCCGAATCCCGGCCTTGAACGTATCCGTGTGCACGCAGGGCGTCATCAACACCATCTACATCGTCACGAGACCCATCGCCTTTTTGAATAGTGCCATTAATCCTGTTTTTTATTTCTTAATGGGTGACCACTTCAGAGAGATGCTGATGGCGAAAGTAAGGCAGCTCTTGAGCAGGGTGACAACCGCTGGCAAATGAGTGAATAAGGAGACGGGGGGAGGAAACTCCCTTAGGGAGAGCATCCTCTGATGTACAGTGCCATGTTTTTTTAGATAATTTATGCTGTAGAATATGTGTGAGCTGATTGTGTTCCTCTAAACGCCCTTGTTACCTTATTGTCCAGCAGACCTCCTTTGCTCTGACCCCACGGCCCCGCAGCGATGCTCTCTCCCAGCAGCGCAGCAGGAAGCCGTGCCCTCACAGCAGGACACGCTACGGCCTGTTAATGCTGGAAATTAGTTCTTAGAGGGAAAACACGCTGCTCTCAGGCAGCTTCTGCGTGAGCCAGACCTTGATGCTGGGCTGGACCTCAGCTTGGATGAAATGTGCCAGAGGCACTAATTCCCATGGTCAGCACAGCTTGGGGATCAAAGTTGAGTCTCTTCATACAAGTGTCTGCAAACTCTGTGTCTCAGAATAAAAAAAAACGGGGACAATTTCCCTTTCCAGCTGATTCGAGGGTGGCATCTGGGCTGTGGCAGAGGAGGAGGGTGTGCGGGCAGCGGGGAGGAAGGCTGTGTCAGCACTGCAGGGGGAGGCGGGGGGCAGGTTCCTGTTCCTCTTTGCAACGGGTGCGAGGAGTGCAGGAAGCTGGAACAGGGGCTGTGGGTCATGGAAGGGCTGAGACAGCAGAGATGTGCGTGTGTGCAGGCAGGTTCTGTCACTCTTTGATAGTAAAGGTGGATTCAGCTCGCAGAAGTAAAATTAAGAAAATCTGTCATTTTCATTCTTAACTGAGCTTTGCCTTTGTACCTCGCTGGGACAGCCATGCGAGCTCACGCTGGCTATTTTGCAGTCACTTTTCAAAGCATAGATTCACTTAACTTTACTGTAATGATCTATAAGTGCGAGCAGAATAATAGCTTGGAGCAGAATTGGGACCTGGCGTTCGAACTTCATTAACAGTTCCGATAATGAAGCAGGAGCTAACGAGGAGCCAGTTCTCTGCCCAGCGTCCCTGCAGAATTGTTGCCGCAGCAGAACTTACTCTCCGTTGACTGACCTGACTTCAAATGCGAAGGGTGAAGAGATCGAAGTAATAAGCTTGTACGAGCCTGGGCAGAGAGCTCTGGGGCTGGCCAGACAGAGGGTGGGCAGTGGTGTGGGCAGGGTGTGGGCAGCCCCCTCCTCTGCCTGCCTGCCCGCAGGCGATGGAGCAGCCCCCAGCCAAGCACAAGGTGAGTGCTCCCCACGGGCTCGCTGCTCGCCGGGGCATGGAGAGAGGACATTGGGGACAGCTTTGGTGCTGCTTTCTGATGTGCTGTTCAGCTGCAACGCGCTTCACTGTTCCCTTGGTACCGACCTGCCCGACAATAAACCGGGCATCCTGTTCAAACAAAAAATAAAAGCCTCCTTTGTGTTGTTCTGTTTTATATGCTGTTCTCTTTAATGTCCCTGAAGCCACCACAGCTGCTTTTTTCCTGTGAACGGTAAGACCCTAAAAGTCTGTGAGCAAAAGTATTCGTTTGGCTCAATTTGAGGGATAAAGTAGCTGCTTCCCTCTGTCAGCATCCCCCGCAGATACCGTGGCCATGACATGTGCTGGGTGCTACACCCAGGCACCCTCGGGGCACCCATGAGATCCCCCTGAGCTCGGGGTGCTGACCCTGGGGATGCTGTGGGGAGTATTTTGCTGTCACATCACACGAGTGTTTCCAGCACTGCTCCCCGGAGAAGTCTGACATGGGAGGGTGTCCTGGTTGTGTGGGGGTAAAATTTATAGACTCCCTTTTCTGTCCCACGCTGTTTCAGTGTGTGCCCAGCTGTGGCTGGTGATCGAGGCCATGAGCAGTTAAACCCAGGGCAGCTGCCCCAGGCTGGCCCAGGTGTGTGCTGAGACATTGACCTCAGGGGCACTATAAATGGGGAAGCTGCTGGGGATGGGGGCTCTTGGCTCTGCTCTCCTCTTGACAGTTACTATCCCTGGAGGGACTCGCCACCACTCCAAAAGCTAAGTATGATTTTGTGTCTTTTGTATTAGTTTTGATATTGGTTTTCTTATTTTATTAAATATGTTTAAATTTCAACCCACAAGTCTCCTTCCTTTTCCCCATTCCCTTTCTCAGCTGGGGAGGGGGCATTGGGTGATAGAACAGCTGGTTAGTGTTTAGCCCTGGGTGCAGGCTGAACGGAGTCAGGGGGTTGGTCCCATCCCCCCCAGCCATGCTGCTGGCTAACACTGTCACTCTCAGGCTCAGCTGGGCAGCGGTTCCCACACTGGAACAGCACAGCTGGAACAGCACAGCTGGAAACAGCAGCCAGGCTGCACTGGCTGCTGAGGACAGGGGTGTGGGGAGGGCCAGCCAAAGTTTTGACTGGAGAGAAATGTGCATAAATCCTTGTTTTCTTCCCTCTGTTTGCTTTGTAACAAATCTTTACACATAAATCGCTAAATCACTCTGTCGGTGGTGGAAAAAAGATTCATCATGTGTGTTACGGCAGCACGGCCTGGGGCAGATAAGGCTGCACTTGAGTTCCCATTGTAAACACCTCCTGGTTTTGTATGTAGCACCAAGAGGCAATAATGCAGCTGGCTGTGACATTGCGTGTGTTCAAATGATGCTAAGGGCAGGATTTCCAAAAGCAAGTCGAATATTCCCTTTTTAAAGCTGGAGTCCAACACATTAAAGAGGATTTTTCCTCCAGGGAAAGCATCACACAGCAATAAATATTAAGCTGAAACGCCTTTAGGAGACCCACCTTTGCCTTCTGCAGTGGACAGAACAGGACTCTTCAAAGAAATGTTTATTTCTAAAGCTGCAGCTCTTGGGCACTTCCCTGTCTTAGCTCAGTGGCTTCTTTTTCTTGTGAATGGGCTGATGTGGAGCACAGAGGAGCTGGTGGGTTTGGGTTTTTCCATATGTACACAACCCTGTAGCAGAAGTGGAAAGGCCACGTATGCTCTGCCTGGACGTGCTGTTTGTGTGTAATTCTTTTCCCGCATCAGAGCTTTGTGGTTGTCAGCTCCTACACCTGTATCTGCTTTCACTGCTCCCATCGTCCTGGGCTTGAGAGAGAAAGTGAAAGGAGGATTTTTGCATTTTCAGCACAACCCCTCTTGCTGTTTAGCCTGATTTCTTATGTGTGTCTCACACAGGAACCTCGCAGCCGACACGATGCCTATCGCCCCACAATGTGGCTCCTCCACCACTGGGTCCCCTGCTCACCTGGCCGAGTTACTCATGAGATCAGTGGAGTAAAGTGGTGGATATTGTTAATCCCAGAATACCACACTCGGTTCAATTTGCAATCCAGGCAGCGTTCCTGGGCTTACAAGGGGGGCTCCCTGGCAAGGTGCAATGCCCGTGGGGGCAGTTTGCCATGTGCCCTTCCTTCTCGGTAGCGGCGTTTCTCTCCTGGTGATTACCATTAGCCTCACGGGGTATGGAAACACTTTCTTCACCTTTTGATGTCACAAGGCCAAAGAGAAATAAACCTCTGCCTGCGAGGTGCTTTCCAGCAAACAGCTTGTGCAATCCTCGGCTCACGCCGTGCTGCCAGCCCAGCCTCCCCCAGAGCCGGGTGTGCAGGAGGGCAGCCGAAGCCAGGCAGCTTCCCTGGGAGCATCGCAGCGGTAATTTGAAAGTCTCTATTTAATTAGGCCTGTGGGAGTCTTAAACAGTAAGCCACAGCCTACTTCTGATGGTGTTAGAAAACACCCCTCTGCCCCTTCGGAGAGCGTGCAGGATGGCAAGGCTCTTTGTGGGGGGCACAGCTGACCCCACCTGATGCTCGCCCCAGCTCATCCTGCCTGGGGTGGGCACGGGGTGCTCCGGGGTTGGCACGGGGTGCTCCGAGGTTGGCATGGGTTGCTCCGGGGTTGGCACAGGCACGGGGTGCTCCGAGGCCAACATGTCTCACAGCCACTGTGGCCAAGACATGAGAACATGGTCCTGTCACAGCGTTATCAAAGCACAGTCTGGGTTTTCCCATCAGAATGCAGAAGCTCAGGTTGCTTTGGCGCGTGGAAGGTCTGGGTGAAGATGTTCTCCTCGAGGCTGGCTCTGCTGGAAGAGGAGGCACCGCTGCCCAACAGCATCCAGGCGTCACTGCCATGGTCCTGGCAGGGTCTGGCTCCGCTCTCCTGCCCAGGCTGGGGTGAGGCCAGTCCGAGCCCCCTGACAGGGCTGGAGCCACGGGCACACCAGACGCCACCACCTTCTCCCCAACAGAGACGTGTCTAGAGCACGTGGCATCCCGTGTCCGGGCGATCGATGGCCGGGAGCTGATTTTTCTTCATAAACAATGTGTAGTGACAGTTGTTATGGATTAGTATGTTCAATTATTTGTTTTGCTGTGCCCATTGAGGTGAGCAGGGTCATCTGCTCCTTATTAAGTGCACTGAGTCACTAAGGATACCTCCCTGTGTACACATGGGTGTCGCGTGTACCCACCCGGCTATTCCCCGTCGGCTTGGTACCCAGCAAGTCATCATCATCATCATCATCTCTAAATATACGCTCTTTCTGTTAGCATATACTATAGATCCAGCATAAAAAAGATGCAAAGTTAGAAACTAGTGCCCGTGCATCTGAGAGCCCAGCACTACTTAATGAAACTCCAATATGTTCTATCAACTGTTTTATTATCAAATTATTAAATAGAACACGAAATGTCTTCACTGCAGATGCTGTACTCCAGCGGCTGGACTCACAGGCCACCTAAGAGGCAGGAACTTGGGTTTTATTGACCATTTAGTCTAAGATCAGCCCTTATTTAATATGAGGAAATATTTTCTATTTAATAATATAAAAATACATAATATCATAGGATCATAGGATAACTCAGGGTAGAAGGGATTGCAGGAGATCAGCTAATCCAGGCTCCTGCTGCAAGCAGAGAGCTGTGAGGCCAGACCAGTATATCTGCAGTAACTGTGAATGGCAAGTCTGATTTCACTCTATGGGAAGAATTAGATATAAAACAGGTATGAAGATATATAGCCAAAATAAAAATACATGTTATTTATGTAATTAAGTTGTAGAACCAATCTGTTAAGAATGGAAGAAGACAATGAATTATAAATATGAAGCAGTACAGCCTAGTTCCTTCTGGAAGGAAAATTTAGCAGAGGACATTCATACTGTACACATCACCAGTATTAGCAAACATAGGAGCGGGGCAGAGATGGCGATGGGCATATGGAACTGCAGATATAAAGTAAAGCCACAGTAAGAAGCCTTTTGCACATGCACCAAAGCTCAGAGCTCGCCTGGCTTTTACCTGAGCCAGGTCTCAGAACCAGCCTGTGCCCAGCTCACGCTTGGTCCCGTCAAACCCTCCCCAGCCCCGAGCTCTTCATGCTCTCCTGTGGCTGGAAGCAGCACTGCAGCAGCTCCTGGGGACCTAAAGGCAACGAGAAAAAACGGAGCTTAATAATCTCTTACTAACCCTATTGCTGAGTCTGGTTTCATCCTGATTATGCCATTTTGATTAACACAACAAATTAACTGTAACCCTTTCGATAATTTGAAATCACGACATTTGCAGCCCCTGCGTTGCCCAGCCAAAGGGGAATAGCACAGCAGCAGCGTGCTCCTCTGCTTTCATCCCCAGCTCCCGGTAGCTGGCTGCTCCGATGTCTAACTGCTGCAGCAGCCCTGCCCTTTTCTTCTCTCATAAAAGCCACTCTGTTCAGCCTGGCAGCTCCTAGACAGAACCCAGGCACCGCGGGTGATTTTAAGACCTGTTGGGCTCTGGTCCCTTTCACCTTCTGAGATAATCCTGGCTTGTGCCTTTGATTTAGTGGCAGTCTCTAAAATCCTCATCTACTTCCATTTCCCCAAACTAATTAGTGAAAATTCTGATCGTCACACATTTTCCTATGGTGCTTGCAATTAAAAATAGCACAAATGTGATTAAAAAGGATTCCTTACAGAAATTATCTCGAAAAATGAGCAAATATTCTGTAGCACCTGGCTAGAAAAACCCTCGTGGGCTTTGGGCTTTGCTTTGCATGGCCCAGGTGATGTGAGGATAAATAACTCCTGTTCAAGCGATGCACGAATGCTGCTCTCTGCTTAATGCTCCTGCTACTGAGTCGCACACAGACAAATTTAAACAAAAAGCCCCGAAGCACAGGCTGTCCTGAGGGCTGTATTTCACCCAGGCTGGGCACGCACACGCTGGGCTTCGGCTCGGGCCCAGCTGGAGGTTTTTTTGGTTTCATTTTGGTTTGTCTCCCCTCGTTTTGGGTGGGGACAGAGCACTCGGCCTGCAGAAGAGCAGGAACCAGCTGTGAGTCAGCCCGAAAGCAGCCCAAGCACGCCTCGCTGGCGGCAGGCGATCTAAAAATAAATGTTCCTTGGGACGAGCGGTGCTGGGCACGGCGAGGGGCTGCGTCGCAGCGCTGGGCCCCGCGGCCCTGCCCCGGGCAGGGCTGTGCTCCCAGCCCGGCCTCGGCCTGCCTGGTCACACATGGAGCCAACACACCGGGCTACGTGAATCCCTGCCCGTAGGGGCCCGTCTGGAAGAGGGAGAGGAATTTTCGGGAGACGCCTGGGTGCAGGGGAAGGAGCTGCCGGAGCAGGACCCGCCTTTGGGGGAAAGCACAGCTCGGCTCCCAGCCCGCCCGGCAGAGCAGCGGGCTCAAAAATGCACGAGCATATTTTTTTATTCCAAGCAGCTCTCAGCTCCTCTGCAGCTCAGAATATGTAAAATGTCCTTGAAGGTTTTTTCTTACATTCAGTGGGAATTTCCAGGATTTCCCTCTGTGCCCATTGCCCCATCACTGCCCAGGCGGTGCCACTCCCCGGCACGGCCGCACCGGGGACACGAGCCCCGCGCCTTTCCCCACCACCTCTCCAGCTCTGCCCTGTGACCCCACCAGCTCTCCAGCCCTGCCCTGTGCCCCCCACCATCTCTCCAGCCCTGCTCTGTGCCCCCCACCAGCTCTCCAGCCCTGCTCTGTGCCCCCCACCAGCTCTCCAGCCCTGCTCTGTGCCCCACCAGCTCTCCAGCACTGCCCTGTGCCACAGCAGCTTCTGCTCTGCATTATTTTAATAATTATTTCTAAGAATGTCTTTCCAGAAGACCAGGCTGCCCACAGGCTCCCACAGCAGTGGTGCAGTGCCGTGCCACGCAGAGGCTGCCTGCGCAGTTAGAGCAAGCCCTGGGCACTCGACGTGAGCTCTGCCCGGCCGCGATGTGTCCATGCCATGGGCTGGCCAGGCTGCTGCTGCCCGCTCCCGTTGCTGTGTGCTGGCATCCTTCTGTGTGAAGAGCCGTGCCAGCGCGTTCCTGACTGTCGTTGGGACAGCTTCAGCCTTTTAACGACTGATGTTGATAGTAATAGAGACATTAATTCAGTTGACTTTTGCTTGGTTTCAATTTGGTTTCCACTTTTTAAGAAATGTTCCAGCTAAATAATCCTCCTGAAGCCCAGGAGGAGCTTAGAATCATAGAATGGTTTGCTTTGAAGGGACCTTAAAGCTCATCTAGTCCCAACCCCCTGCCACGGGCAGGGACACCTTCCACCAGACCAGGTTGCTCCCAGCCCCATCCAACCTGGCCTTGAGCACTGCCAGGGAGGGGGCAGCCACAGCTTCTCTGGGCAACCTGGGCCAGGGTCTCCCCACCCTCACAGCAAAGAATTTCTTCCTCATATCTCATCTAAGCTTAACCCTTTAGAGCATGTAAGCCAGCCCAAGGTACTGCTTTGCTGGTTTAAATGTTGTCACCTCAACAGTACCCCCAAGGCCTGCAGACAGCACCTGAAGTGGGCAGTAAAACACGTGCTTAAATGCTCACATTTTTACATAGTTGCTCAAAGCAGATTTACAGCAAGTGATCAGCGATGCAGGGGTCTGACCTAATGCATGAGCACCCTGAGGACAGGACATTGCCGGTGACTGATGGCATGGGCAAGGTGGCTGTTAGACTCATCTTAATTCTTTTTACTTTCCATGTCTTATTTTGATCCTGATCCACATAAGCGAAGCCCAACGTTTAGCTGCTGTGTTTGACTCATGCATTTGTCCATTCTTGCCCTCTTACTTCACTTCCTGACGTAGTCACACAAGAATCACAGGATGGAAAGTCTCATGAATAACCTTCCAGCTGAAATAATTAAGTCATTTGATAAATAAAAGCAATTCAGCAGCTTGCATGCTGACTTGTGAAATGAATTCTGCACTCTCAGCTCCTGGAAGGCTTGGTTTTAGGAATTGCTTTTCCTTCCTAGAGGCCTGCTTTGTTTTGGTGAGCGCTGATGAGGAGCAGGCAACGTGTCCCACCTGCCGCTGCTTGATTGCTTCTCTCTGGTGGGAAGGATGGAGGCCCTGCCCGGCCCAGCCCCACTCCCCAAGCACCCAAAGCCCATGTGCCATGGGTGCTGCTCGTCAGCCTGCCCAGGTGAGGAAGGGTAGGGGCTGGGGTGGGGTGGGCAGCAGCGACCAAACCTGAGGAGGGGATGGAGCCCACCTGCCCCAGGAGCCATGGGCTCCCAGTCAGGCAGGGCGGGGCAGCTGGGGGGTATTAAATAAGAACCATGGTGGTAGGTGCCTGCTTGTGTGAGGACCTCCCCACCTGGCACTGCTCCTGAGCTTTGGGTGGGAGCACCCAGAGCACTGGGCTGCTGAGGGCAGGGGGTGCCTGCAGGAGGAGCCATCTGGAAAGGTAAGACTGAGATAAAACAGTTCTCAAATGTCTTTTTCTAACTACATTATAAACTGCAGCAGGAAATTTTACTGCTGAATGTGGCCTTTCTTGGGAAAGGTGATCTTCTAGCGAGACAAAGCTCCCATGAGTATTTTGGGTGTTGCTGGATGGTGATGTGAACGCTCAGCTGGAAATAGGAGTTATAGTGACCCAGTTTGGTTTATCTGGTGATGGAAATACACATTCAGTGTTGGTGCAGCAATGCGAAGGGGAACGGGTCCTTGCTAAGACGCTCGCTGTGGCACAGGTGGGAGGGCTGGGACATGATAATCTAAATCTTGCTCATCTCCCATGTTGTTATTTCATATCAACAGAACAGAAACCACTCTGATGTTCTCTAATGATATGCTTAAATTGTTAATCTGCCAACTCGACTAATGCTGCCTACTTGTGGTGCTGAGAACTGAAACAGCTGAAGCTAAAAGAGACTGTGATTCTGAGCAACCAGATTTATGGGGATTGACAATAAAAAGCTACTGAGGTTCAGCAGAGAGGTCGATTATGTGCTGATTACTTGGCCTCTCCTGGGATACAGAGCAGCTGGAGTGGCTGTGCCAGTGCAGCTTTGGGGGTGTAAAAGATGCAATATGGAGTTATGTCGAAAGGGCACCTCAGGTAGTTTTTCTTTGAAAATGAGAACCCTTTATAATAGGGGGGAGGATGGCTTAACATTGTAAATTTTGTTCAGTGTGGATTTCTCCACTCTTAATTTAGGAAGAAAAGAATGTTTAAGCCGAGTACTTCTTGAACAGTTGGGGCTTTTTTCCCTTGTGCAGAATAAGATGCTGAAATCTGCTGTTTCTTTATGTAGCATTTTAATGCAGTATTTAACTTAAACTAAGATTTTAGACATTTATTCTTTCCAAGATATAAATGTAATAGAGAATTTAACCCCACTCCTCTGCCTGGCTGTGTGTTTGCCCAGGCAGCTGAGCGGCCCCAGTTCTGGGGCAGCGTGAGCTGGGGCTCAGGGGTTGGATGACAACGTGAATTTGACAGTACAAAATTTTAATATATAGATATATTTTCAGGATATTTTGGTGTCATGCCTTCCTTTGCCTCTGTTAGAGCAGTGCTTGGCAAAATAGTGCCTGGTGGAAGAAAAGGGTTTTGCGCACAGGATGTGAGTCTTGGGTGTAAAACTGAGCTGAAATGTGTTCTGGCTGCAAATGCTTAAAATGGAATATAAATGCCCAAATCAGTAAATTAAACATTGATGTATTAATGTATTGGCTCTTCCATGATTTACCATCTGACGTTGATTACGAACATCTCTGGCTATTGAGCTTTCTTCTCTTTTTAGTGATGTCACCAGTTTATTTTAAAGCATTGGCTGTTGCCCATTGCGGCATATCTCAGTACGTACCTGAGCAGATGACAAAGAGTCACTTTATTATATATGTGTTTATGCAAACCTGCACAGGCCTAAGGAAAACACTGATGGCTGGAGCAGCGGTGCGTGTGTCTGCACACTAAGAGTCAGGAAGATATTAAAGTTTTTTTAGATAAGTTTAGAATGTTTTGGTGCAGAATTATGCCCTGTATGTCTTGCAGTGGAAAATACTGCTTTAATAAGAATATCACTATTAAATTTAGCATGAAAACAGCAATAAGAGTACTTTGATATAGTATATTCCTTCCTTCTGCTTCTCCAGCAGCAGGTCCCTGATGTACACTTCAGACGTTTACTCTAATCAGTAACTTCTATAAGGTCTTACTGCCCTCATAACACACATTTCTGCAGATGTAGCAAACGGGAGGTAATGTGCAAAAATATTATTCCATAGAGCTGATTTAAGAGTAAAAATACTCAGAAATATCTGGTGTAAATGAAAGCATGAAGAGCAGGTTCAACCCAAGTGCCCAGGCAGGAGCTGCAGGCTCTGCGGGGATGCCTGTGGAGATGCCCACGCCGTGCTGCACCCCGGCCCCTGCTCACAGGGCAGAGGGCTCCAAACCTGGGAATCACTCAACGTGCTTTTCCCACCCCTGTAACGTAGCTGCAAGCTAGCTTCAAAACCCTTGGACTTTCTCTTTTTTTCCTTTAAACTAACAAACCACCCAACCCTGCGTCTTATTTCCTCTGAGCAGCTCATGGAAAGCTCCAAACTGACGTTATTTAAACGACGAACCTCAGGCTGCTCACGGCTCATCTTTCTGCCGAGCAGCTCGTGGCCCTGTACGAGTTTACCATTCTTCTAACCAAATAAAGCTATCAGGATGCCCGATTGTTTTTCACTGGCAGGTTTACTAGAGGAAATCCTCCTTCTGAAGGAGCACAATGGCTGGTGATTTCTCCAGGGTGAGTAGCAGCCAGGAAAAACAAACATCATCCTGTGTAGCACGTTTCTACAAAGGCCTGAATTAAAAAGCTTATGTATAAGATTCAATTACCATAATTTTATATCTAATAATATATGTTCCAGTGAAGAGGAAATACTTTATAATACTGTCTTTTTTTTCTTTGTGGTGCATGGAGCAATTCTGGTTTCTGTTGTGCGTTTCAAAACTGGCATATTTGCAGGGAATAACTGAGGTATTGACTACTTTCAGCAATGCTGTTTCATCTGAGGTTTGTGTATATAGTTCTGACACAGGGAAATAACCTTTTCCTGATATGAGAGAGCAACTTACTTTCTTTGCCTATTTGGTTTTCAGGTTGTTTTTTCTTATCTCCTTTTAATTATTTTTTGTGCTTTTCAAGGAGGTCATTATGAAATTACTAACAGCACGTTTAGTTTGAATGCCATAAAGGTTTTTTTCCCCCTTATATTTATAGTTTTCCTATAAATGCAGCTGAGTTGGTCACTGGGTTCTTCCGTAGTAGAAAATCTGGCCCATTTGAAGCCCGAGGTGCAGCCAGGACTGCTGACCCGTGGGGACCAGGGAACCCCACCAGTAACTGAACCGGGTCGGGGACGGGGTGCCGGCACGCTCCTGTCTCGTGCTGAGCCCTCGTGGCTGGATGGGAAGACAACGAAAGTCTCTTCCCATGGGAGTTCAGCAGATTTATCCCATTTAAAATATCGCAGTGCAAGGCAGAGAGCTGCTCCAATCGGATGGGAAACCCAATTCAGCAGTTTTTAAGGACTGAAACAGAAAATATGGTGGCAGTGACATCTTTCCTGCGTGTGTTGAAGTTGGCCGTTTCAATGTGATCATCCCTGTGCAACGTGATCTTCAGGCCACGTGGGAAGGCGATGTGCTGGGGTGTTTGTGCAGCAGACGATGCCTGTTCTCGGCAGCTGCCTGGGCAAGCGCCTGCTCTGTCATTAATAAATCCTGTGGGAGCTGGAGTTGCCTGCCCAGCCCCGAGCACATGGCAGTGCCTGATCCGCGGGGCTGGGGCACGGCAGGCACTTTTCTGGGTTTTTAATTGAAGTTCTGCGTACTCAAGCCAAGACTTCTATGGGTGAACTCACATAAAGCAGATATATGGTTCTTTCAACCAGTGTTGTCTGCTGTGACAGAGTATTTAATTAGATCTTACCTGCCCCATGCCTGCAGATCTCATCCCAAACCCTGCTTTGACATGTGGGCTGTGAAGACGGCACACCGCTCGGTCTGTTGCCAATCCCGCTCAAGAAGCTGGGCATGGGGACAGGCACACTCTGTCCCGCTGCTGCCAGGAGCCCTGTCCCCACAGGAGGTGGGGACCTGCAGCCCTGGCCAGCACTGTGCAAGTCTGTGGTGTTGGAGTGACAAGGGCACGGCTGTGAGGAGCTCACAGGGGTGCCCCATGGGAGATCCTGCGCTGGGTGTTGGACTGTCACCATGGTGCTTCTTGCTGCTCACCGTGTTTCACTGAGAGAAGTGATGTGAGATGTTTTTGATGGCTCTATTTCCATAAAATCACTTTGAATTGAGGTTTTGTTTGGGTTTTAGGATGAGCATTGTGACCCCCCCAAATACCTGTCCCAGTCCTCGTCCTTGACTAGGACCAGTTGTGCACCTTTCATTTCCCTCCTCCTCTCGTGCACGGAGCCGGAGTTGGGTGGGCAGATGCTCCTTCCTTTGTTTAAACGTTTGTTATTTCCTAGCGTGATTTCAGTGGCATCCTCCAAGAAGCCAGAAATGAATTTTCCAGCTCCCCCCCGAAGTTAACATACCCTTTGTTTTCTCCTGACTGCAATACCTTTGGGCATAGTGTTGGGTACAGCTTGGCAAGGGGAGAAATAACATCAGAACTGACCTTGGTCCCAAAACAAATAGAGGGGAATTAATGTTTAGTTATAATTATCCTGTTCTCATTAACAGCTCCTCTGCTTACTGTAAAATATATGAGGTTCCAAGGAGTTTTGTGTGACTTTTGTTGTATTTATAAGTGTAGCTTTCCAAGACCTACCGCCTGTGCAAGGAAGAAAGAATAACTCTGCCTGCTGCTTTAAACGGTTTCGGGCTGCTCTGTTAACACTCAGTATTGCTTTACACAAGACAAAGATCAAAATAAACAGACTTAAATGCTTCCTCTTAGCTACTTTATTCCTATTTTGAATTATATCAAAGCGAAATCAGCTTTTTATGAAAGCTGCTGCACACATCATGACAATGATTCAACCTGTTGTATAATGTACTGATATAATTGAACATAATAATTTTATCAAACAGTATTTCTTAGCATGACGGACTTCGATTCCTTGTGATGGACTTAAATCTTATTTCTCATTTTAAAGGAGGTTTCTGCTTTATGCCTTTAACAGGTAACCTGTAAGTCTGTTTTAATGGACTTGCTGTCTGGATGTGCGCTTTTTATTTATTTTTGTGTCTTTCTGTAATTCCCCTACTCCTCATCCATACCCACGGCCTTCCTTCAGCCAGCTGAAGGCTGTTAGTCAAGCAGCAGCGTGTTACAAACATTCTGGAGTTAAACTGTGATAGCTCAATAATATTAAACACGAAATACTTGAGTTACATGTTAAATAGCAAAACAAAGGATAAATGTGTCAGGGTATAATAGAAAAGTAATTAATTACATTAATTACAACATCCCGTCCCGCTGAAAGCCCTCGCGTGAGCTGCAGCCCTGGCAAGGCAGCCGTGGCTCTGGGCTGAAGGGGCTCAGAGCTCTGAACTCCCTTGCTGAAAAATGAAAAGCCAGCAGTCTTCTTGTTTGGCTAAAAATTTGTGGGGCAGAGAAAGTCACGTCTGCTACGCTCGTTATATGTAATTATTTAAGCGTCTGTGTAGGCTGACCTGCAATAACTCTGTGTTCACACCACATGAAACCTGACTGTGAAATGTAACCGTAACCCCCCTCGCTGGCAGGAGGGAGCCGTGCTCCCTGTCACAGACCTCCATCCGTGTGAGCACGGTCAGCGGGGCTCCACGTGACGCTGCGTGTTATTTGGGAGCCACTCTGCCACTCAGAGCCAAAGTGAGCCAGCAGTATCAACAGGTCTCAGCGTTCCAGTGGTAAATCGGCCAGTGCTAACGTTAATCAGCTGATGCTGCTGTGACAAATGTTGGGGAAAAAAATGACAGTTGTCCTTTAGATTGTTGTGATCTTGTAAAAACATCCCCGTTCCTAAATTGATGTGTTCTGTGTAAAGGGAGAGCTGCCGGGTACCTCCGCTTGTGCAACGTGACGGTTTTGTAACAAAATACTTTGGAGATGGGATTCCTTTGGATTGCAGATGTGTAAAACCCTCCTGCGAGGCAAAGGCAATGCTTTGATAAATGCCCAGATGCTGGAGCTCTCCAACAGAGCAGTTTGCTGGCTGTGAACCCAAACTGGGCAAGAGACAGGCAAAATGATTTTTTTCCCCCCAGAATTTCTGTATTATTGTCCACTGTGGGCTTTCAGGAGGGTTCATGTTCAGGGTTTGAATTCCTGCAGGGTCTCTGCTTAATTCAGTCTCCTTCATTTCAAACAAACAAGCCGGAGTCATTTAAAGTGTAATACTTCAGACAAATAAGATGTTGGAGCTGCTGCATTTTTATAATATTTTGGTATAAACAGTATTTTTCCTGGGGGGAAAAAAAGGTGAAAGAGCTCAGGGGTGAGGGGTGGGAGCAGAAAAGTGTCTGTGCCCAGTATGGGTCGAAGGGAATGTTTCCATGATAAAATATCAGGTTTTTACTGTTAGGTGAAAGGCCACCTGTGCAAATCCTGTGGGCCTTCAGCTGTGAAATAGCATACAGGTCTAATACTTTGTGTTTAGTTAAAATAGGAAAGAAAGTGCTGGGATTTGGCCCGTGAAGGCCAATTTAGAACACTGGAGGGATGAGTTTGGTGCAAAGAAATGGCAGCTGGTCATGGGTAAGTAAAGAGATACCTGTGATATTTGCTGGGCTCTTTCCTTTTTTCATCAGACATCCAAGAGTTGTTCAGGGGCCGTCAGAAGCATTGTTTTTACTAAGGCTTGGGAATCTATGTCTTGTCTGACAATACAGGGTCATAAAATGTAAAGAGTTAGATTAATGGACAACTATATTTAAAATAATCAGCAGTTAGTTGTTTTCTGTCTTTTTGAAGATATTTCTTTCTTAGATGAAGGTATCAGAGTTGCCTCTACTTCTGGTTAGCTTCTAATACCAAGTATTTCTAATTCCAGTAAGCATTTAAGGCTGTTACGGATTTGATATCGGTTTGAAAAGTGTGTTATTTATGCTGATCTAATTTACTTTTCGGGTCTGCTCTGTGGTTTCATAACATCTGGAGCCTCCAGATGGCTCCAGAGGAGGAGGCTGGTAATATCAGAGCAGGGTGCCCACGGCTTGGCTAGGCTGTGACTGGCCTGATGGCTCCTCCACACGCTGCAGCCGTGGAGACCCCTGTGAGCTACTGCCTGCACGGGGCTGATGTTTCCAGGTGTGGATAAATACCTCTGTGCAGGACTAGGAGAGTAAGAAAAGCTCTTATACACTTAGCATACTAATAACCCTCTGCTTCACTCTCGTATTTAATCGGAAAACGAGCCTAGCACGCACATAACACCTCCCAAAATAAGCTACGAGTACTGAAGAGGCACAAGGGAGAATCCATGTGAAGCTTCTGGCTGGATGACATGTATCTCAATTTGTTAAGGATTAGTGGCTTTTGAAAACATTAGCAGTGGTTTTGGTGGCTTCCAGAAGCCTCACTGCAGGGGGTTGTACCTGGGAGGAGAAAAATAACTTCCTTCTGTAGTGAATTCAGTCCCAGTCTCCCCACTGAAGTAAGGGAAGGAATAAGAGAAGCAAGAGAGAACGAGCCTCTTGATGGAACTCATAACCAGTGAGGGTTTCTGGTGACATTACCTTTGTAGACTGACAGACCATTTGATAATGTGCCTCATAAAGTGGGATTGAAGAGACAGCTCTGCATGGATTCATAGGAAGGATGAAGGACTATTAAAGGAGGTCAGTAATAAATATTTCTTCACTGTGGTGTCAAAGGGGTGAGGTTAAGTCAAATCACCTTTAATATCGTTAAGGATGTGGAAGGGCAAGATAATTACGCTGTCAGATGACACAGCTCGGTGGGGATCCCACAAATCTAATGCAAGCTCGTGAGTCGGGCAGGGGAGGAGCGATGGGGACAGACGGGGCAGCAAGATGCCATGTGCTCTGACAACCCCGGCACAGCCAGGCCTGGGAAGAGGGGAGCCTGGCACGAGCGCTGCAGGGGCAAGCAGCAGGTTAGAAGCCATGATGTGCCATTGGCATCCCGGGCACCACCATACCAGCTACCTGCAGAGCCTGGGGGGCCTCGTGCAGAAGATAAGTGAGAGAGAGACATGAGGAGCGTTTCCAGGAGTTAATATTTAATTTGGCTGAGGCGGTGCGGGCAGGAATGTGATGTTGCTCTGAAAGAACAGGGAGGTGGTGAAAAGCGTGGAAGGAGAGGAGTTATGCTGGGCATTTGCCAGGCACTGGGGTGATAACAGGCAGAAATGAAAAAGAAAAATAAAGCCCTAGGTCTGAAAATCTGCAGAAAAGACCCACGGTGGTGTACGCACTGCAGGATTGCCTGGAGAGAGGAGAGGGATAGCATCACTGGGACCTGCTGCCGAGAGGCTGCAACACTCCAGAAAACATTTTGGGAAGCGACAGCACGTGCTTCCTTTTAGCAAATGGAGAGAAACTTTTTTAATTCCTAAAAAGATCTATGGCTCTGCTATATGAGGCATCTGCATTTGTCTCGTGTGAACGAGGCTTTAATCACTCTGTTGTAAAGAAGTGCGTCCTTCGAGAGGTCAGCACTGGCAGTCACAAACCCACGTTCCTTAGGAAATAACAAACACTTCAGTCTGGTGATCCAGTTCTTAAAGTCCTTGGGATTTAGGAGAAATGAAATTAGTCATGAATCTTACGGGGGGAAATGGCACTTTGAAGGGCTGTAGCACACTCAGACTGAAGACCTGCATTATTCCCATGGCATGGTCATGTCCAACAACAAAGCTGTTAGTGATGGTTACCTGTGGCACAGGGCTTGCACCAGTGTTTGGTACTGAAGAGAAGGTATTTTGGTAAACAGAAGGTCAGGGTGGAGGATGAACTGGTAACCCTACCCGCTCAGTGACTTAGAGTTAACGGAGCACTGTGTATTGTTCCTGATACAAATGAGAGTATTTCTGGTTCCAGGTTCACAAATCCAGTTAGTCTGAAGGTGAAATAAAGCTATTCTCCTGTATTCATTCGCAAGCAATGCATGGGAGCACGGCTGGCTCGCCTGTTTTAAATGCCGTGCTTATGCTGGCATGTGTCCAAGGCACAAAGTGGTCTTGAGTGTAAACAGACTGTAAGAATCAGCTGTTTGGAGGGCTTGTCAGCCTGCTCTCCAAAGCACTCGCTGCCTCACTTCTTAACACTATCTATTACTTTATGCCTGGATACATTTAGCAAAAAAAAAAAATCCAGCAGAAAGGCCTTTAATAGCAATCAACATTCTTTGGGATTTAACCTCTGAAAGGCAGAAATGCAAAACGCAGAAGCCAAAGAAGTATCAGCCCTTTCACCTGGGGCATTTTGCATTTATATACTGCCCACCTCCATATTCAGGAGTTACATGGTTTGTTTCCTTGAGCCAACCTCCTCCTCATGGTTGGACTCGACGATCTTAAAGGTCTTTTCCAAGCGAAATGACTCTATGATCCTACAGCAGATGGAGCTCAGGGACGTCAAGGTGGCACAAGCTGGCGTGCCCACAGGGTAACTCGCAGCCAGCACGGGTCTGAGTTGAGTTATGCAATTTCTCGTGGAAAACAGGAGAGTTGCCTAAACACCACAAGAAGATACAAGAGCGTCTCTCGCAGCCCTGCTTCATTACTACAAATTACGCTGGCTTTTAATATAAAAATATTAGGATCCTGCTACTAGTTCCCATATTGGGGAAGAGACCTCCATTTCCAGTCTGGATCTGTTCAGGATGATGTACAGCAGGAAGGGAAAGCTGTTATCTCCAAACACTGGGACAAAAACGAGGAGAGAGGATACTTATCTCCTAGCTAGGGAGAGTAGAGATTGTCCATATGTTTCCCACGTTTCCTCCCATTCAGATAACCCTGTACAAATTAATCAAAGTGTCCCTATTCTCTTCAACCAAAATGAAATGCTTCTGCCCCCAAAAAACTTTTAAAATCATCATTTTCCCTAATAGAGCCAAAGACTTGACCAAAATTCAGAAAAATAATGAAAAGAACAGAGTCGGGTGTCTGGCCAGGCAAGCATCAGCTTTAATAAGAAAGTATCGAAGCTACTGATATATTTGGAACAGAAAACCCTTCAACACAGAAAACAGCACCACAGGATCAGTTCTGTTCTGATGGAAATGGCCTGGACTCTTCCTTTTTCATGGGGGGGGAAAAAAAAAGTAGACTTCAGGAAGTTCCAAATGGATTTCTTTTTTTCTTGGTTTTGTATTTTACTAGATCAGCATTTGCACATGTAGCTTCAGTATAATACATCAGCTTCCTTTTTTCTTTTTTCCTGTTGTCATTAATCATCGTTCCTACCCCACAGACAAAAAAACCCAGATTTAATCTCATGGCTTTCTTACGCAGCGCTGTGTCAGGGACCTTCTCTCGGCGTTTCTGGCCATTTTCACTGGGGCTTGCAAAGGCTGTTCTCCCCGTGTCAGTGGGACTCCTGTGCGGAGCTACCCGGGGCTCTGAGGAGCTGGCTGCGTCCCTGCTGACTTCAGCACGCTGTTTCCTTGGAGGATGATTTAGTTTTAGCTCTTGTTGCTCCTTGGCCACGCCGTTCTCTTTCAGATCCTCCGCTGTTGGATAGTGAATGTCCCAATGGGGAAACACTGTACAGGCGAGTGATGTGCAAGTGTATGTGCCAGTTACACTGTTCATAATGCACAAGTGTTATGAAGCACAGAGGAGATATTTCTTACATTTCTGCTGCTTGCTCAAATGGCTTTTTTTTGACAGAGAACAGGTATTGATGCGAGTTATTTTCCCCTCCCAAAAAGCACAAATTCTCTGGAAAAAAAAAAAACAAAAAACAAAAAACAAAAACAAACAAGCAAACAAACAAAAAAACAAACAAAACACAAAAAACCAAACTGATTATAAACTTGGAGCCTTTCAGCATTATGGAGGACTTGGGGTTTGGAAGGACAGTTGACTTTATGAATTTTTCATCTATTCTGCTGCCACTATAACTTGCATAATTATGAAATTGTATGATTGACTCAAACCTGAAGTAATGTAGGGCTGTTTACAAACCATGAGCAATCCTGCGCCCTGGTTGTGCCAGCAGTTACCACAGTAGCTGTTGAAGGGGATGTTTGTTTGAGTCTTTGCCCCCGTGGACAGCAGTGGGTGGTAACACTGGACTGGCTTGCCCGGAGGCTGGAGGGCACGGTCCTCTCTGAAGATCCTTCCTCCACAGCGTTAGCGATTGCTAATGACATTCACAGGGAAAGAAAGAATTCTGCTCAGCTCGTTGCTCTTGCCACTGCTTTGCTCTCTGGCGTCGTGCTCCTGTGTTTGCTACAGGCATCTCCACAGCAACAAGTCGCACGCGGGGCTGTGACTTCAGCCGAGGAACACGCAGGAAGCGCCGATGAGCTGGCAGGCAGCGAGGAGGATGTTCCAGCGCGGGTGCAAGGGGCAGACGTGACGCTGTGCTTGGTCTCTGGCTCTCCTCCTCCCGGTGAGCCCCACGGGAGGTAACTCGGGCTCAAGAGAGAAGGAAGGTCTTCCAAAGGAACTCATTATTTTAATATCGGCAGAATAATGCCTCAGAAAGACTTCAGGCTTTGGACAACTCTTTAGGAGAAACAATAATAATAAAAAAGCAAAAAAGCTACACAGAAAGCGTTGTTGTCTGACCTACCACCATAAATCTCCCTAAGTAGCCCGGTGTTGATGACACATCAGCTCAATGCAAAAGAAACACAGCAAAGCAAGCGACAGTCTGAGCTAAAAGGTGCCAACAAGTTCATCTTTAACCAGTAATTAATGAACAATTTTACTTATTCATCAGAGCATAAAGACTTCCCCAGCTGCATATCCAACCCTGCAGGGAAGGCATGCTGGCCCTGCTCAAAACCTTTTATAAGCCCAGGTATTAATATTGCATTGAAGTGAAGTACCCGAAGAGCCGAGGAGGGGTGACGTCTGCCAGCGTGCTGTGCCCAGCACTGCAAGAACTGTACCACAAATGAGAAAATCTTTTGTCATTCTAGCTGTGATTTTTCAGACCAGAACAGGACCCCTCTCCGGGGATGCCTCCATTCTGATGGAGACCTCGAGGGTACGTTGGACTCCTGCGCGGGCAGCTGACACACATGGAAAACCGTATCTGTTGTATCTCTGTGGTTGAAATTTCTGGGTACCTTTCACCCTCGTCGAAGGTTTTACCCCAACCAGGCTGCTGCACCTCTGAAAGCCCAGACAAACCACCAGCATGCCTGCGCTTTGCCTGGGAACGGCTTCTGGATGGGAAAAGTGGAGATCCCTTGTGCATGGTACCCACACCCTTGCAAAAATGCACCAAACTCTACGCTAGAATAGGTATTTCTTAGAATACTGTTCCAAAATCTTAGTAAAATCAAGTCAGTTTATCATTTACGTTCTGCAATTTATGTGTATTTTGTTATTTATTAGGAATTGAAGTCAAGATTTGGATCTTTGCAATGTCCTGGATCTGGTTTTGTGTTGGAACTCTCTGCTGGTTACCGAAGGGGAGAGGCACTTCTCGCTGGAGAAGGTAACTCCATTTCCCTGCTCTATTTACTATGTTAATTACATCAGTTGATTAATGATGCAAACCCCGGAAGGGAAAGATTTTACTTGTGAACCTGATAGTGATGCTTGTGAAGAGAGAAGAAAAAAGAGATTTTAAACGGGATAGCTCTGATTGAAAATCCTCACGCTGCTGAACAATTGCAGAACATATTGAAATATAAAATATAACCCATGCACTGTAAATTCCCTTAATCCTTTTCATTGAAAAACCTAGGAACACATGTGAAGCTTGTGGCCTTGGACTTCATCCCCCCAACAAGTGGTAGGTGTATAATTACATCATTTAAAAATTCACTGCTTAGTGGACGTCTGTAGTATGAATTCTCTTCAATAGTTAATGCATTTTAATGTACTATATATTAAAGAGCAATTAACACTTAAAGATTAAGTGTGTTCCCCACTGCAGCTGCTGTGGATTAAGGACTTGCATGTGGACGGTTAGGGTAGCAGTGTCTGATCTCATTCAAGCGTGTGCCTCAGCTTAAACAATCCTAATGCAATTTAACAGCGTCCGTACGAGGGGTTTTGCCAGCCTTGTTAAATCCCTTTCCAACAGAAGGAGAGCCTGTCTTGAGGGGTGGGTGTCCCTGCCACGCGCCGCCTGGCCGGGAGGAGGAGAGCCCGACAGCAGGACGGGAGGGCATCGCTCCTGGAACACACCGCTGAACCCTGTCTGCCCTGCAAAACGTCTCTCTGTGAGTCATTAAACATTTCCTAGGGTTGTCCATGTGAAGGTGTATTTCATTAATGGTGGTTGTTTGGGCTTTTAAGATGGAAAAAGCTTGGTTTGTAAATAATCTCCTAATTTCCAGGTATAAAGGTGAAACACGGTGTTATACAAGGTGCCAAAGTACCAAACCTGGAGCATCCTGCTCCCTAAAAACCAGCTTTTGGTGCTTCGTCCTGTAGAATCAGTAGCTAACTCCCTCTGCCTGCGAAACAACTGTAAGCATAGTACAGTAAACACATCGTGCTAAGCACTCTACCTATTTGTTATTTCATGGCAACAGATCCTTGAGAGGTGTTGTCTGCACGCTCTGCTCTTTGGAAGAGTCCAGTCAGCAGCAAGAGCTGAAAACCCTTCAGACGAGGGGGACTGTCTGACCTTAGTGCAGTCTACAACTACCTGAAGGGAGGTTGTAGTGGAGTGGGAGTCAGCCTCTTCTCCCAGGCAACCAGCGATAGGACAAGAGGACATAGCCTCAAGCTTTGCCTGAGGAGGTTCAGGTTGGACATTAGGAAGCATTTCTTCCCAGAAAGGGTCATTAGACACTGGAAGGGGCTGCCCAGGGAGGTGGTGGAGTCACCATCTCTGGAGGGGTTTAAGAAAAGCCTGGACATGGCACTTAGTGCCCTGGTCTAGTTGCCATGGTGGTGTCAGGGCAATGGTTGGACTCGATGATCCCAGAGGGCTCTTCCAACCTGAGTGATTCTGTGATTCTGTGAGGAACTCTTGTAACACTGTTCTGTTAGCTCATGCAATGTCCTGTAGCATGAGGCGGTGAACCTTGGTGCCTGGGCACCAGCCTCCGGACAGCACGACAGTAGCAGAGGGAGACGCTGGCAGAGGCGTGGAAAGAGATAAAAGAAATCCCGTCCGTAATGACTGCTGGTGTGACGGCAGCACCCTTTGCAGGGGCTCCTGGGCTGCTTTGGCCCGCAGGTCGCACCTCCTGCGCCCTGGAAGAGTGGGCAGGTCAGGGACATGGCTCCCGAGGTCAGGCCGCTTTGCAAGCCCAGGCCCTGCGCGCCGTGCCCTTAGGCCCTGCCTGCCGTGCCCCGTGAGCGCGCAGCCCTCCCGCACCGCGCGGGAAGCGGCTGGGGCAGGAAGAAAGGAAGGCAGCCGGCGCTGCTGTGGGGCCTGGTGCTCCCCGCCGCCGCCCACGCAGCCCTCCTGCCCCAGGCCGTGCCCGCCGCGGCAGCCGGCCCTGCCCAGGGGCTCTGCGGTTTCACGGGGGCCGGCAGCGTCCGGTGAAGCCGGGGTGAGAGCGTTTCCCTCCCCGCGTTGAGCAAGGGATGTTTCTAGCAAGTTCTGCAGCGCGCAGCAAGCTCTCACTCTGCAGGGCTTTGGGCTGTTGCTCGTGGCCAGCAGTGGCCACAGCAGGAACAATAAAAATGGGTCTAAACCTCCCCCGTTGGCGAGGCCAGCCCCGGGGCGGGTGAGGCGGCAGCGCCGGCTGGGCAGCCGTTATCTGCGGCTCGCAGCAGGAAGGAGCCCAGGCACCACCCCAACTATCGCCCCGCTCCCAGGGACCGCGGGCTGTGGCCTGGTGGGGCGGCCGGAGCCTGTCCCCCGCCACGCGCCAACGGGCAGATTAAGGGGTCACAGCGCAGATGTCTTCAACCGGCGCATTTCAAACCAGCTCCCCCGGCAGCGAGCCGCGCTGCCGCTCCAGACATGGCCGCAACGCAAAAGCACTTCCCCTTGCGCCTCTTTTTTTATTAGCTGAAAGTAATTTTTGCTTCTTGAAGAAAATACATATGCAAACCACAGCCCGTCGCCATGGTTACTGCTGTATGCTGCTGCAAATAGCTCACTTCACATCCTCAGACCTATAGGGTTGGGAAAGCGTAACTCTTCTGGCCTTTCACCGTTTCCCGTCTCGCTAGGCCGCCATCCCGCTGTTGCAAAAAAAAAAAAGCAGCATGTTGTAATTAGCCCCGCGGAGGCGGCTGCGCTGCCAGAGCGCTGCAGCACGCGCCGACGCACCCCGCGCGCCACCCCCCAGGTAAGAATTATGCTTTTTACCCCACTTTGTGGCCCTTGCCGGCCACGCAAATTCCCAGCGGGACGGTGTACAGTTGGTTAGTGCGTTACGGGGAGCTGTTCAGAATGCTGAGTTGTTTTATTACATCTGCATTTCACTGCGCCTACTTTGGCATGTGGGTCTTGCTATCTGGAGATAAAGTTGGGGAAGATTTAAATAATATGTTAAAGAAATGAGCGCTAAACGTAAGATTTTGTTATGCAAAGTTTAAGTAACAAAACTCTGCGGTTCTGAAGAGCATTCAAAGCAGCAGTCAGCTCCCAAAGCAGACCCATGCTGGCGCATGCCGGGGCACAGCGGGACCCCCGTGGCGAGGAGCTCCTGCGGGGCCCGGAGTGAGCACCGACCTGCTCCCAGCAGCTCGTGGGGACCGGCCACCATGGGGCCATCGTTCTCTTGTCTTCTGCTCTACCCTCGTTTTGTCAGTTAATCTCCCATGGCACTTGCTCCACTGGAAAAGTTGAGAGAAATATTTTTCATGTGCTTCCAAGAGCCTCGTGAGTTGGTTTAACGGTTTATTCTGTACTGTTGGTAGAGAGGAGACGGGGTGGGATGTCTGTGCCGAGGCACCTCTGCCATCACGGTGCTGTGGTTTGGGTGTGCTGCTCCATGGGGCTGCCCCCCTGCCATGTGGGGTCCCCTCCAGCCCTGGGCGAGGCGGGGGGGGCCCAGCCCTGGAGCATTGCTCCCCGCTCTGGCTCCCCAGGAGTCGTTAGTAAAGCCCACGAGAAATTAAAATTACATTAATCCCCTGAGAGTGAACCCTCGGCTTCCTGCCATGAAATACGTTGCTGCCAGTGAAGGTCCCCACAGTTTTTGGTGATTAAAGGCTGTGTTGGGTGGCAGGCAGGGCCCACCCGCCCCGAGCGCCCGCGCTGCTCCCCGTGGAGGCTAAAGCAGGCCCTGGCACTGCCAGCTGGGCTCCAGCACGAGCTGACGAGTACGACAGACATCATCTTTACAGAGAACGCACAGGACGTAGCAGATACCAGAATTATTCACTGTGAGTTTGCTCATTTACATGCTCGTAGACTAGTAGAGATTTTAAATACTTTATTACTTTTAACAAAAATATCGTCGCTTGATGGTTGCAGGAGGCTTTAAAATAAAAGGGCAATGCAGTGGAAGGGCCAAGTCTGGAATTTGTACGCTATCTTTACAAAAATGTGCGTGCAGATAACATCATTAAAACAGAAAAAAAAAAACTTCTATCATGGCAGTGTGCAAGCGGTGGCCCCCGCGCCGCCACGAACGGGAGCGGAAGTTCGTTACTGCAGGAGTTGCACTGCGTTAGGAGATGGAGCGATTGCTTTCTTCATCAGCAAGGCTGAAATTTAATGTCTGACCTGTTCAGGGAACATGTGTCTCACGAGTGTCAAACAAATAACAGCCTAAGGAAGCGAATAGCTTCTTCAGGGCCGTGGTTGTGTTTAGTCTGCGTTCGCAGTACCGTGCGTATCAGCCTTTAAGAAAGGCCAGGGGGGAAAAAAGGGAAAGTAGAGCACAAGGTTTATTTTGTGACTGTTGTGTTCCAGCTATGTGGTGTGATAAAACGAAGCCACAAGACATTCCAAGCTAGAGGGCTTTGCACTGTGATCTGTATTTATCTGTGTAATAGATGGGTACGGGGGCACTGGGCAGGGCTGGTGGCCCATCCCGCTGCCCTCGCTCACGGCTGGCTGGGCTCTGGGGCTCCTCCAGCCCATGCTGAATTGCATTAGGCTCTTAACTGACTGGTTTTAGTTCTTTTGCTAAAGATTCCTGTTTGATTTACAGTCTGGCTCAAGCAGGAGCTGGGGTGTGAAGTACAGCGCTGGTGCGAGCCGAGCTGGAGGCTTTGGTTCTTGCTGGCTGTGTGGGCACCTCCAGTCACGTACGCCTGCCCACCCGTAGGCACCAGGCCTCCGTAGGGACCCCGGGGCTGCGTGGGGAGGCTGCAGGCTGCCAGGGTGGCTGTTCTGGTGGAGCAACGACTGAAAAATGGTTGCCGAGTTGGTGCTTAAATAGCTGTGGTTCGTGCATCGTAGGTTGCCTTCTCCTGCCCATACTGCATGTCGTAAGAAACCAATCTCTGAGGGAGGGCTGGAAATGATCTGTAAGGCATCCATCATACAAATGTCTTAATTCTGCAGACTTAAGTCATCTTTCAGAGTATTTATCACATTTGTAACAACAAAGAGAAAATTTAAGCATGTTTTCACCTTACGTCCCTAATGCCATCCCTGTTACAGGATGGCCTGACCCTCAGAGTTTTCCCTTTCAACATGTCCCTTCAGATCATTCTGAAGTAGGAACTGAAGCGGGAAGTGCTTTTCTTCTGCTTGGTGTGTAGTTGTGAAGAAGGTGCCAACAGCCACCCTCACGTGTGGCACCCAGGACACGTTGGTGTCCCACTGCTGCACCCGTGGGCTTCTGCCAGCCTGAGCTGGGGCATTGCCGGACCCACAGCCTCCCTCGCCGGGTTTTGGAGGGGAGGGCACTCAACCGTTGCAGAATTTTCGGAGGTCAGACTCTTGCTTCACTCGCGCCAGGGCTGCATTAGCTCAGCCAAGAGAGTTCCTCTTTTTTGCTCCAGTTGTAACAACGTAGAGTGACCCTAAAACACAAAATGTCTCTCAATACTTTCTCACTGCACACCGTGTTCCTCTTTTCCCTTGTCTCCTAATTTATCTCTTTTTGTTTGAATGACATGAAGCTAAGTGTACAACGGCATATTTCTTTGTCTTTCTCTGCTGGAAGATAATTAGTCCATTGGCTGTTTGGTGTCCCAGATGGTAATTATTATCATTATTGGGCGATAATTTGGGAGACCACTGGATCTGCGATTTCCTTATAGTTTCCTCTACACCTTGCCCTGCCTGGACATCTTGTTACCACAGAGCTTGTGCTTGACGTTTGTGCTCCAGGGTTTAATCCCCTGGAACCGATATAAACCTGTGTGAACTGGAATACATCTACTTTATAGGACATCACAGCTGAACAGGGCATAAACCCAACCACGAGGCAAACTGGCCCTGTACTTTGCCCAAGAAGGGACGTGTTTGAGCAGGGCTCCCAGCAGGAGCCAGCACAGGGGCAATGCCCCGGCGGGGGCTGACAGGGCTGCTGCCATCGCAGGCAGCCAGCACCAAACCCCGCAGGCAGGTCGCTGCGTGCTGTCACGTGAAAATGGACTTGATGGGAAAATGAAACTAAATAAACCTAATTACCAATGCAACCCACTAACGGCTGTGGAGCCAGGCTCTTTCAAACGGGGTGGAGGGGCTGGGTGGGGAGCTGTGAACACCTCGGTGTCCGCGTACCCGCTCTGCTGCCGCGGCAGGAGCAGGAGGCACAGTTTAGACCCCGGTTATTTTTTAAAGCTAGCTCAGTGGATGGAAAAGATCCCTTGTGCAGACGCTGGCCTACTGAAGTTATTTAAGAGAAATGTGGGCAGTGAGGAGTTTGTACAGAAAACTTTGTGACCGGAACAACTGCTTTGAAAATGCCCCATGTCCTGATGTAAGCGTACAGAGAGGAAACAGCCTCGCGTATTTCTTTGTGATAGAACAGAGACAGGAAGAGCAGCAAATGATCCATTAGGATATTCGTTCCCAGCACCTACCAAGGAGGGTGCAGCCCATGCTGAAGTTATCTGTGCAGCGCGTCTGTACCGCTGCTGCTTCACGTCACGACAGGCAGAGTCATGTAAGGCAGGCAAATAGAAAAATACCATGGGACGAATACCATTGGCGTGAGTTTTTTACTGATCTGGATTAAACTTCTTTGAAACACAAGTGTAAACTCATGGCATGTTTTCCTGAAAGATGCAGGAATGTGCAGGGCATCCCCTTTCTCGCTCCGGGTTCAGAAGTGCTGCGTGGCACGGTGCGATTAGAGCACGCAGAAAGAAAAGGTAATTATATTCATGCCAGGCTGTATAATAGAACAAAAAGCCTCAAGAAGGAAACAGCTGGAGTTCTGCTCTCCTGAGCAGGTAGTATTATTTGTCTCTCAAAGTAAAGCGAGGAATTATTCATTAAAGCCAAAAAGCACGTTATCAGCTCGTTTCACAAAACATAACTCTTTGCTTAGTTCGGCCCTGGGTACGGATCAGGGAAAAAGGAGAATTTAAAGGCAGATTTCTTCTAGTCTCCAAGCATAACAAATTTCAAAGCAAACAGCAAAGTGCTTTGGCTTATTCTGTTACGGATTGAAGGATGTGGTGGATGTAATTCTGAGTGATCATTTGAAATTTCCGAAGTCAACAGAAGCTCAGTATCTATCAATGCATAACAGCAGCACTCAATTGCAGTGGAGATGCTACTTTAGCACTGATTTTTTTTCATTTGTAAGGTAAAAATAAACATATTCTGGAACAACTGAGTACGAGCAACGAGTGACGCTCAGAATTATAAACACAAATTACAAGATTTGGGGGGAAAAGACAAGCACGAGAGGGAGAAGAGGGAAAGACACATTTCTAGCAGAACTACAACCCCCAGTGTGTTTGGTAGAAAAAATAAAGCCGGAAGCAGGTGTCTGTGTTGGCAGAGATGTTCAACACAAGCAAGTTACACTCCTGATACTGGAGATAAAGCCTTTGCCTTTTTCTTTGTCTTCCCTGATGTCGATGTGCCTTGTAGTTTCCTTGTTGTCTGCCGTTCATGCTGACTGGGGATGAAGACCAACTTCACAGTTTAAAAAAAATAGGTGGCATGGGAGTGCCAGCCTGTGGAAAGAGAGGGAGGCTGAAATTAAACCAGGTCTGACAATGGGAGCCTGCCCGGGGGAGGGAGGGAGGCCGTGGGGGGGTGTCCTGGCAGCAGGGCACTGCTGCCTGTCACAGCGTCAGCCCCAAGTGCTGCAGGGGCCACCACATGCTTCCAGTCCAGAGAACCCGGCGTGGTAGTAGGGCTGAAAATAGTGAATAATAGAGGGATCAGAATTCTGAATACAGTCACCAAAGAGCGTAAGGTGTAAAGGACTGGGCGTTGGGAGCACCTGGGGTCTGCACACAGCAGGAGGTGAGCAGGAGGAGAGACGTGGGGCATGGGACAGCTCAAGCAGCATGTGCACTGAAGCGTTAAATCAGCCCTTGGGTGAAGTGCCCGTGCTGGACTGGGGCGCTGGCCTGGGCTCTCAGGGAGCTAGGAGGGAGATCAGACCAAATGTGAAAACATAAGCATAGAGAAGCCTTCTGTAGTTTTGTGTGGTTTAATTTTTCAAGTGCGTGGCTTTCCCTCTGTACTCGGCACTGGTGAGGCCGCACCTTGAATCCTGTGTCCAGTTCTGGGCCCTGCAATTCGAGATGTTGAGGTGTTGGAGTGAGTGCAGAGGAGGGCAACCAAGCTGGGGAAGGGTCTGGAGGGTCTGACCTATGAGGAACAGTTGAGGGAGCTGGGGGTGTTTAGTCTGGAGAAGAGGAGGCTCAGAGGTGACCTTAGTGCAGTCCCTGCTGATGAAGACAGAAACTGTTAAACTGCTTGCTGTAAGGTAAAAGTTCTCAGAAATTTAAATTAAAAGTTTAAGGGAAAAGAGAATAATTGAGGGGTTTTTTTAAAACCTAAGTGTATATGCATTGATATATACTCAGCCTTATCAATGAACAGTTGCTTCATATGCTATAATACTCTGAAAAAAAATCCTAAGCAAAATGGAATCAGTGCAAATATTTGTAGGGTTTGGGTGTGAGTTTGGCTAAGACACGACTGCTGCCTTGATATCAGAAGAGAAAGTCAGAGAATCCTGCCACTGATTTTGTTAAAATGGTAAAATATAGAGAACTGAATAACACGGTTTTCAAAGGCACAGGACTCTTTTATGGCAAATGGCAAAAAAAAAGCGAGAGTGAACGATGTAAGAGGTATATTGTGAGCCTCGGGGATGGAACAGACTGCACACTTTAAAGGAGAAGTATAGATCAAAAAGAGTAAACCTCGGCAGGGTCAGAGGAAGAGCGAGCTAGAAGAGGGACCACGAAAGGTCGCTTAATCCATTCCCTTGCCCCAGGCAGGATGGAGTGTACCTAAATCACTCCTCAAGATGAGTGTCTAACCTTGATTTAGTACCCTTGTCAGCCCTTTTTTCTCCCTCTAAGTCCAACCTGAATCTCTCTCCCTGCACTTTAAGCCCATCTTCTTGTCCTCACCACCATAAATACAGAGACAAGATTGTTCCCTGCTCTTTATAGTGTCCTTAAATCTTGGAAGATCATTGCTGTGCTTCCTCCACTCTTGCCATTAGCAGGCTGTTTCCAGTTCTTTCCACCGTTCCATGCCCACCACCATCTCTGGAGCTCCTGTCCTGCTTCCCGGTGGGACCAGGCTCCGCGTGTCCCCCAGCACCACTGTGCACACCCCCCTGCCTGGCACCTGCCCGGCTCTCGGTGCATTTGGGTGTATGTCCTTCTCTTTGTCGAGGTTAGTGCCACGTTGTTCTCTTGAGATTCCTTCGTGCGTGGCCCTAGATGTGAGCGTCCTGCCGGGACACGTTTACGTTGTGTCTTGACTAATCCGTATTACTGTAGCTCCTTTTTCTGCCCTGCTCCCGTCGGCGTCACCAGTACGGTGGTACTGATGTGACACTGGGCAGAGCAGAACTGGCACCTCGGTGATGGGCGTGCTGCTCTCGAAGGGACAGGGTTGCGGCTCGTTGGGACCAAACTGACCAGTTCACAACGCACTTTATTTGCCAAGAAAAGAGTGGGAAACAGGGTGAAAGCGTCATCTTTGTGCCTGCTCTGGAGAGCAGATCACTGCTGTTGCCTCGTTAGAGCGTGAGCATTTTGGGGGCTCTGGAAAAATAACATTACAGTGGGTAAAGGCGGCGTGAGGCCCCTCGTGCTGCCGCCCTGGCGCCGCAGGCCGGGCGGGGCGGGCGGGCGGCTCCGCCGGAGACATTTTCCACTCGCTTCCCTCCCCCCGATTGGCTTTTTTCTTTCTTTTTTTTTTTTTCCTTTCCCTTTCCTCCGACACCGGAGGCGGCGGCGGGGCCGGGCACGTGTGCGGGGCTCGGGCACCGTGACTCATGAGGCGCCGGGCCGCTCCGCCGCTGGGAGGATGAGGGGGGCCGCTCCCCGGGGGAGGGCAGCCCGCGACGCCTCCGCTCGTCACCTTTTCCTCGGGTTTGTGTCGCCCGGATCCCGGAGGCTGCGCCTGGCTTAGGTGAGCGCGGCCGGGACGGGGCTGGGCCCGGGCTCCCCGCGGCGCCGGGGCTGGGCCCGGGGCTCCCTTGGGGGGCCATGGCGGGGACCGGGTCTCCCCGCGGGGCCGTGGCGGGGCACGGGGCTGCCCGCGGGGCCGCGGCCGGGGCGCGCTTCCGGGCGGGGCGGGGGCGGCGGCGGAAGCCGGGGCCGGCGCGGGGAGCCCGGGCCGCTGCCGCCGCCTCCCGCCCGCCCGCCGCGCCGGCGGCGCTGTCAGCATGCGCCGCTGACTGGGCCGGGCCGCCTCCGCCGTGCCCGGGCCGGGCCGCCGCCCGCCCGCCCCGCGAGCATGCCAGAGGTGAGTGCTGCCGGCGGGTGCCCGGGGGCGCCGCTACCCCCGCCCCGGCCCAGCGGCCTCCCCCGGCGCGGCGGGCCCCGCGGGCGGCGGCCTGCCCGGGGCGGCGGCGCGGGGGAAGGGGGGGGCCGTGCGCTCCGCTCCGCTCGCCGGGGACGCGGGCCGGGGCGGGAGGAGCCGCCGGCCTCCGCCGCGGGGGGGGGGGGGACCGGGAGCGGCGCCCCGGGGCGCGGCCCCGCCTGCCCGCGCGTCCCTTCCCGGGGCGGGCGGCGGCGGGGTGTCAGGGCCCGCCCGTGGCAGCGCGCCACGCGTGACCCGCCCGCTGCCGGGGCCCGGCCCCGCCGCCGCGCGGGGCAGGTGCGGGGGGCGAGCGGCGCGGCCCGGGGAAGGCCCCGAGGGCGGGAGGGCCGGGCCGGGCCGGCGGCGGTGCGGGGCGGCGGGTGGGCCGTGGCGGGGCGCGGCGCCGGGCTGCGCAGCCCGCGGGGCCCGGGAGCGGCGGGGGCTCCGCAAGAGCACGAGGGTTTCGGGTGGGTTTTTAAAGAGGAGGGTGACTCCGGGGGGGCGGCCCCAGCGCGGTGCGGGCACATGGCGGTGCTGGGCAGCATCCCGGCTTCATCCGAGCTCGCTGCGCTGCCTCCCCCGTCGGGAGCGTGTGGATTAACTGGGTGGAAATAGAGCTTTTTTTATTATTATTTTTAGAGAAAGTTCTTTATTCAGAACTTTGTTCTGCATCTAGTTACTGCAAACAAATCACTTCGTTAAGATGTTAGTGTAGAGGAAGAGAAGAATGCAGGGATAACGTCTGGATAAGGTGGTTACTTTAGAAAAATGATGATTAATTTATTTTAGAATTAAGTTATTTATTTTGGTCGTTTTTTGAGAGGGGAGAACGTGTGCTGCAAAACATGGCAGTAGCAGAAGGGCACTGGTGACGAAGAGGTAGAGACAGTGAAACTGCATGAGAGCAGGTTTAACAGAATGGGCAGGAGAGAGTTATGTAAATAGTGAATAATAACATTGAATAGCTGAACTGTATCTCCTTTAGCACTATGGAAAAAAGGTTCTAATTGGTCCTGTGGTGCCAACAAGGAAATAATTTGCATAATAAATAATTAACCAATGGTACCAATTACTGCCAGGGAAGTTGGAGGGTGAGCGCCCCAGGTTGGGGACTGGGAAGCTGCGGTGGATCTGCCTGCTCGTGTTCGGTGCTGACCCTTGCCAGACCTGCTGACGTGTAACAATATTATGACAATTTAGAGCGGATAGAAGAGAACGAAATTAAAGACTTGGCAACCCTGGGATCACTGAAACGGTGACAAAACTGCGTGTGCTTTTGCAATTTACGTTTTGTGAGGCCTGCGTCACTCTGCTTTCCTCAGCTCGTGTCGGGTCAGGTGTAGACTAGGACATTGTAAAATGGAATTGGACTTGCCTGGATTTAAAGGCTGGGCTTCTGAGCTACAAAACTGCTTCAGGCTTAGTTGACACAAAAGGTGTTTAAATGGAAAAGTGATGGCCATGACTGAACGTTTGAAGTTTCATAACCAGTTAGTCTCCAGACTTGAGAAAATCTTGAAAACTTACTGCCCTGGACGCTGTATGCATGAATTAACAATAAACGTGGAGCCTGCCTAGCTTACGTGACACCTAAAAGCACAGGATTGTGCAGTTGTTATTTACTCAGGCTACTGAGGAAAGATACGCAGGCAACAGATTTCCTAGTCTGATACATGAGAGAGAAAGTGACAGGGCCTGTTTTTGTCTAATTTCCTTAAAGCCATCACCAGATTAAATTTATTTTGAATGGCAGGCAAGGCTCAGAGTCCAGGGATGCTTTGTTGTACCGTGAGGCAGTTGCATCAATGGGCAAAATCGGGGCATTATGTGAGCAGTTTGTATTTGGATCTCGTAGATGAACAAGGTAATGGATAGTATCTATCTACAGGAGTATCAGCAAAGTGGTTTAATTAGTGGAAGCAGAAAATTTTAATTTAAAATTTCTCTGGTATATTACTATCTAATTGCGGAAGTAATCATAATCATAATTCAGAGTAGTCTTTACTCAGAGGTTTTCTGTAGGCAATCACGGCCAAGAAGTTTCTCTTTCACTGACTCGCTGCTGTCGGTGTACGGTGTTGTGGGCGCTTTCAAGCTGCTTCAAGCCTTAAATGTAGACATTCATTTTCAGGTTTTGGAGAGAGATTAATTTTGTTTTGCATTACTCCACCTCTTGAATTCTCCTACTTTGTTGCTTTGCTAAGTCTCAGATGCTGTTCATCATTTTCTAGTATTACTAGGTAATAATTCCTGAGTTTATCTGTATTCTGCTTCCTGTAGTGAGGCCAAGGATTGAATAAACAAACATTTGTAGACACCTCCATGACAAATACCACACGCTGACAAGCGTTTGAAAGTAACAGGTGCTGCTGATGCTTTATTTTACAGCCTGTTTTGCATGGAGGTTTCTGGTGCTTGTCCAGTTTGCATGTCTCAGGAGCACTGAAAATGCTACTTTCCAAAATTTTATCAGCAGGGAAGATACTATTGAAAAGAACCTGTAATGCCATTCGCTGCAGGCTGTCTCCAAGGGGTTTTCAGGACTGGTAAAGGTGCTCTTCTGTGGCCTGTGCACAGCGTCTGAGCTGCATCGCTTCGCATCCCTGCGTCGGCTGCAAATCTGACTCCCCTGAAGTTAGAGCCCGTGTATCTCGGAAACACGGAAAATCCCTGTGGAGTGCAGGAGGTGGTGATGCATCACAGCAAACAGCTGAAATGAGCATTACACAGTCAGAAGGGTGTCGCTCCACAGGGCCATTATTTTGGGTGCTCAGAGGAGACGGACGTTAAAGCTGCGTGGTTTTTACCGTACTGTCCAGGATGGGTTGTGGGGCCACAGTAAAGGTTCTTTCATGTGTGGTGTAGATGAAGATCTCGTGGCCAGTTCGGATTAAAACACATGCTTTCCTCTCTGTTTTTACTTCCTTTGAGTACTTGTTTTATTCTGCTCCTTCAGATTTAATGCAGAGGTGATAACGACCCAGGAATGCCTGTAGTTAGGAGGATGAGCCGTAGCACCTCTTGATGCCCAGAACAGAGGGTGGTTGCTGCTCAGGAGCTGCGTGTATAAACTGCAAAGGTCATTTTTCTAACAGCTGACACCGAGGAAGGCACACGTGTTGGGTTATAAAAGATGCCTTGCAATAACTATTCATTAGGCTTAATGTGTGTTTTCCTTTGCCTTGTGCACATTTTAAATGCAGATGCTATGAAGAGGTGATTTTGCTGTTAACAAAGACCAGCTCGTTAAGATAAAACTGCAACAAAAGTTCTGTTCCCTTTTGTTGTCATAGTTTTATGATTTTTGCCCATGCTGAGGATGACTTCTGTAACTATGAATATTTATCAAAAAATTCCTGCAACTACTCCTGTCCAGAAGGAACTTTACTGTAGTTGTATTTTGTATATTTTTATGACAGTTTTCCAGTCTGAACAAGGAAGGACACTAATGTCAGGGATCAGGTGTTGCCTGACGTAGTGTGGGTTTGTGCTGGTGTTCATTTGTAAGAATAATCCTGCAC
Source organism: Nyctibius grandis (assembly GCF_013368605.1). NCBI lineage: Eukaryota > Metazoa > Chordata > Aves > Nyctibiiformes > Nyctibiidae > Nyctibius > Nyctibius grandis. Next base: position 690,022 of record NC_090665.1, read on the forward strand.
ACCAACGTGCAGGTGCTGCCAGAGGGCTCAGAGATGTGCCGGAGTGCGAGCAAAGCTCGCTGTGCAGGTCCAGGAGGTTGGTTAATGTCCTGCTGTTTGCAGCCCCTCAGGCAGAGGGGTGGCAGGAGGACCTGGGGCGGGCAGAGGCTCCAGGGCTTTCCTCTGCCTGCAGATGTGGTGGTCTCCACTGTTTGTGTTCCTTAGGGATTAGAGCAGATGCCTATGATTATTACTATTTTTAAAATTTTATTAGCAATTACATACTGTAAACTTAGTTTCCCAAGTAATGCAGCAAAGTAAACAACATTTCCTTCCTACTACCCCATAATTATTTACCAGAAGGATAAACATGAATGTTTTTTTATTGCTATCCTCGGTGACATTTGGAGTCTTCTGCTGGGAGGCTGTGCAATTGCAATTAGTGTCAATGAGAGCTCCCAGCAATTAACAGGGAAAGAGAAGGGACCATTAAAACTGTATCACAGTTGTGATGAAACTTGAATACATCCCAAGATAAAAAAATACACATTTAATATAAAAAGTTGAGAGGGGAAGGGTTTGCATACAGCATTTGCTAATGGAGTGTGGTTCCTGGTGAGGATGTTCAGGCGAGCAGTCGATGTTGCCGTTCTGCCCACAGCAGTTTGTGCAGGGCAAACGTCTGAGTGCTTCGTTTGGAGAATAAAGCCAGTGACAAATGTTGTTTCACACTGTTATGTGCATTCAGAACCAGCAGTAAAGTTTCCTGCTCTGAGGCTGATCTGAAATTACATGCATGTGCTGCATTGTTACAAAATAATATTTTTATCCAAAATACCTTTCTTTGAGGTAGCTGGAAGGTAGTTCCTTTAATGTACTATAACAAAATTAAGTCCAGGTTTGCAGTAGATACAATCTGTTAGCCCTCACTGAAGTCTAATTTAAGTTCTCACTAAATGCAGCTTGAATTTTTAATGGGATGATTGCTATTTGGTATTAATTAGAAATATCAGCAGCAGTTTATAAGGTAAAAGTAGACTTCTGCCAGTGGGATGCTAAACAGGGCACTCGGGGTTCATTTTTGTTTGAATTTACAGATGGCTCAGGAAAAGGAGGAGGCCAGGACTGCGTAAAGCAAAATGGGCCGGGAGGTTTGTGTAGCCAGGCTATCGTTTCCGCAAGCCAAGTGTATAATCAGCATTAACCAGCGTGGGGGCACGGCCCCCCGGGCCTGCGTGTCCTTCTGCAGCCCGGCTGTGCCGGGAGCTGCCGTCGCTGCTGGCAGGAAGGCTCGGACAGAAACAACTTCCAGCCCTTATTTGAGCAGTCAGAAAGTGTGCAGCTGCCTGCGTGGCTCTTAGGACCTTGTGCTTCTGGCAAATATGGCAAATATTTGTTTTCACAGAAAAATATTTTGGGAAATAAATGTGCAAGGTGGCTGAATCAGAATGAATTTCAGCACAATAAAAAGAAGTAAATACTAGACAGGTTAAAATATGTCTGGTGGCTGGACATGGCTTTCACACAGCCCTCCATCGCTAGCCCAGCTGTGTTTGACTCATTTTATCAGCTCTTTGACTTTAGAGGTGGCAGTTTAAACTCCTGCATACAGCCCAGGTGTTCCCGTTGGTACCTCACTGCTTGCCCCTGAGGGAGGCTGCGGCGGTAAAAGGAATTTTTTTCACTCAAATACTTGTCGTTAACGTTACATTCAGAGTTGGTTCAGACAAAAGTGCATCAGTCTTGCTTGCAGTGGCACAGAAAAAAATGAACAGCGCGCGCACTGAATTTTGGCCTTATCTCACTATACCACATTTTATATGTCTGGTAGCGAGATGTTTTGTTTCTACGGTTTCAGACTTTGTGTTTCAGAAGATTAATAGACTTAGCAGCCCTGTTTGCTAAGCTTAGTGATGATAACAGTGTAATAAGTCATGAGACAGTCACAGATCATCTGGCAAGGGAAAACATGCCTTGGGCTTGAACTTGGAGAAGGCATTATTTGGAGAGAAAAGTAAAATGTTGAAAGTGTTATAAATACCGCGTGGCTGTGGGTGGCTGTGAGTTCAGGTTTGCCTGAAGACCCTGCCCTGGAAGCTCGGTTGGTGGCATCTGCGTTCACCCTTTACACGTGCCCACAGAGGATGGTATTTATAAAGTACACGTATGGTATTTAGCGCAGCGGGTACGAAGCGCGGGGTTGTTCCCCTGGCTGAGCGCGGGTGCCAGGGGTGCGGGCGGGGGGAGTGGCGGGCAGCGCGGTGCGGGACCCCCGGCTCCACAGCCCTGGCTGCCCGGGGCGGCTCCGTGCATTCCTGCTGGCTCCCGCGCGATGGGTCCGGCTGCGAGCGGTGAGTAAGGGCTTGGGAACCCGGAGCATGCTTGGGCTCTGGGCCCAATCCTGCTTCCAGAGAAGTTAATGGGAATTTTTCCTTCTAAATAAGGGAGAGGGATCAGAGCTCGTCAGCTCGGTTCTGGAAGGCCCTCGGCGCTCCTCTCTCGGCTGTCCTTCACCCCAAGCCCCCTTTGCGTGGGGAGGAGGTGGTCCAGCGGTGCATGGCCGTAGGCCAGCCTGCAGCGGGGTGCACGGGACAGGAGCACGCTCCCGAGACCTTACCTCCGCTGCAGTGCCACTACACAGCGTGCACGGAGATAAGCTTTTCTTTTAAATGTAAGTAAACTGCTGTAGGAAAGTGAAGTTCGCTGCTTTAATTGGGTCTAGCTGTCCCCGAGGTCTCGAGCCTTTAAACTCCGCGCTCCCCGGGGCACCGTGGAGGAGCGTGCAGGCGCCGGGAGCTCGCTGAGCCAGGCAGATGTGTCAGGTTTTCCGAGCAGGTTGCCAGGCTGAAGGCAGCGGTAATTAGGCCTGGATTCACCAGAGAAAATCCGTGTGTCTGTGTGCGCAGGCGCCCGGGAGCCGCCGCTCCGACGTCTGCCGAGGTGCGGTGGGGTGGTGGCTGCTCTGGGGCTGGCTGTGCAGAACTGCCCTTCCTCCTCCTCCTCCTCCTCCTCGCCGGTCCCCCAGGGCCGGTGCTCCCGTCCCAACTGACGCTGGCTATTTCGGTGTTGCTTGTGCCATCTGGTTTCCATGGGAGAAAGGGCCTGTCAACTGCACGTACTGATAAACACGGCATGATTTACTTGTGAGAAATAAACTCTAGTATTTTTTTTCTGTGACTCTCTGAAAAAAAAATCCAAACAAAAAATGTTTCTTCCAGTGTTTGAAAGACTTTATTAGTGCCTGGGCAGCGCTCTTGGCTTTGTGTGATCACTTTTGGTTTTCAGTGGAGTCCTTTCCGTGCGCAGTTTTATGTGGGAATCCTTCAGTGCTCGATATGAAGGCAAATCTTAAACTGACTTTGAGATTTCTTTCACAAGCAGTGAAAAATCAAAGGTAGTGAGTGAATCCATGATACTAGTAATATAGCTACGTGCTTTTCAGCTTTTTGATGTGTAACAGTTCTTCTGGGAGTACAGGCAGTGGCTGCTATGACTTAGCTTTGCAAACCGTGGAGAAGGAAGTCCCTGGGAAAATACCTCACTTGCTGCTTATCAGCATTTTATTGAGCTTCTGTATTTATGTGCAAATATATTCCATAAATAAATCCTTAATGATGTGATTTTTTGTGAAAAGCAGATGCAGCTCTGTTCAATTCTTCTAATTAAATACAGCCAATGGTGGCAACTGAAATACAAGAATTTGAACTTCTTTCAGTCATTTTTCTGCATGACTGACAAAATTATTGCTTTGGGTTTGTTTGGTTTGTTTTGTACAGCTTCTAAGCATTCTGTCTTTAATCACCATTTTTATAAAAGTTGCTTTTTCGTAAATCCTTTCAGAAGCTATTTTCTAAATATTCCCTGTTTTCTGCGCAAGACTAGAATTTTAAACTTTCATATTCAGTTATTTTTAAATGATTTTTAGAGGTAAGAGTGCAAATACAAGGAAGACTCTAATTTACTTTTGAGCTTTGTCCGAAATTCCTTCCCTGTGGTGTTCAGGTCGGGTAGCTTCCACAGGTACACTAATGAAAATGGAGACGGATCGAGGAGAAATCAAGTAGAGGATCGAGAGGAATCTTCCATGTGAGGAATACTACGGGAAAGCAGATAAAAATAGTGGAGGTAGACAGTGATGATGAATGTGTTGGGTATTACGCAAGGCTCTGCGCTTGCCGTGCCGCGCTGGAGTGTTACCAGGAGCAGTGTGGGGCTGGCTGGGCGTCCCCGTTAAATGGGCTTGAGCACTCTTCTGTATTGGGTTTTCATGTGGCGTCATTCTTTAAGCTGTTATCCTGGCTAGTTTAAAAATGATGAATGTTTAAAGTAACGCTGACAATATCCTGAGTCTTTCGGACACTTCTTGTCTAAAATTTTTGGTCCACAGCTGTGGTCCGTTGACACGTTAAGATTGGTGTTTTTATTCTGTGGTAGCAGGCTTTTGGGGAAAGTGATCCATTTTTATGTTGCATGAATATATAGAGGCCATTTCTTCTGCCAGAAGAGTTAATGGGAGTCTGAAGGTTATGTGTTCTGTGATTTGGCACCAGTTGAGCACAAAAAAGGTTGCCTACCGAGCGAGCAAGGAGGACACAGCTCCCTTCTCCTTGCTCAGGAAGGAGGCTGTTGGGGACGGGACCGCGAGCCGTGTGTGCAGGGCTCTGCCGGGGCGCTGGGACTTGGAAATCCACCTCCATCAGTCATGGTGGTCCTTCTGGCTGAGGTTTTGTGCAGAAGAAGCTGTTCCAAACAGGGGCCGTTAGCGGGTTGTTTTTCATGGTTATTGTGAGCTACATAAACATCATGATTCAAGATGAACAAGCATAACAATGAATTATAGCAAATAGTGATTGAACAAATGGCCTGAAAGACATTTGTCACTTCTTTCCTAAAATAAAGCATAGTCATTCAGTTTTTGTTATGTCTTTTTAATACTAGTGACTAATTTGGAACTTTTCTTTGATATCATGTATTTATTTAGCTTGGATGGGATTGTTCATGATGCAAAATTAATCCCATCAGTGTTTCTGTGCTGCTGAGCGCTGTGTGTGTAGTGATCTCTGCTAAGGCAAGGAAAGCACCTCCCAAACTCGGTTAGTTTTGCTGTATACTGAAGAATCATTTTGCTCTTACATTAGTGCGTAACAGTTATCTCGGATATCTCAGGTGGTGACAGAGCACAGTGAGTTAAAACCCCATTCTCTAGGGTTTGGATTCTTACATAAATAATGAAATTATTTTAGATTCATTGTATTTTCTGATAAGTCATACAAATTTTTACTATCTCGGAAGGATATGACTGATAAATATAAATTAAATGTAAGGCCAGAATGTATTAAAACATAGAAAATACTCTATTTTGGATTTGAGATTCCTTGCGAAACAGAAGGCTTTGAACTGAGACGCAGTCGGCTTTATCTCCTGTCTTGCAACAGACGCTGGAGGAGTTCTGCAGCGCTGCCCTTGCCCCGTGATTCACGTTCCTGTTAGCAGGAGTCGGGCGGTTACGTCCTTGCACCAGGCTGGCGATGCCCCGCTGTGCTGGGTGTCCCTGGCATGGCAGTGCTGCGGGTGTTGGGGACGGGGGGCTTTCGGAGCCGTGGGTCCCCGTGCCAGGGCACTGGCTTGGCATTGCCCGCGCTCTGTCCGGGGGAGCCGCTCTCCTGCAGTCCCTGCCGCATCGGCAACCCATTTTCACCCATTCCCATGTAATTTTCTCGTCCTTGGAGAGCAGCACGTGACTGTCACAGCGTTGCCACAGCTCACCGCTGCTCAGCTGAAGCGACCAGGCCATCGACAGCCGAGTTCTAACTCGCTGGCGAAAGCGGAACTCTGTGTAACGTGTTCCTCATTAGCTGTCTTCACGTCCCTTTTTGTTTGCCCTCAAGTCAGACGCAAGATGAAGCAATCCACGTAATTACAACCTGTGATTGGCCTCGCTGGGAGCATGCCCCTTTCTGCAGCCGGCAGTTGGTGGTAAGGTGCCCCGCGCTGCCTTGTGTGGGAGACGCCCTGTCCTGCCCAGCTGCGGGGGTCCCCTCTCCGCAGGGCGAGCAGCGGTGTGGGGGGGGTCAGGGCAGTGGGACCCCGCGGTGCCACCGGGAGTGGGACAGCACGCAGGTGACATGAAAGGCCTGTTCTGTTTCCGGTAATTAAGTTCAGATTTAATCTCGCTGATTAATTTGGCGTATGCAAGGATGTGGTGGCTGCACCCAGACTCCTCATTCATAGTTATTCACATACAAAGCGATCGTCATGCGAACGGGCAAGAACTTTAAAATCTAGAGTTTGGTGAGGGGATGCCTGGACTGGGGCGGGTTAGCGAAGCTAAGCGGAGGAGCTTGTTGGCTGGAGCAAATGCTATTTCTAATAAATTAATAATAATGTTAGCACAGGCCGTGTAGGCGCCGTAACCCATCGGGCAGTGGTCTCTCAAGACTCCGTTTACCCACTGCTTTATCCAGCCGTTTCTGGGGAAGGAGAAAGCCACCCTCTGCAACCAGGGCCACGTGGCAGCTGCTTTAGGAAGGGAAGTGAAAAACGATGTATGTGACTGTAAAAAGCGGGAACCTGAGCAGTAATAAGGTGCCAGTGTATTTCCCCTTGCTATAAAGTAGATATTAAGGCATCTGACCTGCAAGAAGCTAGGCTGGTGTCTGCCGCATCTCCCACGAGTGAGGGCTCCTCCGGGTCGCTTTTCCTCCCGAAACCATCGGCATCAGCTGAATTTGATGTTAGAGGGAAGCAGTGGCTTCTTGCTGAGTCATGGACGTTGCTTTTTCTGCAGTAGTTATCATGGATGGTGCTACTAATGATGTTTTGTTTACATGTAACATTTTATAATACACACACGGGTGCAGTTAGCAATCACCTGGCAACGTGGGAGTGTTTTTCAGCGATGGGTTGCTATCCTTTCTGCCATTGCTACAGTAGCTCCCAGTTTTGGATCTCAGCGGTGGGACTTGTGCTGAGGTTCACACGTGGCTGTGTCCTCGAGGAAAACACCCAAACCCTGCTGCACGCGGGGTGGTCCTCGTTAACGCTTGGCTGTGTAATCAGCAGGCACCCCAGCCTGCTCCCATTGAAACCAGTTTACAGAGTCACATGCATCCGGGATGCCGGGGAGGGTAGGAAACGTTTTACAGGTGAAATGTGCCTTTCTGGTGGCAGGGGACAGCGTGGGGCGGACAACTCAGAGTGACTGACCTGTTGGGCCAGCTGTGCCCAGAGGTGACACTGGGTTTGTGGGGACTGATCCTGGCGTGGTGCCGCTGGCGTGGGTCACCTCGCTCCTCTCCTGCGTCGCTTGGCTTATGTGTGGTTGCAGTTAATCAAACAAAATGTCTTTAATGTGCAAGAGTCAGATTAATAAATAGCTCCGTACTTTTTGGAAGAGTGCATAGTTACGTTGTTACGGCCTCTCAAATGTCTTTGTGTAGAAGTACAATGTTTAAAATTAATATTAATTAGAACAAGCACATAAGACTGATTTTAAGAAAAGAGCTTTTGGTTATTTCAGTTCAATTAGTTTTCTTTTTAAAAACAATTACTTCTCGGAGTTTTAAGTTAAATCACTAGATTATTTTTAAGGATAAACAACTTATTTTTCAACTTGTGTGGGAAATGTCACTTCTTTTATGGTTGAAATTCCCCTATGCCAGGGTAATGCAGAACTTCCTAGTTCTAAAATATATTATGTCAATGTTATGGTAAAGGAATTATAGTATGGATACGTTTTTACTGCCAGAAACAGCATTTGCAGCTTCAGCGGTGTGGATGGGTATGAGACTGCTTTGTAGTACATAAATCAAGAGCAAAATGGGTTAAATGCAGAGCAGCCCTTCCTGCCGTCTGCTGTCTCTGACTTACGAGTTGAAGGAGCAGAATCACAGCCAGTACACACGTTTCCTAGTCTAGGGACAGACATGGCCTTCCCCTCTTCTAGTTTATAAATACACATCCATCTAATGCTGTCAGGTAATGTGAATTGTGCAAGTCTCTGGTCCTAACTTTTGTAAAGGAGATTGATCTATAGCTTAGGTTATAAAAAAAGAAAAATTTCCACAGGCATATTTCTTGACTTCTTAAAGTTTTTTTTTAATTACAGTAATAGTGGTTAATTCATAACCATCCACTCTTTAAAGGAAAAAGGGTTTATGGAATTTGCAGTGTAACTTTCTGACTTGAAAATAGCATTACTGTAATTAATCTAAAGTAAGAAAGGATTGGGCTCTGGGATTTGTGTGTCAGTGCCATTACACTGTCGTTAGGAGTGGGTTCACAGTTTGATTAGGGATGTAGATCTTGGAGAACTGATTTCATGGAAATACCTGACTTCTGCACACTGCAGTAACACGTGTGCAACAGGGCGCGCTGACTTTACGACATGTTGCCTCTTTTTTCATTATTTATCCAGTTTTCATGAACTGAGTACACCTGGATGTGTTGAATTCCGATGTCATGTCACAGTTAGGTGTTCCTGCTAAAACGGTTTCAGAAACTGTGAAAGACACTCGAGATAACGCATCTGATGAGGATCTGCCTGAGCAGCCCACTGAAGGCAGTGGGAGGTTGCACTGCCTTCCCAAGCAACTCTGTCAAACAGTACAGAAATAACCTTTAAAACACTACTACTAGTAGTACTACTGCTAAAACGATGTATATTATGCAAAATATCTGGGCCATAGAAGTAGTGTTGACAGTTTCTTTACAGATCCGGTGTGGGACTTGCTTAGTAGTTCAGTGCTAATATGTGCTTGTAGTTTTACCAAGCTGTGTGTAAGCCACGAGTTGCTGGGCTGTGGGGGGCTGTGAATGCATCTCAAATGGTGCAGTGTCCGGGCACCCCACTCCGGAGCTGGCTGCTCTGTGCTGCTGCCTTGGAGCTCGACTTTTTCCTGATATATGTAAAATATATATATAGTACAGAATTGGGAGAGGGGCCTTTTTGCTTTTAGGTGCTGTCGTATGATGTAGTGGGTACACTTCCTACAGAGCTAGAGTGCAAGACCAGTTCGGTTTGTTCATCATTAGTTTACTAAAGAATATTTTTCTTTAACCAGTCCTTCACTGTTATGTGGCCAAGATGTTAATTAGCTCATTGTTTCTGCTTAATTTTGTGACAGCAGTATAATTATATCCCTCAACTGTGCCATGAAGTAATTGCTGTATCTTTTCCAAATTTTACGTTGAGATATGTTATTGGTACAACTTTGAATTTGGCAGAGGTGTTCTGAAAATCCTGCAAGGCAGTCAGTGATTTTTGTATTTCTTTATTTAAAAGACAGCCATTTGGCAATTTCAAGCCTTGAGACTGTACTGTCAGTGTAAATAGAATATTGATTTTATTCCATGTCCTGTCTCATTAGAGTCATTGTCATGAGGATGGGTTCATGTTGTGTAATTATCTGTTCCTGCTGACAGTTCTCATGTCATTGAGACTGGCGTTTTCAGCTTCCACTTTGAGCAGAAAAATAGCATTCTTCCCTGCCATGTTCTTTAGTGTTGTGCTTTTTGCCTGTCCAGCTTTATACATCTTTCTTTCTGAGAGACGTGTGTGAATTGAGATAGAGAAAGCAGGAACGTCCAGCAAACCCAGGTACAGGACGAGTGAGAAGTTCTCAGTGCAGCGAGACACTCCTGTCCAGATACCTTATTTTTGTGTCAGAGACTGTAACGACAAGAGGAGGAGAAACAAATCATTAACCTGGCTGTACAACATTTCTTTATAGCAATAACGGGAAGTAATAAAAATTGCACATAGAACAAGAACTTAGAAACCATCATCACGTGGTCCTTTCTGGGTTAGTTTCACTTTCTTGGGTGTTTCCAGATGACCTTTCCGTTGATATGTGAAGCTGTTTCTTAATCATTTTCATTCACCTAGCTCAGCAGACAACTAAGTCACCCCTCTTAAGGAATGACTTCTCAGTGTTATTCCTCTCTTTTGTCTTTTCTGAGAGTCACTTTTTAATTTACTTTCAATTTTCTTAGCTGCTTTTTCCTTGTATCCCCAATAATCAGTGAAGGCAAGGTTATGCTTTGTCCAAGCCAATGTTGCAACAGTCCCAAGACAAGTAGCAAATACTTTCAGATTTCAAAAGGTGAACTTCAAAACCCAGCTGTGGATTAAGAAGAGCCTTTAGTACTGAATGGCCTACTAGGTGGAGTCTGGAAACTGTCAGCCCCAAAATAAATTTTAATTAAGTTTTAAAAAAAAAAAATTATTAAGAATCAACTCAACCCTTTTCCTGTGGTTCCTCCCTCTGGGTTTGTTGCAGTCTTTCCTAGTTTATCAGACACAGCCCAAAGAGACACGTCACATCTGCCTGCTGGGGTATTTTTGCAGACAGGGATCTCCTTTAGTATCTGAGGCTTATTGGGGCTCCTTATTGACTTGGAATATCACAAGAGAATTTCAAAGTGAGAGGAAAATAGTTATGCAGATTAAAAAAAATAGAATCCTATGCTAACAGCTTCCTTTATTTAGTGGGGATATTGAAGCTATGCCTCTGCTCTGAAGTCGGTCTTTATTTTTGCTAGAAGGCTATTTCTAAAGCTGACATTTCTGGCTATGTTTTCAGGTAGATGAAAACAAATTCTGACAAAACAATTTTTCTTCAAGTAACTGTGCAGACAAAATACACATCTAGCAGTTCTTCACATTCAGCAGATTTACCTCTGAGGCATCACAGCTACTTGGAGTAATACTTTTCTTTTCGTAGCTGGCAGCCTGAAGAATGAAGGGTGAAATTCAGCCTCATCTAATGCAGTTACAGATACGTCACTGACCTCAACAGGAGCAGGATTTCGCTGTAAGTGGCTAGTCTGATTCCAAATAGAAAACTTATTACAAAGTTAGGAATAAAACATAGTTTTGTGAGTTTTACCAGGAAGATGATTCCTTTCACTACATGTGAGCACAAAAGATAGTTTTCATCTGTTTCCATTTTGTGTGTTGCCTTCATGCTATCTTTCTTTCCTTGTTAGGGGTGACTACTCTTGTGATGAGAGTGAAATTAAATATCCTGTTTCGAAAAGGTGGCCTTTAACTTGCTTTGGCTTTAGCATGTAAATTACATCAATTAATGCTCTAACTCTTCTTGGTGTGTGGAAAAATCAATGCTTGGTATGGATTGTATACCAAGCTGATGAACAGGAGAAAATCCCTGCTTAGAGCTGTTTCACAGCTTCGTTGTAGAGCTTTTGGTGCCTGCATCGGCATTCGCCCTCTTGGAGTCTCACAGGAAATAAACATTCATAACAAAATAACATCAAAAGTCGTTGTTTTGTGCTGTGGAAGAGTGATGGTGAGAGGAAGCCTGTGGAGGAGAGGGTGCGTTGCAGTACACCTTGGCTGGAGGCTGGGTGATGTGTTTTAGGCTTCCGAAAGCTCTCTGGTGCGAAGGGCAGGCCTGCACGAGGCAGGTGGGGATGCCTGGAGCCTGTCCCACCCGGGCGGGCCCGCTGGCACGCGGCCCTGGGCAGGCGGCTTCCTGAGGCCCCGGCATATTGTTCTGCACTTTGAAATCTCTTGGTGCTAACCCATCGTGGCTGGGTAGCGTGGCACAGCTGGGAGAACCAAACTTGTTTGCAGAATGAGTTTTCAAGACCTGTGTCTCTGGTGTATCCCACAGTGCTGATCAGGAGTCACTGCTGGCACGGGATGACTCTGACTTCTGAATTTTAGGCAGTTGAATGAATATCTGTGTTTACCAAGAAGACACCTAGCTGCTAACTTGTGCTTGCAAGTCATTATGCACAGTCGTTTCCTTCCTGCTAGCAGGGATTAAAAACGTGGGCATGATTAGAAGTGTCCTGGCAAGGAAACCACGGTGCCTGTTATAATCTTATTAGCCGTATTAGGTGTGCTTTACTTCTCCTGTAGTTTGTTGTTCTGATCACTTAGTCCCTGGAAAAAGGCTCCTCGTAGATTTTCCTCATCTGTTGGTTTGCATCCACGCTGACCAGCACCACTTTCTGATGACAGCATCAGTGGTGCTGCTTTGGGGCGTGGAGGGGAATATACAAATGATGGAGCAGTGTCTTTACAAAGAGGAGGACTCGAACAGCAGGTGGGATGCTGCTGGGGGTTGCAGTGCTGCCAGGAGAGTTCCCATCCTCGGGGTTGCTCGTGGGCTCCGGTGTTGTCCTGCAGCGTGCTATGGGCATTGCCGCGAGAGCCCCTCTGCTCTGCGCTCCAGGCTGCTCCGTTGAGATCTCCAGGCTGGGACAAGAGTTATAATTTATCGTGGAGTTATGTTTACACATGGCACCAGGCTTCTGTGGCAAAGCTGGGCATGCCACCTCGGCATCTGAGGGGAAAGGGTTACCCCCCTCTCATTGCTAGACGTTAAATGCCTGCGTGCTGTTTATCACGAATCTTGTAGTTCACCTGCGGTACGTTAAGGGCAGGAAAGCACCCGAGCGCCGAGCAGCCACTCTCTGCTGGAGAGGGGCAGTCGATACGTGCTGGCACGTTATTTCCCGAGCTCTGAGGGGAACGCGGCTCCGGGCCCGTTTGCAGTGACCCCGACGCGGGTCCGTATCGGTGACCGGGGCTGTGCAGGAGCGCGCAGTTGCTGTCCCGGCCAGTCAGCGGCGGCACCGGGGCCGAGCCGGCCCGGCGGGTCTGGCCGTAGGAGGAGCGGGGGCCGCCGTGCCGCTGCCCGGCCGCGGGCGGTGACAGCCGCGCCGTAACGCAGCGCTGTGCCGGGCTCCCGGCGGGGCGGCGGGCCCGGCCTGCTGCGGGCCGCGCCAGGCCCGGGGCGGGGCGGAAGCGGGCGGCCAGCGGCCGGTGCCATCGCCGCCGCCGCCGCGGCCCGTCCCCTCGCTGCGCGCCGGGCGGAGCCGGGCCCACGCGCCCGTCCTGCGGCGGCCCGGCGGGGCAGCGCGGCCAGCGTCTGACAGGCGCGACCTTTCATAAGACGGCCCCCGCCATTGGCTTCCTGCCCGCAGTATCGCTGCAAGGCGCGCTGCGATTGGCTCGCTCCCGGCCATGGCTGGCTCCGCGCGGGGCAGCGGCCGCGCAGCCCGGCGGCTGGCGTGAGTGCCCTGCGCGGGGCGGCCCCGCGGGACGGACACCGCGACTGCCGCCCGTGACTTGTAACGTGTCTCCTTCTCTCTGCAGGTTGGTACTAAGAAGTGCCTTTCCTGACGTCTCTGCTGCTTGGGACCGCTTCTAGAGCAGCCGCTGCTTTTTGCCTTGCTTGCTGCCAGCTAGACGGCGAGGACAGCGCGTCGCCGCCACCTCTAGCCAGCCACCCGCTGCACCCACCGCCGGCGGAACGGCGCTCTCGGGCCTTGCCGTGCGCTGCTTTACTGTCAAAGTTTGCTGAGAAGGTCAGATACCTGCTGCCCGAAAATCAAGGAGAGGAGGAGACCAAAAAAAAAAAAATCCAGTCTCGATCGTTGCTCTAAACTGCTGCATCTGTCTATGCCAAACTAATCGATACCGATTGCACCACAAAGCCCCGCTGCAAACTCAGCTGCGTGGAGATTACCTTTCAGACAACTTCCCTGAAAGCAGCTCGGAAATCCCGTCTCAGAGGGTCTGCCACGTTTTCATGCTTGCACTGTGGGCTCCGGTTGGCACCCAGGATGGGTTACTGAGCGCACGAGGCTAGTCCCGGGCCACACTTTTTAACCCTCCCCTCGCTGGTAATCCTGGCGTTTCTCTAAGTACGAAACCTCTGTCGATTAACAGTGTCACGCTCTGAACTCCCGGTGGCACGTCTTTTCCTTGAGGTTGTGGCCACCCCGTTTTACACGTACTTTTAAAATAGGCAGCGGGGGACAAAAAGTATTCTGGAGGTGGCATCATTTCCAGTTTATCAGTTCAGCTACTCGTTTGTCTGTTTTATTGGAAATTTTAACTACCTGTAAAATCTAAAGATGGCTGTAAGTGTCACACCAATTCGGGACACAAAATGGCTAACGCTGGAAGTGTGTAGGGAGTTCCAAAGGGGGACTTGCTCACGACCAGACACGGAATGTAAATTTGCACACCCATCGAAAAGCTGCCAAGTTGAAAACGGACGCGTAATCGCCTGCTTTGATTCGTTGAAAGTGAGTAAATATTATATTATTTTCAAGGATATACGGTTAATGAAAGCAGCAGTTGTAGCCAGAGAAACCCCAGAGGCAGAAAGGGAGCAATTGCTGGCTGCCAGCAGTGGGATGTTTTGCTGCTGTTATTTTATTGATGCTTGTTGATTTGTTTTGCTGTTTTCCTCAGGGGAAGGGGAAGGATAGGGGGAATGAAGGGAAAATGCGCCTGGCAGGGCTCAAATCCTCTGGTATGGCTACAGTGACTGGTTCTTTGCCTCCAAATTATTCTCTGCCTGTAGCTGGAATAAAGGGCGCTTCACGTAGAAACAGCAAAGTCACTGTAAGGATTCTGTGTTTTTAATAGCACAAACCACGTAAGCAATATGAGGATTTGTTTCCATCTCGTAACTACCAGCGGGTTGTTGGTGTCTCTAGACAGCTGATGGTGAATCTTAGAAGAGTGTTTTCCTCCCGGGGTTATTTGGGTGTCTGTGAGCACCCTGCTTGTGTTTCTGTGTTTGGGACTGCTGCGGTCATCGTGCCTGTGTCACAAATGCACTTGCTGAAGGGAAGGACGACGCTTAGCAGAAGGCAGGGTGCCTCTAGACGTGCAAGCAGGGCTGTAGCAGAGAGGGTACAGCCTCACGGTGGTTTTTAGGAGGCATATCCGAGTTAGGTGCTGTAAATGTATGGCTGCTGGTTTACTGTAGCTGTAGTTTCAGTAGTAGGTGTTAAATGTGTGGATCGCAGCCCCTTCCCTTCATTTTTTATGAATTAAATAACATTTAAAATACTCATCCCACAAACAGGACAGAATTAATTCAGCAGAGTCATAAAAAATCAAAAGTTGGGCAACAGAAATACACCTGTCAGATTTTCCACGGTCTAATTTTCTCCGTGGGACTAAATCCCAGGACGCGGAGCAGAACCCGAGTGCGTGGAGTTGGCTCGTGGCAGAGTCGCAGCAGTAACCAGCGGCTGCAGGTCGCTCGTGCAGCCAGGCCCCCATCACAGCGGGAGCTGGGCGGGGAGGGGGTTTATAGCGGTTTTATATAAATCCTGCAATGCTCCTGAGTTTAAAAATGTGTCTTGTCACAGATCAGGGTAGAGGGTGAACGAGGACGCTGTGCCGCCGGGGCCACCCCGCCAGCACGTCGGTGTTGGCCGTGCTGCGGCCCATGGTGGCACACCTACTGGAAACGCCGGCCTGGCCTGGGAGACGTAAACCTGCCTCACTGGGAGAGGGGGTGAGAGTGAAGATGTATTGGCTGGTAAAATAGTACCCGCGGTGTCCCCCGGTTCAGTTTCCCCCTGAGCCGCTGTTGGGCCGCACGGCCTCACCCCGCAGGCCTCGCGCTTTTCAGAGCGAGGATCCAGCCGAGAGCAAGACGCCAAAGCTAACTGGGCGTGGATCTCCTTCGCTATGGGAGGCATCACCTGAGCTCGCCGTACATCAGTGTCCTCTGCTCAGATTTCTGACATCCCTGGTCGTTGGAAGTGCCTTAAAATCTCGGTGCTGGACGAGGAGGCCGGAGAGGGTGAGAGATGAACTGGGGACCGGCCAGGCTTCCCCATTCCCAGCAGCGAGGCTGGCTCTTCTGCCGCCATCAGCAGGGCTCCTCTGTTTCCTTTTCTAATGAAGGAGGTAATTATCACCTTTGTAAAGAGCTGCGAGGTCTGTGGATAATAGCAGCAGGTAACATTACAGTGTTATTACATTGCTGCAGAATATCCTGTCGGAAAGAGCCTTCTGCTGCCCCGTGTACAGCAGCGCGGTAGCTGAGCTGTAAGCTGCGAAGGGATCTGCTCTTTAAAAATACACTGCTTACCGGCTCCTTTTGCTTGTGTTCCTGCGAAAAGGTTTACTCGTGGCTGAGGTGCTGCGTGCGGGAGAGGCTGCGGGGATCCAGGGGATCTCGCTGCAGAGCGGGGCCAGGCCCGGGCCCATCGCTGCCACCGCCAGAGCCGGGAGAACAGCTCGCGCTCGGGCCCTGGTTTGTTCTGTTTGTTTAGTTAATTAGCTTCTAAAATGTATGAAAATACCTTTGGTAAACAGAAAATGGAGTGCCTCTTCACTGACTCCCCTGCCCAGTCCACGTGGTAGAAAGGCAGTTCCTTGGGCTGGGTTTTGGTTCCCATCTCTGTCACTATTTGTGTGCATGAAGCCAAACCGTTTGTTACATTTTCTGCAATATCACAAACTTCAGATGCTATGCAAAAACAATTTAGGGAAGTGTTGCACCGGATTTGTCTCGACCCTGTAAGGTCAGTTAATAGTTTACCCAAGGAAATAAAAAAAAATTTTTTGGTTAGGGCATCCAAAAGTCATTTATAGTATTTCAGTAATTCAGCGTAGCCATAACGTCTTTGCTCTTTACTAAAATAGCAGTACACCTAAAAAGTGACCTTAATGCTAAAGTACTTGATTTCTAATAAATGTACATAGTATTAGTATTAACTAAACAGCTATGCTTGCACTGTCTCTTGGACATAAGGCAGATATTTAGTCGCTGAATTTTTCTTTACAAACTATGTCTGAGAAAACACGCTGTGTTGGCTGCCGTCGGGCAGGTGAGTGGTGGTGCTGCAGCGCCGCAGCCCCCGACAGCAGCCCTGGCTCAGGAGCTGGAGATGGCCGGTGTGCTCGGCTATATTTAGAACATAAACAGGCAAAGCAAATACTTTCTGCGGGGACCCGCTGAAATGGCAGCACCCTTCAGCTCTGCCCCGCAGACTTTGGCCTCCGTCCCAGTGTGCTCCGCGGGTGCCGTGCAGGGCCGGAGCGCCCGGAGCTCGCAGGCAGTACGGCTCCTCTGGTCGCCCTGTAGCAGGTACAAATAGATTCCAGAACTGGAACTTTCAGCTTGGGAAAAATACTTTCTGATTTTTTTTTTTTGTCCTCCTTGTGAAATGAAAGGAGAAACTGTGTAGGTAGGTCTGGAGCGGAAAGAGAGGGGCACCTGCTCCTGCGCAGCTCTCCTCCACGTGGGACCGTGTTGGTGTTTGCAGGGGCGGCTTGAGGACCTGGGGCTGTGCAGCGCTGAGCCGGACACGTGTCACTCCTGGGGAAGCGTGTGTGTACCTGCCGGGTCCCTTCTTAATTCTCATTTGGTGACAAGCAGCGGTTATTACATGTTAACGAGAATGGGGGAGAAAAAGGAAGACACTGTGACCTCCGTGAGGTAGCGCGAGGAAGAGGTCAGGGCCGTGTCAATCAGAGCAAGATGCTATCATCCCTCTGCTGAATACCCTGCTTCGTAATTAGTCCTAATGAGATCTGCAAGGCTGTCCTTAGGGTGGTGCCTTAATCAAGATAAATGCCTGTGGGATAATCTAGCCCTTAGATATTAGGAGGATAATTTTAAAACAGGAATGATTATGTAGTATATTCAAATTGTGCACTTGAGTGGCTGAGTCAGCCCCAGCTATGGCTCTGCAGCGTTTAAATGCTGTAGGATTTTTTCCTAAATTTGGATGCCTAAAAGCCTGTTAAACTGTCTACGGCAAAAATAAGCTCTTGGGTTCCTAAATCAGGAAACCAGTTTGCAACAGAAATTAGATTTTTAGCATGATTTGAAAACATTTTTCTTAATTTTTTTGCTTGGAAAAATACGCCTAAATAGGATTCATTTTTGAAATTACATTAACTTCATCAGATGTTCCGATAGATGAGTGAGTCATCTGACGTCTCCTGAAAACTGAGATAAAGGTGTCTGAACAGTGGGGAGATGGATGTCGAATGCAGATCTGGTGGGAGGCTGTGGATGCGCCGAGGACACCCCATCAGCCTGCCTGCAGCACGTCTGTGCACGCCACAACCTTGGGTTGCCACATGGCCTTGGGCTGCCCCACGGCCTTTCCTAGCCACGTATGTTTCAAAGTATAAAAACAGTGAGGAAGAAAGTGGGGAAGGGGTGTTGTGGACTCGGACTGCCTTTGCTGTAGTGCTTTCAAGTGAATTTTTGCTGTCTGAAGTTACACTCCTCCTCAGGCAGCTGCTTCATGCTCGAGTTGGAGGTCCCGATGTAGTGTAAAAGCTTTTTCCTGTTCTTCCTTCAACAGCTGAAAAGTCTTGAACTTTCACATTTCTCTGCTTTTTTGAAATTCTAAGAAGAAGCTGGAGGCTAGAAGTTCAAGTCTTTTCACTGATCATGTCTGAGTTTGAAGCTCTGGTGCCTTGTGATCCACCAATACAGAGTATGTTAGTATTTTATCTTCTGTTGTAAAAGTACTTATTTTTTAAAAGTGAAACTCCTCAACCCTGGAAAAGCGACAGGCCACTTCTTACTGAGAAGCCTTAAAATTATATTGATGCATTATTATTATTATAGATGAACTCGGTGAGCACTTTCTACCACCTCAGAGGTGTAATTGTTAATTGTTCAAATCTCTCTGTTTTGTCACTGCTTTAAAAAATAATGATTTTTTGACTTGTCGTTCCCCTTCCTGCTGTACTTACCGGAGGGTGTAGAATAAGGACCTTATTTATTTATTTTAATACAAAGAAAATCATGGTAAGAATATTTCACTAATAATGTGAGAGTGGCAGGTCATTGGCTTTGTCTGTCCTTTAATTAAGACAGAAGAAGAAATGCAGAAACATAGTGACCAGGAGTTTAAGCTATAGTTCATCAGGAGACTCTGCAGTAATTTTAACTTTAGGGCGTACGGCATCACCCGAGTGCGAGGCAGTAACAGCGCTCGGGGCGCAGAGCTGGGCTCGGCTCGGGGCTGGGAGGCAGATGGACACACGCCTGGTTCCAAGGAAACTCGTAAAGCAGTAACCCTTGGAAAAAAATGAAAATATAAACAGTGTTCGAATTCCTAAGATCTGGTTTGCCGTTTTTCTCCTCTTCAGCTTGTGTGTCTGCCAGTAGGCCGAGCTCCAGAGGAGGAAGCAAAGGGAGAGTGGCAAATACACTGGGAAAATGGTGCAATTGTGAGGCTGAGTGGCAAATAGTCCATTAAAAAAGCAAACAATCGAAGCCATGTGTGTTCCTCTGTGGGAATATAAATGGCAGTTTGAAACCTTATCAGATACTCCGACAAAAGAGTTACGGCTCAGTATGGTGTTCAGAGTTCATATTACAGTTCCAGCTCTACATCTGCAGGAAGAAATTAAAAAAAAATTAAAACATTGCATGGCGGCACTTGCAGTGTCATTTTTTGAGAGGCTGTACGTAGTAGAAACCAGTGTGGGTCAGGAGCTCTGCTGGGTACGGTCAAAATCAGCAAAACTGAACTAATGTGCAGGGAAAATTTAAAAAGGCAAATTTAAAGAGTAACATAAGAAAGCCTCATGTCAAGAATATTCAGTCATTTGTCCCAAGTCCTCGACTGAGTGGTCAGAAGCCGCCTCTGAGGCCTCTCTCCTTCCTGGGATGACCCCAAGTCTCTGTTGCTGTTTTTCTGAATACAGATGCCTTGTTGCCAAGGTTCATGCTAAAATTTGTTGGAAGCAACAAATTACGTTCAAGGCGGAATGACCACATCTGGTTTTTGACTTTGGAGAAGCCTTAAGGTTTCTCGGTGGGGGCTGCGTGGCCTCGTTAGCCCGGCAGGGTGGCTGGGAGTGCTGCCCCGGGCGCTTCTGAGGAGTCTGTGCTCCGTGTCGGGAACAGCTCCCGTGCGGGAGCCGTGTCTGGCGTCTGAGAACAGCCAGGCTCTCCGAGGAGTCTCAAAGCCAGGGCAGGTCTGCTGTGCCCCTACAGTTTGGTCAGTCTGAAAACACTGTTAAGAGAAAAAACAGCATTGTTTGGGGGATGATTAGTAACGGACACCTCTTTAATCCTCTCCCTGTTTTCTTGTGCTTCCTCTGTGCCGTGCTGTGTTTCCCCATGGGTTGGTGATGGGTGTGTGGGGCCAGGCTCGGTGGGGAGCTGAGCGCCTGCTCTCCCTGTCCTGCAGCAGCGGTTCTCGCTGTGGGAACCAGCTCCCGGCACCGTCCCGCTGCTGGTCGGGGTCCGGACTCGGCGGCGCGGGGGTCAGCAATGCCCCGTGCTCAAGCACAGGCTTGGAGCAGAGAAGACTTCGGCGAAGAGCAATTAAAATGCGTTCCTGCGTATCCTATGTCTCTCCTCTGCTTCTGTCACTTTCAAAGGGGACAAAAGGGAGGCCACAGAGTGTGGTGCAACTGGAGCCCCTTCCCGGGCCAGCGCTGCCCGCGGCGGCAGGTCGGCTCTCCGGTTCTGAGGACCAGGATCCCAGGCTACGGGCGGTTTCGGTGACACTAATTGCTCGATTTTGTCCCCCGATTGCCTCGCTGTGTGTTTCCTCCCACCAGGCCTGTGTTACAATGCTTGGGGGAAATAACAGGGAGATCTTTCTAGTCTTCAAAGGATCTGGAGCCACCTCGCTGAGTCGCTGGGCTAATTGGCGTGCTTGTGTCAGCCTTAATCGCGAGGGACCGGACTCATGCAGGTGAGTGTGCCCGCGAGCGGCACAGCCTGACTGCCAGCCCCCCGCGATGGCTGGGGCAGCCAGGCTTTTCATTTCTTCATCCAGGGCTGCACAGCAGCAGTTCAGTTAGTTCCTGTACAAAATAAGAAGAGAGATGCTTTGATTCTGATCCAGAGTTCTGTCTTTTTCCTTAATTTGCACGTTGCCACCTGAAGGGCTACTGCTATTGAAATAAGATTTAAGTAAATGCTGAATTGTATTATACTGAAACATGGGATTATGCAAATAAGAAAACCTTTTCGGAGTTCATGTTTGAATTTCTTGAAATCCTTATGACATACCCTCTTCATTAGGGAATATCTAATTATGTAATTGATACAAAATACCCATTGAGGTAGTTGGAAGCAGCTCTGAGATTGGCACTTGGACTGCAGGCTCTCCACCATCCTGAAAAGTTCTCTCGCTTTTCAGAGGCGGGATGCTGGGAGCACCAGTGCTGCTCCGGTGGGAAGTGCTGACACGTTAGAAGCTTGCTCAAAGGCTGCTGAAGAGCGGTGGTGCTTTAGCAGGAGGGTTTGGAGGGGCCGGCTGGGGTAGCGAGCTTGGATTGAGCTTGCATCTCGAGAGCACTTCAAGTCCTGTGAAGTTCCTGGAAAGACTCTCTTCAGCTCCAGATTCCTCTGGACCATTCCTAACTTGGCGAAATAGCACAGAGAGTTAGTGAAAGAGGAAGAGCACACTGTTTGAAGAAAGGAGCAGGTCTTTTAGGAAGGCAAGCCGTTTACTTGTTGTTGGCATGATTTCACTGAATTCGAATGGGATAGTTTCCAGTCTTAAGTAATAAACATAAATAGTTGCGAGGCTGAAATTTGTGTTTGAAAAAGAGGAATGGCAAAGTACGGCAATGGTCCTTCACGTCCATGTACAGGCACGTGTCCTGATGTGCCTGAGGGGCCAGGAAGCGGCCGGCGCAGAGAAGGCGCTGTGGGGATGTGGGAGGTGGAGGGGAGATGTGGGAGATGCCAGCAGTGTGCCCAGGTGGCCAAGAAGGCCAATGGCATCCTGGCCTCTGTTAGGAATAGTGCAGCCAGCCGGTCTGGGGAAGGGATCGTCCCTCTGTACTCGGCACTGGTGAGGCCACACCTTGAATCCTGTGTCCAGTTCTGGGCCCCGCACTTCAAGAGAGATGTTGAGGTGTTGGAGCGAGTGCAGAGGAGGGTGACCAAGTGGTGAAGGGTCTGGAGGGTCTGACCTACGAGGAACGGCTGAGGGAGCTGGGGGTGTTTAGCCTGGAGAAGAGGAGGCTCAGAGGTGACCTTAGTGCAGTCTACAACTACCTGAAGGGAGGTTGTAGTGGAGTGGGAGTCGGCCTCTTCTCCCAGGCAACTAGCGATAGGACAAGAGGACACAGCCTCAAGCTTGGCCAGGGGAGGGTCAGGTTGGACATTAGGAAGCATTTCTTCTCAGCAAGGGTCATTAGCCATTGGAAGGGGCTGCCCAGGGAGGTGGTGGAGTCACCATCTCTGGAGGCGTTTAAGACAAGACTGGACATGGCACTTAGTGCCATGGTCTAGTTGCCATGGTGGTGTCAGGGCAATGGTTGGACTCGATGATCCCAGAGGGCTCTTCCAACCTGATTGATTCTGTGATTCTGTGACCAGCAGGAGCAAATGCGCTGTTGGACCCGAGACTGATGATGGCAGTTTGTGGCTGGGGCAGATCACGGGCAAGAGTCGGCTCAGGTACGAGGAGGTCAGCAGGGCACCTGGGAAATGGGATCATTTGTTTGTGGACATGCTGAAAAGACCCACAGTCCAGGAGCAGCCGTGCCAGCCCAGGGTAGCTGCAGGTGTCGTAGGTAGCCATCACTTTGCAGGAGTAAAGGCTGTCGTTTTCTGCTCTTAAGTCTTTCCTATCTCCTGGTGATAGATGGAGTTGCTGTCCCAGGGAGATACACACCTGCAGACCTTCAGGGACATCAGCAGCCCTGGGGCATTTTAGCCCCTAGCAATATTAATGCTGCTTCAGTTTCTGGCTTTTCCAGTGTTGTTTTCCCTTTCCCTCTCCTTTCTCTAGACGCGCGTCCTTTTAAAAACGTCCTCAGTCTTGAAAGCGTCAGTACAAGCTGATCATAAACGTTACTAGGCTGAGACTGCAGAAAGACACAACAGTGAATTTTGAGAAATTTGACTAGTTGTGCTTTATACGTGCTGGAGAGAAGTCTGAGGAATAACCATGTGTAAGAGTGTGCAAGTGGGCAAGCGGAGTTCCGTGATGAATTTATAACAGGGGTTACTCTCTACGAGCACAGACTGATAATCCATTGCAGAAATTAATTTCTTGATCCTGACGGGGTTCAGTCTAAAACAAGGTCTTTTCACTTGTGCATTGCAATGAGTGCAAGCTAGAGCACAAGAAGTTCAACCTCAACATGAGGAAGAACTTCTTTCCTGTAAGGGTTACAGAGCACTGGAACAGGCTCCCCAGAGAGGTTGTGGAGTCTCCTTCTCTGGAGACTTTCAAGCCCTGTCTGGATGCGTTCCTGGGTAACCTGCCCTAGACTGGTCCTGCTCTGGCAGGGGGTTGGACTCGGTGATCTCCAGAGGTCCCTTCCAACCCCTAACATCTATGATTCCATGATTCTGTGATTTTGGTGCTGTTCTTCTGGACTTGGTGAGGGAGAGGTGGCATGTTTATTTTGAGAGGCTCTTTCCAGCTGTTACTGGCTGGCTCGTGGAGAGGTTTTCCACTTCCCGGGAGCCTGGCAGATGCTGAGCTGTGTGTAGTAGCGGTGTCAGGAACAGTGCACATTTTTTCTTCATTCCTTAATACAGGAGCAAGAGTTCACACGTTTAACTGAAGTCTTTTGAAAATGTCAGAAGAAAGTAGTCTTCTGTGAAATGTTTTCTGGGACCTCGAGGCTCACTATAAACTGACATTGGTGAAGACAAAAAAGGATCGTACACTTGGTCGTGCTCTTTGAGAGGAATCAGCCGTCGGCGTGCAGCAGCTCTGAGTGCAGAGCATGGTGTGAGCTGGAGGGAGGGTGAGAGGAGCTGGGCAGGCTGTGGCTCTCTTGGCACGTCCCCTTTGCTGTGGTGCAATCAGGGTTTAGAGCCAGCTTTTGATGGGTAAATTGTGTCTGGAATTCAGCTTCCTGGTGGTAGGGTGCGATCAGAAGGTCATTTGCTTTAACATATCCTTGCCTTTTAGAACAGCAGTAGCTGCAGCTTCAGTTAAAACTGGCTCTTTTGGAAATGGTTATAAATTTCTGAGAGCACTAGTTGAAGGGGTCTCCAGACTGTAGGGTCAGCTCAGCTTTTCATTGCGTTGAAGGTAAAACTACCTGCACTTTCCTACTGGTACTAGCAAAGGTAATATCAATATAGGGTTGGATGGTAGCTTAAAATATTGCTGGGAAAAGTGTTTAGAAGTATCTAAACTTTTTTCCCCCCAATAACAAGTAAGTTCCCCAGCTTACTCGTAACAACTTACTTGCAAGTTGTATTTTTTGTTCAGAAAATGTTCTTCGTGTTAATCTCATTAATGTGCGAACAGAGCAGTGAACACACAGGTGTTTCTGTGCTCTCACCTGTGAAAGCGTGGAATACATGGAGCAGTATTTGTGCTGAGGGGGGATGAGTTTGCAAGGAAGCTTATTGAACTCTCTAGGAGGAATAAACTTAAAGGCATATAAAAATGTAATAATGTTGGTGAGAAATTCACTTCTTGGCATGCAATTGTTAAATAAGCCTAATGGCAACAAATCAGCTAAAATATAAGTTAAGTGTAAGGACATAGATGCACTAAGCAAGGACCTGTTTGAAAATGTGCAAGAAGGTATTAGTGGAGGACTGAAACGACGCGGGAAGGGGAGAGCAAGGTGGAAGCGCAGCATGTGTGAGGGACAAGGGCACGGTGATTAGATATAAACTGAAATTTAAGTGCCTGCACAGTGTGGTGCAGCTGGCTTGTTTGTGGTGCAGCTACTCGTATCATTAAAATAAATGAATCAGCAAAGGTAAGAATGCTGTTGTGGGAAGGCAGAAACACCAGCTTTTTGGTGACTGGAAGCTTATTAGATCATGGATTACTGCGTTTGAAGCTCTCCTGGAACACTACTTTCCTGAAGCCTAGAAATTGACTGAAATAAGCTTAAATTGTACACAGAGCCAGTCTGGTTTGGATACCCTGCCTTCTCCGGGGGTCTTACAATGATTGCCGTTCTCTCGCCGTCATTTAGCAGCACTCTTCAGTTAAGTTTCAGCGGAGCAGGACCCTACAGCCCTCTGCTGAGAGCTGGCTGTGGGGTTCAGCCTGGGGGAGATGCTCGGAGCAGCTGGGACTGGAGAGAGAGCCGCCTTTTCCTATAGTGGTACCGCTAAAAGGCGTTAATTAAAGTAGCTGTAGATGGTTAAGGTTGTATGTGCCTGGTTCCTTTGAACAGAGATGAGTGTTCCAAAGCGCAAGTTGTATGCAGTGTTGCTCATTCTGCTTTTAAAAGTTTTGAATCATGCAGGTAATTCATTCAAATGATGATTTAAAAAATGCAGAAAAAAACTGACTTGGGAATTATTTCTCATTTGGTTTTAAAACCTCCTTGAAGTGCCGGTTGGTGGGTTTTGGTTTAGGTATAAATTGATACAGCTTCTTTATGTCCAAGTAAACAGCTTTTCATAGGGAGAGGTGCCAGTTGTACTGGTTAAGGTTCAGAATAGCAGAAATTCTGTCTGCTTTTTTATATCACATCTCCTGTTTGAACCATGGATGGCTGGATTTTATACTTAGGGGAAAAAAAAGATGGGGAGAAACTGAAACAAAGTTTATTGAGTATAAACTCAAATATCCCATACCCACGTGATCTGAAACAGCCGTATCACAAAGTGGTTAGTTGTCATTAACATTCATTTAACCATCATCATGTTACTGACCCTGCTCAGGACCTGGCCAGCCGTGTCGTGGCAGGGTGGGTGGTTGGCCCTCACTGCCCGGGTTCGTTAGGGTGATGCCCACCCCAATGGTGAGCTCTGTGTGCCAGGGCACAGCACCACAGCCCGGGAGCCTGTGTCGGTGTAACTCTGGGGTAACGCGCCGGTCAGTGTGTTTCAAGTACATGAATGTTGACAGGATGGGAGCCATGAATATTTAGATGAACAGAATATGTTACAAGTAGTTTCTTTAAAAATCTGTACAACTGTGTGTGGAAGGAAGAATGCCATTGTAGTTGCTGTATGCAAGGTTTTGAATGCAGCTGCTGCACTTACCTCTTCCTTTTTAAAGCATTTCTTGAAATCAGAAGGGTTTTTTAATCTCATTCTATTTGGTATATAAGGAATTCAACCAGTTTTCTTAGGTCTATTTTAATTTGCTCTAGTACATTAAGGACATTTTTGCAGGAGGTTCTGCAAGGAGAGGGTTGGTCAGTTTGCTTTAATTCAAGGCTGGAAGAACAAAGACGTGTAGATGCTAAAATTTTTATGCAAATGTATCATAGCCAGCGAGGGAACTGGTACATGTTAATGCCGTTTTGCCTCATTTTTTGCAGTACATTTAGCTGTAAGTGAAAGCAGATAGCGTGTACACGTGCTGGGCTTTGGAGGAGAGCTGGGTCCCGGGGAAGGCGCTCGTGGGTGGGATGGGTGAGAGGCACGTCAGCGTGCGCGGAGATGGGGAAGTGAGAACAGAAAGTAGTCAAGGGGAAGAGGAGGTGACGACCACAGGCATGCTCCAGCTTACAGGCGTAATATGTGTAAGGAGATGATGAAATCTCTGACTAGAAAACAAGACAAAGCCGAAGAAAGAAAGAAATTAAAAGGAGGGATGGAAGACAGAAAAAAAGGCGTGATCTTGGAGGAGCTCAGGTGCTGTTACACCACCCGAGAGATACCGAGGGAGAAAGGACTCTGCCTAAATGTGTGAGCAGACAGAAGGGGAAGAGGAAGAACCAGGGAGACACGAGACATGGAGAACTAAACTGTTCAGGGCAATGCATTGGTTGGGTGTAGCATGCAGAAAGGCTCTTAAATTCCCTGAGAAAATGAGTTTGTTCTCAGTTGCTGCCAGCTCTTTGCAAGAGAGTTTTTTGTACCTAGTTGCAAGCGTGGTTACTGGTGTGATTTTAAATATATCTGAAGAGAAGACTAATGCTTGTTGATGGATTTTTTTAACATGGAGGAAAGTGCACCTACTTTTGCCTTGTTGGAAGCTTCTAACATTTGGTTTAAGTAAGGCACTGAAAGTATGAAGGGGAGCAGAGGCTGCCTCTTCATGTTTCAGGCCGTTAGCTGAGGGTATTTTAACGTCTGTAAATATGTGGAATATTTCTGCATGATGTTTGTCACACATTTCAGTGTTCGTTTCCCAGGGCGGCCCTGGTACACAGCACAGCTCGTGTAACCCGTGTGCCAGCCGGCCGGCCTGGCATCCAGGCACACGCTGCTCCCAGGGTACTTGAAAGGATCACGAAACATAAGTAGATCTGTTATCAAAATTGATATCTGACATCAAAATCTGAGATTCCAGCGATGGGTTTGGGTTCTGATGAAAGCGTTTGGCACAGAGAAGTGTTGTCGGTGATTAATTAGCTGCGAGCAGACGGGCTGGCGGTGCTGGGGAGCGGGCTCGTGTGTGTGCACACACATCAGCAGTGGTTGTTTGTAATACCTGTGTTGTGTGTTTGCATAATGCAGGTAGCAAGAGGTGTTCCAGCTGTTACATGATTTACTAACCGTAGTGCATCGCTTTCCCTGGCTTTATATCGGTCTGTATCATGAATAGGTTGTTAAGTCAGGCTGTTTTTAACAACCTCCATGAATAGGTTGCTAAGTCAGGCTGTTTTTAACAGCTCCTTTGTACTTGCTGTCTTTTTGGCGTCCGTTGACTAGCGTGCAGGAAACCAGAAGAGAGCTCCCCGCAGAGCCCGTGGGTGAGAGGCAGGGAAGTGCTCGTTAGGTTTAACAGAAGCGGAGCTTTGCGGTAAGGACAGAGTTTTCTTCCCTCTAGAGACATGAGGGAAACACCAAGTGACCTGAGTAGGATTAGACACCTGCTGACTCTGTTTTTTTTGCAGTGGTAAAGCTTGAAGAAGTGGTAGAGGAAATACATAGAATCATAGAACGGTTTGGGTTGGAAGGGACCTTTAAAGGCCATCTTGTCCAACCCCCCAGCAGTAACCAGGGACATCTTCCACTAGATCACGTTGCCAGAGCCCTGTGCAAGCTGACCTGGGATGTTTCCAGTAATTACTTTTTTAAAACACCTGTCTTTAGCTTGGCAAAATCTGTAAATAAAACTTTTATAGTGAAGCATTTGACACATAACAAAACATTTTAGGAAAACATTCACACAAGCTAAGGCTTAGTCGGTGTTTTCCTTTCACACCCGCTGCAAGACATCCCCTTCTTCCTTGGCGCCGAGGCTGGGGAAGGGCAGTGTCTCCAGCGGCTGGGACTGGGCATGATGGATGTGGTGCGTGGCTGTTTGGGGCTGGAGGTCTGCTGGACCCCTGCCAAGTGTGCTGAAGTGGCACAGAGCTGGCAGCGTGGGTGGAGAGGGCAGGTGGAGTTATCCTGCTGCGCTCGGGCACGGCAGGGATGTTCAGCCCGCCCCGTCGAGCTCCCCAGCTCACCTCGCAGGCTGTCTCATGTACCTACCATGATTCAAAGAGGGGAAAAAAAGACCCTGAAAGTAATTTGACTTTGATTTCTATTTATGTTTTTTGCCCTTATTAACTGCACTGGTTTGAAAAATAGCTGAGCTTGGTGTTAATCTGGTTTATTTCACATGAAATTAACCTTTATGGTATAAATCACACTGTCAAAATTACTCCTCAGTTTTACACTTCATCTACCGCTGATTCCAGAAGGGCTCTGGAGCTGAGAGGTCCCTTTCCTGCCTGACTCCTTTCTGTCTCTGTGTCCTGATAAAGTCATGGTTGGTGGCGGTGGGTTTCCTTGGTTCGTACACACGGACGGGTGTTGCTGCTGCGTGTGTTTGCAGTGCTTTGGTGGTTTGTTTTTAATCCTTTTTGGAAAGGAACGTTTCCCTGATCTCATTCCCCACACACATTGCTTGAGACTGGAGAGAGCTGGTGTGGCGGTGACACCTTTGTGACAGCCACGGCCGGGAGTGAGCAGGGATTTCCCTCGGGGTGGGAGGTGGGTGGTTGGCTGGAAAGTCCTTTTGTGAATTGAGAAACTCTGCTTGGTGCTTAAACAAATTGAAGAGAGCAGTTGCTAAAAATACACCCATATTTAATTTTTAAAATTTGGAAAGCGTTGCTGGATTTTATTGTTGTCTGGAGTACAGCAAAAAGTCACTTGTCCAGCACCGTCCATAGTTGCTTCATTCTTTTCTCTCTGTTCTATTTAAGTGACAAGTAGTTAAATCTATTAAGTGACTGCTTCAGTTCTGTTTTGATCACCTGACAAATTACTCAGTTCAGCTTCTGCTCCTTGACTTTGTTTAAAAAATGCCATCGCCCTCAGGAGCTGAGGAGGGCAGGGATTTCCAGGGGTGTTGCTGTGGTGGTTGGGAGGTGCTTTACCTCCTGGCAGCTGGGACCTGCATTCCCAGGCAGAAACACTCAGTGCTGAGCACTCGAGGGCTCAGGGAGCTCTTTTTAGGGGCCTGCCTAACACAGGGCTTGGCAGCAGTGGTGGGCAAAGCTTCCAGCTTGGACTTGTTTTATTGTAGAGAGGTGGTAGGGCAGAAAGTTTGCTATGTCACTTCTTTCTTGTTTTACCACTTCTGCAGCCAATCTGGTCTCACTTTTTTTTTTAAAAAATAAAAGGTGGGGCAAAAGAGGGGAATGTAATGGTGTTTCTATTTCTTTTTAATACTCAGAAATCAGTTATTTCCCCCCCATAGATCTGTGAGAAATACATTAAAGGAGAATTTAGGTTCTTGAAGAGCCAACACCTGTAAGACAGCTCTCCAGCCCAGCCCCGAGGCCGATGCTCTCATCTCTGTGACTTTGATTCTGCCTTACACATGCTGAGATGAGGGAAAAAGTGCCTCTCCAATGAGATCATGATACGCTGGTCTTCCTTCTGAATGTTACTTTTTGTTTCATCAGTTCAGTTGGCTCCCACACATGGAAAATTTTTAATTTCCCACCAGCTATGTGGCTGAACACTGCAAGCCTTCAGGTCATAGGCGTGTTTTTGAGCTCATAGGCACTACAGATAATATCTGCAGAGGTTGGGTGCTCTTCTTCTCGCTGTATACGGGAAAGGTAGTGGAACTGTTGACATGTCTTATAACGAACTTAAACTGCCATTAGTACAAATGCCACTTCCTACAGAAAGATTTTTCTTCTCAGCAAGGGTCATTAGTCATTGGAAGGGGCTGCCCAGGGAGGTGGTGGAGTCACCATCTCTGGAGGGGTTTAAGAAAAGCCTGGACATGGCACTTAGTGCCCTGGTCTAGTTGCCATGGTGGTGTCAGGGCAATGGTTGGACTCGATGAGCCCAGAGGGCTCTTCCAACCTCATTGATTCTGTGATTGCTTCTGTAAAACAAATAACCCACCCTTTTCACCCTTGCATTGGGGTTTTCGTACCTTCCTGCTGGTGGGTGGGACCCCCGCCAGCCTGCTGCTGCCACCCGGGCGCGGGGGGACCTGGGAGCCGAGCTTCCCTCCGGGGCAGAGCTGCTGCTGCTGTCTGCACAGCTTGGTTTTGCGACAGGACGTTTCAGTTGTCAGCGCCCATGTTAAAATAAGCAATTAAAGGACATCCTCACCACAAAGCAGTATTTTGGCATATTTTGTGATGGTTTAACTTCAGAAAAATAAATCCTGCCATCTGTGTTGCCCACTCATCCATGCCCATTGACCTCCTCTATTCAACAGCTCAAGCAAAAAAGGGCAGATTAATCTTCCCCGCTTTGTTCCTGCAGAGCCCAGATGCTCTGTAAGACATTGCAGATGCTGAACAACAGTTTCTGCTGTTTCTATGTACTTTCTGCTCCTCTGATGTCGCTGTCACATATTCCATAAGCTTTTTTGAGCTATCATTGCCTTTTTTTCCCCCCAGCTTGTGACTTCAACAGAGTTTGGCTTTTCGAGGCTCTGATACCAAATATCCTGCAGCCACGTTCCTGAGCACACACAGGTTTTTACCTGGGTCCTTTCCAAGGAGAACAAGGCGTGTATCCCAGCGTGGTAGCGGGGCTGCTGGCTGGTGCCAAGGGCAGTGACAGCCTCCCCTTGGGACCACGCAGGGGACACGGGGATGTCCCTGCAGCCAAGGGGGACAGACAGTGCTGCGGTGTGTGGTCCTGTGTTACCAGCCTTGGCTGGGGCCATGCGGAGTCCCAGCTCCTCAAGCGTGAGACCTCTTGGACTCGTTCTAACAGCACGGATCCATGCAGTGGATGTGTGTGTGTATTTGCTCTAACAAAGAGTTGCATTTTTAAAAGTAAAGCCTATACAGGGGCTTTAACAGAGAAGACGGAGAGCTCCTGAGGGCAAGCGATGTTTTCTTGTAGCCTTAATTATATTTGCGCTGGTACGGACAATGTAGATACTATCTTTATTTGCACACCGTGACTTACAGTGGATCTTTTGTTCTGTCGTTTTGTTGTCACTTTGTTTTATGTAGAAAGTGAGCAAGGCCAAACCTCTGGTGTAAAAGCTAAAAGGGATCCTGAGTGTGTGATTACAGCAGCGCTGCTTGTTAGATATGGTTTAATTAGTGCTTACATCCGTCACGCAGCTTTGTCTTTGTAAAATATTGATCTACAATATCAGTGTTATGAGGCCTGGAAAGCACTTAGTGCAGGAAATTATTCCAAAGCTGTATAAAAAAAAAAGTCTGTGACTGATACAGGGCGAGTTGAGTCCAGCTTTGCTGCCAGGACAGCGGCGTCCTGCCGTTCCCCTCCGCTGCAGGCGGTGCAGGACAGGGCTCTGAGCGAGAAATTCTTCATCGGTATGGGTTGAAACTTCCAATTGTCGTTGGTGTTTCCATGTCCCAGTGTTAATGATTATTGGATCACGTCACGGCGTGTCGGTGGCGGAGCCGGACGCTGACCTGAGGGCGCGGTGGCTGGACACTGGGCTGAGCCCGTGCCTCGGGTGCTGTTTCGTTGCTGCGTGGTGAAGGCAAGCCACAGCTGGCCACCACGAATTAGAAATTAAACCAAGCTTTACTTGTGGCATCAGGTGACCCCTCCGGAGCCGGGCAGAAGTGGGCTGGGCTGGTGGACGCAGTGCCTGTGGTCTGTGGAGGGCCGCTCCGTGCCCATCGTGCCGTGAGCATGGTGTCTGCCCGGTGAGGTTTGCAAAGGCAGTGCCGGCTCTGCTCGGCCAGCCTCACCCAGGTGCCCGCCGGCCACCCCTTTGCCCTCCACCTGCATGTCGGCAGGGCCATGCCATGCTGCTGGGCTCGTCCCATGTGGCCTGAGGTGCTCAGGCTGCGCACTAGCTGCTCCGTGTGCTCTGCTCTCCCTCCCCGCCGCACCACGCGTGTGGCGTGTCGCTAACGTGCACGTTTCTAGGTGTTGGAGCGAGTGCAGAGGAGGGCGACCAAGCTGGGGAAGGGTCTGGAGGGTCTGACCTACGAGGAACGGCTGAGGGAGCTGGGGGTGTTTAGCCTGGAGAAGAGGAGGCTCAGAGGTGACCTTAGTGCAGTCTACAACTACCTGAAGGGAGGTTGTAGCGCAGTGGGAGTCGGCCTCTTCTCCCAGGCAACCAGCGCTAGGACAAGAGGACACAGCCTCAAGCTTGGCCAGGGGAGGGTCAGGTTGGACATTAGGAAGCATTTCTTCTCAGCAAGGGTCATTAGGCATTGGAAGGGGCTGCCCAGGGAGGTGGTGGAGTCACCATCTCTGGAGGGGTTTAAGAAAAGCCTGGACATGGCACTTAGTGCCCTGGTCTAGTTGCCATGGTGGTGTCAGGGCAATGGTTGGACTCGATGATCCCAGAGGGCTCTTCCAACCTGGTTGATTCTGTGTGTTAGAAACAAGGCAAGGCAAGCTTCCCTTCCCACTGGCTGGGGCTGGTGTCCTCCTCTTGTTCTTGTTTTCCCATGTAGCTGTTACACCACTTCAGGGCTGTGTTTGGGTTTGGTTTTTTTTAAATAAACACGACAAGCGAGCCCCAAAACGCATCGTGAAGCGGTGCTTTATGTGAGCCCTCGCGCGTGGCTCCACTGCTCGGGTTCGCTGGCCCGGGCCTCGGGCCGCACGCCGGGCTGCGGTCAGCCTGCAGGGGCTGCGAGGCTGTTTATTTGGTTAGGAAGCTTTTATTGTGCCTCAGCACACACTTGCTAGGTAAAACAAACCTGATGGATCAGCCTTTATTTGCCCACGACACTTTTCCTTTGCTACCCTTGCTTGCTTAAACTTGTTCTTTGTTAAAGACACTTAACTCTCCCTTTTCTTCCTGATAGCAAATATATCAACTGGTTCTCTTTTTTTTTGCCACTGAAATCTGAATTACTTACAGACAGACCTTCATTGTAGTAATTTTTAAACCATAAAGTTGTTCTTTTTATTTCTCTGCTGCTGAACCATTTGTTCATTACATCCTTTCCTTCCCTCATTTCCCTAAGCAGTAAAAAACGTCATTAATCAATTTTATCTTCCATTTTGGCATGGTTTGGTTGCTTTCTTTATCTAGCCTCTAATTATTTTAAATTTGTCTTTCTCTCTTGCTACACATGCCCTTCCAGACGATGCAGTACAATTTTGGATTTGTGTTTTTCTAACGTAGTCCCTTTACTAAGACCCAGTGCCATTAACCCTTGGTCAGCCAGCAGTGCAGACCGCATTTTAGGGGTAACGAGGACTTTTCCCTGTGGAAGGTCACCATCAGGTAAATCTAATCTTCCTTTCAGCGTTTCTCCCCGTGGTTCGCACACCCCGGTGCAGCCGCGGGCCGGCTCCATCGCCGTGTCGGTGGCAGTTCCTCATGGGAGCGGGCGGTCTGTGAAGGGTGGCCCGTGCTGCGTCGCTCACACTTACCTCCTGAAGCTGTTCTGTGGTAGATTTGAATGATAATGGTAATTGTTAAAAATTAAATACACCCTGAAATTCTAGCTGCTGTAGTTCAGCCCTCCTTGGCCTCCCCTAGTGTTTTCTTACCTGCCCCCAAGCCGAGCAGCTGCGGTGCTCTCCATGCTTGGGAAGGCGGAGGAGAAGCTGGGGCTGTGGTTTAACTAGGCCACAGTTTGACCTCGGTCATGAGCAGAAGTCGTGAGCTGGAGGTGCCTGGGGTGCAGCAGACCCTGCCGTGCTCACAGCGAGGGGTTTGCTGCCCGTCCTCGAGCTGAGCCCCGCTCTCCCGGCCCTCCCAGCCCAGCCGCTCCGCTCCCCTCCCGCCCCGCTCTCGTACGCTTTGCTTTTTTTGTCCAGAAGTGACTAAGCTTCCTGTTATTCCACTCTCTCAGTTTTTCCCCAACACTGGTGTCGTGTTGAGCAATATTGACTTGCCAGCAGCTTCCTCTGCTGCTGTCCTGCTCCGGCTCCGTCGTGCTCCCACGTACCCTTCGCCAGCCACGCTTTGTTAGTAGCAGCCCTCAGGGGTGTTCGTGTTCGCTCAGCTGGACGTGTATCCACCAAACCCAGTATTTATGAAGAGAAGTCAGCCCCGGAGGAGCTTGAACGAGTTACTCCAGGAATGTGCTGTGAGCCGCCGTGCAGGCTGCAGAACGGGAAGCTGCGCTTTGGCTCTTCCTTTACGCAGTGGTTTGGGTGCAGCCAGGGTGGGCATCCCTAAGTTGTCCTCAGCTGATACGTCCTGCTCGTGTGTGTAAAGGAATTGTTTCTGCCTCGCTGGAAACCACGGGCACCTTTTGATTTAGAAGGGCTTTCCTCTAGACCATCAGAAATCAAGCGTCCCTCCTCCAGCAGGCACAGGCTTTCTCTCTGGAGCTCCGAGGGCAGTGGAGGGCGGCTCTCCCCGGGTGCCCGGCACGGCTGGCAGGGTGGGCAGTGGCTGAAGGTGTTCCTCATAGCCCCCCCCAGGTATGAGGACCTCTCCCAGCCCCTCTGCACCGAGGTGGGACAGCCAGGCCGGGCAGGGACGTCCCCGATCCGGCGCCCTGCGGGGCTCACACACCCGGCCCCCACCACGTGCTTTCGCAGGGACCAGCGGGGCAGCAAACCGCCACGGATACCCAGAGCTGCCAGTGTAAAAATAACACATCAGGAGGAATAAACAAGTTATTTTTGTGTATTAGGGGTGGCCCTGGGTAGCTGAGTCAGGGCCTCGCCTTGCCCTGCCACCGAGGGCTTACTCAGACATCCTGAGCATTTAGGAACATCTTGAGGCGTGTCCCCTGTTTTTTGGATACAAAGCACTCAGCCTCTCTGAAAATCAACCCATTTATAAAAAAATCTGAAATTTATACCTCAATTCTTTAACTAGTGATATTTGAAACGCTGGACTTTCCCATCTTCATCTTGCAAAGCCTTTTGTTCTCCTCTTCAGTCCTCTTCCTCCACCCCCTCCTCTCCTTTCCACTTGCCCCGTGGTGGTGTGCTCTCTGCACTGCTTTTTCCTCAGGCTCTTTGGTCTTACCTATCCAAATCAATTGTTTCTATTTTCTTTTTTATTCCTTGTCCCTTTTTTTTGTAGTGGCACTGATCATGATGGTTCTCCAGAGCTTTGCTTACCTGTCCTGAGGGGCATCTCTTTCTACCACCAGCTATTCCTGGCACGTTTCCTAGAGCTGGCCTCCAGATCTCTTAAAAACTCAACTTACTGCATCCCCCCTGCGTTTCAGTGCCTGCTGTCTGACAAATTTCACGTGTGAGCTCTCTTTTCCACCAAATCCTCCACTCTTCAAACACCTCCTTTCCTTCCACACCCAGCAGACAGCAAGGAGAGCGAGAAGCAGTTGTGAAGAGCAACAGAAGGTATCCCCTGCCCTACCCTGTAGCTGATGGGTAATTTATTTGGGTTTTTTTAATCAGGGAAGTTTCCATGGCAGTTGTGTGCCATGTAGCCAGCCTTCACCCTGCTCCCTTTTGAAGTGTGTTTACTATTCCTTTACATAAAACTTCTTATATATGATTTCTGGTAATCAGTCTTAGGTCTGAGAGAAGGATGTCACTGGTGGAATATGAAGTTCAGCCAGGGCCAAAGCTAACGATTTTACTTACGTTATAATTATGATGCAGTAGAGAGGAAGAAGAGCAGAGCAGTGTTTGTTCTGTCTTGCACGTTTAAGGAAAAATGCAAGTCTAACTTTCTGTCAGCCTGATCTTTATCTTTTAATGATTGTTCTCTGATTTTCACTTCAAAAAAGACAGAATTAAGCTTTAAAAGAAAAGTTTCAAAAGGGACGGGGGTATTTAATTGCCAGCCGACAGAATCAAGAGGAATCCTGTGTCCAGTTGTGGGCCCCGCACTTCAGGAAAGATGTTGAGGTGTTGGAGCGAGTCCAGAGGAGGGCGACCAAGGTGGTGAAGGGTCTGGAGGGTCTGACCTGCGAGGAATGGCTGAGGGAGCTGGGGGTGTTCAGCCTGGAGAAGAGGAGGCTCAGAGGTGACCTTAGTGCAGTCTACAACTACCTGAAGGGAGGTTGTAGCGCAGTGGGAATCGGCCTCTTCTCCCGGGCAACCAGCGCTAGGACAAGAGGACACAGCCTCAAGCTTGGCCAGGGGAGGTTCAGGTTGGACATTAGGAAGCATTTCTTCTCAGCAAGGGTCATTAGCCATTGGAAGGGGCTGCCCAGGGAGGTGGTGGAGTCACCATCTCTGGAGGGGTTTAAGAAAAGCCTGGACATGGCACTTAGTGCCCTGGTCTAGTTGCCATGGTGGTGTCAGGGCAACGGTTGGACTCGATGATCCCAGAGGGCTCTTCCAACCTCATTGACTCTGTGATTCTGTGATTTAATTCCTGTTGAACTACTGATTAAGTCTTGCAAAACTGCATTGCCATTGATAACTCGTTAAGCGTAGTGATGTCAAGCCACGGGAAGCTTTGTAGTTGTCCCATGGCAGCCCAGGCAGCGTGGTGAGGTGTGACAGGAGCTGACCCGCGGGCAGCTGGCCTTGCGCTGCGCTGGGGCGTGATCGCCCATTAATTACTGCTTCGTTCAGCGTGCTGCTGCTTACGGCAGCTTCTGACAGCTCCAGCCCCATCAGCACAGTAAATAACAATCGGATGCTGACACTTCTTGGCTTGTTTGGATACACAGACCAACTGTTCGCTCTGGATTCTTTTTTTTTTCAGAACAGAAATTCTTCAGCTTTTATTAGTTTCTAAAGTTCTTGTTGGACAGGGGAAGTGTTTTCTGCTTACTCAGGTACATTTGTGGCTTTGTCTTT
This sequence comes from Nyctibius grandis, assembly GCF_013368605.1. NCBI lineage: Eukaryota > Metazoa > Chordata > Aves > Nyctibiiformes > Nyctibiidae > Nyctibius > Nyctibius grandis. Next base: position 726,729 of record NC_090665.1, read on the forward strand.
TTTGTCACAGCAGTGATGCTGGCTGGAAGAGGGACGTCCTCAGGCCTGATGTCTCTCATTGCTAGAAGCTTTAAGCGTTTTTCCTTCCTTTTCTATGTGCTTTTAAGTTTTTCTTTTGTGTCTCTTTTCAAACAGCCCCATAAGTTTAGACCAAACCGGTTTTGAAATCCAGTGCAATAAAAGGTAAAAGTGAACCGTGCCTCCTGCGTAGGCCTTTCTTCTGTGGCTGTTACTTCATTCTCTCCTTTTTTTTTATTACTGAGTAGACTGAATGGCCTTGATTTGATTACTGTGTAAGCAAACCATACAAAAAGGGCCAGAAGTGTTAGGTTGTTGGTTGCCAAAGGCAGAACTCGGTGTCAGCTGCCGAAGGCAGCCTGTCCCCTGCTGTCACACACTGAGTGGCACCCACACAGGCGTCCCCCAGCGTGAACATGTTGTTATGTGCTGAAATGCCCAAGGGAGTCTCTGTCACAGGCCCCTGACATCTCTCCCCCTTCCCCTCCATAGCTACTGCTCTCGGTTTATTTTGGCAGTGCCGGTATGTGCAGTAATTAAGTAGAAAGGTTTGGATGTTATTGAAGCGCTATGTTCCCATGTGAGAAAGTTTGCTGTGGTGTAAAATGCCTCAGGCGGGTGCGGGTTAGGGACTGGGGAGCTGTTTGTGTTCCTGAACAGCAGGTCACTCCTCCGAGCCTCCCTGCATCCATGCCCTGCAGTCGGGGGGCTTCTGAGCGAGCGAAACATGCTGGATTTAATGTGTCTGGTTTGACTAAAAATGCCAGCCAGCTCTGACGGAGCTGCACGGAGAAGCAGAGCTTATTGCTCAGGGTGGCATTACTGATTCAAGATCATTTCTCATGCTGGTAATTCAAAATTGTTATCCTTTGTAAACCTGGGAGAAAGGTTCCCGAGGGGCGAGCCTGGTTGTGCGGGTCTGAGTACGTACGTCACCTGTCAAACGCAGCAGGATTTCTGCAGATCAGGGATCCAGTTCATTGTCTGCCTGAAATATTAGGGGATGGAAGTAAACTCTCTTGCACTGCACAGGCAGCGTTTTGGCTTGTTTTTCTTTTCAGGCATTTTACGAGGATTTCAGCATACGGGTGATTTTGTGGCTAAAGCAGTCGGAGAGAAAGAAACTATTCACTTTTCTGTGTAAAAATAGCAGTTCCTTCCCGTAGTGCCGCTAACCCGCTCTTCCTTACTTGTATAAAGACTCGTTTGGGCCCCGTGCTGGGTGTTTGTGTGGTGAAGATTCCCTCTCTGCTTTTCACATTCAAACAAAAGTGGCATCTCGGAGCAGGGCTCAGGGAATGCATTTCAAATCATTTCCCTGGCTTTGGTATGGATTGGCAGAGCAGTTCCCATTTGACTGGTTGACCTTGGCTTCAGGGAAATGTTTTATTTATCTGAAAATAATTTTCATATTTGTAAGTAGTACCTCAAGACCTGACAAATTTCGCATTCTGTTTTTTCCCCTTCCCCAGAAACCTGTCCTCTCCCCCTAAACCGACCGTGTCAGCAGGGAGAAGGCATCATCAGCTCTTCGCTGTTGGGACGTGCTCAGGCATCCCCTCTGTTCTCCGTGCTCTCTGCTCACAGGAGCACCGCTGGTCCTCCCAGCTGAGACCTCACCTGCCTTTTAGTGGTGGAAATGACCATTTAGATGAGAGGGATTTTAAAATGTGGAGTTTTCAGCATTTGACTGGAACATAAGATAGCTTTTGAGCACAGCTTTGAGGTTCCAAAATGAGCTGCCGTTAGCCCGTACCCGGTGGAGTCCCTTCCAGAGGAGGGCCAGCAGGAGTGATGCAGGTAGGTCTTGCCAAACACGTCGTGTTGGCATTTTCAGGTTGTGATTCCAGCAGTGATTTCCACTGTTGGTGGCGGGGGGGTGCTGCAGTTTTCACCAATGCTTTTAAATCAACCTCTCTTCAGTAAAAATCCAGACAAAAAATGATGACAGCAATTGACCTTCAGATTGCTGAAGGAGGGCCCTCGGTGTGCTGTTGGAAAGCAGAGAACAATTTATTGATATGACATTAATTTTTTGGTTGTTCAGCAACGACCTTAACTATAAACGCGAGGAGAGGCTGCCCGGCGCTGGCGGGCTGCGCGGCCTCTGACGTCTCGGCCGGCACAGCAGAGCCTTGCAGTCGGTGTCCTCGTTTCACCTGGGGCTTCGGCCCTCAGCAGCCAGGTTATTAATTAGGATGGAGGCAGATGAGGCGCCTCCCAGGTGTTACAGAAGAGGTTTATAGCAATGAAGCTTTCGGACATCCAAACCAAGCTGGTGCGATTGCTTCAGTACAGGCGAGCGAGGCTGGGGAACATCCCTCTTCTGTCTCAGTGCTTATCCCCTTTGCAGCATCTTACACCCACGCTCAGGCTTTCCTCCCCGAGCGCAGCTCCGTGCCGTGCCTGGTTTGAGCGTTGTGGCAGCCTGTCAGCAGCTCTTGGGCTTGTCTTTGGTTTTCAATGAGTCCCGCAGGTCTGCAGCGCTCTGCCGCTTTGAAAAACAGGGACACATTTCAGCAGCGGTGGTGAGGTGTGATGGGGGCGGCTCCAGGTCCTGCTGTATTGCTGAGGATGCACCGGCTCCTGCTGCCTCCCCCGTGTGTGAAGGACTGCCTTCAAATTGGTATTATTAAAAAAAACCCAGGCCCTTTGCAGCGGCGGTGGAAGCGCAGGCAGGCACAGCTGTGAGCGCAGCTACAGCGCTGTGGAAAGCTGTTGGAGCAGCGTGCTGGAAATGAGATGCAGAGCTTAAAGAGGGAAATTAATTGCATGTATAATTAAGGTGAAATTTTCTGAAAATATTTTAGATCTTTTTTAAAGGATATTTTTGGTTTTGCAGTGGGTATGTTGTGAATTGGTTATCAAATCACTCCCGTTTAGAAAGGAACATGGCAGTCTGCAGCTGCAGTCTGTTAACGTTGCTCACGGCTCAGACATCAGAATCGCAATGTGATGGTGTAGCGTTGCCATAAAGTTGTTCTGGAGCTTACCCCAACCCCCCTGTGCACGTCGTGGAAGGGGCCCTTCAGTCCCTGGCCGCATCCAGCTGCAGGCTGGGGAGGGTGCTGGTCCCATCGGTGTGTTGGAAGGGCCAGGTGCCCTGTCTGAGTGGGGCGGGCAGGGGGGGTGCCAGGCTGGGGATGCTGGGTGGGGGGGTGCCAGGCTGGGGATGCTGAGCAGGGGGTGCCAGGCTGGGGATGCTGGGCAGGGGGATGCCAGGCTGGGGATGCTGAGCAGGGGGTGCTGGGCAGGGGGATGCCAGGCTGGGGGTACACTGCGGCCGCGGGTGTCAGTGGGAGCTAAATGCAGCCTTCAGGGGTGCCAGGCTGGGGGTCCCTTCTGCAGCGGGTGCCCCCCGCCAGGCTCGGTCCCGGGCTCTGCGCAGAAGGATCGGCGCAGCGATGGTGCCTTGCCCCCTCTCGTGCTGCTTGTTGCTTTGCCTGTTCTGTATGTTCCAGGTCACGTTTATTAAGCTGCTGTAGCAGGGCTCTGTGTCGTGCCCGTGCGGTTTAGGGAAGAGCTTTACAAATCGAGAGAGGCAGAGGCACGTCCGGGGCCACCCAGCCCCGTGTCCCGCTTGCTGCGAGCTCAGGCTCGCTGTATTTGGCCTCAGCTTACTCTGTGTTTGCAGATGCAAGCAACAGGTGATGGCAGTTTCTCTCTCTTGACATCACAAAAGCAGGATTTTATTTTTAAACTACAGCAATTCAGTTTGAAATATAACACCTATAATGGAGAATTCTCCTGCGTATTTACGCTTGGGTGAGGATACTAATTATCCACTTCGGATCACCATGCCAACCACCTCCCCTTTCTCACCAGGTAGAAGAGGTTTAAAATGCCAGTGTGCTGCAAAAACAAATGAAAATAGTTACATCTGGGGTTCTTTTTCTATTTTACACGTGCATATATCTACCTTAAAGGTTACGTTTGATATCTAATAAGAAGAATGTGCTTGAGTCAACGGGACTGCAAAGAGTGTGCGGGCAGGCGGTGGGGATGGAGCCGGGGCTGGGACGGTGGGAACACCCCTGCAGACAGCCAGGGCAGGTGTCTGAAGAATTTTAAAATACATCAGCTATGTAAAAGGTGTGTGATAACACACACGGTGTCATCCCTCTTGTGGCATTCCCTTCTTCACCTGTCTGAGCAGCTCTGCTGAGCACGGGCCGTGTCCTTTTTGTTTGTTCCCCCAGTTTGGAGCAGCGTTTGACACCTTGCCTGTGTTCTGTCATACCACACCAAAACAAATCAGAAGCCTGAAAATATTGTTAAATATTAATTATGCTGCAGTACATCCATTAACCAGTTGCAGTGGAACCCGAGGGACCTTCAGCTTGCCGCTCATTTTAATCATTTACTCGGAGCTGCTGAGATCCTAGGAGCAGAGGCGGGGCGGCAAAGGGACTGTTTTTCAGACCGAGTCGTTTACTGGGGATTATAGACTGTGAGCAGAAGTGTTGGTAGGAGTAATCCTGGGTACCTGCAGCTGGCGAGGCTTTGTGCAGCGCTGCCTTGGTCACAGCCGCTCGCTGCTTGGCACTGCTGGAAGCTGTAATGAGAAAGAGATTAAATCTTGCGTGTGTTTGACATAAAGTCATTCGTTTTACTCTTAAAATGTTAGTTATTACATGCTTGAGTAAGGATCATACGGATTACTAGAGATTGCTCTAAAAGGATTTTGTGGCTTTAGGAGTTTAGAGGGAGCAGTTTCTGAAGTCCCTGCAAGAAACATAGTTTCTAACGCTGCTGTTACCCACGTGCAGCCCCGGGGAGATAACCAGCTCTTGGGGGGCATTTGGGTTTCCTGTATAGGCCTGGAAAAATGCAATTCCCTCTTGGCCTGCAGTGCAGCCCTGGTTGTGGGGGGCAGGCGGAGGGTGCTTGGGAAGGAATCCGGTGCTACTCTGTCTCAGCCTACAGAGTTGGTGTGTCTTGGGAGTGACGGTGGTGTAAATCTAAATATTGATAAATTGGTACATACAATGTGTATGTACAGACACGTGGATATACAGATATTTGCAATAGTGTGAACATCAATCCCAAATTGTATTGAAGGATTAGAAACGTGTATTTCCATAAGCTGTTGATGCATTTGCCAGCGGCTGTTAGGAAACAGAGATTCAGGGTGGTTTGGTAGAGGCTCCAGTGGCCACCTTACCCCCGGGCTACAGACGGGCTTGGGCTGGATGAAGCTTTCGGTGATGCCGTTGCAGGTGCTGCGCAGGAGAGGAGGGTGCAAAGCAAAGTGGTGCAGGCGTGAACGTCCCCATCCCTGTCCCCAGCCCCATCCCGCTGCTCCTGGAGCTGGGGATCACTCTGTGTTTCCCCTTCTTTCTCCCAGTCTGCTCCTGCTTGGGGCTGTGCAGTTTGGATTGCTGGTGATGACAGGGCGAGGGCTTGGTGGGGCTGGAGCAGAAGGTGCATCCATCCCATCCCATCCCATCCCATCTCGTCCCATCCCATCCCGTCCCACGCCGCTGGCTGGGGGAGAGGCTCGGGCACGTCCCTGCCTCAGTCCCCGTGCGGGGGTGGCCGGAGCACTGAGCCCTCCCAGCAAAGCCCGGGGCAGCTCCCTGCCGGCTTCAGAGACAGCGGGGCAGGATACGCCGCTGTGCTGTTTTCTTTCCTTCTGGTTTCATGCTGGGAGTCTGCTTACTCTGTTTTCTTTCTTTTTTTTAAGCCTGTTGAATTTCATGGCGATGTGACAGCTCCGCTGCGTTTCCTCCCGTACAGGTGCCATTAGCAGTGTAAGCCAGAGCGGTAAATTAGGGAGTTTGAGACTGTTACCTGCAAGGTACACACACAAAGACGTCATTAAGTGGTCACTTTAGTGTCTTTTATGGCTGTACTGGATATGAAAAGATGCACAAAGATAATTAAAGATATGAAAATTAAAGATATGAAAAGATGCACAAAGATCATTAAAAAGCATAAAACTTGTAGGGTTAAGGTCTTAGAGAAAGAGCAGTTTGAAACCCAGCTTAAACCAGCTCCGAACCACAGTTAAGCTCGTTGCCAGAGCGTGGCTGAGCTTTGGTTGGTGTTCCTGGAAACAGGAGTTAACCAGACGTACTCAGTGTGTCTGCCCAGTGTTTACAGCGCTTTAAAAGCAGAAATTATTTGCTTGCTTTCTACTGCAGCACCTTTAATAAGTTTAATGAAGAAGTTTATAGTCAGAGGTGAAATAGCTGCATTTCCTTGCCCCAGCTTTGCTGAGGCACTGTCCAGAGCCGGGCAGGGATGGCGATGGGATGGTGCCCGGGTGGTACCCAGGGCAGTCCCCGGGTCCCTGCAGGGACTGTGACGCTAAAGCCTGCTGGTAAACGGAGGGAGGCAAAGGCCAGCAAAAGCAACATGGTGTTGAGTCTTGTTGACGCTGCGAAGTGGCTGGTTTGGGGCTTTGCAGAGGAGACTGGTCGAAACACAAGGAAGGAGAAGGCTGGTGTGCGTGCCACCGCCGCGCTGGTGTCACCGCCGGCTGCCAGGTCCCGCTGCTCTCGTGACCCTGTCACACTCCCCACTACAAATCCGCTCCCCAGGACTCGTATTTAAGGGCTGGTTAACTGTGTGTTTCTGCTGCCTAATAAAACCCAGGGCGTTTTTCTGTGGTTGTTAAAAATGCTTTCTGCTTTTCTTTGCTAACACTTGGCGGCTGTTGCAGTCCGGCAGAAAGCCTTGAGGGGAGGCAGATTCAAGCTGAACTGAGGGCTCTGGAAAGTTATCCCGGCGATTTTTATCCTTTATTTTATTGTTGCTATTCATTAAAAATGCGTTCTCCATGAGAACTTCATAATGTCAGTGCTGACAGCAATCCGTACTCGGCGACGCGGGGCAGCACGGGGATGATGCTGCGGGGTGCTGCGTGCGATTTATTTCATCTTCGGCGCTGCAAGGTGTGTGACCCCAGACCCCTGGCACCTCCCGGGGGGTGAGGGCAGCTGGGCCCGGGGGCTCTTCCCCAAAATCAGCAGGCAGCAGGTCAGGCACTGCTGTGAGAGTGTTGTGAAATGGCGAGGAGAAACGAGGTACAGATTTTTTTTTATTGCTGATTTTTCTGTTCCTGCCTGCCTGGATTCCAGCAGTGACACCATCCAAAATTTGTGATTTACTGATGTCAGTTATTGTGGCTGATGAGCTGCTGGGATGAGGTGGGGGCAGTGGGACATGGCTTGCCCACTGCTGGCAGAGCAGTGCCCCGGGGCCGTCCTAGCGATGCTGGGTGGCTGCGCACCACCAGCTCGTCTCAGCACACGTGTGGCGTGGATGCAGCCCCTCTCCTGGTGTCACACGTGTGGCAGGGATGCAGCCCCTCTCCTGGTGTCACACATGTGGCATGGATGCGGCCCCTCTCCTGGTGTCACACGTGTGGCATGGATGCGGCCCCTCTCCTGGTGTCACACATGTGGCATGGATGCGGCCCCTCTCCTGGTGTCACCCAGTGCTGTGGCCGTGCACCCAGTGCCGTGCTCCTCAGCATCGGTGTTTTACAGTGGGATGTTCAGCTGTGACTGGCCGGCGCGTGTTTATGTGAAATCTTTTGTTTAACAGAAATTCAGCAGCTGTTGTCAATATTTATTCTCATCCACTGCCGTTTAATCAACTCCTTATCACGTTTTCTGCTGCCTTCCTTCTGCAAGCAGGGACTCCGCTGCGGGTGTCGTGGCTGCCGGTCTCTGCGCGGCAGCACTGGCTCGGCACCGTGCCACCTCCGGGCTGCCGTCGGACCTGGCCGCTCGCACCCCGCGCCTCCCCCACGGCAGCTCTGTGCTTGGTGGGTAGGTTGGATTCTACCTTACTTACAAGTTTCTTTAATTAGAGGCCAGTATTATAAAGCTGGGGCCGGTGGCAGCTCACCCACCTCTGTGGGAGGTGGGACTGGGCTGTCGCTCAGCGGGACATTTAGGGGCAATTTGCCAGCCCAGAGAAGTGTGCTTGGGCGGATCAAAGCGTGGCGGTGATAACTGGGGGAACAGATGAGGTGTGAAGGGCAGCTTGAGCTGCTAACGAGGGGAGAGACCTGACCTGCTGCATCCATCACTGCCAGCCCCTGCGGTCCCCTGACACGCTGCACGTCACCGGGCCGCTCGCTGGGCTCAAGGCGGGTGCGTGCGTTTCGAGGGGGGGCGGTTTGTCTCTCCCAGTTCTCCAGACTCACTGGGAGTGTGCTGCCAGCAGCTGTGGTCTGCACCTCGGGGTGACCCGGCCCACGTCATGCTGTTCTGTGCCCGCGTGAGTGGCTAATGACGAAGCACACCTCGTTATCGTTCAGTGAGTGGCGGGTTTGTCTGGCTCAGCTTCCGGAGGAACCTCAGGGATGCATCAGGGTGAGGGATACCCGTGCCCTCTCGTACACCTCCTGGGGAGCCAAAAACGAGCTCCCCACACATCTGGAGTGTGGGGGTTTGGACAAAAGAAAACAATCACAGCCGTTTCCCCCTGGAAAAAAGCTGAATTCGTTTTCAGCTTTCACCTTAAGTAGAAAAAGCGTGTCTGAGAGGGTGCGAGCACCGGCTCGTGTGCCGCCATCGGCATCCCCGTGCCACAGCCCAGGCGTGGAGTGGGCTGAGGGGTCTGCAGGGGGCCGGTGCCCTCGTCTTCCTCCGAAGACATGCGTTTGCCACCCACAGGCATTCTGGTCACAAGTGAGAGTTACTGGGGAGTGTCCAAGCCCGCACTGTCTCCTTGGCCGGCTGTGGGGCTGTGAGCCGGGGCCTGGCTGCGGTGGGGGGGTGCCGCAGGGCCAGCCTCCCTGGGCACTGGTGGGCATGGAGGAGCCGGGGTGCAGCAGCTCCTCTGGCATGTGTTGGGTCTCGAAACGGGCTGTACATCAACGTGTCTGGTGCCTCAGCCATCGTGGTCCTGCCTCTGGGTCACCGTCCGGCTTCGGAGTCGCCATGGACTCACCGGGACTGCACGCTGTGGGCTTCAAGTCAGTAAAACAGGTCCAGTAGCTCTTTTGGTTTAATATTAAGGAAGTTTATCTGAATGTATGCCTGGCAGGCCAGCTACTACAACAAAACGTGTGAAAACAGTTTATTTTTAAAAAGCAAACTATAGCTTTCGTGTCGTCAAGTGTTTTCCTGTAAAACACGTGGGCATCGGTATAAATAGTTTTACCATTTACAGGCACCGTTCGGATTTTACGTAGCAGCCATCTTCCTGCCTGCGTTTTCATGCGCCGAGCTCTCTGCTGTCGGAAGGAATTTATGCTCCCTAAAAGAGGGAGGTGTTTGCGTGTTTGTTTTGGATCAAAAATACTAAACGTGTTCCAGCGGCGCTGTTCAGCGTGGCTGCTGGTTTGCTGGCCCTGGCTCGCGCGGGTGCGGGTTGTGACAAGCAGGACGTGGTGACTGATGGCACAGTGACTTTGGTGAGTCCATTGTAACATCGCAGGTGGTTCGGTGCCGTGGTAGCTGCCAGAGGCCCTCAGCAGAGCTGACAGCCTGTTTCTGGTGCACATTTTTATGTTTAAAAGCCGAGCTCTTTGCATCCTGCGGCGTGGAGGTTGTCTCCTTGATTTAACAGGAGCAACAACGGTAGCAGTGCTGCATGAACCCAGAACAGCTCCACAGGGCTGGGGTTTCTTCCACTTCAGTTTCACTTTGGAATAAGCGAGAGCAGGGTCTGGAGCAGAGTTTGGGCCGCAGCGTGTGTTTCCCTGGGGCACCGGAGGGTTGTTTTCACGTGTTGCACACGAGGTGCCCCACAGACCCCTCCCTCGAGGTGGGGGTCCGGCACCGGCTGCGGGCTGTGCACCCCGGGGCAGAGCGGCTCCTCGCCCGCAGCCAGCCATCACGGGCACCCCACTTGTCTCTGCTGCATCTCAAACCCCGTTGCTAAGCAACAGTTTTTAACTGGAGAATTAATTTGCTCTCAGGATGTCCCGGAGCCAATGTGCGCTAAAAATTTCAGCAAGCAAGCAAGGGGCCGTGGGGGCAGAGCCAGGGTTCATTCCAGTGACGTCTCCGCACGTTGGTGCTCTCGGTTCTCCTCTGCCCCGGGGCTGCTGTGGTGGTATTTTAATGGTAAAGTCTTGGTGGGCTGATGGAGAACAAGCAGCTTTCCCCTTTGCTGTTGTGAGCAGCAGTTCGTGTATAAACACGCGCAGAGTGGTGCAGCAAGCGCTCGGTGACTCGGGCTGAGCTACCGCAGTGGTACAAAAATAGCACAAACAAACAGCTCCGGCAGGCTGGCACGGCTCGTCTGAGACCGCCCCAGAGCCACCGCCGTTCTGAAACCCGCCCCTACAGATGTGTTCGCTTCAGATGGGTGGGGGGTGGTCGGTGTTCCCTGCCTCCAGCAGCCCAGAGAGCTCCATGCGGGGTCAGGCAGCGTGCCCGGGCCGAGGGACGGCATCAGGGCCGTGCCAGGGACGGGCAGAGCGATGGCACACACCGGCTCGCTGGCTCTGTTTGGTTCCTGTGGGTTTACACTGTTGCAGAGGGATAACCTTAAACAGCGACGGCGGGATGGCCGTGCTCAGCCTGCGCTCTGGGGGTGTGCCAAGTGACAGCATAGCTGTGATCTGTATTTAGTCTCTGTCCATTCAAAATTCTGTATTTCTGCCTTGGCTGTGCCCAACCTGACGTTTGCCGATCCTCCCACATCAACTCCTCTGCGCAGGGTGCCCCCTCGCCAAACGTACCGGCATCCCAGCGCTGTCACTGTCTAATCATCACAAATAGAAATGCAAACGCAGTGTCGCCTTCTGCCACTCTCCCATCCCGTGGGTTTGGTTGCCGTGCCGAGCGGTGTCCCCGTGGCTGTGCACACCCCGTGGCTGGAGGGAATGCTGACAGCAGCTACACATGGCCTCGCTGCACAGAGCGTCCCTTGGCTTCGGCAGTGCCCCTGCGCGGGGGCTGCCCTGGGGTCCCGCGGGTCCCTCACGCCGGCGCCGTGGGGTCCTGGCGGGTTGCACCCGGAGGAGCAATGACCTCGCAAGAGCAGTTTGCTAATTAGACCTTATTTATTGCGTCACTGGGCTGCGCTTTCCAAGAAAGTTTTAGCCGGGAGCCAAGTCGACGGGGTGATGAGTTTGCTGTTCTGCCTTTGCGTGACAGATCAGAGGGTGTTTCTAAGGAGATATTGGAAAGAAATTATTTTGGATTTGAATTGGTTGGAAGTTTATGTGGGTACTGAAAGCCAGGGATGTTTGCAAGCTCTTGAAACAGCTTTGAAGGCCTAATAGCAACTACCCAAGTCAGGGACCTGCTCTTCAGACCTTGGTGCAGATACGTGCACAAAGGCTGGGTGTGCGTGAGCCAGGGGGTTTGCAGGCACTCACTGCCCAGTGGGTGAGAGGAAGGCTCAGCTCTGGCCTTGGCGAGAGCGTTTGCAGGGCACAGAGGATGTTGCCCAACGCCGTGGGTGGGCACCGGGGCTGTCACCGCGCCTCGGGGCTGCCGGTGGGTCACGCCTCTCTGCTGGGCAGCGGCACGCTGGCACAGAGGGCTCTGCAGCACACCAAGCTCAAATTATCTTCTTGTTAATTAGTTATTGACTTCTGCTGATACTTCCATTAAATATTCCCTCAAGGAAAAAGTAAAAATTGTTGGTACCCGTATTACCAAAGCCGTAACTGCAGTGGGTAGAGGAGCTTGCAGTCTCAGAGGTGAATCCCAAGAATACTTTTTCATTACTAAACATGCAATCAGGGTATTTTCTGGAAGGAAATTACTTTCAGAGAGCAAGAATTGCCGTTCTATTGCTAACATCTAGAGTGGGATCTGAGAAACAGGGCGTGCTGCACTTGACAGAAGGATGGTGGTGTGGAGAAGGACGTGGTAGTGACCTCACCGAAACGGGCTCCTTTCTGGCTCATAGCTAGGTGTAACATCAAAACCCAACGTGTTTGTGAGATGATCCAAGTCTTGTAGAAATACCCACCCTGATCCCACGGCCGGAGGGGGCTGTTCTTCTTCACGGCATTTTTGAGCAGTGAAAGCGAAATGTACAGAATAGGAAATAAATTCGTATATTAAAAACTAAGACAAAAATTGAGACCCAGCGTGAGTTTAAAAGGTTTGCTTCTGGAGCGAGAGCAGCAGGCAGCGTGTACTTGCCCCTGTATTTCAAACAAGGCTTAAAAGTTTGGCTTTGTATGGTAGCTGCTGTCAGCTGAATGATTATACTGCTCCCTGGTATTTTAGTGGTAATTTAAACAGAAATCTGCACGGCTGAAATGTGTCTGCCCCAATAAGTAATGATTTTTTTCTGTAAGAGAATTTGAAAAATACAGTAGGAAAAACACATTTCCCTGTGGCTGTCCCCGGAAAGGTTCCCCTCCTTCAGCCCATCCCTGCCGTGTCGCAGTGGTTCCCAAACACACCGGCAAGTGCTGCTGTCTGGCGCTGCTCATTTCCACCTGTCTGGGGAAATAAATAGGCAATTCCAAGAAAACAGGCATTTTCTGTCAACAAACGAATAAACAAAGTAAATATTTTCCTACAGACATGTTTTTATTGATTCCTATTTCCAGCTAAAAACTCGGCACAATAATTCTTTTTTAAGACAAGACTGGACGTGGCACTTAGTGCCCTGGTCTAGTTGCCATGGTGGTGTCAGGGCAATGGTTGGACTCGATGATCCCAGAGGGCTCTTCCAACCTCATTGATTCTGGGATTCTGTAATCTGTGTGCTTTGGGGTTTATTCTTTATTTCTTAGGGAGCTGTGCGAGGGTGGAAAAGCGTGTTTGGTGTTTTCCGTGTAGCGTCCTGGCGTCCCTGGCCCACAACAGGCAGTGCCACCCACTCCTCCCTGTCACCTGCTCTTTGCCAAGGCTGGACAGCTTAAACCCCTGCACCATCACGCTGCCCTCGCTCCATGGCAGTCGGGCTGGCTGCTCAGCTCGGCCTGGGCTCTCTGCCCGGGCGCTGTTGATACGAGAGCTGGAGAAAAACATCATGTGAGAGCGGCCCGCGCGGCCCCGGCACGGCTGCTGGGTCTGCTCTGTGCACCGTTCCTGAGGGCCCGTGGAGTGTAAGTCAGGCAAGAAAGCCATTTCCAGCCATTTCTTCTGGAAGATCTGGTGCGATCTGAAAATTCAAGAAGGTGCAAGTTAAATGCTGCCCTAGACTCTGAAGCACCAAAGAAACTAGAAAGATGTAAAATTTTGATAGTAGCTAATGATAACTAAGCGTAAGCACAGTTTACCTGGGGATGTGATTTGTTCTTGTAGTCTTCAACTTGGAGTAAATCGTCTTCCTTGAAGACCAGCTGCTAAGCAATAGAAATGATGGGGCAACAGCGGAGGGGGCTCCTTGCTTCGCAGGAGCCAGAGGACATCGCGTTAGATCATGGGAATGGTTTCTTCTGGCTTTAAAGCATTTGAGTCTATGACGTACATGAAGCGGTCATGATGTCCAGCACATCCTGGCAGACTTTGGATCCAGGCTGGAGAGGTGTGGAGCAGCCTAAACCCCACCGCTGAAATAAGGACATTGAGTTTAATCTGCATTTTGGAATGAGGTTTGTTAATTGCTCCTCTCCAACTTCAGCAACATGTTGTAGTTTCATGTTACTCATTTAGCAGTAATTAAGTGTGATTTTTACACTATGCTGATGTAAGATACCATCTTCCAGGCAGCTAGTGAATGTGTGATTTTGCCCTGTGTTACTTAGAGGTAGCAACAATTAACGTAGGTTTTAGCATGAAGAGAAGAATTGACATAAATGAAGATGTGCTGAAATGAGGTTGGTTTGTTTGTGCGAAGTGGCTTAAATGCTGAATGGTGGTGTGGGTGAGGTGTTAAAGGAGAGGGTTGAGGGTCATTTGATCCGAAAGCATCCCACGGGTGAACAGCGACCGGCAGCTGCACGTGTGCACACGTGTACGCGTGTATGTGCACACACGTGTAAAATTCACCCTCCGTAACCACCGATTCCTGTTGGCACCATCTTCTACTTACGAATCGTTCCTGTTTGTTACTGGAGCATCCTAACCCTTATTTGCAGTAGGAAACTCCGTTCCCCTGTCCAAATATTTCCTCAGGCTGCACGTGTTTTTTTTCCCCATCTTATCTGTGGTGTAGATGTTGTGCTCTTGGCTTTTGTGCGTTATCTGGCCCCTGTCTCCGTTGCTTTCCAGCATCTGGAGCTGTGTCACCAGGGGGATGTTCTTGCAGGTGACTTCAGGGGCTCTTCCCACCGTCGGGTTACGAACGGCTGCTCGGAGAGGTGGGCTGGTTTGCTGTTGGTTACAGCAGTGGTGTGCAGGTACACGGGCTTTCTGTGCTCCTGGTGGGTGGCCTGAAGGCATCCACCAAACTGTCCATGTTTTTCTCTGGGTCAGGTATCTCCTCAGATGGCAGGTGACTATGAAAATGAGTTTTAAGCCCTCTGGGCTGCCAGCAGGAGAGACGGATTGGGAGGGGGGCAGCAGCAAACCGCTTATCCCAGCCTTAAGGGGGGACAAAAATCATCGCACAAATTAGATTTCTGGCAGATCTGATAACAAGAATGCGTTTTAACTTTCTGAGCAAAATTGCAGTATAAGGTCAAACTGTATTGAATTAATTGGTTTCCTGATAAAAACAGTTTTTTACTGAAATTAAGGCTGTCTTTTGCCTTGTCATTGTTCCTGTTTGGATTTATTTCAAAGATGAATGAGTAAAGGAAAAAAAATGTAATTTAAGGAATCTGTTTTTTTCAAAAAAAGTATTCAATCCTTTTTAGTTGGTTTTTTTTTAATTGTTATCATCCGTTTAGTGAAAGTATGGGCTGGTGTTACACTTTTAAAGAACAGTTAGTGTGTAAAGCATCCATATTAATGAATTTGCATTTTCTGACGTCTCATGGCATGCGAGATCACAGCTCCCACGCCATCAGAAGAGGGGTTCTCCTCCGCCCCACGCCGTGGCAGTGCTGGCAGTGCCCTTCGCTCAGGCTGTGCCTCTCAGCAGATTTTACAGTGGGGCCACAGCTGGGGCGACTTGGGTCTAGTTTTTGGAAGTCACCCTCGTGCCCAGCTCCCCACGCCCCAGCCGGGACCCCCCCAGGGCAAGACACCGCGTTCAGAGTTCACCGAGCAGGGTTCTCTTACGTGCTGGTTTACGTGGTAACAAGGAGGTGCAGTGGGGACTGGATATATAGTACATAGAATTGTATTTTATTACTTCTTTATGTGAATGGTTGTCAAACTGATGAATGTCCTTTCATCCAAGTAAAATCAGTGTGTTAAATTTGTTGTTTACCACATCTGAATTTAATGAAAAATTTAGGAACAAGTCAATTCTGATTTTCTTGTTTGGTTTACACAATTGCAAGAAAAATGCACCATGTGTAAGAGGCTGTCCTGTACTCCAGGTCTGGTGAAAGACCTGTAAAAGAAAGTGTCCTGCCAATGCTGTTTTGCCCCCGTCTTGCTGGTGCCCCTGCGCAGCGGAGAGAGCAGCGAGCCTGGAACGTTTCCACAGCCACCCGCTCCCCGGGGCAGCCCCGTGGGCAGGGGGAGCCCGTCAGAGTCCCGGGGCACAACCTTCACTGGGCAAAAACCTATGCCCGTGCAGGGTGGGCATGCAAAGCAACTGGTATTTGCTTGCCTTCAGCAGCTTCGAAAAGGGACGGTATTTTTTGGAGTGGTACTGCAGGAATACATCCTTCGGGAAGGCAGAGCAAGCGGCTGAAAGTCTTTGAGGTGCTGGAGCGAGTCCAGAGAAGGGCAACGGAGCTGGTGGAAGGGTCTGGAGCACAAGTGTGATGGGGAGCGGCTGAGGGACCTGGGGGGGTTTAGCCTGGAGAAAAGGAGGCTGAGGGGAGACCTTCTCGCTCTCTACAACTGCCTGAAAGGAGGGTGTAGTGAGGGGGGGTCGGTCTCTTCTCCCAGGTAACAAGTGATAGGACGAGAGGAACCGGCCTCAAGTTGCACCAGGGGAGGTTTAGATTGGAGATCAGGGACAATTTCTTCCCCGAAAGGGCTGTCAAGCGCTGGAACAGGCTGCCCAGGGCAGTGGTGGAGTCCCCATCCCTGGAGGGATTTAAAAGCCGTGTAGATGTGGTGCTGAGGGACATGGGTTAGTGGTGGCCTTGGCAGTGCTGGGTTAATGGTTGGACTCGATGATCTTAAAGGTCCTTTCCCACCAAAATGGTTCTGTGATTCTATGACCAAAGATACTCCTATAGCTTCTAAGCCAGTTGTGTCCATTCTCTTCTTCAGGGTCGATGTTCAAGGGAAAACTGCAAATACCTTCACCCACCACCACACTTAAAAACGCAGCTGGAGATCAATGGACGCAATAACCTGATTCAGCAGAAGAACATGGCCATGCTGGCCCAGCAGATGCAGCTTGCCAACGCCATGATGCCTGGTGCCCCGTTGCAGCCTGTGGTACGTGCGCTTTTTGCCTTCGATCAGTGAGTACGAGGAGTTGTAGCTGAAGGAGGTCAGCAGGTGTGCTGACGTGCTGGAAAATCCCACAAACGTCGGTAACCGGTGGAGAAATAGAGTACAATGAAATGCTGGTCGGTCTGTATGTCTTTGTACTCTTAATTCTCCCTTGCCTGAAGTCATATTGTTAATTAGTTTTGTTAATCTTTTGTTAATTTAATTCATTTTTTTGCAACTTATTTCTTAAAAGTAAGAGAGTGAGTGATCTGCGTGGGATTTTCTTAAACAGACGTTGTCCTTTGCAATTTCATGTGCTCTGGGAAATGCCTGGGTTTGAGAGGATTCCCCCTGGATGTTTTCCATTCACCCAGGGGAACCTTCTCAGGGAATTACCCGCTGGAGCTGGGCTTTGGGTTTGCAGCACGTTGTCAGGCAGAGCTCCACGTTGTTGGAGCTAACCTGTGGATACATTTGGCCCAGACCCCTTTTGATACACATTTCTAGCTCAGACATTAGAGGGTGTTGATTAATGTATGAGCGGGACTGGCGCTGATGAATGTCTGAGCAAGGCTGGGATATCCTACATGACAGGCAAACAATGCTCCCCTGGTGAAGCGCTCTCTTTCCATGGGTAAAATGGTAGCAAAGGAAAAAATAAACTGAGAAATAGATGTAAAATAAATATATCTGCATTAGCACTTCTCTGACAATTATTTTATTCCTTGCTTGCTGGCAAAGGTAGGGTTTAGGGAGTTGGATTTACTTTCTAGATACCTTCCATTAGGAAAGCTGTATTCACTCTGTTCGATGAGTTCTTCAATTTTTATTTCAAAAAACGTAGCAACAATTAATACTCCTCAAAATGTAGCTAAATCCTTAGGAAAAATCACCTCAGCAGAAAGGACTCTCACGCTTGTGCCAGATGGTTGTTTGGCCCTGGTTTCGTGGGTCTGCAGAATCCCAGTAGATATTTTGTAGGGTATTTGATTCATTAATACAACTGTTACTCTCCCACAGAGCTTTATGCTTTGGCTGTTTCGAGAAAAAGCGTATGTGGGGGAGAAAAGCAGGCAGCGTGGTGGTAGGATGGTCACGGTACATTGCCTTTAGTACCTGCTAGCACAGCACGAGAAGATACCACATTGTGTTTTCTCTCTTTGGATTGACTTTACTTTAAATGAAACCCTCCGTGTCACCGGGGCGAGGAGGTGAGCTGAGGCAGCCTCAGCACGGTGGCACCGCCGTGTCCCAGGGGCGCCCGGGCACCGCGCCTGCTCCCTGCTCCCGCTGCCCATGGCTTTCAGATCAGGAACAAACGAGGTGTCTACAGCTGGAGGGCTCAAAAGCAGGCTGTGCTTGACGTGCTTTAACTCCAGAGCAAGCTCAAAATGAGTTTTCAGTTTCAACAGCACAACACAGACCTGTACACATGCCACAATTTTATTTTTATTTCCTGGTTTGAGTACAGCAATACAGCCTTAGTGCCAGCAGAGTCACATTGGGGACCATGAGAAAGCTTGAGTCAAAATGCAGCCAACAGTAAGAACCATTGCTTAAAATATTCTGCTCTGTTAACCTGCTTGTTTCATGAATTGTAACCAAACAGGGCTCTCTCGGGTTTATACGAAGCAGTCAACGTAAGGATAATGTGAAGTGGCTCTGATAAAATACGCTGCGATTTTACAGTAGTCTAAAGGCCGCAGGGTATTTATATTAGCATAGAATGATCTCAGTAGAAAATAAATGGGATAGGCTTTTATTTACTGTACAGTGAGTATATTGGGCTCAAATCAAACATTAGTATCTCTTAAGTTACACACTGACAGAGTGGTTCGTAGTTTTATTCTCAGCGTTCGTTATTACATAGCTGATAACACAGCAATGAAAATTGCAGTTGATTAATAGTGTATTTAAGAGCAATATTCTATTTCCTGTACAATTTGCCTGTTCATTCACATGGATGAAAAACCAGAGACATTAAAGAAATTGCTCCCATTTTCACAACGTCCCTTATTTTTTCTTCACTAATCTCTGCATGTGTTTTTGTCCAGTGTTTCACGTGGGCTTATTCCTTGCCTCCGAGTGGTTCAGTCATTTCCTCAGGAATACAAAAACATGTGGTGTTATGTGCTGGCTGGCTCGAACAGATCGGAAACAGAGAAAAAGAGTTGCGTTAACTCTGTACTTGTTTTTCCCTCTAAAAATTAGTTTGGAAGAAAATTCTACATGCCTTGAGTAACTGCTTCATTTAGGTACTGAAGATAAACACTAAATTCTGTTCGGCGGTTACGCTGGTAGCGCAGTGCCTTTGCATTCAGGGGGGCAGAAGAGTTATTTAACCTTGACTGCGGTGTAACATCGCTGCCTTTGGTCTCACAGCATCATTTGGTCCTCTACATCCAATTATCTTCACAACATGTGACAGCCTGCGAGAGCATCTGACCCCTTCTTTTTTAAAACAAGCAAACAAACAAACCCCTCAGTATTTGCATGGCTTAATGTTTTAGTCTAAATCATATCCTTGATGCAGCGTATTTCTGAATATCTCTGTTTGATTTTGTGAGAATGAATGATCATGGTCGTCTGGTCCTGTTCCTGTATTAAACCTCTGTAATTTCTGACCCAGCGCTGGCTGTCATCGGGGTCAGAGACGTGTTTATCTGTGTCTGAGGCTGAGTGTGGTTTGGTGGCGTGTGGGGCTCTGGCGCAGACGCCTTTCTCCCCGTGAGCTGCTGTTTGTGCACGTTCTGGCCGTGTCCCTCTGGGAGCCTCAGACTTTCTCCCGTGGCCTGAGGCGTGCTCGTTCTGATGGCGTTGCTCAAACGAGAGTCAGCTCCCAGAGCTGCCACGTGCTGCAAGCTCGAGCAGGAGAACCAGGGCAGGCTGGCGGGGGATGCCTGTCCTCGTGCTCTCGCTCGTGTACGGTGTTTGCACGGGTGTTCTTCGTGCCCCACAAACAGGACAAACGCTTCTTTCCCATTAGTAACAGAAACTCACCGCCGCTGTGCTCAACATGATAGCCAGAAAGTTGTTATGGCGAATATAAATCCTTAAAGTGTCTTTCTCCTCCTTTTCTGTGATTGCAGCCCATGTTTTCTGTTACACCGAGCTTAGCCACCAACGCATCAGCCGCCTTCAACCCCTACCTGGGGCCCGTCTCCCCAGGCCTGGTCCCAGCAGAGATCCTGCCCACCGCCCCGATGCTGGTGACAGGGAACCCCGGTGTCCCGGTTCCTGCCGCTGCCGCCGCCGCTGCCCAGAAGCTCATGAGGACAGACAGGCTGGAGGTAGGAGCCGATACGTGTAACTTACTCTCACAAGTTGCATCATTTATTATGTTCTCTAGATATAAAATATTTTCCTTGTGAAAGAAAATAATGCAGGTTTCGCTTCAGCTGGTACTGTCGTGTGTTGGTGACAGGTAAGGACGGGGAGTGACTGGGTGATCATACAGTAAGTTAACGCTTGCGGTTCTGCTTCTGACCCTCCGTTGCAGAAAGAAATGGACATGAGCCCTTTCAGGAATGATGGTGGCAGCAGCAAGAGTGCCTCGAAACAGTGTTAGTGTGTGCCCAGAAGGTGTTAACGTGCGGGTTGTGTGGGCACGGTACCAAGCGTAAAGGCAGAGCTTCAGCTGCCTGGGTAAAAGATGGCTCTCAGCCTCTCCCTTCCCCTCGCTTGGACAGAGGGTGCCAGCACTGCCCTGCCCGCCTCCCGCGCCAGCTTATCATCCTCCCTACAACCCTGACAAGCGATAGTGCTCTCTAGCTGGTACTCTCCCTTGCCCTGAATCTTTCTAATCTGAAAGGCCTGACAGTGTTTTCGGCACCTTATCAGCGCTGCGGCAGCGTGGGCGGTGAGCCAGCGACGTGCCGCCGGCTGCCGCGCGCTCGAGGCACACCTGCGAGCACAGCCCGTGTGTGGGCACACCGAGCACGCGGGGCGATCCGCTGTCACCCCGTTTGTCTGTCGGACACTTGGACACGGCCGTGTGTCAGGGCACGCACCGCCTGCGAGAGGCCGGCCCTCCCTGTGGCACGGCCGCTGGTGCTCTCCCTCTCCGGCGCCGTGCAGCAGCCGCGGCAGCTGTGATCGGTGATGGAGAGAGCCGAGCTGCGCCGTGACCATCCCTGCAGCCCCAGCGCCCTGCTCTGCCCTCAGCCCCCGCCCCGGTGCTCAGCAGTAGCCTCCGGCAGCGTTAGTGCAGTGGCAGGTCTTGGAGATCCTGGTACTGCAGCAGGTTGGGGTGCGGGGCGTGGACGGGTTGTTCTGCTTTTGGATTTGATCCCTGAGCTCAGGCAGCACGACAGGAGGAGCAGGAAGGATCTCTCTTTTAAAACGCAGCCAGCTGTAATTGTGACACTTTCCTTCTGCCCGTGCATCTGCGTTAACAGGGGTTAATTCTCCTTACAAGGAAAACCAATTCCTTTTCTTAGTGGCATCTCTGAGTGACAAGCTGCTGCTCAGAAGGCTGTGGGCTGGGAGGAGCGTGGAGGGTCATCTGGCCGTGAGCACTTCCCGCTGCCGCTGTCACTATTCTCGGAGCTCACGTCAGCACAGGTTCCCCTTCTGCGGGATCGCATCATTTCCCTTTTTAGAGATGTTTTCTCCCAGGAAAGCGTTCCCCAAAGCACGGTCAGGTTACAGGAGAGGCAGCCGCACGTTGCTGAGAGCTGGCGCCCGGTGGCTGTTCAGAATCACCGAGGGATATTTTCCCTTTGAGGACTCTGTTTCATGATGGATACCTGCCAAGGGTGGATTAAAACCAAAATGCAATTAGATAAATTCATAAATAAATCACACTAGATTCGGAAATGGGTACTGAGAGGAGGATGCCCGTGGCGGGGAGCCCTTTGGGTCGCAGCGCCAAGGTCAGCTGCTGTGTTTGTGCTTCCAGCCGTGCAGAGGCCACGGTGCTGGTCAGTGGTGTTGGGGACAAGCTCAAAAGCTTTCTGTCTGTAAGCAGGAGCAGGACATCCCCGAAGTCCCTGAGTACCAGCTCTGCCCACGGCCAGGGAAGCGCGTGTGTCGGTGGGACCCCGGAGGGTCTGCGCGGGGGCACCTCTTCACGTGGTGCCTTCAGGGCAGAGCTTGTGCGGGCTGGCAGACTGTGACCAGAGTGCACGGGGAGCGAACGAGATCTGGGGCTACAACGTGCGGGGTTTGGTCCTCTGGTCGCTTGCGTTCTGTTTATAAAGCTATTTAGACAAGTGATACACTGCTGAGACAAACGCCTCTGCACGAGAGGGAGTTGTGCGGGGACTCCTCTGGGAGCTGCTGGCCATGCAGGGGTGGGCTGGGTCCCCGCGGGCTGGCCGAGCTCCTGCAGGGCAGCACCCCGGGGAAGGCCCTCGGCAGCGCCAGGAAGGCGGCACCAGCCCTCACATGGGCTCAGCTCAGAGCCGGCACCCAGCTGAGCAGGACACCGGCTGCTCAGCCGTGTTCAGCTGACGAACGTCCCGGCTCGGTCAGCACCCAGCAGCCTTCTCCGCTGTAACTGCTTTTGTGTCGGTGGGCTCCGCTCTTGGGAGATGTCCTTGTCCTTGGAGGAGGGCTGTGCCAGCCCTGCCTCCTCACAGGGCCTTCCCCTGGCTCTGCTCGAGCCAGCGCACCACGTAGGTAACTTTCAAGAAATCCAGCTTCTCCCACCCTTTAAGCTGTTCAAGTTTTGCTTTTTATTTTGCCTGGGGTCCAGAGCACGTCCAGGTTGACCCACTGGCTGTGCAGTTCCACACCACGCTGCTCTCTTACAGAAGTAGTATCTGTTGGGGGGAGGGAGTGTCTGTTCCTTCTCCTTTTTTCCCTTCAGCAAATGCAGTTTAAATAGTGAAATATCCAGGTGAGAAGATAATTTGCCAGTGCCTTCCAGTGTATTTGAATACTCTGGAGTATTCAAATTTAGTAGAGAAATACCAAATAAGCACATCATTTTTATGAACAGCAAAACGTTTTAATGTACTTCATGGATTACAGAAATGCAGAACTGATTTGAAGGATTTTGCATGGTCTGGTTGTTGCCTCTCAGAGAAGCCAGCGTGAGTCTACCTGCTCTTTAAGTGAGCTTATTGCTGTCGGTGTTGCCGTTCGTTAGGACATGATTAGGGAGCTTTATAAGGCTTAGCTCCCTCTCCCTTGGAATGAACTGTCCTTGAGAAAAATAACCACCGTGATGTTAGCATCTAATCTTGGAATATGATTTGTCCTGCTTAGAATTTTAAATACTTATTTTCAAGAATGATGTACTCTGAGTTAATTAAGTTAGCGCACGTGTTCTGGGGTACTGGATCAGACTGTCCCAGGGTTAAAAGCTCTCGGTACATGTACCTGGGATTTTAAGGAAAGGAGGCAGACAACACATCTGTCAGGCAGCGTGCCTGGTCTCCTGGGTTAATAGGAGTATTCGTAAGACAGGGTCGGTGACTGTTGCTAGCAGTAGGATGGGTTTCATGCGTGTTCGGGCTGTGTCTCCTGTACAGATAGCATTGGGTGTCCCGTGCGTTCGGCCACTCCTGTAAGGAATCTGGATCTCAGGGTGGAAATGTCGAGGGCTGAGGCTTCTCCTACAGCTTTCCTCACACTCCTCTCCTGCCAGAAATACCTTGAACAAAAGCGTGGCTCTTTGAGTGAACTAGAAGTGAGAAGGACAGGGAAGTGAGAGAGAAAGGAACTGCCTAACCGTTTTATTTTAAAAGCATATGTTTCCGTTTGGATGCCATCATTTTCTATTAGAAGTGTTCAAGAATCAAGAATGACCACAACCAAGCTGCAGCTTCCTGCTTGTTTCATATATACCTTTTTTTTTGCCAGAAAGAAGCAGCTTAGAAGTTCTTGGAGACTTTCAGATCTTGGGTAATCAAGAAGTCTGGCTTAGCGGTGCCGTTTGCTCAGTACGGCCGTTTGATAAATTCTCTTAGTGCAGAGCAGGAGCAGGGAGGTGTGACTTGCTCATGGACTTTGCTGTCCATGTCCCTGCAGCCAAACTCCTGCCCGTTGTCTCCGCACCAGGGTGGGCAACCGGAATCCCAACGGGGCAATCAAAATAAACTCAGCCCAAGGTTAGGACAAGTTGAGTGAATTCCAGTGAGTGGGTAATATTGCAGCACTAGCTCAGCCTTTCTGCAGGCAGGCTGGCCATGTACACGTGCCTCTTTCATTTATGTTTCTGAGTTGCAAATTCTGATACTAATTACAGGGCTATTAATAAATAACTAAATAGAAACTCTCCAGATCTGAAAGACCAGACAACACATCATTCTTCCACGCCTCTCTTTACTCAAGCAGATGAATGATACACTACTGCATGCCTGTGGCAAAAAAACCACCATTTTCAATGCTTGCTTTTAAATAAACACGAATTGGAACCATTCTTGGCTGCCAGCACAGTGGTTACGGGTCACACTGATTAAAAGGACTGGCAGTATTTTGGTTTGTGTCTGACTGCTGTAAACCATCGTTCAGATCTGGTAAGGAGCACTGAGAGAGACCATTCATTGCCTTATCTCAGCTACTGCATGGCAGCTCTATGAAAGTGCCAAAGGTTATCTCTGTCTGCCTGTTATTTCAGTTTTCTGGTCATCTTTGGTTTTTAACTACGATAAAATTAACTTCTCTGTGGCTGCTTTTCCTTTCTCTGTGTATAGATACATTTTTTTATATATATACACACTTATATATGAATTTGTAGATATCATCTTTGTGTCATTAATGGAGTAGTTCTTGCTTACAAGTGGAGTGGTTTTGAGATGTTGGTTTTGTGGATCAGCAATACAAGGCAAAGAGCAAAGACAGTTAACTGACATTAGTTGCATCCTTTATCTTCAGAGGAAAAGACTTCAGTTTACTTCTAGACTGCAAACAAATAACCAAAGCACATCAAATCAAATTTTGAAGAGTTAGCTGGAAGGCAAGTGGTTATTTTCCAGCTGAGGAGTTTGCCCAGCCTGTTTCATGTGTGCTGCAGAAGCAGTTCTGCAAGCACCGAGCCACGAGCAGCAGGCCATGGGGATGAACAAGAGCGATGGAGGAGCCTGGACTGGCTCGTTTGGCTCCGCTGCAAATACACATCCAGGGTCTTTGTCACCACGTGGAAAAAGACTATAAATAGGGCGATGCTGGAATGACCCTGGAGAAATGGGTGTTCCCCGCGAGCAGGTTCACAGATGGCATTGCTCGTGTCCTTTGGGGGTGTCATTTCCTAAGTCTTAGGTGGTGGGCAGCTGGAACTTGAAGCAGCACAGGGGTTAAAAAGCAGCTAGAGCACTAGCGTGGATGGAAACCAAGTAACAACCAAATTTGGTTTGTTGCAGGGATCAGAGCCAAGGTCCTTGAGGAAATGCTGATGATCCAAGCTCATGGGCACCCACCTTTAAAAGGAAATTCCATCTACTAAAGTGGTTTTATTTTTGTACAGACTTGGTTGCTTTTGTCCCTTTCTGTTTCCTATAGCCTTTGCAAAACTAAAATGACAAATGCATTTTTGTTTGCGGTCTGTGAAGAGCTGGCCGTGGAAAGAACACACGTCACTTGTTTAAACACAGGGTTTGCAAGGTGTGTGAAGAGGGAGCCGATGCTTGTGCTGGTGATGAAGTTAGTGTGCACCGCGTCCGAGCGCTGCGGTGCTTGGGGTGATCTCTGAGAGCTTCCCACAGCACGTCTCTTCAGAGAACAGAGCAGCCCTGTGGGCGGCTAGGCGGGAGCCAAAATAAAACCCGCTGTGCGCTTGGCTCGTCCTGCTGGGGTTTGATGCTCTTTGGCATCAGAAGTGGCTCTAGAGAGCCAGGTCCCTGCTGCCAGGGAGCCGAGCCCACCGTCCCACCGCCGCTGTGCTCCTCCTGGGGCTGTCACCCGTCCTCGCGGCGCTCCCGCAGACCTTCAGAAACCCTGACACCACTCTGAGCCGTGCCCACAACACCCAACTAAGCGAGTTGTCTTTTCCCGGTGTCACAGGTATGTCGAGAGTACCAGCGTGGCAACTGCAACAGGGGAGAGAACGACTGCCGGTTCGCTCACCCCGCCGACAGCGCGATGATCGACACCAACGACAACACCGTCACCGTCTGCATGGATTACATCAAAGGGAGATGCTCACGGGAAAAGTGCAAATATTTCCACCCTCCTGCACACCTGCAAGCCAAGATCAAGGCTGCCCAGTACCAGGTTAACCAAGCTGCAGCTGCCCAGGCAGCGGCGACCGCAGCTGCCATGGTGAGTTCGGAAAACACCTCCGGAGTAGAAGCCCGTTGGCGAGAGGCGATAATTGATGTGTTAGCTGTCCCTGCTGGAGGGGGGTGCGTGTGCTGGGGGGCCTGGGCACTACACGGTGCAATGAGCTTTCTCAGCATGTGGTGCCAGATCTGCTCTTAAGTAGTTCCAGACCGTGAAGGCGTTTCACTAATTTTGCCTGCTGATGTACAGAGTATCTATATGTACATATATGTGTGCATACGTGTGTGGATGTCTGTACGTGTGTGTGCATATATCTATATATAGTTCATTGTATGTTTGTGTGTGGGTAGGTGTGTATCTATCTAGTTGCACAGATAGATAAACCCGTATTTCAGTTACCGTAAGTCCACGTTTGTAGAGACTTAGTTTGGAGTCCACCTTACTGTGTTGATGCTATTCGTAGCCCACCTCCCCAGGCCCCCGCCCGCAGGGCAGTGCAGCAAACCTCGTAGCCGGAGCAGCCACGTGTGGGACTGCTCAGGGCCTGGCGTCCCCTCTGTGCCCAGCCCCGGGGGGTGTGGGAGAGGAGCCCGGCGGGTGCTGGGGTGCGGCGGCCAGGAGGAGCGGGCAAGGCGGTAGCCGCGGGCTCCCGGAGGCCGGTTGCGGGGAGCCCCGTTCCGGCTCCTGCGTCGCCCCGAGCGCCCCGCGCCTCGCCCGGCCTGCCCGCGGGAGGGGGCCGGGGCGGGAGGCGGGTGCCCCGCCGGCCCCCCGTGCATGCCTAGTCTTGTTACCGTTGTACACGGCATCCGGTGATTTGTTTTTATTTGTTTTTTCTCACCTACCCAATGCACTGCTGCCCCCATGATGCACCTCTGCTTGCTGTTTATGTTAATGCGCTTGACCCCACTGGCCATTGCCATCATGTGCTCGCTGCCTGCTAATTAAGACTCAGTCGGCTGTCAAATCACTGAAGCGACCCCTCGAGGCAACCTTTGACCTGGTACTATGACCTTTCACCTTTTAGCTTGGCATGTAGCTGTATCGTAGAGTCGAGTTTGGGGTTCATGTGTAGAAACGGAATATCCCCGTGTCCCCACGCCCCGTCCCCGGCGAGGGGCGCGGGGGCGGCTGGGCCGGGCCAGGCCGCAGGGCAAGGCCCCGGAGCAGGCCCCCGCGCCCCGCCGGCCCCCTCCCGGCCCCTTCCCTCCCCTCCCATGTCCCTCCCGTCCCCCCCCAGGGTGCCGTGGCGCAGGGCCGCGGCGCAGGGTGCGTTGGCATGGCTTCGCGGCGCGGAGGCGGCCGGGGTGCCGGCATGCGGCGCGCGCTCTGCATGCCGGGCAGGCGCTGGGGCCCGGGGAGTGGGTTGGCGCCGGCGGCCCTGCCATCCGCTCCGGACGGTGACTATTAACATCGCTTCTACGTGTTGATCCTCATGGAGCTCGCAGCGCTGCTTCCCCGCCCCGATAGCCTCGCTCCCCATCGAAGCCCCGAAGCTTTACAGCAGCGTGGTATTTACGCCGGGTCCTATAACGTACGGCTCCGACACGTTACCTGTGCCGCTGTAACGTAGGCTAAAGTAGTGCTCCCTCGTAAAGCTTTTACCTCGCCTTTTATTTGGTAGTTAAGTCTGCTATGCTGCTTGCTTGCTCATGGATAAACATGGTGCTGCCTGGTTTTTTTGCCTTCTACTGATTTTTCTTTTTTCTTTTTTCTCTTTCCTTTTCTTCTCCCTCCCTCCCGTCCTCCTCCACACCCCACCCTCTTTTTTTTTTTTCTTTTTTTTACTGGACTTTATTTTTATACCCATCCACCATTCAGGGAATTCCTCAAGCTGTACTTCCCCCATTACCAAAGAGGCCTGCGCTTGAAAAAACCAACGGTGCCACCGCAGTCTTTAACACTGGTATTTTCCAATACCAGCAAGCTCTTGCCAACATGCAGTTACAGCAGCATACAGCCTTTCTCCCACCAGGTGAGTGCTTCTCGTTTGCCTTTTTCTGGGGAGGGAGAAGGGAAAAATGCACTAGGAAATAACGGTTTGTTCCTGGCGGCAAGTGCACAGAGGTGTTTGCGTGGCGGTGGCTGGTGCCCGGCGCAGGCAGCCCCGGTGCCCGGCAGGCCGCGGGCAGAGGAGCTACTGGCTGCAGGAAGGCTGGCTTCTCTCTGCTCCTCTCGGAAGCTGGGTGGGTGTTTTCCAGGCTAACATAAAAATCAGCGTCATGCTCTGTCATCCCCAATCAGAATTTGAAATCTCTCTCCTTCCTCTTTCCCTCGATTAACTTCTCTTCGTTACACATCTCCTAAGCTGTTGTAGTTGTTTCTCTTTGCTGTCAGACCTCTTTGCCTTCATGTGCTTAGCGACAGTTGTTCCGAGTCACGCACTTGAAGGTTTTAATTTTAATTATGGTGCAGTGATCGCAGAAGGCACAGGCAGGCAGTCTCACAGACAGGCTAGTTATGAACCTACACGAGAAATCAAGGTGTGTAGGTGTAGCCTCTACCACTAAAGCCTCAGGGCTGACTAAGCAGAACCAGGGTGCACTTTTTCTTATTCAAGAGTGGCCACATCTGCACTTGTCCTAGTATAACTGCTGAAGAACTGATGCCTGTCCTACTTACACAAGCAGAAATCCCTTCAGAGGACAAGCGGTGGGACTTAAAGTTGGAACATATGTTTTGGTTCTGCAAACAGCACTTCGTGAAAAATTATATATCTAGTACGTCCTGTGAATTTATGCCTGTGTTAACACAGCTGAGTTAGTTTGTTACATATGACCCCACAATAAAAGAGCACTGTCATTCTAGGAGGGGTGCAGAGGACGTCCGATAGATCCGTACTCATAAAATTGGCAGGAGTCAGTGAGGACAGCCCTTAGTAATGCAGACTAGTGGGAGGGGAGGGGAGGAAAGAAAATACAGCTATTCCATCTTCACCAGAAAACTTTAAGGATTTTATCCTAAACGTTTTTGGCAAGTATGTTCCCAGGAATTTGGTATAATGCCTTTTACCATTCTTTCTTCATCTGGCATACAACCAACGCGTGTCATTTAAATGGCACAAAAATCAGTTGCTTGATGCAGTGAATTTTAATAACTTATTTATGTTCCGAAATGCATTGCAGCCACTGCAATACATTAGTGAGAGCTTGTTGCAAGGCTCGTTGGAGTCAGCAGAAAGACTGATTGAGTGAGCTTTAGATCAGATCCCTAGCCCCCATACTAAAATTCATATAAACGTGCTTATGCAATCACAGTCCGTCCTGTAGATATTAAACAGTTTCACAGATTTGTTTTAGCAGAGCATTACTGAGGTAGGTAGTAAACCACACAATTTTCCAGCTTCCATTAAGTCAGCGAGGGGCTGGATGATTTCTGGAGGTACTTGAGCTGCTCTGAATCACACCCCTTGAACTTAGAAGCCGGGGTTATGGTTCGTGTGTGTCAGACCTCATTGGCACTATGTCACTGACTGGGATCTTTCATGTCAGCACTTACACACAACCTACCTCAGCTCTTCTCTAGAAAAACTATACTGAAACCTACAGGAGTTTGCACAGTGGTTCTTGATGCTTCATTTGACTTTTCTTGACCACTGAAGTTTGTGTTAAACAAGAAAAGTAAAGGATTTTTTAGCATGAGCTACTGTAAATTCTCTTTTTATATTTTCCAGATAGCAGCAGTTTGAGCTTTCCAGTAATCCAGTACTTTCCCAAAAGATTGAAAATTTTGCCACCTTGCCCTTTTCAGTTTTCCCCACTTAAAATTAACTAGCATCAGTCCTGTTTGTGCACAGTCATCTGGAAACAGTTTCTCTGTCAGTCCCTAGGAACCGGCAGGAAAGCACAGAGCTCCACTGCCATGGATCTGAATTAAAGTGACATTTTTCAGGTTCAGACACCCAAAGTGTAATTACTCGTATGTGTTCTTAGTTGCTTCAGCTGCAACGTGTGAAAATGCAGCGGGTCTGGAGGGCAGGACACTGACAGAACCTACACGGTGCAGGTGTGTACCCCCGTGGAGGGTCTTGGCAGGACCCTCCTCTCTGCAGGGCACTTCACTCTCGATGTTTCACCCTTGAGAGTTTTCCACTCGTGTTCCAGACAAACCCAGATACCTCTTCTGAATTGTGAGGCAGAATTCTGGCTGCCTGTATGCCAGGGCATGTGAAAGCAAGTAAAGGGATCGTCCATGCCAGGGGACGGACACTGGCACTCCAGCACACTTTAAATGATTAAATGCTCTTAGATACTCATCCCACCGCTCTCAAATAAAGCTCCCTCTGCACAGCTCCCCTCCTGAGGTCTCCCAGAAACCTCGGCTACTGGAAGCTGTCCCCAAACTGAGAGGGGAGTCTAAAAGGTGTTGCAAGAAAGAACTGGGAACACTTGTGGTGTTGGCTAGTTGAAGTAAGTGGAGTTAGTCCGCCGAATGTACAAACTTAATAGGTGTTCACGGCTCGTTTGGGTACTTGGTCCTGGCTGCCATGGCAGACACGCGGGCACAGGGTTCTCTGCGGGGCTGTGCCCTTGCAGAGCACCCGTTACTGGGCGATCACTGCTTCTGCACGTGCTCTGCGTCCTGCAGGGACTGAGCTGGCCGGGGTACGTTTGTCCGTGCAGGCAGAGAGCTCCTGTGTGCAGCTGGGTGAAAGTCACGCCCTGGTGCTTGTTACCATCCTGTGTGTGCAAACTGGGTGCCCAGGCGGTCTTTGAAGGGGTTCTCCTCCACAAGAAAGGGGTCAGGTTTACAGGACCCTCCCAGAGCTGCTGTCCTGATGGACCTGCGAGGGGCAGAATCGCAGCGGGGCAGCTGGCCACGTCGCCAGCCACGGCGAGGCTTCAGCCACCTCTGCCGTTCACTTAACGCATTGCATATTTATTTAGTTACTGCAGCTCCAGCTCCAGAGCTCTTCACTTGCTCATCACTGGGACTCAGTCTGCAGATGCTTTCCTAAAGCGGTATCGGTGTAAGCACCTTCCTCCCTGGGGCTTCTGGGTCTGGGTGAAAACACTGCTCTGCTCCAGAACGTTAGAGAGGGAAGGATCAGGCACAGCTCTTCGCTCCGGCAGGGCTGCTTATGCTGTCTATGGTGATATTTTTAATTAGGGTTTAGCAGATTGAGCAGAATAAATAGACTAAGGGGAATAATACGAGGGAGAGAAGAGAAAAAAAAAATGCTCAAAACACCAGTAAACCTAGAATATTTATAAAAATAGCTTTATTTTATTATGGTTGTGAAGTTATGATCAGTTAACTGAGCACATCCTTGAATTAAATTCTACCTTGTGCTGCAAAGCTAGGGAACATTTGAAACTGCACATTTATTATTCATGCATTCTCATTAGTCAGTCAAAGCTTCTGAAGTCAAGATGAATTTTAAGGTCATAGCAAAAACGATTCTTATTACTGGTAAGAGGGTCATACAGCATTATGTCTTCGTATTTGCAAGTTATTGCACCCTAGCTAGGATTTTCATTCCTGCCTTGTGTTCGTTCGCTTCAATTCCCTTTCAAAACTGTGTGCGCTGGTTATAACCTTAATGATGATAACTCGGACTAAGATTCTGAGCTGAAAAGCTTTACAGTGATATTTCAGAGTCAGTATGAAAGTCTAACTTGTCTTTCTTGGTTCTTGGTGTCACCTCATTAACACCATAGAGATGTCATAGGAGGGACCGACAAAGCAGTTTTATTTTTGCACTTTGTAGCCAAATTTTGCTCCATTTTTTAATCCTGCAAGTGGTCCCACTGATTTCACCCATGATTGGTGCTTGGGGAAGTCAGAAAAACTGCCCTTTTATTTAACCTTTCTTTGTGGATATTTTCAGTCTCTTCCATGACACAGAAATAGAAGAGTAATTAGGAAACACGATTATGCCCTTTTCTTTGTAGCCTTGCAGATACAGTGATGACAGAGAATAACCTTGTCCCCAGCAGTAATTACTGGCTGACTTTTTCCCTGCTTAGTTAAATGCTCTTGAGATTGTGCGAGGCACCACAACGCTTGGCACCGGCTGGAGCAATTTCCTCTCCCCCTCGTTAGGTCACGTACTGTCGAGGAGGCAGCATGGCCGTGGCTCCACGGGCACTCCTCTAGAATACATTTCCATTTCCACTCCAATCTCTGCTCCCAGATTTCAGAGTTTATTTCCATTTCTGCTGTGTCAGGCATAATTAGCAGTGTTAATAAATGTTATTTCTTAAATAAAAAAGTAAATTGTTTATTAAAAATGGGTATTCTGGAATATCAGTGTATCTTTATCACACGGGAAGCAAGAATAGAAGATTCTGAGTTCAGGCTGGTGGAAGGCATTTTGCCATGTAAAGCAAACAGAATTACCAACTTAGTGATAGTTGAAAAATGATACTGTAACGTTCCTAAAAACACCACGCTGCTGTTGGCTCTCTAGCTGCAGGGCAGAATTCACCAGGTGCTGTCACTTCAGTTGTTTTATGTAGCCTAAGAGAGTTGCAGGTTGTGAGCCCAGACACCAGCAGCTTAAAATACATCCAATAACGTAGAAAAAAAACGCTGAACAAGTGTTCTTGGGTGCTGCCATGAGCCGCACGGGAGGCTTTGGCTGTTCAGTCCCTCCGCTGACCTCCGTGTGAGGCAGACGGAGCAGAGGGCAGTCAGGGTCACTTCACTCCACCGGCAGCCCGCAGGGGCCGTACGGATACTGCAGGAGCACTGCGTGCCAGATTCACCTGGTGTTCGCCTACACATGACAACTCATGGTGCAACTTCAGTGGATTTTAATGTGGAGGAACCAGGGTGAAGACCTTTACAAAGCTTATGTCAAAAGGCAAAAAGATTTAAGACTAAAAGAGTTCTAAAATAACCCCAAAGCAGCTTTTCCTGGCCGTGCTCATATTCCACAGTGCTACAGAGGCAAACACTACACCAGCACACAGCTCGATCAGCTCGTTCCCCCTCACTGAAGGCTAGTTCTGAAGGCTCACTGTGCTACTGTGTGGTTTGATTGTGCTGACAGTTACATGCCACTGTTCCCATAATAACAGTTTTTCTTCTTTGTTCAAATGAAATTTTCTAATGACACGTGTGATGGGTTGTTTTAATTCTTTTCCCTTTCCAAATCCACCTTCCTGTTGCAATGCATGATGGGCAGGCTCAATATTGTGCATGACACCCGCTACAAGTGTTGGTAGGTGCCAGCTTTGTTTCTTGATTATCTTAAACCTGTGGTGCAGCTCACGGACCCTCAAAATCCACTGCTAGATTTTAACTTACAGCTCTTGTGCCAATCCATCTCCCTCAGCCTTCCGCACTAACACCTGTCAATTAAATGCAATTGTTTTATTTAATTGACACGGACACACAGACGTTGTTAATTTTGTATAGCAGTTGTTTGAATTGCACATTGTTCCTTGGTGGATTTTGATTGGACTATGAGTTTTCCAGTGTTTAGAAACTATCTCGTGTTAAATAAAGACTGTATCTTACTATAGCCACATAGACTGTCCTTCAACAAGATTAATTTTTGTTTGCAGTAAATATTTGGGTTGAATTCTTAAAAGGCAAAAATTTGTAAATATGAGGGCATTTAAAAATTCCTCTGTTGGTTTTTGTATTGAAATGGTTAAGCTTGTTTGTGTCGATGTTCTTGATTTGATGGTAACAAGCGTTTTCCCCTTTTTTTCTCTTTCGTTCCCCTCCCCTCTTTCTCCCTGGAATGTCGTCCTGCTTTGCACTGTGGTTGCATGTCACGCGCTGGCAATGACGTCTCGGGCTTTTTGCTGTGATAAATACCATGCTCAATTGTCCTCCCACGTGTCGCTCTGGTCCCCATACTGCTCCACTCTTCTGTATGTTTGCTTATATGATTTTCCTTCCGAAAGTTCCCATGGTGCACGGTGCTACGCCAGCCACTGTGTCTGCAGCAACAACATCTGCCACAAGTGTTCCCTTCGCTGCAACAGCCACAGCCAACCAGGTTTGCTAATTTACAGCTTTGTTCCTTACAGACAACTTGAAATCGGTGCTTTTAATGAGCATGGGGGTTTTGATTTTACCTCTTGTTGGCCTACACATTCTCTCTCAGACCTGCAGCACAGCTGAATAAGCCTTTGTCCGTGCTCAAAAGGTGCTGCGGTTCCGTTTCTGATGCTAAAAATAATTAATAATAGAGTCTCTGACTCAGTCTTAACATTTATGGGCCGTGCTGCTTATTTCTGCTCTCAGAGGTGTGAAGAGAACGGGATAATACACTGAACCCATTATTTATTTCTATTTCTGTGAAGCCGACAGTTCCTTTTAGTGCAGAACTCCAGCGAAAGGCAGTGAAACCTTTGTGCAGAGGGGTTGCAGGATCAGGGTTTTAACAGGCTGAACTGAGCAGTCTGAGCATGTTCTGACTCTCCTCTTCCAAGAGCAAAACAAGCGTTTGAGCATGGGCCACACAAACTCCTTTTAAACCTGTGGTTCAGCTGGTGATTCTGCTGGGAAAGGGCCCGTCGCTTGTTGCAGTCGACAGACGTCAGTTAGGAAAATGTCCATTAGAGTCTGGTTTTATTTCTCTGTAGCTACCCCGATTGTTGCCATGTGTGGATGTATTTCAGGAGCAAAAGAATAATGCTGTACTAGATAAGTGATTAAAAGTCCTCCCCGAAAAGCCAGAAAGATGAGTACCAGGGGCCAGAGCTGAGCACACAACGTGGCCTGTTGTTTTTATCTAGCTGGGTTGTCAGAACTGCAGGTTTCTGTAGCGCATCTGGCTGCGAGTGCAACAGGAAAAACTTTTAAAAGACCCTCTTCTTTCTCTTAAAAAAAATGATTTTTGGGATTTACTAGGAAGGTAGAATTGCCTTATGTTATGAAACCATCAGCTCTGGTCTAACGTGTAGGTATTGCTCTCGACTCGGTGGGAATCACCTTTTAGAAGAGGGAACTGAGTGTTTTCTCCAGCATTTTGCAGCTGTGGTTCTGTACGAGATGTTAATTCTGAGGAGAGGTGTCAGTTTTTAAGGCAGGCTCAGCTGCCATGCCGCTGTTGCAGCGATAGATAGGCGTGCACATCCCCAGCCTCAGAAGCGACCTGGATAGTTCACAGTTCAAAAAAATCCGCCTGTATGCCCAGAGTTTCTTAATATTGTAATTTATTGCACCACACAATTAATTTAGGTGTGTGTTTCCTCTGTAAGTCCAGATAGTTGTGAGAACAAGCCGAGCCACAGAAAAACATCATTATTTTTTAAAACCATCTCTGTCTAAATAACCATGCACTTCCCAAGTAGATCACAGGGCAGCTTTCTGGTGTAGAACCCGATCATTCCATGCACGTCCTCCCTGGAGCCTCGTAACACACGTAGTGAAGTCCTGCAGCCAAACCTCAATATATACATATATAGCAAATATATGTATATACGATGTGAGCAATGCTGAGATTCTCGATTGCCACATGATGCAACGTGCGTGCATGCCCAAAGTCTCGAGATCTGGCCCTTCATCTTCACTGACTGGTGTTGAAGGTCCCTGGCGTGCTCCGGCAGCACTGTCCCTGACGCTTCTACACACTCGGGTGCAACAGCCTGGCCTGCAGCAGTAGGAAGACATGGTACGAGAAGCTTCCTTGTGCTTGGAGCCCGTGTCTGTGCGAGCTGGCGATGTCGTAGAGTTGTGTGGAGCTGCTAGGGGAGGAGAGGGCGCAAGGGGGGCAAAAACCAACACCAAGACCTGGAGATGGTTTAGTTAAGAGGAAGCCTCCCCGTTCGCTTTCTTGTGTGGGTGAACAGCTCAGCCTTAGCACCCACGAGGAAAGAGTCTTCAAGTGCCACAGATGTTGGTGATGCTGCCAGTCAATCTTGTGTCGCACGCCCCAGCGCGTTCCCTGTCCGTGGGCGCCGCTGTTTGCTCCCTCCAGCCGGACCTGGGTCCTGCCTGCCGTGCAGGGTCACCCACGGGTCCTCAGCCCCCGCCAGCCCCCGTGCTGCCCCTGCCCGAGGGGCTGGCCCGCGGGGTCGGGGGCTTCACCCTGCGCACGGAGGGCTGCGGGCTGGGACCAAGGGTGGGATGCACAGTATCAGTTTGTTAGTTGTACCGCTGGTCATTACGCTGATTTTAATTGTTTTTTTTTAATGGGAAGCTGAGTTGATGGGGGCACTGCGAGAGAGGCACGTACTGTGTGTGCAGACAAACATTTTGGGAATTGTTTCACTGCTTTGGGGGGTCTCAGCTTTTCAGCTGACCCGCCGTGGTGCCCGCAGCGGCCACGGGAAGAGCAGGCAGCTCTTCTCCACAGTGGGTTTTCACCAGCCGTGAAAATCCAGCTCAGGGCATCTTAGGTTTGGCATTCACAAACCGAGGCGGTGAAAGCAGTGAACACTTCACAAAATCAGGCTGCAACAAGGCCACCGTAGAATTTATCGTTTTAAATGATACACTGAAAGCACAGAATTTTGTGTAGGCCAACAAAAAGGGCTATTTTCAATGACTGCACTGCATGACTTTGTAGATTTTAACTTCTCTTATTTCCTAAACAACCAATAATACTTATTTATATTTGTCAAGTAGTATTTAACACAACGTTTTCCAGTTTAAGTTGCTATTGTAGCACATCAGTTGACCTTAACTTATAGTTACAATATAAAATCCACCAACTCACAGCTGATCCTCACTTTTCCAAACTTATGTTCTGTAGCAAAATGCTGTGTCTCTGGGTTGGCTCCTTGCACGTGTTATTAATTGTTTATGTTTTTTAACCTGTAGATACCCATAATATCTGCCGAACATCTGACTAGCCACAAGTATGTTACACAGATGTAGACATTTTGCCATCAAACAGTAAGTTCCCAATGTCTTGCTGCTTGCAGTTTTCGTACCTTTATGTGTGCATAAGTTGTCTTTTTCAGGGAGAGAATGTTTTTATTTTCTTTCTAAGAAAACTAATAAGATCCAGGGGAGGAGGCTCTGAATTCCACTGACTCCATTCTTCTCTGAGTGGAGATCCCATGGTTAGCAGCGGCCACCTTAGCTAGTGTGTTGGACCAGATGTCGGTGTTAGTTTGTACGTGTAGAAGGGACATGTGATACGGATGGATAAACTCCTGAACAGCAAAATCAGAGTCTAAAATTAGAGTTTTACATCTTGTTTATAAAGGATGAAGGCTCTAGCACTGACGAGAGCCAGGTCTGGAGGGGGGAGGTGGTTCCGCTACGCTGTGTTTAGAAAGAACTAATTTTAGATCTCCAAGTTTGGAAAGGCAGCGCCTCTGACCGTGCAGGTTAGCCACCTGCCTGGCTGAGGCCCGAATCCCCTCGGACACGGGTGTCAGAGCACGGTGCGTTACGCACAGTGTTTTCCTGGCACGGGCGGTGTGGCGAGGAGAGGTCCCACGGCACAGGCGTGGTTCGTACCCGCACGGTGACTGCAGGTGGTGTGTGTGTCAGCTTTTGTGTGTCACCTTTCTCCTGCGGTTTGAGATCCAGGTTTGTGTGCCTAAGATGGAGAGGGGTTTTTTTCCCCTGTATCTTCCTGAGTCAATGGCAGTTTCCAGTCTGCTGCTAAATTGCCTGTTGTCATTACGACCCCGCGCAGCGCATCACCTCCCCTAGGGCAGCTGATTTGCCACAGTGGGTTGATAATAACAGTTCTTCCTTCTGGGAGCAGCGGGAGGCCGGGGTGTCTGTGCTTTACCACTGCAGGGTCGGGGCGTGAAGGGAAGCTCTGCTGCAGGAGCGGTGCTGAAGGGCTGTCCGGGGGTTGGTGCACGCTCCCCGGTGCTCGGCCGCACATCGCCCCGGTGCAGAGGCAGTTTGGGCTGACGTGGTGCGAACAAAAAGTTATGACTGCGTTGAAGATGCTTTGTCTTTTCTCCTTTCCAGATCATAACTAAAGAGAAAAGGGCAGCGTGTCTGGGTTGGGAAGAGGAGAAGCTCATTAGCCATAATGTATATACGGTCAAGCGACACTCGGAAACTCCCTCAGCAGTAAGACATCCACACCTTGCATGTTAACGAGATGAAACGAGAACTTGGAAATCCACTGCACACTGTTGCCTATATACTTTGTACATTTAATTGATATTTGTGCTGAGGTGATCTTATTGTCTAAAAACTACAGCATTGTCTATCTTTTCTAGCACCGAAGTATGCATATGGATTTGAACATGCATATGCAGCCTGTTTCCTACATAATCATGTGTGTCACCTTGAAAAGACAGACGATGATGTAACCATGAATCTATTATGTATTGGTACGTCTGTAGACCAAGATATAATTTTTTAAAGTAAGTTTATTTCTTTCAAGGTTTACAAATAACGAAGGTGCACCTTGTATTTAAAATTGCCATTATAGATGAGAGCGTGCATGCACAGTACTTTTTGTTTAAGAGTAATATTTTTAATGTAATAGATTGTAAGAAGTGGTAAGAGAGGTATCTGACAGAGATGAATGTGCCAAGCAAAACCACAACTGTGTATATTTTAAAGCACATCCATGGCTTTAAGTACCACGTTGTTACGGATTCTCATGAAGTGCCATAGACTGTACATCCCAGGAGAGTATTATTTCTGCAGTGTTATTTTCAGAACCACGTTTTCACTTCCTTCATCAGTACTAACCAGTCAAAGGGCACCGTTCTGTTGCAAACCAAAGCTGTCTCAGAAATGGCCAACCGCTCCTTGCAGTGACAGTAGGCAGCACAAGGAAGATGCTCCAGCCGTGCAAATTAACCCCTACTGGACATATAGACGACCCTAAGGCATTGTAGTGTGATATTTATGCATATTTTACTGTATAACGTGATATACGAAAGGGAAAAGCCATTTCTGAGACACAGTAACAAATGTTGGAGGAACTTCTTTTGCTTCTATTTATAGCCTCTGTCGACAGTCAAAAGGACTATAAATGTTCTGCAGATGGGTTTCGCTTTTACTCCATCACAGTCACGCGTTACGCGGTGACTCTAAACAAAGACGAGAGAAGCACTGACACCAGATGCATGACAAACCAAAACATGAAAAAATGGAGATGTTAATTAGCGTAGAAATCGGGTGGGTTAAATACTGGGGGGAGTTTTATATGTGATTTTTTTTTTTTGTTCGGATTAACTGCTTATAGCCTTAGAAAGCCTTTACAAAATAAAAACAAAACAAATAGATGTGCATTCGAGTTTTACGAACGGATTCATCCAAAGGAATTCCTTTTTGTGGTTTGGATGTTGCAGCTAGTAAAGGATATTTTTGCTCTGTTCAGCAAAGTGCTGACGTGGGGGCCAGGTCACTGGTAGCGTGGCGTGGGGTGGAAGAAGCGCGAGTTCGGTTCTAGAACTCTCCATACTTCCGAGTTTACTGCGAGTTTTTATGCTTGAGAGAGATGCTTTATAGTATAAGAATGATGTGTTGATTTTACTGATTGTACTGTACATCTATTAAAGCCTTAGATTCTTACATTACGGGTTAAAACCCATACCAATGTAATTTCAATCGTGTTAAGAAAGTATAGGTGACTTCACATGTTATTGTAGTGACTTAACATTAGAGGATATTACTTATTTTTTTCTTGTTAAAAGTGTAGTTTTTCTTTCTTACATTTATTAGATCGTTTTCATTTTCTATTACCAGTTGAATACCATTTCAGTTTATAGAATTTTGTTTTATTAGAGTTTACTGATGACTTTTTCAAAATACAAAAAAAAAAAAAGTAGTTTTCTTCATAACATACTCAGTTTTGAATTTACATGTAGTGTCATATGAGTATTCGTATTATTGTTAACTAAATGATTTATATTTTACTGATTTAATATTACAATGTAAGAATGTCAGTCATTGTTAGTTCTTGTCTAGTTTTCATTAAAAGAACAAAGATCTTTTATATGGATATCTTATAATTATATAATCATTGCTAAGTAAGAAGTTAAGTTGTTGCTATCGCAACAATCCTGGCAGACAATTGAGTAATATTTTGATGATTTATTTTGTTTGTAATTAGTTATTATGAGAAAATCTAGTTCCTAGATATTAGAATAAAATTTATTTTCTACTGTATCCATTTCAAATGTTAAAATATTGTTTAAATATTTTTTGAAATCCCTGAATATCAGGCCTTGTTATAAATAAGCTGCATAATCAATAGATCAAGGGACTTTTTGTTGATAATCCAAATACTCAAAGTTTACGTAACAAGAATTATAGTGTGTGTGTGCAAACTCTTGAGGGTTGATTATGCTGCAGTTTAGCATGTGGGAACGTATAGAGAGAAGGTTGACTTTTTGCACTTCTGTATATAGTCAAAAAAGAGAGAAACCTGTATAATAGTAAGATCTTATTTTGAATAAAAATGTCTATAATTACAAGGAGTTTTGTTAAGGCTAATAAAAATGACAGGCTGAACAAAATTGCTTGCAAAAGTGGCACAGAGTTAGCACTCCATACCCCTTCAAAAAAGTTGCTTTGCTTTATGTGGACAGCTTGTAGTTTGCCAGGATTTTTTCAGCTGGAAAGATATGCCATCCTTCCGAGATCTCATGACTGACAAAAGCTCCACTGGTTCAGATCTGCCTGAAAATCATTAATAAAATAAAAAAAAAAAAAGAAAAAAAAAGGAAAAAAAAAAAGCAGGTACTTCAAACCATCAAGGTGAAATCATGGATCAAATATTCCGTACATTATTCAAAAACTACTGCATGTTTAAAGTATCAAAAAGATATATTAAGGGTATATGCTATTCAAGCCAGTTTCTGACAATTTCAGTGGTTTATTGTTCACAAAAAAAAAGATTCTTCAAAACAAATACGGACTTTCACAAAAGAGTTAAATCATGAACAGGCAAACCAAACAGCACACCGTAGCTGTAGTCGTTAGGTGATTATTTTTATCGCTGTAGTGGTCCTGTTCTTTTAGCAGGTGAAAATAAAACCCTGGGAAGTTTTACCGGTTTAATGCGAAGCGTTGAGACACTTGTCGTTACGTATGCAAAGCTGGGAGGAGGAAGGGATGAGGCCGTTCCTTTGATCTCCCCAGCCCTCACCCCGACTAATTAGTGACGTTGCACTTATTTGCAACCCCGCAGCTTTCACCTGCTGAAAGGACGGGTGTGCTTGGTTTTACTATTATGTAACCACAGACTTACTTTTGGCTTGTAGTTGCTCCGAATTATGTACTCTGTCCTGGGCTGCAATTTGTTTTTATGCTTATTTTATTATTACTGCTATAGTTGACCTTGCTGTATGGAAAAAATAAAGTGAAATTGCCCTAATAAAAGTTCTCTTTAAGTTTTTCTATATCAGGTTAAAAATCGCACCGGGTTCTTTTGCCCATATTTTTAATCTCATCTGCGCGTTCGTTCGTCTGAAGGGATGTGATTTATTTGTGGGAAGAAACTTAGATGCAACCTTAGATGCTGATATTGGGGTTTTTTCTTCAACAGTGCACAGGGTGTTAGATATAAGGGATATCCATTAAGCACACTCAATATATGTGATGTTGTCATTAAATGCAGAGGATAAACACGCAGCAGCGGGGTACCACGGACCCCAAGCGAGCTGTGGCAGTGCTCCCACGACACGGGTAAAAGGAGGGACCCTCCAGCCCTGCCCCGGGGTGCAATTCTTCATCACATTTAGCTGCCAAGTTAGAAAGTGATGTGTCAGGCAGCGCCGATGCTCTAAGTGAGCAGAGGTGACACCCGATTTCCTCTCTGAGCGACGGAGGTGGCCGGGGAGGTTCCCGTGGGGCATCAGCCGGCTCTGGCACCGGGAAGCGGGTACCGAGCAGGAGCTCTGCCCGCAGCGGGGCTCTCGCCGGGGAGCCGAGAGAAGATAAAAGCACTCAGCTGCTGAGGAGAGCCACGAGAAGGAGCTCCTGCCAAAGCGGCCCGGGAAGCCCACGGCCGTGGCGCCTCGCCAGGGACCAGCCGCAGGAGCAGGAACAACCGTAACGGATGTTAAACCAAAGGAGAGAATTTTGTTCGAAGGGATCCACGTGTGTCCGCAGCTGAGGTGCTTTCTGACACGAGGGAAGGATCCTCAGCCCTTGGGGAAGGAGGAGCAGAAACCTGAAAAGGCGTTTTAATGGTGTGATTTGTGATGGGAACAGGGAACGGCGTCAGGAAGAAGGAAGCAGAGTAACTCTGAGGGTCTTTTTGCATCCAGGTATTAGCTGTAATTAATACATTACATTGTAATTAATACATCCCCCCGTGGGGCCAGGGGGAGCAGCATGGCCACCCTGCGTGCCTGCCATGCCCCCACACTGGGCTGTGGGACCTGTCCCAGCACCAGCTCCTGCGGCCCCAGCGGGTGGGAGGCGGGTTTGGGGCATTGCCCAGGTGCTGCGGCGGTGGGGGCGGTCCCAGGGGTGGGCGGGGGCGGGTGTGATGGGCATCAGCTGGGGATAAAGGGCTGGAGGCAGCGGGGCTGGAGGGAGCTGCTGCTGCAGGAGGGAGCTGGAGGCCTTGCTGTGCAGGTAGGAGCTGGCTGCTGGTGGTGGCTGGGGCGGGCATGGCTTGGGGTCCCTGGGGGAGATCGCTCAGGAGGGCACCAGCGCTGTGGAGACCTCACCCTGGTGCGTGCCCACCGCTGGCCGAGCTCTCCTCACCTGGTCAGCCTGGGCCAGGTCCAGCCCAGCTCACCCGGGTGCTGGCTGGCGGCGCTGGGGCTGTGGTGCTGTGGGGTTCCCCTCGGGTTTGTGCCTCTGTCGTGGCTCTGAGAGGGCGTGAGTCAAGCGCAGGGTGGTCACGGGTGCTTGATGCTGCTGTTAAGGAGGTCAGAGGGGGATGGACCTCCTGCAGCTGGCCTGTGCCACGGTGTTTGCAGCGGGGTGCCCTGCACCGGGTGTTTGCTGCCAGCAGCCTCCAGGGCTGGGGGGGGTGGAAAAGTCTCCCTTGTTTGCATAGAGTCAAGGAACCAGCTGAAAGCAGGAGTTTAGCAAGCTGCATGCGGTGTGTGTTGGCAGTGACATGGCACCAACAGGGAAACGTTCAGTTCC
The DNA here is from genome assembly GCF_013368605.1 of Nyctibius grandis. NCBI lineage: Eukaryota > Metazoa > Chordata > Aves > Nyctibiiformes > Nyctibiidae > Nyctibius > Nyctibius grandis. The sequence goes on from NC_090665.1 coordinate 769,190, forward strand.
GCGGTGGCTAGAGAAGAGTGACAATTATGGGATGGAAAAAGGCAGGTTATGCTGAGAGCAAGCAGCACGTGGCACAGCACCCCACGTTCAGTCCCTCTTGGGGTGATGGAGTGGGGTCACCCCCTGGCAGGTGCCCAGTGGGGGGGTACAGGGGTGGCTCTGGGGGTGGGGAGGGCAAAACCACTCTGACCGTTTTCCCGTGCCCTCAGCTACGAGATCCTGCAGCGGTGGGAGGCGCTTGGGGCACTTCCCGAGGATGGGGGATCTGAGCGCTCGGGGGAGCGAGCCCACCCCGTCCCGGGCTGGAGGAGTGGGAAGGCAACAGCAGGGCTGAGCGTGGGCGCCCGAGCCGTGGGGTGCTGGTGAGATGCCTGGATGGGCTTGGCCAGGAAGGAGGTGGGATGCTCGTGCTGGAGAGCAGCGTCTGCACTGGAGATAACGTCCAGTTAGAAGGGAAATGGTTTCTTCCCTGCTCTTCCTTCGGTGCTGTTATTAATCCCCAGCCATGCTTGCCTGGATGTGCTGGTTATCCAGCCCCGGCCGTACATGGAGCACACGGTATCTGGGGCTCTGTGGGGGCATTGCAAAACGCTGCGTGAGGAAACCAAACCAGCCCTTCTGTAAAGCCGTGTTGCTAATTGCCTCTTCCACCCACATCTCGTTTTTTCCCCTCTAAGTGCATAGCTCTGGCCCAGCAAAAGGTCAGCAGTGGGAGCTGCTGCTTTCTACCTTCCTCTCAAGTGCTGCTGGGCTTTAAGAGCCCCAAACCACACTTCACACAAAACAAACTGTGTATCTTGCTGTTAGCGTGAGCGGGGCGCAGCGTCACGGGGGAAACTCCCGCGGCGACACGCTGACCTCCGCTGAGCGGCTTCTCTTGGGGAAGCTAAAAACAGAGCCCTGCGTCCTGCTGATAGGGCCGGGCACCGCGTCCGGCCACCGAGGCACGGAGAAAAGCTTCTCCCAGTGCCCAGTGTCCTGCAGCAAAGCTGGTTGGGTGCTGAAATAACACCTGTACTTAAAATGCCGCCTTTGTAACGAGTACACACACGTGCTAAATGTGTCAGTCCGTGTCTGGGGCTGGGGGGGGGAAGATGTACCCAGTGCGTCGTTTCACCGAGCCTCTGGCAGCTGCTGCTGGCTCCGGCCCCTTCTGCTGTTCGTAACTTCTGGTGCAAAAAAGAAAATTATGTGAAAAGATGGTTACTGCACGAAACCCAGTTCTGAACATCTGTGCTGAATGGAGAATTTCATCCTAAAATAGACGCACAGATACAGAGTGAGAAGGAGCAAGTTATGGAAGAGCCTGAGTGAAATAACAAGCATCTGACTTACCCACAGAGCAATTTTATAGGGCATCTGAGCACCTCTCAGTGCTCCTTCCTAATGTCACTGACTGCTGCTTTGCTGTATTAATCTCTCCCGATGCCAGGTATCGCTGCCCCTTTAGCTGTGCCCATTCCCTAAACCGGCTCCATGCAGGACGCGTGTCTCTAAGGTGCGGTGCAAGCGCTGTGTCTGTGTTGCCCGTTTGTGTTTTATCTGTAACACAAAACCAGTGGGCCAGGAGATCCCTGTGGCACCTGGGGCACAAACCATCTTGCAGTCAACAGAGTTTTACTGATGTCCATCGCTGTGACCCCGCTGAGCTGCGACTTGTTTGCGTGATCAGTAACTGCAGCTGATCCGGAGGCTCTGGTTGTACTGGGGCAGGGTGTCCCCGAGCTCTGGGACCAGGGTGCACAAGCAGGATGGGCTGGGTGTCCCCGAGCTGTGGGGACCAGGGTGCTGGGCAAGACACGGGCAGGGAAGCAGCATCTTGGGGTTGGATGGTGGAGCCGAGAGGTGCGACCTGTGCAGGGCTGTTCATTGCTGGAACTCGTCAGGAAAACGCTGGGCATCTCAATTCTTGTTTGCCCCACAACCACAGCCCTCCCGCGGTAGTCGCCATCCCCACAGTGTCTGTGTCCCCAGGGCAGGCTGTGTGCCAGGGACTGCAGGGCAAGGACGCTGCTGGCTGCGGCAGCACCACGGCTCACCAGCCCTGGGTCCCCGGCGGGCAGCTGGCCAGGGCTCACCCCACACTGCCAAAGCAAGCCTGGCCCCCTTGGTGTCGGTCTCTTCTCCCAGAGGAAATGGCCTCAAGTTGTGCCAGGGGAGGTTTAGATTGGAGATCAGGAACAATTTCTTCACAGAAAGGGCTGTCAAGCACTGGAACAGGCTGCCCAGGGCAGTGGTGGAGTCCCCATCCCTGGGGGGATTTAAAAGCCGTGTAGATGTGGTGCTGAGGGACATGGGTTAGTGGTGGCCTTGGCAGTGCTGGGTTAATGTTTGGACTCGATGATCTTAAAGGTCCTTTCCAAAAAAAACGACTCTGTGACTCTAAATCCCTGCCTCGGCAGCGGCGTGGCTCAGCCCAGCGCCGTCGGGGTCTGGTTCTCCGGTTGAACACCGCGCTCGCTGCCGGGCAGCAGCGTGCCAGGGTCGGTGCTGTCTGACTCACGGGGAGGCGATTGGGCAATCTGCTCTTTCCCAATCTGTTTTCCCTCTCAGGAATTCAGCCTTCGCTCGCTCGCAGCACGGCAAAACCTCATCCAGCTGCTAGTTCACACACGCATCTCCCTGCTCAACCGATGCCGGCAAAAGCCCTCGTTCCTCACAAGGAGGAGGACGGGGCTGTGCCCAGCGCCCTGGCAGCTGTGTGCCCGCTCCCAGGGCTGGGACTTGCTCCCCTGGGGTCTGATCTGCGTCCCAGGGTCCTGCCAACCCCCCATCATGCCCAGGGTGAACGCTGAGCTGGGGGCTGCTGTGGGGCTGAGCGCTGCCCTGCTCCCACGGGGACAGGGTGGGACAGGACGGGGCAGGATGGGACAGGACGGCGCTGGCCCCACGCCCTGAGCTGCCCCAACGCGCAGGCACGGGGCGACGTCCCACGGGCAGCACCCAGCGTCGGGAGCTGCCAGCCCCTCACTCTGCTTTTCACGTGCCTCTTCTGTGCTGTTTCACGTGCAGCATTAAATGCTGCTCTCGCCACTTCCCCGTTTACTTTCTGGCACTTTACATGTCACCCCGTTTCAGTCTCTCGCAGCCCTCCCCTTCACCCACACCCCACTCTGCCGGGCACGTCGTCATCCCTCCAGCCTGGCACCGGGCAGGCGGATGGACAGACAGCAGGGGAAAGGACAAGGGACATGCTTGTGATCCTTTCCCTTTTTCTTTAATCCCTCCTTCCCCACCACCCCAATCCCAGGCGATGGTTTGCAGTGCTGCAGTTCAAAGGTACCCACTGGTGACGGATGGACAATGTTCTCTTGTTCCACTTTATTTGTAGATTCTTTCCCAATAGAGTGGATATTAATAATTCTAAGAACCAAACTGCTACGTAAGTCTTTTGCTTTCCAAGTGGCATCAGTTCAGGCTACTACAGGGCAGAAATCAGCGAAGAATTTGGCACCCTGTTCTGAGCGTGCTGTGACAGTCCTCGCAGGCAAACAGAGTTTTGTATTGATTTTTTTTTTAATCCCTCCTGTCCTCCCCTTCTGAGCTGAAGTCTCATTCTGGGAAGAAATCTGTTAAATCCGGCACGTGACTCGCTCGCAGCTCCGCTTGCGATGGGGTTTTGAACGGGAACAGGAAGAAATGTGTCAACAGCTTCGTGTCTCTTCTTGTCTGGAAAGCCGCCTCCCTTGCCAAGGCGGCGATGCCTTTCGGCGAGCGCGCTGCCTGCCAGGCGCACCGCGGCCACGAGCCACCCCCCGGGGATGCTGCTGGGGGCCGAGCACCCCCCGGGGATGCTGCTGGGGGCCGAGCACCCCCCGGGGATGCTGCTGGGGGCCGAGCACCCCCCGGGGATGCTGTTTGGGGCCAAGCACCCCCAGGATGCTGCTTGGAGCCCCACGGTCCTCACCCATGGCCATGGGCACGGGGTGCGTGCCAGGACCATCCCACCCACCCGCCGCCGTGGCAGGAGCCCCGTGGTTTGCCTCCACGCCGCGGGGAGCTGAGTCACCCTCGGTTTTACGCTCGGGGGAGGCCCGTCTGCCTGCGCCGCAGGGCTCCAGCCCCCGTGCGAGCGCGGTGCCTTCCCACCTCATCCTTGATGCCGTCGTTCCCGGAGCGCAGCGTGTCCTGGTAGCCCTGGATCCCAGGTCGCTCGTTGTCACTGCACGTGTTGGGATTGGCTTAATTAGGGCTAAAATACGGCTGTGTTCACACCTCCTCTAGATAAAGGAGGGGACGAGCACTAACACGGCGCTGGAGCTTGTGTTTTGTCCTACGCACTGGTCGCGGTTGGAGCGTGTTGGGTCCCTGCGCCGCTTTCCTTCCCCGCCTCGCCCCAGCGATGGGATCGGGGTGGTTTTGGTGAGGGGAGCGCGTCCTCCTGCCAAACCCACCCAGCGTGGTCGGGCCGTGCCGCTGCGCCGCCGCCAGCCCCAGCTCTGCTGCGGGCAAAGCTCCCGCGCGATGTTGGCCCCGTGGCTGCGGGGAAGCCGCTGGCTCTCACCACCCACCCGTAACCCGCAGCAGGAGGGATGTGGGTGCAGCCCCAGCGCTGCGATGGAGCCGGGGGGGCTCATGGTGGACCCCCGTGCCGTGCCCAGTTCCCCCAGCCACAGCGGGGACAAGGGGTACTGGGCCAGGTCCCCTGGGCACCACCAGCCTGGTGCTGCCCGAGCCCCTCTGCGGGCATCACCAGGGCGTCCCGGGGCTTGTTCCTCCAGGCGGGTGCTGGTCTGCGCACGTTGGTGCAGGGTAAAAAAAGAAGCTACAAGAAAATGAGTGTATCCTTCCGAGCGCCAGCAGCGGGTGGGCGATGGCCACAGTGTTACACAACTCGTTAAAAATATTCCTCTGGTGGGCAACGCGCTGTAATTAAAAAAAAAAAGATTGTTTGCAAATCGTGTGGGGATTTGTTTTAATTAAGTGTTGGCTTGTCAGACACACGCTGGGTTACGGAGGCTGTGAGAGCTGAGTTTCTCTCTTAATTAGCTGATGAGCTTCCCTGGCCGGAGGAGGCCGGCGGGCACGGGCAGCCCCAGGGTGCGTGCGGGGTGACTTGGGGGGGGGACATGGCTTGGGGGTTGTGAGGGGAGGGCACGGCAGCACTGAGCTCAATCGACTGTGACTGCAGACAGACAAGGAAGTTAACACTGGGGGAAAAAAAAACAACGTTTTTTGCCACCCCAGGTTTGCCACCCCTTGCCGGGGATTGCGGCTGGCAGGGGAGTAAATGCAACGAGAGAGGAAAACTCGTCGTAACTCCCTCTGCAAAACCACATGCATCTTTTTTTAAAGAGGGGGAAAAAAACCACATGAACATTTTCAAAGGTCTTTTAGAAACTGGGTTAAACGAGGAACACTTTGGCGATCGGAATCACGGTGTAGAATGAAGCTTTGGTGAGGAGAAGCTGCATTTCCTGGTAGTTTTGTTCACGAGTTTATGTTAGTTTTCTGAAGTTGTGTGGTGTAACTTATTTAGCCTTTCCTATTTATGGGAACATTTTAGAGTAAAATGGTGTTAACAGCTTGAAACGCTGCCATGCTCTCGCGGTTTTTTTGGTTTAGCACTATTCAATGTGAAAAAAACTAATATTTTGACTCAAAATAGTGAATAGCAAATAGGAATGTTACAAAATTTGCAGCTTATTTCAAAACGTGTCAGAATTTCCCAGGGAACAGAAATAGTGGTTTGTTTTTAAATCTCTTGGGCCAGCTCTAATTTGTGATGAACTGTGATGGGTCTTTGGAGCAGAGCTGTCGGAGACCAGCAAAACGCTCCACAGGGCAGAGCCCCACGTACCTCCCAAAGCCCTTCCCAAGAGGAAAACCGCCTGGTTTTCTGTGTGGGGAAACAGCATTGGGTGTCTCTGAGAACTGGTGACTTATTCAAACAGCCCAGTGGTTTTTCCGTGGCTGAAAACTGCTCCCAGGACTGTGGGAAGGGGCAAACTTTAACAACTTCCATGGCGTGACCTTCCTGCTGACAGGGAGAGCTTCCCGGAGCGCCCGGGCTGCGCCGCTTCCCGTTGGCTCCTGTTAAACCAGGGTCTGCTTTCCTCCTCAGCGCGCTGGAGGAATGTGTGCTGCCTTCCAGTAATTTTAAAAAGTCATTAATTATTAAGCAGGCCTGTATCCGGGGTCAGCGAGATCGCTCAGCCTGAGAGCTATAACCGTGTGTGCGGAGCTGTGTGTGGGGAGCAGCTGGTTCCCCATTGTGGAGGGGAGGAAATTTACAAACAAAAAGGCTATAAAATGTCAACAAAGGCTCTGGGATGAACTGCCCCGAGTTCAAATGCCGCAGGAGCCTTTGCAGACACGCTGCTCTGCTCAGCCGCTGAAATCCAGCTGGGATTTTTCAACAGCACAAACCGTCTGACCTGCGTGTGAAGCCCTGGGGTGGGCGGCTGGGGCTCTGCGGAGCATCCCGGCACCCCGGCCAGGAGAGCAGCGGCTGCTCCCCGCAGCTTCTCCTCTTGTTATCGCCCGCTGGCACTCAGACCCTGAGCAGCTTGTGCAGAATCACCTTTACTGGGAAAGCGTGTGTACTTTAGCTCTTTGCTCCTAATGCAGCAATTAAGCCCTGCGCTGTCTGGGCAAGGCTCAGGGAGGTGGCGGCAGGAGAGGGCAGGGGCTGGGGCTGCAGGCAGGAAAATTGCGTATCAGGAACAATTTCTTCACTGGATGGGTTGTCAAGCGTTGGAACATGCTGCCCCAGGCAGTGGTGGAGTCCCCATCCCTGGAGGGATTTAAAAGCCGTGTAGATGTGGTGCTGGGACATGGGTTAGTGGTGGCCTTGGCAGTGCTGGGTTATGGTTGGACTCGATGATCTTAAAGGTCCTTTAACCAACTGATTCTGTGATTCTATGAAAAGGGAACGCTGCCCAGGGCCGCAGCAAACCTGCCCTCGCCCCGTGCTCCTGCTCCCTCCTGGGCAGGTGGGTCCGGGGGCTCAGGGCCCTGGCCCACCGCGTGACAGCAGCTTCCGAGGAAAACCAAAAGGGCTGTGGCATGAGGGGAATCAGCTTTGAAATGTGCTCCCGGACTGCGGGATCCACCAACTGGAGAAGAGGAGGCTCAGAAGTGACCTTAGTGCAGTCTGCAACTACCTGAAGGGAGGTTGTAGCGCAGTGGGAGTCGGCCTCTTCTCCCAGGCAACCAGCGCTAGGACAAGAGGACACAGCCTCAAGCTTGGCCAGGGGAGGGTCAGGTTGGACATTAGGAAGCATTTCTTCTCAGCAAGGGTCATTAGCCATTGGAAGGGGCTGCCCAGGGAGCTGGTGGAGTCACCATCTCTGGAGGGGTTTAAGAAAAGCCTGGACATGGCACTTAGTTGTGGTCAGGCTGCAGCAACTCCACTTTGCTATTAGAAAATCCCTGCACGGCCAACCACGCTGGAATTAATTCTTCTTTTAAATGAATCACGCTAAAAAATTCATGGCGTGGGAGCGGGAGGATTATTTTTCGGAAGAAGCCTTGCCTGCGGGAGCCGTGGGTCCTGGCAAAGCAAACCTTGGCCCTCCCAGCTCCCTGCCCCAGGCTCTCCTCCTGAACGGCCCCAGCACTGCGCTTTCCCTGAGACAATGGTCTCGGTGACCGTGTCGCTGCGTTTCTTTGCTGCTCTGCAAAAATTAGGGCAGCTAAAAGGCAGACTTGCTAGGAGCTGGCTGGCTGTGCTGGGGTTGTAACCCTCCTACAACACGCTGCCAAGGGAAAATGTGGATGGTTTGATCTAAGTAGAACCTTTTCCAAATTTGCCCTGGTAAACAACACAGGCTCCTAACCATTTTTTCTTTTGATTCAAGCCTTAAAATGGTTTCTCCAATGAAGTATGTTATCTTTAAGGGAAAAAAAAAACCAACAAAACCACCTTCAGAAACCTCTTGCCTAAGGGGTGAAGTGGTTTGTTTTCATAGGAAAATCAGTCTTTGTTCAGAGAATGAATCAAACATGCAGGGACTTTGACTTGGATGAGTTACCAGGGCGTTTAGCAACACAGTTTTATAACACGTGCGTGATTTCTAATGAACTGCGTGAGAAGCAGCGGCCAAAACTGCGACTGGCAACGGCAGGGCTGTGTTTGGTGAGGAAGGTCTGCTTGGTCCTGCCCACAGCCAGAAACTCGCTCGCTTACTGCGAGAGCTCACACAGGACTTTAAAATATGTACATTTGTGCAGTAAATAACATCATCTGCTTGGGAAAAATGTCTGTCTGTACCTCAGGAGATATTCCCATTGGTATTTAATTGTTGTACTGATAGGTGAGGACTGGGTCACACTGCACCCACCTCCGAGGCTGGTGTGAAAGGCTTTTGGGGTGACGGGCTGGTTTCTGAAGCCACTGCAGACTTAGTTGCCATTTCTTGGCTGTTTTTCTTTGCTTTGAAAAGCATCTTCCACACGAGGCTATTCTATGCTTGCCCTCCCTTCCGTGCTCACCCAGACCCTGCAGACCCCTCTTCTCTCCTACCGAGCACGGCAGGTCCTGGGGATGCTGCTCCTCTTCCTCCCCGCCCCGGTTGCCCCACGGAGGGTCCTGGGGAGAGCCCCCGTGTCGCACTCTGAGCTGGGTGGGTACCACAAGGGCTGAAAAATGAGCTTGTTCTTGGCTTAACACTGGGGGAGGGAGGGAGGTGAGATGGACTCCCAGCTGGAAAATGCCTCCTCTGCCCTCCTCTGTTGAAAATCATCCTACTGGGAGTGTAATACTTTTTCCACAGCTCTAGGAAATACAATAATAGGTTGCACATTCAAACCAGCTGCTCGTTTATTTTTTTTTTTCAACTGCCTCTGAAAAATGCTTGTAATTAGGAAAAATCTATAACAAGAAGTACAAACAAATCAAAGTCTGTCATTAGCCAGAAAGAGTCGGCTCTCTGCCTTAGCTGTGGTTTTATTAAATTAGAATAATGAAGCAGAAGCTATACAAAGGAAAACAAGCGCTTTGGAAAGGTCTGAAAATATACAGCCATCAGTTTAGAAAACACGTTTTCAAATTTAAACACGAAGCTGTAAACATGTTGGCTTGTGCTGTGCTAATACCCCCTCCTGTAAGGCTGTGTGAGCCTGAAAGAAATACCCTATGAAGGGGAAACTAGAGGAAATCTTCACAGAAACACAGAATTAATCAGGTTGGAAGAGCCCTCTGGGATCATCGAGTCCAACCATTGCCCTGACACCACCATGGCAACTAGACCAGGGCACTAAGTGCCATGTCCAGGCTTTTCTTAAACCCCTCCAGAGATGGTGACTCCACCACCTCCCTGGGCAGCCCCTTCCAATGCCTAATGACCCTTGCTGGGTCTTTTAGTAACAGCCACGTGGTAGTTTGTTGATTTCAAAACCAAACCCTTGCCATTATGAGCAGAAAAATACTCCAAAAACTCTTCACCTGTGTGTTTTCTAACGTATAGTTGTGAGCTGGAAGAGTAAGTCTTGCCCTTAATGCTCCTTGCATGGAGGTGCAGTGGGGCAGGGCGGGCAGGACTAGCTGGTCCCACCCCAGGGTTTGGAGCAAAGCTGGTGGCCCTGTGCGGGTCAGGACCCCACAAGTGGCACTCTCCACCGTTAGATCCAGCTGACAGCCCAAGCCAGGCCTGGGGCTCGCCAGCTTTAACAGCATTAAAGGGCACTGGGGGTGCTGACCTCGTCCTTGTGCCGTGTCCGTGGGTCAGCGGGGTGCGGGAAACGGTGGCACAGCCGCCACGGTGCGTCTGGCTGGGGAGGCAGTTTTTAATAATGACTATTTCTGGTTTATTTAAGCCGTTATTTACTCAGCCTGTGGAGCACAAACACACGTCACCCGGTCGGAGCGGGTTTGCGATGCGATAACCACGTCACCTCGCGTGTGCGTGCGGGTATTTACCCACAGGTTGCGATCCCGTGTACCGAGGGTGAGGAGGGTCTGAGAGTCGCTTCCTCCAGCTGGTAACTTCACTGAGCACGCAGCGTGGAAGGAGAACAACAACAATAACTTGTTGTGGAGTTTGAGCCCATGCTGAGCGTACGAACCCGTAACGCTGGGCCCCACCATCTAAATGTGTCATCTAAACAACTTCTGGTGGTTTGTGGAGTACAGGTAGCACCAGTCACGTACTCTGCTCTGTCTGTCCTGGGGAAAAACCTCTCTGGGAACAGAAGTTTTTGTTTACAAACTTTTGAACTGTTTGTCCACAGCCTTGTAAACAGGCGGCCGTGGGAGAGGCGAGGGCTTCGCTGCCCGCGGTGGCCGGGTGGCCCCTCCGAGTGAGGCCGTGTCCCTGGGCCATCTGCTCAGCCCCGGTCCCGGGGCAGGGTGCCCTGGGCTCCCAAGGGGGCAAACGCTGCCCGGGCAGGGCCGTGCCAGCAGACACAGAAGGAATGTTTGCTTATTGCTTCAGCCACAAAACACACTAAATCAGGATAATTGAATATTCATCTGCTGCGAGTTCTATTAATTCAGTGTTTTGTGTCCTGAAGAGCAAAATAATTGCCATAATTTCATTTCAAAACCTGAAGTAAATAACCATGAGCCTGTCATTTTTCCTGTGTGTTTTCACTGAAAGCACATTCATCTGCCTGCCTGCTTTCATTATGGAGCGATCAGTGGGGCTGCGAGAAGAACAGCATATTTATTTTTACATTTCTCTACAAAAGCCTATTTACTCTAAGTGGCACAGTTAACACTGCCAGTGATTCCTTTGTCCTGATTTTAAACAGCCTTTTAAAACCCAGCATTAATTTAAACAAGATAATATAAATTAAATTACGTGCTTTGGTGCTGTTCAGTGTTCCCCCCTTCAAAGGCTCTGCCTTTTTTTCAAACAGCCCCTAAGGAGATGCATTTAAATATTAATCAGCGCTAAAAAAAATAATAATTTTTAAAAAAATCAGTTTTTATCCACTAGAGAAAAAGCACAGAAAGGAGATGAATTTTAATGGTGTAGGTTTGGTACCTGCAGCAGCGGGGCCGATGTGCAGGGGCTTGGGGAGAGCTGGGGAAGGACCCGGGTGCGTGGGGGGGTGTTTGGGGGGTGGGTGTCACGCTCCCCTCGAGCGGCTGTTTGGGTGAAGCAGCCAGTTGACGTGAATCCTGGCAGTCAGTGGGGCTCATGGTGAGAAACCCTCCTGAGCCAAACCCCACGGTGCAACGTCTCGGGGGCACCAGCAAGCGCCTCTGGGCTGCAAAGCCGGTGCGAGCTCACGGCCCCTCCAGCGTGAGCTGATGGGGTTATTTAAGGGGAACTGAATTTGGTCAAAGAAATTCCCTGTCTCTTTGCAGGGACTCGTTACTCTGGGGCAGGACGGTGTCGCTGGGAGAAGCCTCCTGTAAGACCGCACAGAGTCAGAGGTGTCCTGGGTTCGTGGGGATAAAATTACAGACTCCCTTTTCTGTCCCACGCTGTTCCAGTGTGTGCCCAGCTGTGGCTGGTGATCGAGGCCATGAGCAGTTAAACCCAGGGCAGCTGCCCCAGGCTGGCCCAGGTGTGTGCTGGGACATTGACCTCAGGGGCACCATAAATGGGGAAGCTGCTGGGGAGGGGGCTCTTGGCTCTGCTCTCCTCTCCATCCTTCTCCTCAATGATTGTGATCCCTGGAGGGACTTGCCACCACTTCATGAGCTAAGTATAATTTTGTGTCTTTTGTATTAGCATTGATGTTGGTTTTCTTATTTTATTAAATCTGTTTAAATTTTAACCCACAAGTCTCCCTCCTTTTCCCAATCCCTTTTCTCAGCTGGGAAGAGGTCTTGGGTGATATAACAACTGGTTATTGTTTAGCCCTGGGTGCAGGCTAAAAGGACAAAATAGGGAACCTTCCCTTTTCTTAACACTTACAACTGTGTCAAATCAAGATTTTAAAAGTTTATAATTATGTGTGGTGATGCCATTTCTTAAAGGTGGGGGTACAGGAATGAAAAGCTGGGCAGCTCTGTGCAGGCTGGGGGCCTGAGGCAGGTCCCTGGCGAGGGCGCGGGCAGCGGGGCGAGGAGGGCTCGGAGCAGGATGCCCTGAGCAGGCTGCGGGGGGCAGAGGGTGCGGGACGGATCCCCGGGAAGGGTGCTGGGGTGATCCTGGGGCCCCACGACCTGCAGCTGCCTCTGTTTCCCCCTCCCCTCTCTCGTGGCAAGTACAGAAAGATGCTAAAGCAGATTATATTAAATACAAGACATTCAAATCAATCATTAATCACTTTAAAATATTCATACAACAACAAACATATTCATGTTTGAACACTAACGGGGGTATTTTTCCTTAGCGATGGGTTCTTTTAGGTAAATTCTAGAGATTATAAAAAAAAAGATTATATATGCCAGTGATTTCTTTTTTTCCAGTGCATTTTTAGACTGGGCTCCTGTCATAAGCTCCACTTTTAAAAGCCAAAGGTTAATCCCTTAAGAGCCCAATAAACAACCATTAAGGGGATGGAAAGCATTAGTGCAGCGCAGGAGGGAGAGATGATCCCGCAGCGGGCACCAGCCGCTGGCATCATCGGGGAGCAGGGGGGTCCTGCAGCCGTTGGGGTGGGAGTGGGGGGTCCTGCAGCCATTGGGGGGGGAGCAGGGGGTCCTGCAGACATGGGGGTGGGAGCAGGGGGTCCTGCAGGCAGGCATGGCCTCACCACAGACCCCTGTGGGCACTGCCGGCTGTCAGCAGGTGCAGCATGCCCAGGGTGAGCTGATTTGATTTCTAGGCAAAAAAGGCAAATACTAAAAGAGGGGAAAAGCCTAAAATTCACCTGAGGGGATGGCAGGTCTCTTTGCCTGACCTGTTTCAGGGGTTTGGATGGCTCCACGCCTCGTGTATGTCTGTGTGGGGTTTGGGAATGAGTTGGGAGCAGCCAGGCATCACTCGGTACCCCTGGGCGGGCATCTGGAAGGATTTAATGTACAAAATGGTTGCACATGGTGGGTGGTGAAAAATCAGAGAGGTGACTTGTTTGGTGTGAAACAGGGGGCAAAATCAGGGACATCATAAGGAATGGGAGCTCAAATAGATGTAACAAGAGACCTGATCCCAGTGTGATTTGCTGAAAACAGGGGGGTTCCGATGGGGATGAGGACTCAGTGCTCAGCCTTTGCAGCTTAAACTGAAGCTGTTGCTTCAGCAACTGCACATTAAATTAGAAATGGCCTTAGTAATGATTGCCAGGGTATTTGTTTCCAGTAAGAGCTGAGCTGGCTTTGTCCTACATGATTAAGCTTTCATTAAGATTTTTTATTTCAGGTACTGATGTATCTCCTTGCTCATTCCTTGGCATCACCTGCTTCATAATTGTTGATGGGAGCTATCGGATGTTACCTTAAGTTGTCCAGTGCATACTGGAGTTTCACGGAGTTGCAGAGAGCCTGGGTGCTCTGAGACGTGGCAGGGAAGTGTTTAACACTTGAGGTGACTGCGACCCACGCAGCAGCTCCAGGGAGGAGGGAGGCCAGAGCGGAGAGAAGGAGCTGCGGGATAATGAGAAAGGGAACAATAGCTGGAGGAGGAATGAAAGGGCCTGGCTGCGGAGGCATCAGCACAGGGGTGTTGAAAGGGAGCTCCTGATCAGCTTCAAACCCAGCAGAAGAGTCTGAAAAAAAGGGACTTGTAATGCTTAGTTTGAACTCCTGACACTTCTTTGTTGTTACCATATTTTCAGATATTCCCAAAATAAAATAGAGCGCTGGCATCAGGACAGCTGAAAAATCCAGGATTCGTTATGCGGCAGCACAAAACTGAATAATTCAGTTTCCATTTCCATGGCTGGTATTTTCAGGGCCCTTCCTTCCCCAGATAAACCCTTCGGGCAGGACTGGGAGGGAGGGCAGTTTGTAAAAAGGCAAATTGATGGGAGGGAGGGACAGGCAGGGCTGGTCACCCACCACGGCCCCAGGTGGGATTTCTGCAGGAAATACAATGTCGTGCGTGGGTATGTGGCATGTTCCTCCTTTTATCTAGATCAGCTCTTGTAGAGCTGACTGGGAAGGAAAATGTGGGTATGGCATAAAGCAAACTGGAAGGATGACAGCTCAGAAGGGTGTCAGCGAGGGGGTTTGCTGGCAGCAGCGGGAGGTCACCCCCAACACTCTTAAATCGCGGTTGCTGCTACCTCCAGCCCATAGAAAGGCAACGTGCCAGGCTTTCACCTATTATTACATTACTGTTCTCTGATTTCTTAATCATAGCTTTTAAAAAACTGTGCCAGATCAGTTTTAACATCTTCTTTCCGTGTTTCATACACAGTCGGAAAGTTTAGCACCTGAGAACATTGTCTGATTTTAGCTTTCCTATACTCCTAGTGTCGACAAAGTTTATTTTAACCAGGTGACCTGATCAAATAATATATTAAAATGCCAAGAAACGATTGTCCCTACTTTTAAACACATTTATAAAGAAATATCAGAAGGGAAATTTAATTGATTATCCAATATTACCATATTTTCTGGTATCTCCTTACACAAATATAGCCTCAAGCTTCACCAGGGGAGGGTCAGGTTGGACATTAGGAAGCATTTCTTCTCAGCAAGGGTCATTAGCCATTGGAAGGGCACCCAGGGAGCGCAGGTTTGCTGCAGCCACAGCAGAAAACCGAGGGCTTTGCTCTGCTGACTTTGGTCCAGATGACCCAGAGAGGGCTAAAAACAACAGCCAGCCCACCATGCGGATTTACACAGCTGGGCATTGCAGTGCCACATGGGGAAAAACCTGTCCCTGGACCCCACCGAGACACACTCATGGGTGCTTCAGTTATAGCACCTCAGTGTGTGCTGTGTTCATTTCCCTCGATGCATTAGGTAGCAAGGACTTAATTGAAATACTTCATTTTCTTTCCCTTGGTGTGTGATCTTCGCTGCTTCCTGCCTGTTTGTCGTCTGGGCCATCTGAGGAAACTCTGTAATGTGAGTATTAACGCACTATTAAACCTTCTCAGTAGAATTCCTTCTTGGCTGATAGCTGAACAAAAGATCTTTTCTACTGAGAATAGTAATTTCAATTTAAAACGGCAATATAGGAAGAAGGCAAGATGCTCCCTGCTGTAATTAGAACAAATTTTCCAGTGTTCTGTGTTGTCTTTAGACTCTGGAAGTGTAGCTGCTCTACGAGGATTAATGTCACCTCCATTAACTGTTTTTATTGCTGTGTTGTATCACAGTGGCAGTGCTGATCAGGAGCTATTTGCATATTCTGAAATACAGAAGGCTCTCTGAAACAGCAGCTTCGTTATTCTTGTTGGTTTATACTATTAATCACAGAATCAATGAGGTTGGAAGAGCCCTCTGGGATCACTGAGTCCAACCATTGCCCTGACACCACCATGGCAACTAGACCAGGGCACTAAATGGCCATAAAGGCAAAGAGGGAGAAGAAAAGACTTGTATTCATCCCCATGGGACACCGTGACAGTCATAGCAGATACTTGCCAGGGTCTTATGGACCCCACCAGCCACTCGCCACATTTACCCACTATTGATTATAAAATTATAACCTTCTGCGTGCCCAACGCTGTGCGATTCTGTCTTCCAAAGCTCACACCCTGCTGGGACTCTGCCGCTCCTCGGGGCTCACGTTCTGCTGCGTGCGGATCTGTTTAATTAGCCCAGGAACAGCTTTTGTTTTCAAGACAGCAAAATGTCAGCTCAGGCATTAAAAATGCACCCGGGCGCCCGCTCCCACGCTTCCCAAAGAGATTTACTCACAAGTCGAGGCCAGGCCTGGGCATTTTCAGCATGTGAAGCTAAGGCTGGAAGGAAGCAAGACCTGAGGTAAATAGCCATTGCTAACAGTCTGTCTAGTATATATTTTTTAAGTATTTTTAGATAGACAAGGATGAGCTTTGCTTTTTTTGGAACAAATCAGTGTTTGCTCGAATCCTTTAAGGCAGAATTTCCTCAGTTCTCACCTATGTGCAGGTGTCCGCTGGAAGTCCAGCCGAGGGACCTCTCACAGTTTCAAAGGCGTAGTATTTTAAATACTGCGGGCAGAAGTATTTTAAAATAAAATAAATTACTATTTCAGGCTCGCTGTGGAAAGTCTGCACGCTGTACAAGGGGTGCTGGGAAGAGGTGTCGTCTTCTGTGACAAACGGAAGAGGAAGACATGAAACTGCAGAGACTGGAGAAAGAAACACGGTGTGATAAAGCATTATTTGACCTGAAGAGTTTCCTAATGAACAGGGGAAGGAAGCTCAGCACAAGCCAACAGGTAGGTCACAAGCCAAGGCAGGTAAGATGTGTGATAGGCATGTTTGCAGCAGATGGGATGTCGTGCAGCGGGGAGCAGGAGCTGCTCCCCCCCGAGCTCTGTGCTTGCCCACCCCTCCCAGCAGCCTCCCGGTGAGACACGGGGTGCCTTGTGTGTAGGGGTGCATATGGACAGACACACATTTACCCTCCCTGTGAGCAGGTGTTGTGATGATCGTTTATGGGGGTCACAGAATCAATGAGGTTGGAAGAGTCCTCTGGGATCATCGAGTCCAACCATTGCCCTGACACCACCATGGCAACTAGACCAGGGCACTAAGTGCCATGTCCAGGCTTTTCTTAAACCCCTCCAGAGATGGGGACTCCACCACCTCCCTGGGCAGCCCCTTCCAATGGCTAATGACCCTTGCTGAGAAGAAATGCTTCCTAATGTCCAACCTGAACCTCCCCTGGCCAAGCTTGAGGCTGTGTCCTCTTGTCCTAGCGCTGGTTGCCTGGGAGAAGAGGCCGACTCCCACTGCGCTACAACCTCCCTTCAGGTAGTTGTAGACTGCACTAAGGTCACCTCTGAGCCTCCTCTTCTCCAGGCTAAACACCCCCAGCTCCCTCAGCCGTTCCTCGTAGCTCAGACCCTCCAGACCCTTCACCAGCTTGGTCGCCCTCCTCTGGACTCGCTCCAACACCTCAACATCTCTCTTGCAGTGCGGGGCCCAGAACTGGACACAGGATTCAAGGTGCGGCCTCACCAGTGCCGAGTACAGAGGGACGATCCCTTCCCCAGACCGGCTGGCGACACTATTCCTAATAGAGGCCAGGATGCCATTGGCCTTCTTGGCCACCTGGGCACACTGCTGGCTCATGTTCAGCCTTTCTACCAGCCTCTCAGTCTGCAGCAGGTTTGGGCCCGTTGTTCATACCAGCACGCTTTGAAATATTGAAATCTGCGCCTAGCTCTTCCTGATAACCCAAACCAACAGGTAGGAACAGCTGGATTTATGTCCGGATCGCTCCCTCTGCACACCCACACGCCGCGATGGTTCAGCGCTAATTGGGCTGACTGGGAATTTCCATTTGCTCTCGAGCATGCTTTCTCGTCTCGTTAGCGATACATCACCCGTTTGAGTTAAATCAGCTGTTAACAGAACAAAACATTCCGTTTAACGGGAATCAGCGGTGTAAAATCCCAGATTTTGTAGAAAGCGCATTAAGAGGCAGAGCTGGAGTGAGTTCAGCTTCAGCTGTACCAGACAGAAACCTCTTCAGCTACAAGGCGTATGGAGGAAAAGGTGCTGATGCAACGTGGTTGGGTGTTGTGCTCCAAAATAAGAGCAGATCAGTGACACCAGCAGGAAGACACTAATTTGCTGGCTGTGCATGAGGGCATGTAATAGTGCGTCGGCTAAAAGATATGCCTCGTTCTTTACTTAAGTGCTTGGACCTTTTGCAGCTGAAGCACCGCAGTCAGAACACACAAACTGTTAAAACCAGCGTGTGAGATTTCCATTTCCAGTGCTGGCAGGCTCGGGAGGGCGGTGCTGATGCTGGCAGCCGATGAGGCAGCGGGGATGTAGCTGGGTCTGGCTGCAGCAGGCAGGCGGTTTGGCAGGTCCAAAGCCACTAAAGCAGGTGAGGAGCTTTAGTGGGGGGTCCCTGCCATCCCCATGCCTCTGCCCTCCGTCGGCAGTGCCCAGCTGGCCCCAGGCTGTAGCGAGAGGGGACAAGTGGTGTAGGCAGAGGCACCAGATGAGGTCTGCTAGGCTAGGCGAAGGATGAAATTCTGAGTGGTCACGTAACTGGGGTGTAAAAAAAGGAAAGCGAAAGCCCAGACCAAGTGAGAGATGTGAGGCAGGAGAAAAAGGAATGCCAGCAATTTAGAAAACATGCACAAAAAGGGGAAATGGCTCTTTTCCACTGGTGTGAGGTAAGGTGAGTGGGATTGTGGAAAGGTGCTGCTGTTTGCAGTATGTGGTAGCACCTGATCTGCTGCTGGTGGAAGTTCTTTGCCAGGAGAAGCCGGGAGATGGTGGGCGAGCGTGGTGTTCCACCCTTGAGAGCACCATCAGGAGCTGCTGGGGCAGGGGGGCAGCTTGGTGCGTGTAATCAATGCCAGCAACACTGCCACAGCGGCGTCTGCTTCGGGTGCTCACCCTTCCAAAAAGCCGTTGAAAAATGAGATGACACACAGAAAAAAATCACAGGGGTGAGTCAGGTATCTTGGAAAATCCTGCCCTGGCACAGAAGACTAAATAAATTGAAGTCTCTCAGAGCAGATTATAAATCTGAGCTTGGAGTCTTTAGTAACGGATCAACAGTAGAGCAGCTGAAGGATGTGAAGCATGGATTTGGTACAGATTCACCTCTGCCTTCGGGTATTTATATGTTTGTACTCCACCTTGAATATGCGCATTGGTCCTACAGGAACGTCACGCCAGATGAGGTGTCACCTCTCTATGCAGCCACAGCTTCACGCCAGATCAGGTGTTGCCTCTCCTGTCCCCGCCAAGGTCATGTCAGCGGTAAGCCTGAGGTCGGTGTGAGCACTGCCAGGGGTGCCTGGGCCAACCCGGCACGCGCAGCCACCTCCTCCGGCCTGCTCCTGCTCACACCTGTGCTGCTGGCACCTGCTCATGGTTTGGCATGGTCACTGTGGCTCGGCATGGCCACCTCAGCTCAGTGTGGTCACCTCAGCTCAGCATGGCCACCACACCACAGCACGGTCACCACAGAGCGGCCACCACGGCTCAGCGTGGTCGCCTCGGCTTGGCATGGCCACCTCAGCACGGCCACCTCGGCTCAGCACGGTCACCACGGCTTGGCATGGCCACCATGGCACAGTCACCACGGCTCAGCACGACCACCTCGGTTCGGCACGGTCACCTCAGCATGGTCACCTTGTCTCGGGATGGCCACCACAGCTCAGCGTGGTCACCTCGGCTCGGCATGGCCACCACGGCTCAGTGTCGTCCCCACAGCATGGCTACCATGGCACAGCACGGTCACCACAGCTCAGCCCTGTGCCTGGCACTGCCACCTGCACCTCAGCCCGCCTCGGGCGCGAGCACAGATCCCAGGCACTGCCTCCTTCCCCCGCAGCCGTGGGCTCCCTGAATTACTGCTCCGACCTTTCCTCTCCCCGTTGGGGTTTATGGCGCTGCTCAGGTAACCGCGGCAAACAGGCTGGGTTCAGAGTGCGTGTTTGCTGATGCTATCTGACGCTGCTCCGGCATGACTCAAGATTTGCTCAAGACAGGGAATTCAAGGCAGCTGCCAAGAGAAGCTACGTGTTAGCAATGGGACTGAGAAAATCGCTAATGAAATAACAATTACAAAGGGAAAGACAAACTAAAAGGCTTCTTGTATGCTAATAGCATCGCTTGGGGTTTTTTTTTTTTATTTTTACACAATAATCCCAGTTCTTTATTTAATAAACTCTGGCTTTGGCCACGCAGCTGATTTTCTGAGGAGCAAGATGGCTTTTTCCTAAACCAGCATGGGGGGCTTGAGATTATACTGTATCCACCATACATCTGCTTTGTGGGTCGGGTCTTTTCTCTCGTGGGAACGCCGAGGCCAGGGATTCATTTTTGCCGGCACTTTAAAATCCTAGAGGGCACCACTGAACAGCTTTGTAACCGGGTTTGCTTTACAACACAGACTTTACAGGTGTGGCTGTTCTTGTTCCATTTTTTACTTTCCTTTCTCTTCACATTCAATTTGCGTTAAAATTAAAAAGCATCTTCAAAGCAGTAAATATGCAGTTAGCTGATGAGGAGAAAAACTAATATTGGAGAAAATATCTTATATTTACAAAAATTTAAGCTGTTGCTTCAAAGTTGTAGTCTGTGTAACTTGCCCCAAAAGCGATACCAGGCTGGCAGCTCTATCTGCATCCGCTCGCATGTTTCTACAGGGGTATAATGTGCAGCTGATTTCCCATTTAAGCTTCCCCTACAAAGTAGTTTTATAATTTAGACAGACTGAAAAGTTTGAAAAATGAATACATATTCATGAAGTGCTAATAACCCTCCGTCTAGAACACAGCTCTGAGCTGAGAGCGGCTCTGACTAGCTCGTGTCTCACTCGCCACCCATCCTCGCTAAGATGTGAACGAGGAAGAAATGGCTGAAAGCAGCAGATTGTGTTTTGCTAAGACAATAAATAATAATCGTATTCTGACTCAAGCGCCAAATGTATAGTGCTTAATTAGGGGTCAGCAGAGCATATTTCTGCTCAGCTGTTCCGTTTACAGCAATTAACGTGTTCGCGTAGCTGAAGCTGGGCTGCGGAGCAGATTTCGAAGGGTTCAGTGAGAGCAGAACGAGGGGAGCGCTGTGCAGCCGCGCAGGAGCCGCGCACCGGCGGCCCGACGGCACCGGCGGCCTCCCGGGAGGGGACGGGCGGCGGGGGCTCGGCGTCCCCCTGCTCCATCACCGCGGGGGGCTGCGGGGGCCCGAGGGTGGCGGGTGGGGTCAGAGCCCACCGGCCCCAGCCCCACCGCGGCCCTGCAGCCCCCGGCGCGGCCCCGCCGCCGTGCGGCGCGGGCGGGGAGCGGCGGGCGCCGCCCGCTGGCGGGGGCGGTGCGGGGGGCGGGCGCGCCCCTGGGCCGAGCCGGCGCCTCGTCCCGCCCGCAGTCCGCCCGGCGCTGCCTCCCGCAGCACAGGGGCTGCGGCCGCGCTCCCCGCGGCGGCGCCGCCGTCACGGAGGGGCGCCCCGCGCCGTAGAGCCGCTGCCCCCCCGCTGCCCGGCGATGGGAGCCGGCTCGGCCGGGGCGGCTGCGGGCGGGACGCCGCCCCCCGCCGGGCGGAGGAGAGGCGAGCGCGGGCTGCGGAGGGCGCCCAGGGAGGCAGGTGAGGGCGGCCCCGGCGCTCCGCGGAGCCGGGCTGGGGCGCGGCGGCGGAGGGCGACGCGGGGAGCGGGGCCGGGCGGGCGGAGGGGAGCGGTGCAGCCGGGCGGGAGCGGGGCCGGGCGGGCCGTGGGACGGGGCCGGCAGCCGCGGGGGCGGCGGCGCTCGCCTGGGGTTACGGGCGGGGCGGTGCCCCCCGCCGGCCCCGCTGCCCCTTCGCGGCGATCGCCCTTTCGCTTTCCCCGCTCCCCGCCGGCGCGTCCCGGGGCCAGCCCAGCCCGCTGTCGGTGTCGCCCCGCCCCGCATGTCCGTCCCGGTGCGCGGCGCTGCGGGGCGCGCAGAGGGGCCCGGCAGTGACCGCCGGGGGTCCCCTGGCTCCCGGCGTGCGGGGGGGACGCCCGTGCCCCACGCGGGTCCGAGCTGGGTGGGTGGGAGAGGCTCAGCCGAGCACACCCGCTGGGAACCCCCCGAAGGAAAGCCGGGCAGGTTCCACCTTCCAGTGAGGTTTTCTTCGCTCTTTTCTTGTTTCAGATGCGTTACTGCTCCTGTAGAGGCTTTGTTGCTTCACCTCAGACCGATGTGACTCTGGGGGAAGGATCATGACCGAAGTGCTCTTCTCTGCTGCTCTGAATGGAACTGAACCCAACCTGTTATCCAGCAGCGGCTGGTCTGCGGGAAACGCCACCACCAAGTGTTCCCTCACCAAAACTGGCTTCCAGTTCTATTACCTGCCCACTGTCTACATTCTGGTCTTCATCACTGGGTTTTTGGGCAACAGCGTGGCCATCTGGATGTTTGTCTTCCATATGAGGCCTTGGAGCGGCATCTCGGTTTACATGTTCAACTTGGCACTGGCCGATTTCTTGTATGTCTTGACTCTGCCTGCCCTCATCTTTTACTACTTCAACAAAACAGACTGGATCTTCGGGGACATCATGTGCAAGCTGCAGAGGTTCATCTTCCACGTGAACCTGTACGGCAGCATTTTGTTTCTGACTTGCATAAGTGTGCACAGGTACACGGGAGTGGTGCACCCCTTGAAGTCGCTGGGGAGGCTGAAGAAGAAGAACGCGGTGTACGTCAGCACCCTGGTCTGGGTCATCGTGGTGGCCGTGATTTCTCCAATACTCTTCTACTCGGGGACGGGGATAAGGAGAAATAAAACCATAACGTGCTACGACACGACAGCCGACGATTACCTGAGAAGTTACTTCGTTTACAGCATGTGCACCACCGTGCTGATGTTCTGCATCCCGTTCATCCTGATTCTTGGTTGCTATGGGCTGATTGTGAAAGCTTTGATTAACAAAGATTTGGACGATTCTCCTCTCAGGAGGAAGTCGATTTACCTGGTTATTATCGTGTTGACGGTCTTTGCTGTGTCTTACCTTCCCTTCCACGTGATGAAGACCTTAAATCTAAGAGCCAGGGTGGATTTTCAGACTCCACAGATGTGTGCCTTCAACGACAAGGTTTATGCCACTTACCAAGTGACCAGGGGCCTGGCCAGCCTCAACAGCTGCGTCGACCCCATCCTTTACTTCCTGGCGGGTGACACCTTTCGAAGGCGGCTTTCCAGGGCCACCAGGAAATCGTCCAGAAGAAGTGAACACAACGTGCAGTCCAAGAGCGAGGAAATGACCCTTAATATTTTATCTGAGTATAAACAGAACGGAGATACGAGTTTGTGAACGAATGCAAAAGGTTTGGGAACGGTTTGAAACAAATCCGCTGCTTCGAGCCAGTAGGACACTGTATTGCTACAGGTGTGTGAGGGAAATCTGCCAGTCTCTTAAATTTGTTTTAGGTAAAGCCTCATTTTCTGATCTCAGAAAAAGCTTCACAAAGTCAGCGGAAGAATTTTAATGGAAAATAACGAGTCAAAATTCAGCTTTCCTTCTCCTCACAGTATTCTCATTTCTTTCTGGCTTGTGTCAGATAAAGTAAAATGAAGTCAGTCCCCTAAAGGAAGAAAGCAATCCAAGTGCTTCTGTTTTAATGACTCAGTCTGCCACATTCAAACATGTTCTGTCAGCCTCTCTTTGCAAATAGGAAATAAAAATAAGAAAGAGCAGTATCTTCTCTTCCGAGGCTCAGTCCACACACCCAGCCCTTCGCTCACTTGCCATTGTAAACAAGTATTTAAATCAAAGTCGTGATGCAGGTCTCTCACCTTTACAGTTTTATTATTTCTTCATCTACTTCTAGTGTTGATAATTATCTGATAACTCGGTAGCGTTTACGGTTCAGTCGTCTTTGAGTGCCGGTGTTTTACAAAAGGTGGGCTTACTGGTGTGTGCATGATTACGCTTTCAGATTACGATGGTTGTTCATGAAAAACCTGGACCCTCCCCCCCCTTAAAGGCAAATTGGCTTCCAGGTGAACTGGCCCCCTGGCCGCTGGCAGATAGGGCTCGGTGCTCTGCGCGGGGCGGTGCGGGTCCCGAGCAGACGTCGGTGCGGAGGTGCTTCGGTCCTGAGCAGCCGATGGCCCAACCCTGTTGGCCATGATGAGGACACCAGCGTGGCGAGGAGCCACGGGACGGGGCCGGGCAGGGACCGGGTGGGCTCTGCAGGGCCAGTGGCCAGCCGCCCTCCCCGGAGGGTGGCCAACGGGACTGCCGGCGTTGGGAGCCGCTGGAGATCTTTACGGGTAGAGCGTTGGAAAGGCGTGCGCTGGAAATAACTGTACCTTCTAGACACGTGGAGATGCAGTCGCTCGAGTTACCTGCATTTCATTTGGTACGAGAATATTTCTGTTCCTGGCAACCTTCAGAGATAACGTAGAGTTGTTTCCCAAGAAAAAAATTATATAAATGGATTATATATTATATATATATATAAAATAATTGGAGGAATTCGCTTTTTTGTACTGTGACAAATAAATTACTGTATTAACACGATGTTGCAATATACTAGAGACTAAATCTGGCTCTTTGTTATAGATCTCCAAATGTGGGATAGGTCGTCCAAAATTAGTCAAGCTGCACTGTTGTGTAACACAAGAGCTAGTGATCAGAGCACAGACGGACTCTTACATGGGCAGTCTCATTCGTGTCTCGTGTTTCTAAGAAATGTATTATTATTTGAAAATATTGTGTGCTAAAAATGGTATGGAAGCATGCTCTAAATTATAAATTTAGTGTACAAAATTAAGTTCTGTGTAATCCTAAGGGTGATTTTTAACAGATCCTTGTTCATCCAGTCTTCATAGTAAAATACTTACATTTTACTTACTGATTTCCGGTGATTGGTAACAAAAAAGAATAGCTCTAGTTATTTTTGGACAACATTGTAAAGCAGCTTCTGTTCACACGTACGGCTTCTTAATCTGCAGAATCCCTATTTATTGAACTTATTTATTAGAAAGCTAAATGTAAAGTATGTGAAGTGTGGTTCTCCGTGTTCCTATTCAGAATTGGGCATTAAGGGGAAATTTAACAGCATGTTTCAATCACTGTAATGTGTCTTCTAACAGAACATCTTTATAATAAATTCAGTTCCACCCTGACTAGTTGCTGTTGGTATGTAACCGAGTGATAAATTAAACTTCTGATTCATAGCCTAGAGACAAATTAAACTGCTGCTTAGGAGGCGTCGCTGCTTAAAGCCATGTTAAGATCTCGTTTAGCCCTGTAAGATGAAAAATGTAGAGGTAGTGAAGAGGTCCCAGCCAAGGGTCAACTGCTAATTAATCCCTGCTGCCAAAGCCTGGAACGGCACAGCCTATTTATATCACCGCAGAATGAGCCTGATTCACCATAAATGACTTCTCCTATTATGTGATTATTCAAGACTTCATTCAACTGAGGCATGTCTTGTTGGGAACGGCAGATGAATTAAACGGGGAGAGAGAGCATAAAAATAGGATATTCTCTGAATCTGCTGCTCTAGGTTTAAAATCGTATTCATTTCCCAGCCTTTCGTGGACTATTTCTCTCTTTCAGTGAGGAAATAAAATGTTCCTCTAGTCCATGGCTGAAAAAAGATCCTGAACAGCCACGGCTGTAAAACTGCACACCCAGGCTGGTCCGTGCGGGGTGACCTACAGCCTTTTGGTGATCTGTCTCTGATGGGGCAAAGACAGCTGGCTGTTATGGGGTGTGTGAACCCCAAACATGACAAAACCCCCGGGCCCAGCAGCAGCAGGAGGGACTCATGGAGATCCACCACCCGGAGCTTCCCTGCAGTCTTCTGGCTCTCGGACGCCTGCCGTGTATTTATACCTTCCTTGTGAGCCCTTGGAAGCTCTCTGGTTCGCCTTGCCTCGCTGAAGAGAACTGTGCAGCCACCCAGTTCATTACTGAGAGCTGTTTTGATCATTTAATGAAGATCACGTCTGATGATCAGCCGTGGCAGGCAACTGCACTTGGCATCTTCACCTCGCAGAGCAGATGGGAGCCTCCCACCAAACACGGAGTGTAGAATCGTTTTGGTTGGAAAAGGCCTTTGAGATCATCAAGTCCAACTGTTAACCTAAATCATTAAATCATCGTTAAACACATTTGACACACAGTTTATATTCCATCTTTCAGCTCCTACGACCTGCAGAGCTCACACCTCAAACCACGTCCTGCTCCCCACTGGGCACACACGGAGATGTCACAGCATCCTCAGAACCCAGCTGGCACTCGAAGCTGAGCCTCACAGCCTCATGTAAAGTTCCTGCTCTTTTTTATTTAAGCATTGCTGCATTGGACATGGCATAGCTGCAACCACTGCAGTGTCACACCCAGTTCACATCCTCCCACACAACTAGTTTTTGCCTGCATGGTGACAGACCCAGCAGAGGCAGCTGGTCAGATGGGGGGACATTGGACACCACCAGAACTAAAACCAAGCCGATTTTCCCCAGGCAGCATGAGGGCTGGAGGCATTAGCTCCTGGCGAACTTGGCGAGTCTGTTAAATACTTGCCTTCTGGCACTTTTCCTGACTATAATGTATTGGTGGAAGAAAAAAAATCAGTGCACCAGCCTTCGAGCCCCAAGATGGACCCTGTGTTTGTACATAAACCTTTGTGATGGGTCAGGTGAAGAACCTTTCTCCTCTCCCTAAGCCACTCAGCTGGGGTTTCTTTCTGAGCTCTCCAGAGTCGGCCTCTTCTCCCAGGCAACCAGCGACAGGACAAGAGGACACAGCCTCAAGCTTCGCCAGGGGAGGTTCAGGTTGGACATTAGGAAGCATTTCTTCTCAGCCAGGGTCATTAGCCATTGGAAGGGGCTGCCCAGGGAGGTGGTGGAGTCACCATCTCTGGAGGGGTTTAAGAAAAGCCTGGACATGGCACTTAGTGCCCTGGTCTAGTTGCCATGGTGGTGTCAGGGCAATGGTTGTACTCGATGATCCCAGAGGGCTCTGCCAACCTGGTTGATTCGGTGATTCCGTGATTCTGTGATTCTGTAATATGCAAAGAGACTGCAACCTCGGCTACAGCCCTTGGGCTGCTAATTAATGAGCAATGATGGCAATGGGCTCTGTCACCAGGAAGGAGATCCAGCTCGTTGTCTCACTACAAGAAGATCACCTGAGCGTTCTGTCTCCCATCCTTGTGCTGTGTTAGCCTTCGACTAGCAAGGGAGGTTAAACATGTTATGATTTCATGGTCGTGCTTTAACCTATTCCTCCTCTGGAGTATTTGGGAATCTTTTAATAAATACAAATCATTCACTAAGGATGCCAAAAGGTTTGAGGTAAATAATAGTTATTTGGAGCTTAAGTTGTGTCAAAGCCCTTTACAATGATCCACAAGTCATGGTTAGTGAGCTGCATTGTGCTTCCTCCAGCTCACAGGGTTAATTTTTTTCTCATTTATGCCCATTAACTCCCACATATGGTAATCTTCAACACAAAATGAGATCAGTGTGAAACCTCCACATGATCTGCTGTCAGTTTGTACATTTTCATAACACAGCACCTAGGACTTTTTGCTTTAATCCAGTTCATATGACATCAAGTTAATGAAGTAATGATCAGGTGCAGGGAACCAGAAGTGTCTTGCCTGACCCTGCGTGGAGCAGGAGATGCACTGGCTGCCCCAGTAAGCTGCCTCCCAGCCCAGTTTCCCCGTGGGGTGGCTGTGGGGCCGTTTCTGTGCCTAGTGGTGGCCTTGGCAGTGCTGGGTTAACGGTTGGACACAATGATCTTCAAGGTCCTTTCCAACCAAACCGATTCCATGATTATTTTTCAAGTCTATACATTTGTATTTGCCCCCTGCAGTGGTCAGTCTCCACCTCTGATATAACAGTTTTGAAGGAAGCCATAAGCCTCAAGTCAAATTTCAACAGGACAAAAATGTTTTCCAAGCTCCTGCGCAGCCGTGTGCGACAGCTGCTGGTTGCAAACTGGGGACAGTGCAGGCAGAGCTGCAGGGAAGTGCTGGCCCTCGGGGTGGGTGGTTTGGCCCTACACTAAAAGCCCTTAATGCAAAAAAAAAACCAAAACAAAACAAAAAAACCCAAAAAAAAAAAAAAACCACAAACCAAAAAACCCAAAACCAACTGTAGCTGCTTGAATAGGACTGTTTCACCCAGCTTACATTTGCTATATTATTTCTAACTTCTTTGCACTAACTCAGAATCTACTACAGACTAGTATTTCTGGAGCCTAACTCTATTGGCACAATAATTTCAAATATTTTTGAAGACAAACGACTTGTGGATTAAAACCCACTACTTATGTTGTGGCTGGGAACTACGGTGTGTTTCAAGGATATACGTGAACATGTTTATTTTTCTATAGTACTGTGATTTTAATATTGTCCAGTAAGTTCAATTTTTGTGTGAATACTAGTGAAATTTGCCTGCAATACCTGCAGAGACAGCGTTATTGGTATTTAAGCTCAGGCTGTGTAACTGCTTTAATTAAATTGTAGTTAAAAAAAAATAAATCCCCTTATTTATGATTTTATCGAATAAAAAGATTTTGTTTTTTAATAAAGCACGGTTTGCATGTACATTTACTGTTAGGCATGGCTTTTGGAGTTGTAACTATTTTTAGTGGCAGCAGAGCTGCAGCCACGGAGTTACTGGCACTTGTACCTAGCAACCTCCCTCTGAACCCGCGCCAATAAAGCGATGGAACGCCGCTGCTGCCTTTTGTGTTGTTGCAGGTAATTCGTGTTCACTGGTGGTTCTTCAGACAGCGATGAAGCCTTAAAAACAGATAATGAAAGGTTTGCAAATTAAAACCTTGAGAAGAGCAGTCTGATGGGCTGAGGAGCAGTGGGTGAGCGCCCGGACGATGCCTCCTCTCCCAGGGCTTTAGGGCCACGTGTTCACAGGGCAGGGAGTGGAGGGTCGTGGTCTTTTTAGCTTTGCTGTAATATCTCTTCGATTATAATGATATTTTCCTATCAGTAAACAGTTTCCATCTGCTGTTTCACACCTTCCTGACATCCCCTTTCCCATCCAACGCCCACTAAGACCCATCAGCCTCTTCCACCCTCAGCACAGAAACCTTTAAATACTCACAAGTCAGGTCTAGAAACATGGGGGGTTTGTAAAGCTCTGCTCTTGCTGATTGTATTTAACATAAACAGTGTGAAAATGCCATATTTTAATCCTTGAACTGACTGTGCATTTACTTCTGGCTTCCTTTAACACTGGCCTAGGTGTGCCCATGCGGTTTGCTGTTACCCCAGCAGCGCGTGAACACAAAGAATATTTGTTTATATACTTTTAAAAAATTATCTTACAGCATTAGGAAATGGCAGACAAGCCTGTGGCTGAACAGATAAATAATTACATAAATGGGGGTTTTCAAATCACGCAGCTCAGGTGGCTGCTGCCAGCATCAGGCTCCGACGCGAGGGGCAGGGGGGTGCTGGGGTTAAACCTGAGCGAGGGTTAGGTGGGAGAGATCAGAGCTGGTTGAGACTGAACCAACCGAGCCTGCTGGCAGAAATATAAATACCCGGAGACTTTGCAAGCTCCATGGCAGCTGAGCGTGGGTGTCACAAGCGCTAGCAGTGCCTCTGCGTGCGGCACCGGGAGGACAGCGAAGCGCGGGGTGTATTTATAGCCCCTGGGACGCACACACCAGCCCCGTGCTCCGTCGGGAGCAGCGTGGCCGCCCTGCGAGGCGGCAGTGCCCCACTGCCCCATGCCAGACTCCCCAGCCGAGCATCAGGCAGCAAATCCCACGGGGAAACCGTTCCCAGGGCTGCTGCTGCCCGCCAGAGCATCCTCGTGTCCCTGAGCGACCACCAGACGCTCCGCTCTTTTAAAGTGCTCAAAACACCATCCACCCTTCCTGGCATTCCTGTATCGGCGAGGAACGCCAGAGCTATTTATGTAAATAATTCATAAAATTCTTTGCCGTTCAGTTAATGACTCCTCGGCGCAGCAGCAGCAGTCGCCCTGCCCGCTCCTCCTGCAGCAACCCGGGGATGGACCGAACTCCATCAGCAGGAGCCCTGCCGTGCTCACGGACCGCCCTGAGCAGGGCGAGCGCCTCAGCGCTGCGTCAGTTATCATTATGCTATCATTAATTTCAGAATTAAAAAGTACTTCTAAGAAACCATGAATGTTCGGTTCTTTGTGGATTACTGCCCAGAGAAGCTGTGGCTGCCCCCTCCCTGGCAGTGCTCAAGGGCAGGTTGGATGGGGCTGGGAGCAACCTGGTCTGGTGGAAGGTGTCCCTGCCCGTGGCAGGGGGTGGAACTGGATGGGCTTTAAGGTCCCTTCCAACCCAAACCAGTCTGTGATTCAGAGGGAAACCCCTCCTGGACCTGCGGGTGCCTTCAGAGACACGGAGTAATGCGAAATGAAGTCGTACAGGTTCTGCCTGGGCATACGGGCAGACCGGCACGGCCCCTGGAACCA
The DNA here is from genome assembly GCF_013368605.1 of Nyctibius grandis. Classification (NCBI taxonomy): domain Eukaryota; kingdom Metazoa; phylum Chordata; class Aves; order Nyctibiiformes; family Nyctibiidae; genus Nyctibius; species Nyctibius grandis. The sequence goes on from NC_090665.1 coordinate 799,013, forward strand.
GTAAGAGCAGCACAGCGGGTGGATTTTGCTCCTGCTCCAGGAGAGCTGTGAATTAGTGGGGCTGCCACGCAGCACGTCCCGGGGGACACACGCGGCGTCGGCAGGAAACCTGGGACCAGCACAGGCAGAGATCATAAAATCCCGGTTAAAAATAACAAACCCCTTTGCCGTGGGGAGAGGACCGTACCTATGAATTCTGGTTTAGGAATTCAAATGTAATTTTTGCAGAAAGAAATCACAAGCTGTCAGCCCCTCCAGGTAACCGTGCAGGTGCTGCGCGGGGCTGGCAGAGCCCACGGGCAGGGGAGGCAGCAGGGCAGGGCTCAGGCTGTGCCGACACGGGCGGGAGCCAGGACGGGGCTCGGCGTGCAGCCACACAATTATTTTTTTCCCGGCAACTCCCATTTCCCTGTGTTCTATTACCTTCACTCCATAACCAGCCATGTCCTTTACCCCATCGCTGCTCGGCACAGCAGTGCCAGCCGGGGACCACTGCATGGAGCCTGGCTGCTGAACTGGCCCGTCCCCATCCTCATCCCCATCCCCGTCCCCATCCCCATCTCCATCCCTATTCCCATCCCCGTCCCCATTCCTGTGCCTATTCCCATCCCCATTCCCATCCCCATCCCCGTCCCTGTCCCTATTCCCATTCCCATCCCTATTCCCATCCCCATCCCATCCCCGTCCCTATTCCCATTCCCATCCCCATCCCTATTCCCATCCCCATTCCGTCCCCATCCCTATTCCCATCCCTGTCCCCATCCCTGTCCCTATTCCCATCCCCATCCCCATCCCCATCCCCGTCCCCATCCCCATCCCCAGCCCCAGCCCCATCCCTATTCCCATCCCTGTCCCCATCCCTGTCCCTATCCCCATCCCCATCCCTATTCCCATCCCCATCATTGTCCCCATCCCCATCCCCATCCTTGCCCCCTTCCCGTCCCCATCCCGTCCCCATCCCAACTGCGGCTCCGTACCGGACCCCAGGCCCTGGCCAGGCACAGCAGAGGGTGGCTTTTCCTCTCCCTGCTCCCCTCACTTAGGCAAATCAACCACAAGAAGTGCCCGTGAAGGGTTTTTGCAGCAATTACCGACGCGGCGACACCAAGCAGGGCAGATAAAAGCAGCGCGCCCGGGCCCTGCCTGTGCTTCCTTCTGTGCTGCAGCTTCCATGTGCCTCAGCGATGTGTCAGGACACGTTTGGCACAAAGCACAAAGTAACTTGTTGTTTAACATTCTTGTGTATTCTGAGCGGTGGCAGCGATGCTTCCTGTAAAACATATCTGCGAGCGTGGCAAAGCCTGATTTAAACCAGCATTTAGATAGTAAAAGCAGTCATCTCCCCCATCCCCACATACCAGCTACCCATTAAAATTCCTTCTCACGCTCTTGCACAAAGACTAATTTTGGCAAGAGCCTGACTTGCCCTAGATTTTTAAAAGACTACTTGTTTTAAAACAAAGTCCTGCGGGGAAGGGAGGGAGCTGGGAGAGGGACTGCTTCCTCTGCCTGCCCACCCCAGTCCCGCGGCGGCACCAACACCCCCCAGCCCATCACCCCCCAGCCCATCACCCCCCACCCCGACACCCCCCAGCCCATCACCCCCAATCCTGATGCCCCCCCATCCCAACACCCCCTGGCCCCAGCACTCCCCATCCCAGCACCGCCCAGCCCATCACTCCCCATCCCAACAACCCCCATCTCATCACCCCCATCCCGACACCCCCCAGCCCATCACCCCATCCTGACACCCCCTGGCCCCAACACCCCCCATCCCATCATCCCCCCAGCCCATCACCCCCATCCCAACACCCCCATCCCATCACCCTCCATCCCATCATCCAGACACCCCCCATCCCATCACCCCCATCCTAACACTCTCCATCCCATCACCCCCCATCCCATCACCCCATCCTGACACCCCCTGGCCCCAACACCCCCCATCCCATCACCCCTCGACCCAGGCGGGTGCAGCACCCTCCTCCTCCCCACTCAGGGGGCTCCCGGCCCCACGGAAGGGTGCTGGAGGGAGCGGGAGCTCCGGGCACCGAGCAGGAGGAGGCAGAGGAAGATTGAAAGGCTGCCGTTCGCCTTGACATTTACAGGCTAAAAATAAAGTTTTCAATGTTAAATGCTTTTAAAAAAATTATGCCAATATTCAGATATTACTTCAGGGACTCGATTCAGAGTAACAGCTCTGCTTTTGTAAGCTGGCTCTCGCTACCACCAGAACAGCTTTTCACCAAAATGATCTTTTATTTCTAAGTTGTTCCCTCTCCTTCAGCTACGGGGCAAAATGTCACTTGTCAGGGACAGCTGAGCACAGCAAAAGATCAGAAGAAAAATGACCTACAGGTGTCCAACGTGGCACCGTGGGAAATAGGTACGGAGAGGCCACGGAGGCACACCGACAACGAAACCCTCGCTTGGAGCAGATGGAGGAGGCTGACTCGGCTGCTTGGATGTGATTCAGTGAGAATGTTCTCCAGCCTTCCCTTTCTGCTCGGGGAATAAATCTGCAAAGAAAAAAAAAAAACATCTCTCGTTGCCGTTTGCTGGCAGGACTGGTATCATACCAGCGATATCTAGCATCGCCACGGATTTGTTTCTTTATAAGTACACTGAAAAGCTGCTTTGGCTGGCTCTGCGGTCATCAACAGGCTACTGAAAGGAGAAGAGGTTAAATACCAGTGAATACCAGTGAATCCCAGTGAATCCCAGTGTATACCATTGAATCCCAGTGCATACCAATGAATCCCAGTGAATACCATTGAATCCCAGTGAATACCAATGAATACCAGTGAATCCCATTCCCCAGCACGTGGCCCCAACCCTCGCCAGCAGGTTGGGTCACCAGCTCTGCTCGTTTTAGCTCTCCCACAGCTGATACGGGCAGGGATGACTCAGCCCTCGGTGTAGTTATCCGTGCCCACAGCGAGCCCAGCCCTGCCTGTCGCTCGCCCGGCTCATGGCGTGTCAGCCCTGGGAGCCACGGGCACCGTGGGAGCCAAGGCAGCAGCAGCAGCACGGGCTTTTCACCTCCCTAGGAGAAATCACCACCCGTCCTGGAGGAAGGAAGTAAACCTTCAAAACTCACTTTGAATCCATTTTCCTTTATATTATATAAAAATATAAATGAGTCCTTTATATTTTTATTGAAACAAAAGCTTTCAGTTGCTGCCTTTCTTAATCGACTTATACTAACCAGAGAGCTTATGGATAGGATCAATTTACACTGCACCTAAAAATACACATGCACATCCATGGGGGGTGTATAAATACATGCGTGTGTACCTAAAACGCTAAGATCCACTTGTAATTTATATATATTTTTCTGCTTTGAATGACACATTTGAAACCGCTACTGCAATCCCCAGCCTCGCAGCGAGAGAGGCTGCTTTGGTGGTTTGCCCAGCACGGCACGAAGCCGCCCGTGCCTGTAAGAGTTGGAGCAGGTCTAGAAGCACCGGTACGTTCACCCTGGTGGGAAACCTCCCGGAGGGAACGGCGGAGCCGGGGCTGCTCAGCCCTGTCCCCCTTTGCACCAGCATCCGACGCCAAGGTGAGGGGCTGCGTCCTGGGCTCTGCTTTGCCTCTTGGACCGAGTTGTTTAAAATATCAGACAAAAGAATTCACCTCTTAGGCCAAGATAAACTTAAATTAGAATGTGGCAGGGCCTAACCCAGCAAAGCCCAGAAATAATTTGCACCTTGTGAAGTGCTCCTGCAGCTCGTCGGCGTGACCGCGCTGGCCGTGCTGCCTCTGCTCCCCACCGCTGTGGTGTGCCCGGGTGACTAACCCTGCTGCCAGCACTGCCTGTAATTAAATGCCAGATTTAATATTGGAAGCTACCGAGGCTCCGGGTGACCTGGTGGGAACGGAGGTGCCCAGAGGAGCCTTGCTGGGGTGCTCCCAGCAGCAGCCACCAGCTCCGCAGGCAGGACGGGCTGAGCCCGTGTTGGGCTGGTGGGAGGGAGGAGACCCAGGCTGGTGCCGGGAGGGAAAGGATTGATGAGGTAGAAGTCAGATGGCTTTAGCCAAAATGAGGACAGCAGATTCATTTCACCATGGCAGAGTGCAGTGAATTACTAATTTTCTACAGTTTTTCTCTGTCTTCTGAGCTGCCCTCATCCCGCTCAGTGTTGCCAAAGCAGCAGCTCCTCAGTGTGCCCATGTCAGTGCCCCTCGAGCTGGATGTGCCACACCTCACCTGCAGCACCGAGGGCACTGAGGAGCCCTGGGACACTGAGCTAAACCAGGCTGGGCACCCCCAGAAATCCCCCAGGACACTGGGCTGAACCAGGCTGTGCACCTCCAGAAATGCCCTGGGATGCTGGGGCTGAACTGGGCTGTGCACCCCAGAAATCCCCTGGGACACTGGGCTGAACTGGGCTGTGCACCCCAGAAATCCCCTGGGATGCTGGGACTGAACCGGGCTGTGCACCCCAGAAATCCCCCAGGACACTGGGCTGAACTGGGCTGTGCACCCCAGAAATCCCCCAGGACACTGGGCTGAACTGGGCTGTGCACCCCCAGAAATCCCCCAGGACACTGGACTGAACCGGGCTGTGCACCCCAGAAATCCCCCAGGACACTGGGCTGAACTGGGCTGTGCACCCCAGAAATCCCCGTCCGGGAGCCGCAGCCACACGCCTGCCAGGCCGCTGTTCCTCAAGAAGCTTTTGCTCTTCTTTCCCAGCAATACTTCTAAGGGTATAAATATGCACATGAGATCACTCAGAGTGAGTCATATTTCAGTGTCATCTAATTATTACCTATATTATACGATATTTGCCAGCTCATGTTGTAAACAGTTACTTTATATAACATATGGAGAAGTGTGTCAGGCTGCCAGTGGTTTTCAAGATCTCTGCTTTGAAATGATTTGAGTGTGATGCTTGTTCTCACCGACTCCAAACCTGTGAAGTCGTTAACGTGTTTTACCCAGTAAAACGGAGCGTAACGCAGGTGCAGTTGCACCTTTTGAATCACCCTCTGCGTGAAGGGGTTGCTCCCCGGGTGCCTGACGCCCTCGCTAGCACTGGTGCTGTGATTTAAAGAAAAGCCAACAGCAACAAAAGAGAAAGAAACGGTCCCCGTGGCACTGCTGGGTTTTGTGTGGGCAGCTCACGCCAGCGCTGGCACCGCGTCCCCTCCCGGGGTCTGTGGGGACCCGGCGCCTGCAAACCATCGGCTGCTGCTCTCCTGGCAGGCTGCACTTGGTCATTTGCTGACTTTCACGTAAAAATAAGTAGGTGACAACCTGGAGACGTGCAGTCCTGGGTGCTGCGTGAGGAGGGTCACCACAGACCACCCGGGCAGGGGCACCGGTGGCAGGTTCCCCACTGCCGCGGGGAGCAACCCAAACCCCCAGCGAGGAGAGCAGCGTTTCGGCTCCACTCTGAGGAAGGACGTGGGGTTTGTGGTGGGCAGCTGAATATGTCACTGTCTGTCACTGCCTGGGTGCCCTCCCCAGACCCCCCGCGGTGATGCCCACGGGTGCTGCGGGACGGCCCGGGTGTGGGCTCGCAGCCCCGGCCCTCTCCGCTGCCATCCCCCCGCTCAGACGGGCGCCTGCCAAGGCAGCCCCTCCGCCAGCTGCTTCTGCTCAGAGCAGCCTCGGCAGCGGCGCGGAGGCACAGCCCGGATCCCAGCGCACTCCCACGGCCGGGCTCGGCGTGAGCAAACCCACCCGAAATGCACCAGTTACAGAAACACGCGGCGCTGCCGGGGTGGGCACGGGCTGGCAAGCAAGCGGCCGCGCTCGCCAGCTGCTCTCAGCTAGCCCGAGTTCATCCTTCACCCTGGAGAAGAAAGCAGCCTTGTTTCAGGAGCGAGCTGTGCTCTGTGACGAGGCTTTGTCCCCCTTATGCTCATGCTGGCAGAGGTTGGCCAGCCCAGGCCAGCCACAGGCACGCTGGCACCTGCCAGCGGGGATGGTGACCGTGGGGAGCAGGGAGGGAAAAGGCAGTGGTGGCAGCAGCTTGTTGGGGCTTTTGGGCAGCTCTGTGGAGATGCACAGCAGGGATTTCACTTTGCAGAACTTGCACCGTGAGTTCGGCACACGCAGCACACGTGGCACACGCAGCACATGGCACATATGGCACACACACGTGCCCAGCACACGCAGGCGATGAGAGGGAAGGGACAGGGCAGCAGCTCAGCCTCCCCACGGGGCCACAGAATCAATGAGGTTGGAAGAGCCCTCTGAGCTCATCGAGTCCAACCATTGCCCTGACACCACCATGGCAACTAGACCAGGGCACTAAGTGCCATGTCCAGGCTTTTCTTAAACCCCTCCAGAGATGGTGACTCCACCTCCCAGAGGTGGTGACACACACAGTGCCCGCGCAGTGTGACGGTGCCACCACCCACCAGCAGCTGCCCTGGCCAGCACCTGTGGGGACAGGACTCATCCCCTGTCACCCCCACGGAGCCCTCTGAGCCCGACCAAAGCGGCCACCCTCCACCCAAGGAGAAGTTGCCCAGGAGAGGCTCTAGGGACGAGAGGGTCAGTCTCTGGTCACCGCTGTGTCTGAGCATCGGTGCCTTCAGCATCTGCTCTCCAGCCCTCCCTGGGCTAGGAGACTGCTGCCACCGGGGGAGAAGGGACCAAGGAGTGACAGGGATGCCCCAAACCACGTGGAAAGTCATTGGAGCAACAAAGCACTGAGTCAAAAGCACCAACCACCCCATCAGCACTCTCAGCCGGGCTGGAACTGTAAAAGCCACTTAACTGGGATATAAACTTTCTCCAACACATCCAATACATTTGTCTCAGTGCCCAGTGACCACTGAATGAACATAGTCCAACAACCACATTAGTGTGTCCTACCAGCAAGCCCCAGGGATGCCGGGGGCAGCTGGAGAGCAGGGCTGTGAGCTCCAGCCCAGCCTGCCTGAGCTACAACCCCTCCAGCACCAGGGTGTAAGCTGGTAGTAGACAGACCGAGGTGGTCACGCAGGAGCAGCGACCCAGCAGCGCCAGGACCCGGCTTGGGCAGGCAGCACCGGCGGTGGTCCCGAAGCCTGGCACAGCCCTCCGTTCCCCCGCACCCTCAGCACAGCGATGCTCAAGGCAACGTCAACAGGTAACTGATGATTTGGACAAAACCCTTCACAGCTTCTGGAAATCAGCAGGGAGAGGAGCTGAGGAGGAGAAGGGAGAGCCGCCGGCGTGCCCTGGGAGAGCTGCCCGTGCCCGGCTGGCATCGGCGCTGCGGTCCGGCTCCTTCCCCTCCCACCACTGCTGCTCCCACCGTGACTCACCTCAGCTACAGACTCTCAACAGGGATGTCAGATCAGCAATAACGTGCCGAGGCAGCCGGCAGTGTGATGGAGGGGCTGCATTAACGTCCCCGTCTGCGCCTCCAGCTCTGGCAGCCAAGCGAGCGCCAGCAGCCGCCCCCTCGCCACCGCTCCCCACTGCCCAGCCTCCCCCCAACACACCCCCCCGAGCCCCGCTACCACACTCCCTCTTCATTGTCTGGGTTAAACGCTCAGTAAGGTTTCATAGCTCGGTTTAAAATGAAATTTTGGTTGATGCCTTTGCGTGGCCCATCATGGGAAATGCCCACGGCGGAGGCTGGCACGCGCGTGCCCTCCTCTGTCCCCAAATGGCACCTGGGGCTCGCAGCATCACGGACAAAGGAAGAGTTGTGCCCTTTCTCAGTGGCAGGAACCCATCGTACCACATCATTACAGCAAAAAGCTTTGCAATAAAAAGATTAAACCTGTCTATAATGCGTGAAGATACGAGCAGGTTATAATTACTACTGACCTCACCTCATCAGCAGTGTTTAATTGATGCCAGGGTCTTTGTCTGCTTGTTCAAATTAATCAGCACCCTCGGTCCTCCAAAGACCACGTTTGCAAACCTCTTAAGGAAATAGAAATCTTTATTTTTTTTTTCCCCCCTCTTCAACACGTTTCTCAAACGCTGGCACCTCGGGCTCTGCCAGGGGCACTCACTGCCTGGGGGTTTAAAATCAAACACTAAAATAGCTGCTCAGAGCCACCTCCTGCCACTCCTGTTTCCCAGCCACTTGCTGCATGTTCGTTTTTTTCTGGAAATTTAAGGTGACATTTCCAGGAGCTGCTCCCGAGGGGCTGTGGTGGCACACGGGGTGTTTTCTGCATGGGCTATAGCAGGGGGCTGGCTACCATGGGCTGCTCAGCCCCAGCGCAGCCACACAGATTTATGTTCAGGGTTTTTTTAAAATATTTTAATTTTTTTAAATTTTTTTTTTTATTAATTTTTTTTTTTAAGATTTATTTTTTTTTTTACCCTGCTGGCCACTGAGGAGCTGAATGCCCCATATAACGGGTGGTAAAAGCAAACCAGGGCACAGACTGCTGAAAGAGTGACGCTACAGTCGAAGAGGCAGTGATTTATGCTGTGCTCAAGCGCAGGGAGTTTGAAGCGTACGAAAGCTCACGTCCAGACTCCAGGCTGGAATAATCAGGGACAAAGGTTTATTTTTTTAAAATAAAACAGATTATCTGATTATACCAGAATCAAAGAGAATCAGGAAACTTCTCCTCTGGCGTTGCCATACTTTTACCATAAAATCTGTGTCTCTGTTTAGCCCCCACCCAGGGCTAAACACTAACCAGTTGTTCTATCACCCAATGTCCCCTCCCCAGCTGAGAAAGGGAATGGGGAAAAGGAAGGGGGCTTATGGGTTAAAATTTAAACAGATTTAATAAAATAAGAAAAGCAATATCAATGCTAATACAAAAGACAAAATTATACTTAGCTCATGGAGCGGTGGCAAGTCCCTCCAGGGATAATAACTGTTGAGAACAGAGAGAAAGGATGGAGAGGAGAGCAGAGCCAAGAGCCCCATCCCCAGCAGCTTCCCCATTTATAGCACCCCTGAGGTCAATGTCCCAGCACACACCTGGGCCAGCCTGGGGCAGCTGCCCTGGGTTTAACTGCTCATGGCCTCCATCACCAGCCACAGCTGGGCACACACTGAAACAGCACGGAACAGAAAAGGGAGCCTATAATTTTATCCCCATGAAACCAGGACAACCTGATAATAAAAAAAAACCCAACCCACCAGTGCAAGATCACCCCTTGGCCCTGAGCCCCCAGCTCAGCTCAGGGGATGGTGCTGGGTCCGACCTGGGCTCCCCACATCCCTCCTGGCTGTCCCCAGGGACCCTCGTCCAGGGAAAATTACAAGGCATCTTCTCCCCAGCGCCTTTCATTGTGTTAAGCTGCTTATCACCACTTTAAAAGAAGAAAAAAAAAGTAGTTTAATTCAATATTTTAGCAAAGCTGCTTTCCCAGGTGCATTCAGGAGAAAAATACCTCTTTTGAGAGGACCAGAAACTGTTGGGAGAGGTTTGCTGCAGGAGGCCGTCCTCTGCCCAGCTCCACGCAGCCATCCATGTGTCCTGCGTTTCGTTCAGCTTTTTATTTATTAAATACTCAGGATAACTATGTCAGAGCTGTAGCAAGAAAATGTCAAACAAGTTCTGTGTCACCTCCACCAGACACAAACCCGCTGTTGCTTTGGGCAAGTCCCCTTAGCGTGACTCAAGTTTTTTTAATCCCTCCTGCTTAGAAAACCTCCTGACTTTTGCCAGGCTCCGGTCGGACCGTGAGAAGCAGCATCTCTGCAGGAAGCCTTGCCTGGGTGCCGGGCTTCATCTGCCATGAACAGCCCCCAGCACCCACCGGCACCGACCGGGAGCCCTCGATGGACGACGGGGAAATAAAACCCCGTTACGGGACACCGTTTATGCTATTTTTGCACTTGCACAAGCTGTGCTTTCAGCTAAAGGCGGCAAAAGCTAAAAATAAGTAAAGAAACAAACTGTTGGAGACCTGTTGTTCAGCCAGTGTTGGAGCACGGAGCACGGCTGGGAGCACTGGGAGCACTGGGAGCGGCAGCACGGCTGTTGGGAGCAGAGCGGCTCCTGCCCGAGGCAGCTTCCCCACGCTCCCCATCGCTCTCACGCCGCCCCCCGGACTCTCCATCTCCCCGGGCGCAGCGCCCACGGCCGCGCCTCGCGCTCCGGCTGCGCTCCAGCTAACATTTATTATCGCACGGGAGACAGGGAGAAAACATTATCCCAGGGATACCACCCTCCCACGGCTGCTTCTCTTGCAGTAACGCCGCATCTCCGGCTCCCGTTCAGCCCCAGCGCTGCGGCAGCCTCAGCCCCCTCCTGCCGGGCTGCCGCCAGCCAGGGCTCGGGCTCCTGCGCCGGAGCCATGCTCAGCCATGCCAGAGCTGCCCTTGGCCATCCCGGAGCCGCCCTTGGCCATGCCAGAGCTGCCCTTGGCCATGCCAGAGCCACCCTTGGCCATCCCGGAGCCGCCCTTGGCCATGCCAGAGCCGCCCTTGGCCATGCCAGAGCCACCCTTGGCCATGCCAGAGCTGCCCTTGGCCATGCCGGAGCCACCCTTGGCCATGCCAGAGCCACCCTTGGCCATCCCAAGCCACCCTTGGCCATCCTGGAGCCGCCATTGGCCATCCTGGAGCCACCCTTGGCCATGCCGGAGCCACCCTTGGCCATGCCGGAGCTGCCCTTGGCCATGCCGGAGCCACCCTTGGCCATGCCGGAGCCACCCTTGCCCATCCCAGAGCCGCCCTTGGCCATGCCAGAGCCACCCTTGGCCATGCTGGAGCTGCCCTCGGCCATGCCGGGCCTCACCAAGGGCACAGGCTGGACCTGCCGCTTGCCAACTGACCAGGCGCCATGGCCGGGGCCGGTGGCACAGGGGCACAGTGACCCCCGCTGCCCGCCCTGCCTGCCCTGCCTGCAGCTTGGCTCCGTCCTCCCCTCCCAGCGCCTGAAGAAGGAGCATCTGGGGGAAAACTAAAGCTTTATCCTACTTTTATGCTCCCCAGTCTGGCTGTCCGGGGCTGGTCCCGTTGAAGCTCAGCTCCCCGCAGCCTCTCCGGGCGCTGGGGGTGAGCACGGGGGACAGGCGGCTGCAACCTGCCCACAGCACCCAGCAGGATCAGACCCGGGTGCAGCCCCCAGCCTGGCCGGGGGGGACCCTGCGCAGGTGGCAGAAAGAGCACCACGGTTAAAAGCGCTTCCACGTTCCTCTCACAGCGAGAGCACAACCCTGGCACCACGCGAGGCAGGCTGAGCACCGGCGTCGGGGCTGGAGCCAAGCGAGGTGGGTGGAGAGAGGCTGAGAAAGGAGTCGTGATGTTTTGGTAAAATGTGAATCAGAGCTCCAGCAGCGCGCTCAGCAAACGGTGCAGACGCAAATATGTCAGGGTGGAAGCAGGGTGAATGAAACAGTCTCCCAGTAACCCCAGCAGGTCAGAGTATTTCTCCTCTCGAGCTCAACAGTGTCCTAACCCCACTAAAAGAATGATGGTCTTGTAATGTGAGCTCGTAAATAACGTATCACAGGTCGATTGAGAAATACACTAGAAAGAATTGTTTACAGAATCACAGAATCACAGACTGTCAGGGATTGGAAGGGACCTCGAAAGATCATCTAGTCCAACCCCCTGCCGGAGCAGGATTGCCTAGACCATATCACACAGGAACGCGTCCAGGCGGGTTTTGAATGTCTCCAGAGAAGGAGACTCCACACCCTCTCTGGGCAGCCTGTGCCAGTGTTCGGTCACCCTCACCGTAAAGAAGTTTTTCCTCACATTTAAGTGGAACCTCCTGTGCTCCAGCTTGCACCCATTGCCCCTTGTCCTGTCAAGGGATGTCACTGAGAAGAGCCTGGCTCCATCCTCATGACACTTGCCCTTTACATATTTATAAACATTAATGAGGTCACCCCTCAGTCTCCTCTTCTCCAAGCTAAAGAGACCCAGCTCCCTCAGCCTCTCCTCATAAGGGAGATGTTCCACTCCCTTCATCATCTTCGTGGCTCTGCGCTGGACTCTCTCTAGCAGTTCCCTGTCCTTCTTGAACTGAGGGGCCCAGAACTGGACACAATACTCCAGATGCGGCCTCACCAGGGCAGAGTAGAGGGGGAGGAGAACCTCTCTCGATCTGCTAACCACACCCCTTCTAATACACCCCAGGATGCCATTGGCCTTCTTGGCCACAAGGGCACACTGCTGGCTCATGGTCATCCTGCTGTCCACTAGGACCCCCAGGTACCTTTCCCCTACGCTGCTCTCCAACAGGTCTGTCCCCAACTTGTGCTGGTACATGGGGTTGTTCTTGCCCAGATGCAGGACTCTACACTTGCCCGGTTTGGCACCAAAGGATTTTATACCCTTGAGATCCCTCAAGTTGGGTCCCATCTTCCCAGGAACTGCAGGTGTCCGGGCATCTCTGCCCACCACACGCAGGCTACTGGCCATCAGGCAGGTTTGCTGCTTGTGACGTGCCTGTGTCCTGCACAGCCGGCCGCTCTGCCTCTCTGCAGCGTGTGGTTTATGAGAACAACACGCATTGTGCGAGTGCCACTTGTGCTCTGGTCCTTCGCAACAGTGTCAGGAGCAGGTAGGTGACACGCTGGGCAGCTCAAGGCAGTGTTATCTCCCACCTTACCGAAGGATGGACAGGGAACGACAACATCTTTCACTGTTGTGTGGAGCTGGTCTCACCCTGACCCAGATTTTAGCTGTGTTTAGCAAAGCATGTACTTGTTTCTTCTCCTCCTAGATCTAGAAGGGGACGATGGCCAACAATAATCTGCTTTTCTGCGAAGCAGCCTTCCTCCTCCTCTGCGGATCCACCGGAGGACGGGCCCGAGGCGCAGGCATCGCCATGGTTACTGCTCAGCGCAGGCTCCCGCGGGGTGCCCGGGCAGCACCGGCCGGGCGCGGGGAGCGGGGCAGGAGCGGGAGGGAGGACACGGGAGGACGGGGTTACACGCGGTGACGGGTGGCTGTGCAGAGCCCCTCAGGGCCAGCGCTGGGCAGAGACAGCCTCAGCGCAGCCGAGATGGGCGAGGGCAGAAGTGGCTTTGGCACTGGCGTGGCGATGGGTAACGCACCCACCGCTGTCCTGCCCCACGGCTAACCACAGCCCCGGCCCCGCTGGCACTGCTGCCAGCTGTAGCTGCAGGCCCCTTCATGCCTGTTTTAGAGTTGGTGATGCTGTCTCTGCGCTGGCTAAATATGTCAGTCTTGTGCTGCGCGGTGAGTAACGTTTGGCAAAGAGCTGCGGCGAAGCAGCACGTGGCCGGGCTTTGAGAAAGCTGCAAACGGAGCGGTGGGGTGGGAGAAGATGAGGTAACAAACACCAAACACCCAAACTGTTGCTTGTGGCATCCTGGAAAGACACGTGACAGAAGGGTCCCGGGTCCCGTTGGATCCTCCATGCTGCACCCTGCTGCTCACACACGTTAATCCACCTCCACAGAGTGTTTGCCAGACAATTAACATACTTCCCCAGCACTAATTATGCAGAGCCCTCCATCTCCCACCACTAAAGCCAAAACTCCCCAGCACCCTCTGTGGAGGGTGGCCGGCGGCCCCACGCAGGGGGCTGGGAGCCAGGCAGGGACCAGTGCCAGCCCATGTGCCCCTTTACACCTCGGGAAGCCCAGGCTGTGCTGGGAGGGAGGAGCTGAGTGACCTGGACTCCTTGTGACCTGGAAATGTCATCCCCTCTCCCCAACCTTCTCCAGCAAACATCAGTGGGCACCTCCTGTTACAGGCCCTGTGCTCGCAGGGTTATTTAAGAAGCCTTAAAGAACACATTTTTCTAAAAGACTTGAGGAAATCTATGAAAGGCAGAGCTAGTCCCCCTTGGAAAACACCAAACAGAACCGAGCTGATGTATTGTACCGCTGCAATTAGTAAGAAACCAGACTGGAAGCAGAGGGGTTGTGCTCGGGATTTTGTTTTCCTTTTACATGAAAGACATTTTATTTTCTGAGCCTTTATCTTAAACTCAACCTGGTGATACTCGATTAATAAAGCTGCCAGCAGAGGACTGGGTCACCGTGCCAGTCCTAGAACTGTCACCACCCGCCGGGGTCAGCGGGCAGAGACAGGGTGACCCGTGCCCAGCCATTTGTGCCCACGAGGGGCAACGGCCGCAGCGACGCTCAGCTCCTGCCCCGGAGGTGACACCCCAGGGCTGGCTGGTGACTGCAGCACCGCAGACGTCCCCTGCCAGCGAGGGAAGGGCACGAGGCAGGACCTGCCATGACAACTAGCGTCACTTGAGACCGCCGTGGCGGCTGGAGCACGGGGCCAAGAATAAACGGGCGCTGGGCTCTGCCCTGCTGGGGGGGCTGGCTCCCATTGCCCTCCCCGTGTAGCCAGGGCACCCTGGCAGGGGCTGTCTGTGGGGGCGGACGCAGGCCACGGTGCCCAGAGCCATCACCAGAGCAAGGTTTCTCATGCTGCTCCACACACAGCCCCCGAGGTCAATGCGCCTGGCAGCGATTCTGGTCATGGTGGCGTAGAAGAAGAACACAAAGACTCACCCGTCCCCTTGCTGCCTTTGTGGCATGTATTATGAAAGAGTTAAAGAGGGTGTTAAGAAAACAGCACCCAAACTTCTGCGGTCCCTCCTTTGCCTCCGGAGAGCCCCGGCTGCCCCCGCCGGGGGGGACAGTCCCCCCGCGCGCTCAGCCCCGCAGCCGCGGTCCGAGACCCCCGGCTGGTGCGGGGCTGGCACCTCCGCCCCCCTCTGCCCCTTCGGCCCCAGCAGGTGCCCAGAAGACCCACAGCAAAGGCACAGCCCTTACAGCCCCCCATGCCCGGAGCCCCCGCCCGGAGCCCCCGCTCGCCCCGCGGCCCCCCGCAGCCTGCACAGCCCCGCCGGGGCCACCAGGTGGCGGCAGCGGCCGCGGGTTTGTCCCGCCCGGCCCGAACCAAGGGAGCGAGCCCAGGGAGAGCCCGGAGCGAGGGGCCGGGGCGGGGGGACCTGAAACTAATACACTTCGTTTCTCCTTACGTGTGTTCATGAGCTGTAATCAAACGACTGTAATTATCTTTCTGTTAAACAGATTATGCTCCTGAGTACAGAGTGTCAAATACTGTTTAAAACCGGACCTCAATTTTTGATTCACCAGCTTCCAGCTCTGAATGAGGAGCAGCAGGTGGTTTCGTGGGGTTTTGCTGTTTGCATTTTTAAATATAACTCAATCTAAAACCGATTCCACACCCAAGCTGAATTTGAAACAGGCAGAGGTGTAGAAAATAAACAGGAATACACTCATAATATTGCAGTGCTGGAAATATTCAACAGGCTGTTAGTGCTGACCTACCTGAGCATCCTGCCAGTTCCCCACCATCGAGAGTCCACTCAGCCGACACCGCTGGATATAACGCAGCTTCTCTGCTGAGCTCTGTTGCCTGGGAGATATTTTACACACAGAAGTAGGTACGAGGCTTCCTCTGTGCCCAGGGTGGTGGTGAAGAGCAGCGTATCTCTTCACGTGTTGCCTTTTGCAGCGGTTCGGTCCCGAGCCTGCCCTCGTGTCATGGGACCTTTGGCCAGAGGCAGCGCGGGGTCCCCGGCTCTCCTGTACCTCGGCCAGTGGCCCCCAGCTGAGCCAGGCTGTGCCACCACTGCTGCCTCCCCACCATGTCCCCATGGCACTCGCTGCCCCGGGTTGCTGCTCCATCCCCTCCACTTGCCCTGCCGCTCGCATCCATCCTCCCGGCCTGCTCCGGGGACCGGGGGAAGGCTGAGCATCGCACCTGCACAGCGACAGGCCTGCTCCCTCCTGCACCACACCACAAGGTGCTGTAGCCTGCTCCCCCCGGCACTGCCCCGCAGCGCCCAGCCCTGCCCCGCAGCCCCCAGCCCTGCCCTCAGCCCCCAGCCCTGCCCGCAGCCCCCAGCTCTGCTTGGGTGGCAGCTCTGGCCTCCGGGCGAGCACAGGAAGGGGCAGCAGCTGCTCCCGCTGGGCTGAAGAGCCAAGTGTGAGCACATGTCCATGCTTTTGAGGGGGGGGAAAGGGAGAGAAGGCAGTGCCAGCTGGTGAGGGTGGGCAGCTGGTGCCCCTGCTCGAGGGGCTGCCCGTGCCAGGCTCGCCAACGCGGCGTTCCCCGCTCTGCTCCGCCGAGGCCACGCGGCCGAGGTGTTCCCTGGCTCCAGCCCTGCAGGGACCTGTGCTGTTTGGGGTTCCTGCTCCCTGTGGCTGTTTGCAGTGTACACGACACCCTAGACCAGTCTGACTCCCATTCAGATGACAAACCCCCCTCTTTAATGCGCAGCAACCCCAAATGGTCGGTGTAACACTGATGAGCGCAGCCGACTGCTCTCATACCAGCTGAAAACCCGCTCTCGTATACTTATGTAAATCCTCCAACTAACAGCTCAGGTAAAAAATACACCATTTATTCCTGTACCTGGTGGCTGTGACCAACAGCTAGACCTGTCAGGAGAGAGGTTTCAGTCCACGAGGGGTTTGGAGACAGGGTTACAGGCTTGCCTGGTGTGGGGGTGATAAAGAAGAAGAGTTGCTTTTAAAGCTGGTGGTTGCTCACTTATTTCAGAAGCAATTTTGGACCCACACCACAACTGAGACCAAATACTTATCTGTTTTGCATCAAAAAAAAATAGCAGCAGATGTATCAATAAGGTCAATATCAACAAGGCCATAAGTCCAGTGCTTAAAACCCTCCCAGGACTCAGTATTTATAATCTGGGGTAACTCAGTGGAAGCCAGTGGAATTGCAATGATTTCCACCAGCTGCTGACCAAGTCCTTGAATTCTTCTTGCTTTGTCCTCATTGCTGGGATACCGTTGGACCTGGGAAAGGGGACCCTCTCCTAAACCCCCTCGTCAGCTCCCTGATCTGCAGTTGTGTCCATCCCGTCGCTTTGGCTGCTCTCAACTGTGATCTTGCCTTAGTGGTTGGAGAGCTTCAGGTACGTACCTATAAATGCCCTGTTTATGAAGGTGAGCAGACGTGGGCTCACCTCTTTGGGTGTTCTCCAGTTTGAATGTTCAACACCTTTTTGTTTGACGAACTGCTGACACACCCCTGCCAGAAGACTGATCCTGGTGGCTAATCTGGCTCTTTTTGTCACCTTGTTTGGCTTAGAGAACTGATTTTAAACCAGACAAGACTGTAAACAAGAGCAGCAAATGGTGCTTGAAACCTCCCGATGGGTTGTTGAGCCTCAGTGTTCCCATTGTTCCAGCCTGTTCCTTCCAGGAACTACGGCTGCATGTGTCAGACGGGACCTTCCCCGCTTCAAACCCTCCGGGCTGGGGGAGCTGTTGTTTACAGATGTGAAACCTCCACCTGCATTTGCCCTTCCTGCCCCCTCACTAGATAACCCTGCTCAGGGCAATTTGATTAACTTTGCTCTGAGCCTCAGCAGTCCCCGCTGCTCAGGAGGGATCCGGAGGGGGTGAGTGCTGACACAGAGGCTTCAAACACAATACACACACGGAGCTTATCTTAACACTAACCACTGAAATAACCAGTACATTTGAATAAAATGTTTATAAGATTTTAAGTATTCTCATAGCATTAATACCCTGCACGAGTGACCCCCATTTCCAGGGCGTTGTGAAGAAACCAGCCAAAAGGCCTTCAGGAGGGATGGACGGGGCTGGCTCACCCCACGGCAGGGAACAGCAGCTCTTCACCCCCCTTGGAAACCCTTCCCCTTCCCAGCTCTGTGCCAGCCTGCGTCCAGAGGGAAAAGGCTGAAAACACCAGGGAAACCACCACAAACTGCCATGGGAGTAAAGGATTATTTAAGGTTTCAAGGAACTTTGACACTTTTTTTATTAAGATGGTGCAAGGAATTTTAAGTTGTCTTCTGCACAGGCTCTCAGCTGCCCTCTCTAGAGACTGACTTGATTGTGGCTCCAGTCACTGTATCAAGTTGTATATGGACTTGCTGTGCAGCCCCTTTTGTGACCCACCAGGGGCTGACCAGCACAGAGGTCGCCCCAGTGCAAGCAAACCAAAGTAAAGCCGGGCTGGATTTGTAAGCCATTCATCGAAGTTAATGAGAGTCTTTTTCCACTAAAATAAAATTTATCTCCACGTGATTGAGCAATCCCAGAAACGCAAAGACAAGGCAGCACAAAACCAAACACTTCTCAAGGGTAGATGCCAATGTGCTGATTGCAGCGCTAACGCTAGGAACACGGAATGAAGTACAGCCTGTGCCCTCAGCTATATTTCTGACTTATTCCCTTAGCCAAATCAAAGTCTGGAATTTACTGTCACCCAGCCCTTCACAGGCTGAGGCTGAAGTAACCCCGTTGCCTCCCGTTCATGCAGCTCACATGAATCGGGCTCCGCCAGCACCAGTCACCAGGCAAACCCCTTCTTCAGCCTGGGACATGTGAAGTGTGTGAGTTTGTTTTCTGGAAACACTCCTTCACCTTCCCTCTTCTCCGACGGTAGGTATGTGAGCTGGAAGGTCTCCAAACGATTTAAATAATTGCTTTTCTAATTATCTTCTCTGTGGGAGATGAGGGATGCTGGCTAGGGACAGCGCCCTGCTGTAGCCACGGTGGCTGCTTGGGGAAGGTGACAGAAATAACCTGCCCTTCTCTCCCACCAGGACAGACCTGTCACCTGCAGGGCCAGGGGATGTTTTGGTCTGAGTGCTCTGCTGGGACGAGCAACCACAGAGAAGCAATCACGTAAATAGCTGATGGGTCTGGCTTTCTTACACACCACCAGCTGTAAGCTTTGCTTAAGCACAAAGCACCCAGATACATGGCAGAGAGCTGAGACACAAGGCAGTCCAGAGAGGCTGAAGGTCCCCCTGGGACTCAGCAGCTGGGAACTGGCAGCCTCCTGCCGTGTCACCCCATCAGCTCCCCGTGGCACCGCCCCATGTCCTGTGCAAGCACCACACACACATCTCCGACTTCTCACCCCAAAAGCATTAACCCAAAGGTGCTTAAATGGCCACTTAATGATGAAATTTCAGTGCATTTAGACCGGCTCAGTCGGTGCACTCTCATTTTTTATTCTGTAGACATGTCTACATGAATTTAGCACCACATTAAAATACGAGCTTTCAGATTTCTCAACATCTGTCACAATGATTTATTAAGCGTGAGATCCAGCGCTGCGCCGAGGACTGTGTTCAGCCCACGGTGACTGATTAAGCTCCCCGCGCCTGACTCCCACTCGCTTCATTCTCTGCCTTGATAACGTGAAAATGCTGCACGCCAAGATCAGTGGGGCAGCAGTTCTCATTAATACCCAAAGAACTTTCATAAGTGGTAGCTGTTAATTAGTTTTAAGAGCTTTGCTTATTATTTTGTGTGCTGGCATCCCTGGTCCCGCTCCTCCCGGCCTTTGCCTGCCCCAGGGAGAGAGTTTTGCTCTCCCAGCTGTGCCACTTCACTAGTTTTCCATGTGATATTTGCACCATCCTGGAGCTGAAACATCACAAAAAGTCTAGATTTGATGTTTTGCCCTTAATCAAATCTCAGGCCCTTGAAAAGCCCATGAAAACTGTAGAGAAACCAAATTTTTAAAGGGAATTTAGTACAGCTGAAATGTAAATAACAAGCCAGGAATGAACTTCTACACATAAAGAGACAGGAGAAGTGTTGAGAAAGACAAGCCCCACGTTGCTGTTAAACCAAAGCTGCACCTGAGGTGAAAGGCCAGAGCTTTTATCCACTTAGCTGCCAAGCCTCTGGTTTGGAGCACAAGGATAAACCCATCTGCTCAGCAGGCAGCACGTAAGAGTCAGATCAATTAGTGCCACGTTATGTGACTTTGGAACCTTTATGCATTTGGAGGAAATCATCTGCATTTATTACGTGCTTAAGAAAACAATACTACCTCTAGCTTATTTTTACTAATAAGTATTTTTTCAGTTTGCTTCTGTAATAATTAATTAAAGTGCTGCCTTCCGAATGGAGCGCAAACCCATCCCACCCATCCATCCTGGAGCAGCAAAATGGCATTTGCTGTCTTAAGCAGGAAATAAGCAATTAAAAGGGGACAGGAGGTTATTTTTTATTTCCCTCTCTCCTCTAGACTCACAAACACATCAGAGTGGATGTGCTGTATGGGTGGGTTACTCGGACAATTGGATGTGAGGCAAATAGCCCTTAAACATGATGGCAATAGCTGTATCCATTACAAATTGAAAAATTCCATTAGCTTTTCAAAATAACTAGGCTTGTATCTTTTCAGAAGCACAGGGTAAGCAGAAACCTTTTAAATTAATCAATAAGAAGTAAAATAAATTACTTTTCCCAGACTGCTTCAACATGAAGGGATGCAACCGCGCAGGGACATACAACTGATCGTTCAGCTAGGCTAAAGCTAACAGTTGTTAACACACAGCATTCATCCTGTTAATTCCACCCTATTCAAAATCCCTGTCAAAAACACTAAGTGGAAAAGACTGAATTAATTTGGCTTGTAAAAGACATTGGCACAATGGAGGCTGTCTGCAATAAAAACAACAAGTACTCGGCAGGGCCCTTTGAAGGATGCGTGCTTAATCTAGGGAGTAAACGTCAAGGAAAACGTCACAGCCCGAATATCAGTTCTCCACTGCATCAGCGTTATCTTGCCTTACTCATTCCTGGGTCCATAGAGCTCTCCAGCTCCAGGGCCATCCATGCCACCTCCCTTGGTGAAGCTCCCCGTGGTGCCCTGAGACATGGGCAGCTGTGCCTGTGCCGAGTGGTCCTGGCCCTCGGGGCCCCACGGGGCATCCCAGGGCAGGGGCATCCCACGGGGCATCCCGGGGCAGGGGCATCCCACGGGGCATCCCTTCCCCACGGCCACGGCCTGAGCCAGGAGGCAAGAGACGTCCAGGGCAAATGTGGCGGAGATGGAGAGCCGCCAACTGTTACTAGATGACAGACACCAGTCCTGTTGTTTCTGCTGCAGCTACAGTAGCTGAGAATCTCTCTCTCATTTGTGTCCCCAACTGAATCAATTAGCTCAGCCCCAACTGCAGCCGTGCTTAATGACAAGGAGGGAGGGGAGAAAAGCCTGTCAAACAGGATTATTCACGGAAAAAATAGCTAAGTGGATTTAAAATTGCAACCTGTCACTGCCTCCTGCAAGTCACTCAGGAAGAGCTGGAAACTAGAATAACAATTTTATCAGGAACAGAAAACCTGAGAAAGAAAGAAAAAGGGGACTTGTGGAAGGAGATGGACAGACCTGGCTGGGGGCAGAAATGGTGGTGGTGTGGCCAGGTCACAGCAGTCCTGGCAAACCGGGGGGTGAGAATGATGCCTGTAATTCCCAGAAACAGAACAGCGAAAGACACGGTGAATACAGAATTGTGTATGTATTTTTAAGATGGAATACATATTCTATTAAATATGTAATTATATATAATATGTATTACATATAGAAATATATAATCTATAGTATATATATATATTTAAATATATATTTAATATTTGTACATGTAAATATATAATACCCTGGTATATATTTTTATGTACATATATATGCACATATATATAACTTCCTTAAACTCAGCTGTTGCTAGGATTGTTCCTGTGACGGCAGAAATAACGACGCTTCATTCCCCTTTGCCTCCTTCCTTTCCACCCCGAAGACCACCTGCAGGCAGGTTCAGGAGATTTTGGAAATCTCATGAAATAACTAACTGCAGATAAACACACTTTAATTAAAATATGCATGATGGGGAAAAATTAATGCTAGAGCAGAAAGAATATGGACATATTGGCAGTTATGTGCTGGACAGGAAAATGAAGTGAAGACTCCTGTTGTTTCCAAAGATGACATGGAAGTGGTGACAGACTGTGAAGGGCCACGTTCTACATTCTCCTTCCATGAGAAAGCAACGGTGACCACACCGATGCTCTTATAAAATACAATTACAGCATCTTTATCCCGGCCAATGCAGATATGAACTTTTATATTCTGAAACTTATGAGCTTCGGGCAATTTGAAAGCTGTCCCTCTTGGCCATAGCAAGGCTTCCTTGCACTAAATGAGAAGAAAAAGATGCTGTCCTTCCATATGAGATAAAAATCCTATCAGAAAAGGAGAGAGAATGACTATACCTACCACTGAGAGACAGCAGACATGGAAATCTCTTAGCATGCTGAAGCTATTCCTAGGTTAGAACTAAAGAATAGTATGGACAAGCTCCACAAACCACAGCTCGAGTACACAGGGTTTAGCCACATCTATCAGATTACAGGACATTGGTCCTGAACTAGTCTTGAACCAATGATCTAATCCCATTACCAGCCCTGTGAGTCACTCAGCTCCACCAGGAGCATTTAAAGTATTTTGTATTTAATAAAAACACGCAGGAAAGGCGCGGTGGGTTTGTCATACACTCTCACTATCCCTGCAGACGTACCAACAGCGGGAAGAAGTCTCAGACCTCTCTTGCTCAAACTGAAGATGTAAGAAAAGCACAAACGACTTAAGCTGTTGGTCCTCCACTAATCCGAGCTCTAACTTTGAATTCTCTCCAGGCAAATTGGTGCTGAGAGCTTGGGTCTCACTCAAGCACTGGGATCTGACCAGACTTCCTCGTAGCTTTGAGAGACCTACAGGGGATCCGCCCCGAAGAGCATAAAACAGGAAAGCAAAAGAGAAAACACATTCTGCAGGGAATAACTAGTGCCAGCAGTTCTGGGGTCCAGTTTTACAGCTCTCTGAGTGAAATCTCATGGATTTTGTCCAAAACAAGGGATGAAGCGAGCCCACGCTGTTACTCTGTGTGTTGCAATAATTTCCTCCTTGAGCTCAGACTGTCATCTTCTGATGAGCAAACACCCCACCCATTGCAACCCAGTCTCTTGAGATACCCAGTTCAGAGGAGAACAGGCAATTTAAAGAAGGATTTCGTTATTTGAGTGAACACTAACACTACTTCATAAAATAACAGCAGAAAGAAATTTTCTGCTGTCAGAAATTTCTGGATGAATCAGTTTTAGACACTACTAGGCAATTATTTTATGTGCTAAGGCTATGCTCCATGACGGCCCTCCACGGTGGTTGTCCTGCCCCTTCCCTTCGCAGGCATTTCACGGGTACGTGGGTTTGGTGGCTGATGCTCCAGCTCTGTGCCAGGTTGGACTGTGGTAGGAGCGCTCAAACTGATGTATCCATCACACCTTCATCCTGCCCAGGCAGGGCAGGACCAGCTCCTGTTTGATGGTTCAGCTCTAAGGGGTCACTCTGACTTTTTGTTCTGCACTACGAGCTAAGCAGACAGTGTGTCCTCTGTCCTCTGAAACGGTTCCTTTGTCATTAATCACATTCAAATGTATGCCTCAGCTGCTCTCTCAAATTCTCATCCATGAACTATGAAGCAGCAGTGGTTATCTGCTGAATTAAGCAGTTCAACTAAAAGAATCATGTGTATTGTTTCCAGTCAATGGACACTATGAACAGATTTTATGTAAAATTACTGGGAATGCATGAGCCATTTTGCCAAATCCTGTGGAATTTCTTATCCCAAGCCCTGTGTAAAAAATAATTTATGTTCAGATACTGACAACTGAATCATACTCAGCATTTATACAGTGCTTTAGATATGCAAACTGCCATAAAACATTAATTAAGCAATAGATTTCCTAATGCTGAAAAAGCACCCTTACAGCAGGCTCAGTGTGTGAAACCATCAGGGCCTGCTCTCAGTGCTTAAATACTATGTACAGAACTTCACTGTACTACGAGTTTAGTTATCAGCATAGCTGTAGCACTCAATGGCTTTATACACAGGGTAAGTAGGAGCAGGAACGGTGGTTTGGTCTTTATCTACACTATACTTTTAAATGTTACTTTTGCTACTAATACATTATTTTAAAAACGAAGCAATTGTAGTAAGAACACAGTCTGTCTATTTGTAGAGTCATGGTAAATCTACAATAAAGAGAGTTTAGACAGTTTACAGGGTTTTTGTTAATGTTCCAGACAACTTTTACTCCTTTTTCACAATTTGTTTTCACCCGTGAAGCCAAGGATCACTAATATTCCAAACTTTCATTCTTCGTCTCTGTGTTGTCTTTAATTTCGCTTACAAAAACATCTGCATTGAAAATGCAGCGTTTATTTTCATCCATTTCTTTGTACAGCTTTTATTGTCACATCAGTGAAAAAAGCACTTGGATCCAGAGGCAACTTCAGAGCGTCCACCTTTTCTCTGTCCAGGAACTACGACTGATTCCCTCAAAACATTCCCTTACTGGTACAGTCTAAGTACAGTCCATACCATTAAAAAAATTATATTACCTTTGTCCTGTAGTGATCAGAAGATCAGGAATTTGAGAGCTTTAAGTAATTTTTATGCCATAATCCCACTTCTCTTTTGAAATGTCTTACATGAGTCAGCATTGCCTTCAGCCAAGTCCCCTTGCACAGGAGTCACAGAATCAATGAGGTTGGAAGAGCCCTCTGGGATCATCGAGTCCAACCATTGCCCTGACACCACCATGGCAACTAGACCAGGGCACTAAGTGCCATGTCCAGGCTTTTCTTAAACCCCTCCAGAGATGGTGACTCCACCACCTCCCTGGGCAGCCCCTTCCAATGGCTAATGACCCTTGCTGAGAAGAAATGCTTCCTAAATCCAACCTGAACCTCAGGTTAGATATTAAGGAGCCTCAATCCTTCTCTACAACTATGAAATAGTCCATACAGTGATAGTCACTATAGAACAGTAAAGTTCACAACATCCCAGATACTTCTTGTCGGAGCCTCTGCTCTTTTTCAAGGGAAGCAAAACCCAGGGTGTATTTTCTGTGGAGCACATTCATTAGCAGAACAGACCACGACTGACTCCACGTTCAGCTCTCCCCTTCTAACACAGCTTGTTCTTCTGAGATCACAGGTTTTTAGGTATTTGGTTTTGAAAAGAAAGAGAGAGAAAAGTTAATTACATGTAATTATAGCTTCTATAAGATTGCTGCTGCTGATGGGAATAAGCGGCCGTGCTACATGTACAATAAGAGAATTAGCTTTTAATGAATTTGTCACTCGGATAGCGTTTTTTTAATCATTCAGAGCAGTGATGTTTGTCACTAAAACAGCAAACCCACTTTTGTTTTCCCTGGTGGTGCCTGCTCCCTACAGACACGCGAGTGGCAAAGAAGATGCAAGGAATTTGCCCCAACTTCTGCCGTTCTCCACAAACCCAGCTAAAAATAAAGCCAGGTCTGTGCAACGAGAGGGCACCCGGCTGTGCGGAGGCACCAGTGACCGTGGTACCAAGCACAGAGCACGGCCGGGCGCGGGGGCACGCTCCCCATCACAGCTGGCACGCAGCTCATGCCTGCAGCTGCAGCGCTGTCCCTCTGCACCGTGCCTCTGGTCGGGTGATCTGATTTTGCAATAGCATCTGGTAATCTCCTTTATCAGCACGAGTGGTGAGCAGACTGAGTTTAAATGCAATCGATTTATGAATAGATGTCAATCTTCTTATGGCTGAGCTTGATGACTACGTGCTGCGAAGCAAGGCAGGCCTCCACACCAAGGCAAGGCTGTCCGACCCCCAGGGCACGCGTTTGTCAGGGCTGAGGGGCTCTGGCCGTGTTTGTCACTGCACTGCTGGGGCGGTTCCCAGCCCTACAGCCCCCAGCTGCGTCCTCCTCCCGAGATGGGATGCTGGGTTTGGTCCTCACTGATCTTACACGGCATGGCAGATGGCCACTTCGTGCTGCTGATGTTTAAACTATGGTGTTTTGTTGTTGTAACTGGTTAATTCTGTCCATTGGTCAGAAAAATCTAAGATCTGGCTGCGGCTGGCCTGAGTCAGCACCACACCTACAGAATGTCCCAGGTGTTATGTGCTCTCTGCTTCCCTCCACTCCCCAAGTCCCAGGAACGGCTTCCAGCCCTGCCCCGAGGCGTGACTCACGCTCTTGGGGTGGGATTCAGGGGCTCTAACCGCACCACCCAGGCACTGCCCTCGCTGGGCTCACACCAGGCATGAACCCGGCAGACGCAGAGCAAACACGACTCACGCGTGCTGAACACCGGTCACAGCACGCCCCGAAAGCCCTTGTCCTCCTGCTGTCCAGCCTTACCACCTGGGTGCTGGATGGTTTCGTTAAAAAAAAATCAACAAAAAAAGACTATTTCTAATTGATTTGTCACTGCAGCCATGGATGTCCCACTGAGTTTACTTTCCTGTTCCCATGAATGTATTTGTTTATATTTGCAGAAGGATTGGATCTGATGTAAATTATGAAATATGTTGTTTACTGTACAGATACCGAGGCACTAGTTAACGACAAAATCAAAACCAACTCTTATATATATATATATTTGCATTAGTCAGTCACCTCAGCGTCAGCACACCTGGCTGAACACCACAACGCTTCATTAAACAGCCTGTGAAAGCATCTGGAAGATAACAACCTGTCAGGAAACTTACATGACCAAACCACACCACAGTGTACACAGTTTCCATTTTTGTCCCTGCAGTGGCCAGACATTAGAAGTGGAAGTCAGTGGATCAGGTCTATTTTTGGCTGCAGAAAAGCTTTTCCCACATCCCCTGTTTCCAGCAAGGAAACAGTGTTGATATATTATTGTATTCAGAATAGTTATCAATAGTCTGCCCCAAAAGTGGAAGACATATCAGAAGATTTGTAATGCAGTTTGTATTTGTATTAATGCCTCGAACATCAGCAGTCCAAATCCAGACTTTGCTGATGCTGTCGGGTTGGTTGTCAGCACTCTGGGGAAGAGATTTGGAATTTTAACTGATTTTGATAAATTGGATAACTGACAAATATTTGTGCCTTGTATGCCATCTCTAATGGCATATCTAGTTTTAATTTTTAGTTTACCATTACACAAAAAGGTGTGAAGTAGCCTGCAGGCTTCACTGGGAGGGTGAAACCAAGCAAAGAACCCTGAAGTACAGATGAAGACTGAAACCCTCCGACCATCCTGACATTTTGTTTTGCTTACAGTGTTAAAACGCCACATCTGTTTCATTGACACTAAGAGATCCTCAAAGTTCACTTCTTCTTGAGCAATCAAGAACTGGCCAAAATGAACACAAGCATTAGAGTAGGATTAACTGGAATAGATCCTCAGACCTGAGATCTCGTTTGCTCTTTGCAAGTGGGACATACAAGTACAATTCAATTCTGTCCTGGGGGATATGCTTCCTGCATATAAAGTCACTTGTGTTTTTTCCCCGTTTACTACGGATTGGCTCCTGATACCACGTTACTCTACTTTCATTCAGACATAATTCCCAGGTAAGTCACAGCCCACTTGACAAAGACCCGTGGGATCTGTCTTTACGAGCCTACCGCAAGTCCCTCGCCCTTGTTAAGTGATGGATCACAAACAAAATCTGTTCACTTCTGAAGTGATTTTTAGTCTGGTCTTTCCGGTATATTTTTCCCACATGACGGGACTAGTTTGGGGTGTGTTTTACTGGTGCACCTTGAGCAGTACAGTGCCACCCATGGGGACAGTTACACTGACAAACTGCCACTGGTACTCCTGCAGAACCTTCTTACTGGGACTACTTACGACAAAATAAAGCGTACAGAAATAGATCTACATTCAAGGAGTGATATTTTATATTTGCAGTCGCAGTTGTGGACTGTGGCATGCAGAAAGGCTCACACATAACTCAGAGCAGTGGGTTTCCCCAGTGGGGCAAGGAGTCTGCCTGCCAAGAGCCAGCTGGGGACAAAGCCCTAAGGGATCCATCAGTGTCCTGACTGTGCATGATGATCGCCAGCCTTCAAACACATTCTCCAAGGGCTTGTGGTCACGTCAGCATTCCTGACTGCCCTGGCTGACAATATCGAGCATGGCTTACAGATCAAGCAGTATCACCATCATTTTGTCTTATCTGTTCGTTCTCATGAGGTCATCTGTCAACACAACAGAGGTTGTTTGGCCTGAAGTCAGGCTGGGTGGGGTTATCTGCAGAGGCCAGGTGTTGCAAGAGTCACTTTGCTCCCTCATCCACCTTAATCTGGCCCAGCAGCTGAAGGCCTGAAAGATGAAACAGTATTTAGGCTGGTGACACAATCAGCGGTCAGCCACAACGATCCCTCCAACCTTGACCAGCCGGAGACAACTAAGCTATAAGCAGCAGCCCTTTTACAACCATCAGAGAACGTGGCATTTTGCTGAAGTAGGGGACTGCAAGAGATTTGAGGGCTAGTGAGGCTGCAAATAACTTACGTCAGTCTGAGCCTATCAGGGGTCTTTGTTTTCTCTCAAAAAGCCCTTATCTCCTCTGTTGATATGTTTACCCCAAAATTACGTCAAAATACTCAAATACAAGTCTACACACATATAAAGAATAACAATCAATATTTAAACTCAAATGTTTTAAATGACCCAAGATGTAGCAAAAGAACTCTGTTGGCTACATCGGAAGAGTACATATACTATAGAGAGGACAATGTAAGTTTCAGAGCTGAAATGACACCATCCTTTCTAAAACCTTGTCTTACATATTCTTTTCAGATGACTACAGAGTGAAATTATTCAACTGGCACTGACACGGCTTTCACTGACCTGCCATGTGGTCATCATCCAGGCTGCCAAATCTGGCACGGTTTCCTCAGCTGCCATTGCCCATATGGCCACATCGCTTGCAGAGATGTGCTGACCTTGCAGTCTGCCTGCGTGTTACAAAAGAAAGCTCAATTGAGTAGGCAGTTCCTCTTGTCTAGTTTAATTTCTTTTCTCTCGCAGTCTTAAGGACTCAATCAGGGTGAGGTTGAGGGATCCGTGGCTTGCCTGGCTTCCCGAGAGCTAGACATGCTCACCTTCCTGAAGGGCCACACTGTAAATGCTTTACGAGTTTGCACCAAGTGCCTAAAAATGGGTGCATTTTTTGTGAGCTTCTGCAAGTCTAGTAATATCATCATTCCTGAAAAAATCACGTGGGGACAGATTTGGACAGAGAGCACAACATGCTTACATGGCAACTTTCTCACGTGCAGCTCTTACCACGAATACAAAGACAGGCAAAAGGCCTCGGTGGTTACCCTGTACATTTATTCAGTTTTAAAGCTTTGACTGCTCATTGATTGCTGTGTGATCCTTTTTAAACCTGGAGACACAAACTGCCACGGGTCTTTAAGTGTCCTTCAGTATTAACTGATTTGGCTCGGGAGCCTGAAGGATAAAACATGGTAACACAGGACAGAGAACAAGGAGGCAGTCAGCAAACCCGCACTGAGCTGTCAGGTCAGATGTGAATTTACACAAATGTCCCTGGAGGTTGAGTAAGTGAAGTTTTTCCATAATTCAGCTGGGTTTGTTGCAATCAATGTTCCCAACTTGGCATCTCCCCTTTGTAGCCAGTGTAAATGTTCACAGCACATAGCATCAAGTGGCAAAAAAAGGGGACTTTGGGTTTAAGTACATTCACTTTGCAAACACCTACTGTGATTTAAGGCTCAGCTTCCCCCATTCCTCTTACAACTGAATCTACACTAGAGCCTACCAGAGAGCTGGCAAAAAAAGGCAGCTGTGGACACCCTCCGTGTGGTTCAGGCAAGGTTAGCTCTGCTAGCTTTACCTGACAAAGGGCGTTTGGGCCAACCTGGCTCACTCTGCTCCGAAGGTGCCGAGAGGTGTTTTGATTAAATGACTTTCTAGGGGGAAATTCCATGCTGTCCGCTGAGAACTACAAACATCCCTACAAATGAAAACCTCTCATATGTTGTCGCTATGTTTAAATCACTTTTTCTTGTTAATGAATAAATATTTTTATTTCTCTTGTTCTGGTACACACGGGAAACAGGTTCACTTGCCTCTCCCATGTACAGGCCCCTTCCTCACACCAGTTCCACATTATCTACATAATGGCTATGGACTCACTGGTTGGTGGGTTCAGCGATCACTCCGTAATGCTCATGGGAATCACAGCCCATGAAACAGGAATGGAATACAACTCTGGCTTTACCTAGGAGATTTCCCTCCATACTCTCATGTTTTATAATGAGAACATGTTTCTCTCATTATTAGTTCAGGAAAAATCCCCAGACTTTAATAACTACCAATACTTACAACCACAATTTTACACCAAAGGCAGACTGTTCCAGTGATTGCTCACACAGAACAAGAGACCATAACGTGGTGACCTGCAAACACCACTTTCTGCTCCATTAGGACTTCTGGAAATCTCCCATCTCGCTTACGAAATATGATAAGATCACAGCTGAAAGTATTCATTCCTCACTGCCATTTGACAGAAGAGTCTGTCAGGAGAAGCTCTCTGCTTCTGGTCAGGAGATGGAGGAATTAAACAAATTAAAAGAGTGAAAACTCTCCAAATTATAACTTTTTTGATGTATCTGAACGCTACTGCCAGCAGAGTTAGTACTGCAATGGGATATAATGCCATGGGTCAATGAAGAAAATGCATTTTTCTGCAAAAGGGCTTTTGCTGCAGACAGGAAGTTTATTTTTTCAAATTAGTCACCGGTTGCACTTTGTGCTGATTATACCACTTTCATTAACATACAATAGCACTGTTTCCATGCAAGTGCTATCAAGATTACATTTATGGTTCCAAAAGCTCTTTCACTACACCTACACACAACTTGACTGCTGCACATAGTAACAGATAGTGTTCTCTCTTTTTCATATGCTTACCTAAAATCCTAACCCTCATCACCTTTCATGTAAACTGCTTCTGTAGTGAACAGAAGGGGGTTGGTAACTAATAAAGAACATAGAAATAGATCTGAACTTTGAAAATTACGCATATTTTGACTATAAACATCACATCTATGAGCGGGATATAAAAATGCGATTGAACACATTCTTTATAAAGAAAAATAAAGTGGCACTATGACACCAATTCAAGTGAGATGATACATAGTAAGTTCTGGCAGCACAGGCTATTTTTTCAATAGTGATAAGATCTCTGGCAGGACTTTAGATGGAAATAACGAACTTTTTCTTCTGTGTATGTGTCACATTTTTTTCTCTTTTTCATATTTTATTTACACCCACCAGCAGCTGCTATTATTTCTTGAAAAGTGAAACTTGGGTATTTTGCATTTGAGCACTTTTTTGCAGAGGAAAGTCACAGTGGGGCTGCCTTTCCCAGAGACACGCACACTCGCTAACACAGCCAGGCAGGAAAAGGATGACTCTGCACAAATCAGCTCCTACTCAGGAAGGAGCTGGCAAAAGGGAGACTGTTCAGCTGGTTGAGTCAGGGGAGAAACCAGCTCATGCTACTACAAACATATCCAATTACAGCACTAAGCAGTACCTTTGGCCTGAGTCACTTAGCAATTTGTCTTATCAGTTTCTTTCTGATTATCCGGGTGTTGAGCAGATGGAACAGTTTCACTTACAATAGATCTAGTCTACCCACGGAATTACCCTAATTGACTATCTCATTTAACTCCACATGTAGACATTTTGATTCTAGCGTAAGAATACCTAATGCCACTGGATTAAGATAAACAGACATCAGGCAGTCTTGTTGCAGATACGTATTCACATATAGAATTATCAGGAATAACTCAAGGTGCAGACAAGTTAATTATTATATTTAAATACTGTTGGAATGCCAGACTATTTTTGTTGAAGAATTTTGAAAGGTCTTTTGTCTCTTAAATATGAATCTTCCGTAACATAGAACGTAGGAAAACAAGTGCACTTTTATAAACAATCACATAACCTGGACACAAAAATGTCCAGCTTTTTTTTGCACAGCTTTCTGGGCAGAGCAAGAGCGCAGAATACTTTATAATTATAGCAATATATTTCATTACCTTCTGATCAGTATTTAGGGTTACTGGTATGGGAAAGGGGAAGGAAGAAGTAGGAGAAGTAAAGATAGGAGGACAGAGATCTCCAACCCCCCATTGCCAGGATGTGGACAGATTTTCAAAAGCAGTCAGCTGCTTCCACTGTTATTCTTAAAACAAGTTTATACCCACCACGCACATTTTTCTTGCTGATTTTTGGTTAAAGCTTGCCAGCAGATTTTTAGGGCGAAGGACTGAGTCTCTTGCGCAGTGCTGAATGCACCACCCCTATTCAACAGAAGCAACCCAAATTAAATAAGGAAAACTCAAGTTATTGTTTCAGAACAAGAGATGCACTGAGTGTCAGTACCAATATTAGACGCTATTGTGACAAACGTAACCAAACCACTCTTAGCTGCTATTAAAGGGGGGAGAGGCAGTTTTGTGTGGATTTTAAGATCCACACAAAATCTTAAAATTGCTATTATTTATCAAGTAGTTATTAAAACTTGCAAATACTTCAATTTTTGGGCTCAAAAGGTCATCTTCTCCTTCCCCAACCCCCACAAAGGAACCCCAAACCAACCCACAATCATCCTGCTGGTGAATCCAAAATAAAGACTTCTTTATTCACCACCGAATTAAAAATTAATTCAGGCCCAGAATTCTTGCTCAATTTCATATATCGAAAATGAATAAACACTGAAAAATTTCTCCAGATTTGTCCACTTAGTGTAATTCTGTACTTCAAACTCTTGGAGATTATTTCGTCTTAGTTTCCCTCAGTAAGTATTCTCCCTTAATTTAAGGTTTACTGCTAATACTAATGTCACATACTAACAGTATGGGAGTGATAGAATAGCATCTCTTCCCCAAATGATGCTGGATCTTCTCAGTTTAACTGTTTTATATCAGATTATGAACCAGTTAAGTCATTAAAACTTAAGTGAACTGTAACATCTACTACAGCCAGGGAACGTTTCCGATATTAGGAAGCGAAATGACTCCGTGCAGCATTCTTAGACCATGACTCCCCTCAGGATTCTCTCAGCAGCAGTGATGAATTAAGACATTCTCGGACCCTTTAGTTCTGCAGAAAATGAGGATCGATTCGCTGCTCTTTGCATGTGGCCCCAGTGGCACATAAGCAGCTAAGCAGAACCCGCAACAGAAGGGCCTGTTCTCATCACAGACCGGTGGATCTTGCAACTCAACCCACTGTTCCCATCACTTTTCTGTTCCATGGGTACAGCACAGCCTTTCTGTAAAATACTCATCCTAAATAAGCTCAGTGGCACTCATATCCCTTTGCTAGCGCTGCCCTTGGCTGGGACTTAATCCCACAGCTGTGAGTGGTTTGGCTCTGCCTCTTCAAAGGAGGAGCACCAGAGGCCCTGGTTAGAAGGTCCCCTCAGTAACACCAGAACAACTTCACCTATTTTTATAGCTCTAAATCTTGCTGTTATCAGACATCACCAAACTCTCGTAGTACTGAAATTTTAGATACCACGTGTTACTGATTTAAAGTACACTTAAGTTTAGTCTTTGCCTATAATAAGTGAAACATATTTTTGGAAAAAACCCCACACTGCTTTACAGTTCTACAATGCTGATACTTGTGCAAAGGTAACTATAGCAGAAGCAGCTGATGACTTGGTCTTTCTAAACTACGCAAAGAAATAACCTCAGCTTGTACGCGTAGTTTTATTGAATGAGCAGAGTTACTCAACACAGTAAAAGATAGTTATGTATGTAAATACTGTATGCTAAACTGCTTAGTAACCAACTTTATGCTTTTCAGGTGATTTTTACTTTGATATTTTTAAGATAATATCAAATCATCTTGAAATTGGTTTTAAAACATACTTGATTATTTTGAAAATCACACGAATACAGCCAATTCTCTGATAATTATATTTTGCCTAGTCTGGTGCATTGTAATGCTTTCATGTTGCCCAAACAGAGCTTGTTTCAGGACAATTTTCATTTATTCCTGAGAGAGTCTAAACCACGGTACCATTCATGAAGTACAACCCAGTATAATGTGCACTTCATAATTCAAAAATAATGTGCTGAACACTCTTGTGATTTATTTAACTTAAGTGTCTAAAGGGATTTTCAACATTTTCTACTCACAGATCCACTTAGCAGTCTGTAGCCATGCACAGAAAATTTATTTCTAACAAAACCAGACTCGTTTCTTTTAGTTACTTCCCACAGACCCCTTGCTATTACTTCACAGACTCCATATTTCTAAAAGCAGTACTGCAGACTGGCTGGTAACAAGAGAGATTAAATTAATAGATGTAGTAGAGGACTGGGACTCGAGAAATAATATTCCATATTTAAATTCAACAGCATAAAGATCATTTGTTACTTTGATCACGATACATTTCTTTCCTCAGAAATAGCAGCAATTAATAGCATAGTGTAGAATGAAAAAATATATAGAGTAATTTTATTCTGTCACTGAAAAATAAACCACACCACAATTCAACAGTAAATTGGGATTAAATAGACTGGATTTAAACTAACATTACAATTGTCTGGTCTTCATAAAATCCACTACCGCCATGTCAGGGGAAGTGCAATGTAAGTAATTCCTACAGAGGTGACGAAGGTAAGCAAATCCACGCTGTACCCAGAACCTCAGAGCAGCATAAGCAAAGCTCATCAGCAGAACCAGAAAGTAAAATACTTTTGCAGTGATACTGTGGCCTTTCAACCAATTCTTACAGCTATTTTTGAAGATAACTTTGCTGGCTGGTGCCTGGTTTTGGCTGGCTTACATAGAGGTGGGAGTACCCTGTCAGCAGTGATGTGCTAACTCTGCCTCCGGAGTCCTTCTAGAAGGGGGAATCAGAGGGACAGCAAACCCAGACATGGGAGGAGGTGGGGAAAGGACTTGAAAGCCTCACAGCGAGCTCAGTTATTTTGTTTCCAAAACCAACATCCACACATGTCTACACATGAGTTGAGTAGTCATTTAGAGGAAACTCATTGATGGAACAGAAGGTTAGAAGTACTCATAGAGGTCATCTTCACTTTTTCAAAGAAAGAACTGCAGTACTACTCTGGAAAAAAGCTGGCCTACAGGTTTGGCACAAGTTACGGGTAATGTGGTTAGCAGGCAGAGTCTAGAACAGAGATACAGCCAAAGCCCAGCCCTCGGGACCCAGTATAAAATAAAATACCTGATCAATCTCCAGACTGATCTGTACAGCACCTTGAACTAGCTTAGGATCAGCTGGCAAATGTCACAGGTGAGTGAGAAGACTGTGCACCTGGGAGAAACCAGGTGGAGGCCTGGCAGAGCAGCATCCCACCCAGGGACCCTCAACTAGCAGGGACAGGGCATGTCTACACCTACGGACTGAATATGGAGAGTGCCGGGTTTCAGATAGGTGATATATGTAAGAAAGCTGTGGCCCAGCATTTCAATTCCACCCAAAGGGAACGTGCCATCTTTTATTCAAAGTCACAGCAAGACGCAGGGGCAGGTGTTTTCAGCAGAAACAGTTTAAACTGTTGCCCGCTCCACAGCAGGGCTGGTGGAACGCACCTTTTGTGTTCCTCAGGAGAGGCTTCATCTGCAAAGACTTACACCAGCACTAGCAGAGGGGTTTAGTTTAAGCTCCTGAAGACAGAGGATCACCAGAGATGAGGTACTCACCAGAGGATCAGTGGAAATGCAGCACTTGCCAGATGACCACGGAGATGCAGCACAGTCAGATCCAGCAGAGTGAATCCCCACAGTGAATTCTGGAAAAATAATTTAAGTAGGATTTAGTCTCTGGGAAAAATGTTCAGTAACAACAGAACACTGCTTACCAAACTTGTTTCAAATCCTTGTGTCTACAACGGCCTGTTTCCCCAAGTACTGTCTTTAAATTAGGGTTGTAAACAAGAAGGTGGGGTAGAAAGGACCTGCGTGCCACAACTACTTGAACAAATACCGAGAACAGTACAGAGCTGGGTGGGATATAAAAGCGAAGGCTGGAGGGTGCCAAAACAACTAATGATATTTTCTTGAAAGGAATGTCTGATTGATAGAGAGCCCAAGGAATGACTTCTACAAACAGTGGCGAACAGCCAGCTCCCATGAGTCAACCCCACCAGGCTAAATCGCTGTTCGCAGGCCACGAAGTGCAAACAGCATCAACATCTGGCAATTGCCACATCCCCAGCCTGAAAGATCAGCCGGTCCCGACTTCAGAGGGACAGGGAGAACACAGCGGGGTGTCCGGGAAGGGGCTTCTGCCATGGCCAGGGCCCCCCCTCAGGGGCTGCCCCAGCTGGGAGGGGGAGGCAGGGCCCAGCCAGCTCCAGCCGCCTCTCCCGAGGATCGCGGGGGGCGAGGCAGCCTTTCCCCCCAGGGACGGTTCTCCCCAACAGGGAGCGGGCACCTTCAGCCTCCGGAGCCAGCAGGGCCGAGAGAGCGGCTGGGGAGCTCAGGGGGCTGCCCAGGGAGCCCAGCGCCCGGCCGGCCCCTGAGCGGGCGGCCCCGGGGGGCGGGAGGCCTCGCAGCGGCCCGGGCGCGGGCCCTGGCGCCGGCTGTCAGGGCGTCTCGTCCCCTGGTGAGGGCCGATAGGGGCGGGAGCGCCCGCGGTGAGGAGACACCCGGGCCGTGCCCCCCGCCGATAAGGGGGCACGGGGACCCGGGGAGGGGGCAGCGCGGCCCTGCCCGCGCCGGGTGGGCCCACCCCGCTCCCGAGGGGACCCCGCCATGCCCTGGGGTGGCCGGAGCGGGGGTACACGCGCCGAGCCCGCCCCGCTCCGCTCCCGCCGGGCGGCGGCGGGGCCTGACGAGCGGGGCGGGGCGGGGCGCTGCGCGCGCGGCTCCCCGCCGCCGGGAAGCCAATGGGGGCGGGCGGCGGCGGCGGGCCGGAGCCAATGGGCCGGGGCGGGCCGCGGGGCGCCATGGGCCGGGGCGGGCCGCGGGGGGCCATGGGCCGCGGCAGCGCCGTCCCGCCGCGGGGCCGGGGCCGGGGCCGGGGCCGGTAGCGGCAGCGCAGCCCTTGGCCTCCGCCGCGGCCCCGCGCAGAGCCCGCTGCCCAGCGCCCGCTCCCGGGGCGCCGCGCTACCCGGCGACGGGGCCGGCCCGGCGCGGCTCCGTGAGGCGCGGCCGCTCCTTCCCCGCCCCGGCGGGCCCCGCGCGGCGCCAGTGAGCGCCCGGCGCGGCGTGCGCGCCCCTCCCTCCCGCCTCGCCGCCCTCCCTCTCCCCGCCCGCCGCGAGGGAGGGAGGGAAGCGGCAGCCCCGAGCGGGAGGCGAGGGAGGCGGCGCGCCGGGAGCCATGCGGGAGTACAAGGTGGTGGTGCTGGGCTCGGGCGGCGTGGGCAAGTCCGCCCTCACCGTCCAGTTCGTGACGGGCTCGTTCATCGAGAAGTATGACCCCACCATCGAGGACTTCTACCGCAAGGAGATCGAGGTGGACTCCTCGCCGTCGGTGCTGGAGATCCTGGACACGGCGGGCACCGAGCAGTTCGCCTCCATGCGGGACCTCTACATCAAGAACGGGCAGGGCTTCATCCTGGTCTACAGCCTGGTGAACCAGCAGAGCTTCCAGGACATCAAGCCCATGCGGGACCAGATCATCCGGGTGAAGAGGTACGAGAGGGTGCCCATGATCCTGGTGGGCAACAAGGTGGACCTGGAGGGCGAGCGGGAGGTCTCCTTCGGGGAGGGCAAAGCCCTGGCCGAGGAGTGGAGCTGCCCCTTCATGGAGACCTCGGCCAAAAACAAAGCCTCGGTGGACGAGCTCTTCGCCGAGATCGTCAGGCAGATGAACTACGCCTCGCAGCCCAACGGGGACGAGCAGTGCTGCTCCTCCTGCGCCATCCTCTGAGGGCGGCGGCGGGCCGGGGCTGTGTGCGGGGACCCGGCGGGGGCGGCGGGCAGCGGAGGCGGGAGCCGCGGGGCGGCCGCGCTGTCCCCGGCAGCCGCCGGAAACAAACACACACGAAAAAAAAAGAAAAAACAAACAAAAATCGGGGGAAAAAAAAAAAAATCGTGTTGGAAATGTGGCTTTTTTTCGGCATGTACGTTTCGTCCCGTCTTGGTCGTTGCATATTTCCTGTCAGAGTCTGCCGCGGGCACGGCGGAGGAGCGGTCCCTGCCCGCCGGGGGAGCCCTGGCCCGGGGGAGCCCTGACCCGGGGGAGCCCTGGCCCCGGGGGAGCCCTGACCCGGGAGAGCCCGGCCCCGGGGGAGCCCGGCCCCGGGGAGCCCGGCCCCACGGCCACGCGTGGAGCGCCCGCCCCGAGGATCTCTATGCAAAGCTGGGTGGCTGTGCCGGGGCGTCCAGCCTGGAGAATTGCACATCTGAACTGGGACTTTAACTTAAAACACTGATGCCAATACAGTGTGGGGTGCCAGAACGTGTCTGCTGATGATCCGTGAAATAATTTTCTATTTTGTTTACCTGCTGTATCGGATGGGAGTTTGCAGGAGAGTGGTAGCGTGTTGTTTTTTTTTCCTGTTTTGGTTTTGTTTTTAAATCAGCTGTGAAAATGTTACAAATCTGCACAATTTTTTAGGCGTGCGTGTGTGTGTGATTTCGTTTTTATTTTAATTTTTCTTTGGCGGGGGGGAGCGGTGGTGGTTTTTGTTCCGAGGGTTTTTCTTTTTTTAGGTTGGCAATAACTGATTTTGATGACTAGCTCTCTAAAGTGCAAAGACTTCCTACATGTGATGCAGGGCCAACAGCAGCCCTGTGTCTATAGAGTGCCTTCAAAACTCAGCTGTTCCAGCCGGTGCCAACCTGTGAAAGCTCCACAGAATCCCATTATCTGCTACTCCAAAAACTACTTAACAGTTTCCTTGCAGTAATCGTACTGAACGAGGACAAAAGGGCCTATTGTTAGTGGAATTTATTTCTTATTTCCATCTGAGCCTTTTAACTGTAATTTCCACGTCTTGCAAGTTTGGGCTTCATTTACTTCAAATTTACAAGAATTTAGCCTTTTGGGATTTTGGGGGGGTGGGCTTTTTTTTAATTTTTTTTCCTTTTGCATTTGTTTTGGGATGTACCTCCAGCCAGCAAAGAAGGAAATCTTGTCATTGTGATGTACCAAGAAAATTCTAACAACTGTCATTTTACTTCCAGACATGCGTTTAAGAGGTGTCTATCCGTTTTAAGAATTTTAATACAAATGCTGTTTTTTAGAAAACAACTTTGTGCGCTTCTATGTATCACGTGAAACACTAACTTTCCCATAAGCTGTTAGTTGTGATTTATATCTTAATAGAAGTCAAATGCGTGGTGGGGGCACTCGATTTAGCTAAGGAGTGTGTTTAAACAAAAAAAAAAAAGGCAAACCACGAGATTGCTATTTTACCTAATATTTAGTCATTTTTAATACAGTTTTTCATTTGTGTTTAGGTCCTGACCCTATGTGATGCCAGCATACGAGTGGAACGCTGTGTTCAGTAGACAGCTCTAGGAAGGTAGCGTGGCTTTAATGCAAGGCCGTGTAAGGGTAGGCCTTTATTCCTTGCTGGTTTATTGAGGTTTATTGAGGTAAAATTCTAAAGGTCGATTATTTATAAAATTTAACCTTTTAATCTCATTGCATTATAACTCTTTAAAATTATGCATGAGACCATTATTTCTTTCCTGGTTTGCAGAGGGGTTGGGGAGGGAGCAGACCTGTACCTTCTGTCATTTGGAAGATGCGGGGAGTTTGTTTACCTCCGTTATCTTCCTCTCTTAGCCCCTTCTGTAAAGATTAGCACACAAAACCTGCAATTATTTTTTTTTCCTTTTTTTCTCCAACCCCCCTCCACCCCAATCCCAAGAAGACTTGAAATTATCCTGCCACATGAAAGCAAAAGTTGAGCAATGATGTGTAAAGGTGTTTTGAATCAGGCCAACTCAAAACTAACTGCCATGATTCCTACCATGAATCTCATAATTTCTTCTGTTTTACGTAGGAAAACTTTCTGCCTCAGCACTGGAAGAAGAGTGTTTAGTATTAGTTTAATTCTATGTATTGAAATCTCAGTGATTGAAATTAAAATTATAATCTTGTGTTTTAGTTGAAAATTTGATACTTATTTTAGCAACATCCAGTATCTACTGAAAATTTGGAAAAGATTATATACTTAAGTATTGAAACTGTATCTTCTCCTGAGTTACATGTATCTTTCAAAACAGCAAGGGCCTGTCCTGATACAATCAGTCGGGTTGTAGCGGTCAGACTGATACAATCACAGTTAAAAACAGAGGGTTGGTGAGGGCAACGCTCGTGATGGTCCTGCAACTGCTGCTTGGGACCGTCATGTAACAGATCCAGCCCCCCATTTTTAAGTGAAAGCTGAAAACCTGTTTGCAGTTATCTTCCAGAAATTTCTGAAAATGAATTAGGAGCCAGCTCCTCAAGGACTCCCATGTTAGAAGGGCAGGGAATAATGCTTAAAAATAGTAGGGGTTTCTTTTAACAAAAATACTGCATTGAAAACTAAAAAAGCTTGACTGACACAGTGTCTGCAGTTTAAAAAACTTCATGTCTGAAGTTTAAAACAAAAGCTGTAAATTTACATCTCAGCTATTGCTATGGTTCAATTTGCCTTAAATTCAGTGGGATTATACAGTTTTTAGCACCCAACAGGCCTTGCTCTAGATCAGTGTGTTGAAAGCAACTTGTTCCACTTAATAAAAGCAGGTATTTATTCTGTTCTCCCCAGCAGATAGCAGATTCTTCATGTTTTGTAGTGCCTCCCGTTTCCCTGCTGCCTGTGTTGTGATTGAGGAATGGTGCAAAAATGGGTGTTAGTAGCACGCAGGGGCACATAAAGTCCAGTTTTTCTCAGCCTAGTAAATTCTGGGTTATGCTGGGCTTTTTTGTAGATACATTCTAGTTCTTGCCAAAACGGTGTGTTCATTAAACAGTGAAGGATTTGAGAAAACACAGCATGGGTCTAATCAAAGTTTTGAATGTATTTAGATGTTCAATGTTCTCTATGACTTGGTGAGGACAGTACAAAAAGTAGAGCTCAGTAGTCTGATCTTCCAAGTGCTCTGAAGTGTTTTGGTGCTTGTTAAACATAGGCCTTGTCTATAAAGTAGAAAAAAGTCATACTGCTTTAACTTGACTGGATAATGAAAGCTATATTAGCTTCTACACTTGAGGAAAATGTTGTATCAATATAAAGGTACTCTTTTATTCCTTTTCCCTGCGGGAATATGTTATACCCGTGTCAATACGAAGGTGGTATATAGCTCTTTTCACAGTGAGAACTGCAAATATTTAATTGATTTGGAAGAAAAATGATGTTCCCAGCCAAAATACTTCCTGACAGTGCAAAACTTGTGTAACCAAGGCCTTAGTTTAAGGCTGGTCTTATGGCCACATATTTTGCTGTACATAATGATTGTATTTTTAAAACTCCAAGCTTGTTCTGTTGCAAGAAAGCGTGTCTCTGAAATCCCAGTCTCTGTGATTGTAACCGTGCAGTATTCTCGAC
The DNA here is from genome assembly GCF_013368605.1 of Nyctibius grandis. Classification (NCBI taxonomy): domain Eukaryota; kingdom Metazoa; phylum Chordata; class Aves; order Nyctibiiformes; family Nyctibiidae; genus Nyctibius; species Nyctibius grandis. The sequence goes on from NC_090665.1 coordinate 840,048, forward strand.
CTCGTTGTCAATACAAGTGTGGTTCTTCTCAACACGATGCTCAGGCTTTGTTGATGCTTACGGTTCTGGATGTTGACTTCTGTGGCTGTGGGATTCCCGACGGTTCTGCTTCTCTCAAAAGAATGTACGGCAAGTTTTTTGCAAAGGGCATTTTAAATAAAGGGCAACCGGCTCTTTATCGCTTCTTCATTTGGATGCTCATTGCGTGCAGGTGGTGTTAAGTATCAGATTTCCTTGAGGAGTGGCAAAATGCAGAAACTTCCATTTTCTTTAAAAATTTTGTATGAAAAGGAGTGGCATGTGCGTTCCCTTGAATCTTCTCCCATTCCAATTAATGGACAACTCCCACGACTGTAGATGGAAGATGGCTGGAGCCCTCCTGCTGTTATCTCCAGGTTTGTATAGCGGGCAACCCAGACGCTCTTCTTGATTGACCTTCACTGTATCTTTGGGAACTGTTATTTGGAGCGCCCATTCACGTTCTGGTGAGATATGAGATTGCTGTAGAAGCAAGTATGTGTATGAGCTCTGTTCAAAGGCAAAATGGTTTTAAATAATGATCTTCATAGCTTATAGCCTGCTCTTACAGTGTTTGTAGCCTCACGCAAAATGTGTGTGTAAAAAAGATTCTCCTTCCTATCACACTGTTACAGGATGATGTTCTAGAATCTCATTTTTGTAGGAATCCAACATCTGCCCAACTTCTAAAACTTTATTTGGTAAACGTGTGCATGGCAGATGAGAGTGATTCGACAGCAGATTTTTAGTTCAAGCAGCTGAAGATATTCAAGTGAGTTATCGTGATGAGAAATGGAGTGGAAGTGCCTTGCTCGGAGTGGGTGTGTTGGGTTTGGGTTTCTTTGTTGTTGTTTAATTTGAGTAGACTAAGGGTTTGTTAGTCTGTAATTGAGAATCTCACTGTATCTCCCCAGTAAGAGTCATTGTGTGTGTGTATTCTCACTTCACTGGCGTTGGAATTGAAATTCTTGCCCTTACCACAGATGATCTCAACCTCTGTGATCTCACGTCTGCGTTCAGTCAGTATCACGCTGAAGAAAACGCCCAGTGGAACCTGGACTGGCTGACCGATAATGGGCTAGAGCAGAGAGGTTTACGTGCAGAAAGTTTCAGAACAGCCATTAAAATTTCCCTATAGCTATTTTAAATGTTTGGAACAGCATGACTGCTGTAATACACATCAGGTGCTGCTTTAATGCCGTTGGTGCTAGAGCATAGCGATTCAGTAGATGGCATATTGTGCATGAAGCAAATACTATTCGTAAATACTTAATCTGCAATATCTAACAAGGTCTGGGGTCCTATTTAAAACACCATAAAATTAGAAGTCAGTTAACCAGAACTTATAAGGTGTTTGAGTAAGTCTTAAAATATTGGAAGCAGCTGTTCTGTGATGACTTTCTGTTATTTTGGCAGTCTCTGGGTCTGGATGTTTGGGCAAAGAGGTGACGAAGTGATCAAGGATCCATAGCTTTGTTTTGGGAATCCTTGACAAAGAGGTATTTTTGGGAAGATGGTGTCTGACATGTAACTTCAGCTTTAATGATTTAAAACCCGTTTATTTCTACAGAGTACTTTAAGGGAACATTATAAAAAGTGCATAGTTCATAAATCTGATGTTCAGGTAACAGACAGACCCCAGACGTTTCTCCTCTGCTTGATGGACTGATTACATTGTGCAGGAAATGCTGCAGCAACTAACCTGATCAGAATGACATCGCTAAATTTTTTTGCCTTTTGATATAGTCGTGTTATCCTGCTGTATTGTGATGCTAGGGTGAGATGGGATGTCGTACAATACCAGCTACTAGGAAGAAAATTAAGTCTATCCCACCCAAAACCAGGACAAAAACTAATCTGAAATGGAAGTTAGGTTTTTTTGCTTTTAATTGGGTATTGAAAAAGGTACAGGACAGCATTTGTATTGGTATTCCCTTACCAGTTTCTCATTTATGGGTATATTAATCTAATGCTTTGTTTCTGCAGTGTTAGTACCGTTATCCCAATGTAAACAATTAGGATGAATACTTACACATTCAAGTTACTTTGTTGGAATTGCAGGTAAGGCAGTGAGCACTGAGCCACAGTAGGATATTTGCATTTGCTGTTATTTGTAGGCGAGATATTCAGGTGTGGAGCCTGATGTGGGTGTCTGAAAGAAGTTTTGTTTTAGCTGTTAGAAGTGCTCCACCTAAAAGTGTTCCCGAAAACCACGACTGCTGATACTGAAAGTATGCAGTAAGGATTCTGTCACTTAACAGTATGGGACTTTTTTTCCTCTAAGACAGACCTAAATATTGGAAGCAAGTTTTTGAATGTTAAGTGTCTAGCAGAAATCTTGGTTTAACCAAGCCTTATGCTTAAATCAGAAAAGATACTTAAAAGCCCTCTGAGTTGGAGGTATGGTACTTGAATGATTTCCCAGAACTATCTTTGTGATTTTTCATCGACCTTGTTTTTTTAAATATTCTAAGATTTATTTATTATTGTGATAGCTATCACTAGCTAGAGGATGTCTTTAAATATGATTTATTATTTATATTAACTTAGTCCTATAAATATCTCCATGTTGTAGGGACTGATAGACACAGTAGGTGTGAAGTTAAGGTCTGTTTACTTACTGAAGGCCTCACCAGAGGTAAAGAATCAAAAGATCCAGGCTTCTGTTTTCAAAAATGATGATGCAAATAAGAATGCTTGATGTAACTTTTTGAAATTACAGATGACTTCTCATTGCTCAGGAGAACAGAGAGTCTTAGACAGGAGGTGGTTATCCGTTCCCTTCACTGCTCCATGACTAGCTGTGCCATGGCATTTTTTTGCCTATAGTGAGAAGTGTCCACGATATTCAGTGTGTTAAACAACGCACCTCCCACGCATTTCCATGAGAAAGATCTGAGTGATGAAGAAGCAGCAGCGTAGGGCTGGTGAAATACTGGCTGGTAGGACAGGAACCTGCGAGGGAGGGCTGTGTTTTGGTCGGAGGTGTGTGGCTGGAGGCAGGACACACGTTGCCAGGTTTGCTGAAGGCCAGGGGTGATGTGTGTGGAGGGTAGGAAGCGGGATGTCCTGCTGGGGCAGGGGCGGGGCGGGAGGGGATTGAATTTTTCTAATCACCAAAATCTCTTTTAAACTGTGTGGAGCCTTATAATGACGATGGTTACAGCATGACTCAAGGTAGTTGGGAGCCATAGGTATTTAAGGGTGAGATTAGTGATAATTTTATTCCTTGAATGAACTACAGTGATATTACGTACCTCAGTTTAGTACTGGGAGTTTGCTGCCAAGTTTACTTGATGATTAACAAAGTTAAGATGAAAGCATGCTAACAAAGTACTTGCCTAATTAAGTTTCTAGTGTTTGAGATCTTGATTTCCCTTCCTTTTGGAGTACTCTGCTGTTCCAGGTTGGCTATTTTCTGCTGGGTTTCTTGTTTCAAATGTTATGTTTGCTTTAGCGTGGGTTTTGCTTTCTCTTTGGTTGTTGGATCCTTTGTTTTTCCTTTAATTAAAGGAAAAAATAGAGAGGAGATTCACATTTGAATTACTGTATAGCACAGGCTGCCTCGTTTCCAGAAATACATGCCATGCACTCCACGTATTTTTGCAATAAAAACAAGTGAAGGAGCACACTGTATGTTTAAGGTATTTCCAAGCCTGAACTCTCAGCAGAGAAACAGCTTGGAAAAGCTTATTTACCAAAGAACTGGGTCAGCCTGGGAGTGAGTTAGTGTTCACAGATACTCAGCTATTTACTCACTTATAGCATTACTACAGCCTCTGTAGTGAGAGGGAAAGTTACAGATTCTGAGCATAAATATTTATGCATACATACAAAGTTGTATCTGGTATCTACAATCTGGGAAACATCCACATTTTTCTACTCTTAGCGTAGAAAATCAGGAATTGGGTGCCTGCACTTACTGGATGTCAGACCAGTAGTGAGGAAACTTAGGTACGTATTTATTTAGCCAATTATAAGCACCTAAAAAGAGTTTTCGTGATTCTTTTCAAGCATTTTCGATGTGGCACAGATTAATTTTCAGCATTGCTAAGCCAGAAGATCCCTGTGGTTACTGAACGTGTGCGATGTGCAGCCTTTCAGCAGAGGCAGGGGCAGCAACCTGTCGAACACGTCTGAATTGCTTGTGGTCCATGCTGTCTGTGGATTAAAATTGTAGCTTGTGTCTTACCTCTGCGTTTCCTGTGGTAAGGAGATGGAAACCAAACCTGTCTAGACTGAAATACTGCGAGTTCAAGGAGAAATATTCTTGGGTTCTTTACAGATGTTATGATAGATGGGAGTTGCTCCGCACATCTGGTCGCAGCTTGCTTCAGGTGTTGGTAAGACACTGACTTTATCATCGCTCAGGGTTTTTCAGCACTTGGAGCAGTTAACGAAAATTAATTGATGGGTAATGAGTTCATTTGGCAAGTGTGGTTGTGCATACTGACATGAAGACACAAACTGTATTATTCTAGGACGTAAACAAACTCTACACAAATGTGTGAGGTATCCTAACTGCCTACAACAGAATTTTTAATATAGCTTCGTCACTGAAGTTGTATCTGTGTACTGACACTGTTGTGAGTCTGAATGTGACTGACTCTTCCATTCTGTAAACGTGTGCATGCTGAATTCCCTGTTCTTGTGTAACCCTGCTGAAATCAGAGCCTTAGTTAAGCAAATGAAAGCAGAATTTAACCTCAGTCTGCATTTTAAATATTTCATGTGCACCTGGTAGTGTGATCTTTATCCTTTTTGAAAGTTGTAATTTCATTTAAAACAAAAGCCTTCCCCTGTGCCTTTAGGTGGATTTTCAGATGTCTAAAATGTAAACTATTTTTTTTTCTTTTCTATGAGTGTTTCTTATCATGAGGTGATGCTGGGTTTATGTGAATTGTGAATGAAATGGCAATAGCTCTATATAATTTTTTTTTTATTTTATACAGTTGTTTCTTCTCATTCTGTCGGCAGTTTATAATATGTTATATTTTAGTATCAGTAAGGTTTGTTCATACTCATAATTCACAGCCATTACACTACCTTTTATCCTTGTGGTGTTACCTAATGATGTGATGTGCAGGAGAGCACCGATGCTGCCCGCTGGCTGAGCGGGAGGCTGGGGCCCTTGCAGTGTAAGACCCCTCCGAGATCGAGTTTGCGTTTAACACATTTTTCTTGGGAAAACACTTTTCCCTGTGCTGCCCAAAGGATGTTGAGACAGGCTTACAGGCACAGGGGTTTATTTGCATGGCTGATGGCATCCATTCACTGTGACAGTAAAAGTTCCTTTTGGTGACAATTTGAAGAAGAAAAAGAAAAAAGAAAAAAAGAGGGAGGGGAAAGCTGAGATAAGGTAGAAAACTTGTGCTTAGTGTCCAGCCAGGAAGAGGAGCACCTTGGGTTCTTCTCAGATATGGGTCCTGCTCTGGGCATGCTCTCCCGTGCAAAAGCAGTCCCTGGCAGGGCTGTGTGGTTTTCCAGGACCCGCTTGGACACTCAGCAGGTTGCTCCTGTTCCTGATGCTCCCAGTGCTGGTCGGAGCACGCCTTGGTCAGGCGCAGGGGTTGTCAGCTGGCTGGGGGTTGAGCTTTGTGCATGCTTGGCCGTGCAAACGATGTCCACGATATCTCAGAGCAAGGAGGGAGGTTGCATCCGAAGTGCCCTTCCCTGCAGCTGCTCGATGCTGTATCAAGAGCATAAGCTCGATGAAGCTGTCACTTCTTTTTTCTTTTTTTTTATTGTACAGCAGATGCCAAGAGCTACATAAGCCACTGAACTATGTCAGAACTGGAGGGAGAACAAAGGTGCCCTGAGCTTGCCTTTCCCTCCTGCCCTTCTGCCTTCTCTGCATTCAGAAACAGATGAACTTCTGAGCCTGGGAGCCTGTGGGTCACTGCGGGGGCGTGTGGTCCACGTATCAGAAAACAGGTATATTCTGAAATGGGGAAAAAAGAGATTGCAGCTCTGTACTGCAGGAAGCAAGGCTTTGGCTCAGTACTACACTGAGAAACTTTGAAAAGAGAAGCATGAGTTCCTTTGGGTGGCCCCACCTTCCATGCTTTGAAGAAAAATGGAAAAATTTCTCTCTCGGATCCAAAGGTTAGATGTAAAACATATGATCTGAGTAGGCTCGAAATTGAATCAGTTTGAAACTGTTACAGTTTTTATTCACTTGAAACTGGGTCAATTTCAAATCAATCTCTGAAAGATTAAACGCACTTACTTCAAAAAGGGTTTTTGTGGTGATCCATCACAGCACTCATAAAATTAACAAAATTTGATCCAATGGAGTGTTGAAAAAGGGAATATTTCACTCCTGTGTTAGTGTGGTAACAGGGTGCATACTCAGCTGTGGCTCCACCTTTCTTTCAAGGGCAGGTGTTATTTTTAAGCCTAGTAACTGTCCTTTTGGAAAAAGAAAATACTTTTTTAAAACCCTCAGGAAAGGTTCAATCTGAAGAATAGCGATAGCAGGACTCAGGGAGGATTATGATAACTTAATTCAATAACCAATGCAAAACAGGTTATATACCTCTGTATAAGAAGAAAAATGTTTGAAGGTCTCAGCACACTTCACTGTTCTTGGCTTCCTCACCTCTTCCCTTTAACACGCATGTACTTCTGCTTCCTCCCATCCTACCCCAACAGAAAAAAAAGTGGTTAAACTCACATTTGGGGGTGCTAAGAAGGAAGCGCACGTTACCGTGTCTGAATTTGGAGCAGGTGAGTGCTCTGTTCAGCTGCAGCCCCCCTCGGCTCCCCCCTGCCTGCCCCAGGGAGATGGGTGGCTGCAGAAGGTTCTGCGTTGCCCAACGCCTCCAGCACCCCAGGGCAGAGCGTCGTCTTCTTCCTCGGCATAATGGAAAGCGCAGCGAAGGCTGCAGCACTAAATGACGAGCTCAAGAGGTTTACACAAAGGTTATAAATAATTTAAATTTCCAATCATGGGTTGTTCCAGTCACTGCTAATTTCACTGGGCGTAGAGCAGGCGCCACGTGACAGCAGCTCTGCCTTGATTTGAAAAAATAGTGTAGCTGATGAATTGAAGTGCCCTCCCTGTGAGTACGGCGTGGGACGTGCAGTCTTTGAGCTCTGTGCAACAGTAACGGAACTTGCAGTCTCTAATTTTAAGCAATAAACACTGATTAATGCTCCGAGTCTAAGGGTTTTAAAAGTAAAATGGTTTGTTCTGGTTAAAAGCAGTCACCACGCTACTGACTTCCCTTTATCTGTTAAAAGGTTTATGTTTATTGAATTATTTGGAGCATAAAGCTAAATAAATTTATAGACTTATTGTTTACAGGCTACTATTTATTGATCAGGCATCTTAAATACCTGCATCTCTGAGGTAGCAGAAGTGGTGCTGTTGCTCTGCACGTGGGTCTCATGCCTTTGTGCCAGCAGGTTTCCCAAAGGCAATGTCCTTTGGCCGTGTGTTTCTCAGCCACACTCATTTCCTAAGATGTTTTAGGAGTTGGCATTTGTTCTACCCTGTTATGGAGAAACATAAAACTGTCTGGCGTTCCAAAGCCCGTTTGTGGAAAAAACTCAGAGTGAACATACATTTATTTATTTTTTTTTTAAACTTAGGTCACTGTCTACTCCAAGTTGTATCTTGGTGTTTACTTCGATTATATGTATTTGACCATAGTTTACTTCTGTCAAGCATATTTGTTCTGGGATTAAGGCCAGGACAGAAATTCGAGGAACTGAAGATACTGGAATAAGCTGCCCCTTTCTGCTCAGCTCCAGCTTTGGTGATGTGTTTAATTGAAGCGACTGGCAGAATCTCAGACCCGTGTGCTCCACTGAAGAAAGCACAGGCTTCAGCACAGGAGTTTCGCCGTGTCTCCAGGGCACCTTTTATTGCCTTCAGGTCTCCTAACAACCATTTCTGTCCAATGTTTCCTTTTCTTAGTAGTAATGATGATAATAATCTCACTTTGTCAGAATTAGTCTTGGCATCATTTTTAAGGCCTTTAAAAACTTCCCCATCGAATTTGGTGGTGTAAGATAATTAGGAAGAATTTCTTCTCAGCAAGGGTCAGTAGCCATTGGAAGGGGCTGCCCAGGGAGGTGGTGGAGTCACCATCTCTGGAGGGGTTTCAGAAAGGACTGGACATGGCACTTAGTGCCCTGGTCTAGTTGACATGGTGGTGTCAGGGCAACGGTTGGACTTGATCCCTGAGGTCTCTTCCAAGCTGGTTGATTCTGTGATTCTGTGACTCTACTCTAGGTGAAGGTCACCTAAGGAATGTGAAAAGTCCTCCATGTCCCTGTCCTTACAAAACGGACAGGGTCAGCACCCTCTCCACTGGTGGTGTGGAGCCTTTTTGTCTGTATTGGGATAGATGGCAAACATTTTCAAGGCACCTTTTTCAAGAAAAGTGTGAAACAAATAAGTCCAAGCTCCTGTCACACCTTGCAGTGCCTGCCTGCCTCCAGAACCCCAGCTGGAGCCCAGACCTTTCCCCAGGGCTCACCTCCAAGCTGTCCCTCTCTCGGGCGCATCTGGGCGAGTAACACACCCAGCAGCCGTGTGTAATCAGCCAAGTTTTATCTATTTACAGGGTTTAAGTGTTACTGTATAAATCAATATTTCAGATATTCAGAAATATCTTGTGTGTATCAATATTTTTAAACGATGTAGCGTAGTGTAGTTATTTAGTGTTAATTAGTATTATTTTGTATAGGGCTTTTTGTCCTCTTCTGAGTTACCACCTACCTGCACTGTCTCACGCTTCTGTACCACCAGCACAGAAATCTCCAGACTGGTAAATAAGGGCTTTCAGTCCTGCAGTACAATCCTGGTACGCTGCTTCAGGGAGCGGTTTTCTCTCTGCATAGAATTTGCCGTTTCTGAAATGGATGGTTTCTTTCACACACGGCTGGGCAGGCAATTTATGTGCTGATCACCATAGAAACCTGCAGATACATCCCTTGGTCAAACTGTTTCCATGCTCTGTCAGCGAGCTGGCATCGGAAAATGCAAATTAGGGGCGTGAGAGGGGATTGGTGAAATTGTTGCCTTTTTTCTTTATTTTTACTAATGCTAATCTTTATTCTAAGCCGCCCGTATTCCTTTTTTACCTCAAACTCAGGCTCTCTCCTTAATAATCTTTTTTGTCAAGTTGCACCGGCTTTTCTGGGCGGTTGCTGCCGTCCCTGCTGTCTGCCCGGGGTGAGGCTTTTGTTGTAGACCTCCTTCGAGCCACGGAAGGGGGTTGGTCTTTCTCAGGTCCGTGCAGACCTCCTGGGCAGCAGGGTCTTTCCCAGCACCTCGGAGGGTCCTGGATCCACCAGCACCTCTCCTGCATGGTGGGGCTGGTGAATTTTTATAGCTTATCTCATTCATAAATTGGCTGCATAGGATTGCAGGTAATTTCCTTACTGAACAATAACATTTTAATGCCATGCTATTGATAGTTGCAGCAATGAATGATTCTTGGGAATATTGAAAAAGGGGTTGATTTTCTTAAAAAAAAAATGAAAAGGCGAAGGAAAGGCTGATTTATACTTGCATAGAGTAGATAAATAGCCCAGGTATTTGCAATTACAGCTGGCCTGCAAATTAGCACTGAGAGATTTTAATTGCAGCTCACCCTGGATGCGTGGAGGTGAAAGAATCCAATTACAACGTGTTATGGGTATTTCAGAGGGCTCAGTCATTTTCTCTCAGTAACATTGCTATTCACATTCAGCTGCAAAAACTGGCACCCCTTTTCGTACAGCGTTTCAAGTGATGGTGATCAGTGTAGTCTCTGCTGATCACCACAGCGTGGGGTGAAAGGAGGGTTCCCAGTTTGGCTCCTGGGATTCATGTTCCACTCAAACCCAAGAACCCGCACACTGACGGGAGCAGTTCACGTGGGGGAATAACTGGAACGTGTTTCATAAATACTGGATGTAATGGACTAAGTGTTATGTGAGCACAGAAGCCCTGGTGTAAGCAGGGTTCTTCTTCTAACTTCCCTGTTGAATGCAGGGCTGAAAAAAGGGCCCAAAGCTGTTCCCCAGTCGGAGCTGAGTGTACTGAGCAGTTTGCATGGGGTGGGGGAGATGATCGAAAGCGTTTTGTTTCATGTTTTCAAAACCAAGTTTCACCTAGGAAGTGCTAAAAATATTTTGCTTCAAGACCTCTTATTTTCAGTTTAAAAATTGATCAAAATTAAATGTGAAGGTGCTGGAACAAAAATAAAAATGTTTCTCATTTTGATCTAATGCACCATTTTTTTATTGCTGAGCAACCTTACATGGCAACTGTTTCTCCTTGCATGTAGCTTGAATTGATGATGATGGCTTTTCTATTTAGCTACCAGTAGGGAAGGAGAAAGTTCTTTCCAACACAACATTGTGATCATTTTAGGATATCTGAGTCCTTTCCCGTAAATTCAATAATAGCAGAGTTTTCAGTGATTTTTGTGGTTTGCATAACGGGCTGGTTTTTTTCCCTCCTTGTTCTCTAAATGACAACGCAGACTTTTGGTTTGATGTCACCTGTCAGATGCTGTCATTCAGAACCGGTTACGTGAGTACCTGGATCTTGTTTCCACAGTAAAATTTATTGCCACTGTGAGGCGAGAATAATTTTCCTTTCTGTGCATTTGATTTTTAGAAATGTATATGCGTGGTGTCTGAATGTTTGACACTAGAATCACTTTTTCCTCTATCAAATACAAAAAATCAAAACTAAAATCATGCTGACTGCATCTTCTCAAACCCATGTTTTTCTTGATGTTGAGATAACTGCTACAAGACAGTATTTCTTTAATTGACCATGATTTGACTTTGGAAGTAGCTCAGGTTGGTGTAAAAGGGGCCTGCTCTGGGGCCATTTAAGTCACACAGTGATTTCCTCAGCATGAGGCAGGAATATGATTTATCATTTCTGCTGGTGACAGGCTTCCTTTGATCGAAAACAGGAAGGAGTTTGATTTTATGGAAGACAAATACTGGGTGGATGAATAAGGTTTGCATATTGTGAGTGTTCGCAGGCTCTTTGTTCAGATTGCACCCATGCAGTATACACTATATTCTGGTGACTCGGCAGTCATCTAGGATTTCTAATAAATCAGAAATGGTTGCTCTATGTGCATAACTAGGTATATATGTGCCCTCACTATGAGTGCCACGCAGCAGCAGTTCAGTTTACACGCAGATGGTGCTGGGTGATCAAGGCTGTGGTGATGAACCAATTCATTAAGAGCAATTTAGCATTTTTTGTCTCTAGGTTTTGCATTTGGATTTTTGTCAGAAGTGCCATATTTCTACAAGGTTTCTTTACTGCTTGTTTCATGGTGTTCCTTTTTTGTTGCTTTACTTCTTTTGGGCAGAACACCCTCAACCTAAAGCTGGAAGGTCACATTCTGCGCTCATCTGAACGCATCCCTTATGAAAGCATATCCTGGTTTACAGTGGGGCTAACAGGCGGGCTGGTTGCTGGTGTAACACTGTTGAGGCTGGCTTAAGGTTTTGCTTAAGTTTACCCCAAAATAATGTGATAGAGCTGCAGTTCTGCAAAGCTGCCTTATAGGAAAGACAAGGCAGCGATGGCAGGTCCTGGGAGCGCTGCGAGGGGTGCCTCACCACGGTGATGTGGTCCAAAGCAGGACACTCCCGTTAACCTGTTTCACATGTCTTCCAAATAGCAAATGACCAAAATCTTGCAGGATAAATATTTTTGTCATTGTAAGTCCTCTCCTCCTCTTGTTTTTTATTTATTTTTATTTGACCTAAAGCCTAAAATTTTAGATTAGGGTTTAGGATTCGCTATGTAAATCCCAGTCTTTCTGCAATGAGGAGAGCCAGCTGCTAATGTCTTTCAGAGAGCAGGATAAAATTGTTTTCAATGTTTTTAATCAGACTGGCAGATTACTAAGGTTGAATTATTTAAGACAATACTCACTTAAGAATACATGAGAGTTAGTAGAAATGCAAGCTGCATGTGCTGGAATGGCTGATGAGCTTTGATTTTAAAGTAGCAGCATTTGTCGGGGGCCCTGTATCATTTGAGTCCTGTAGTGCTTATATTATTTTTAGGCTGGTGATTGTACCATTTTTGTTCTCTTCGGGACAACCACAATGTACATCACCCAAAGTGGCAGTAGGAACTCAAGAAGGGCTCCTCTGAAGGCCCAGTACCTCCTTGTCCTTGGCACCCGTGCGGAGCAAAGGAGGAGGCGGATGTTATCCTGTGGTCTGTCCCCGATTCGCAGCCCCCCACACTCCAGCTGCAGGTGACTGGTCAGTGGTAGGGACGTGTTTGTCTTCTCAGACCATCTGCTGTATTTCTGCGGACTAGCAGCAACCTGGAAGCAGAGGCTAATTCTAGTGCTGGGCTCTCCCACTCTGGCATCTCTGGACAAAGCATCTGCTGCAACATTTTCTCTTTCTCCTGGAGTGTATGTCACTGGCAGTTACAAATGTTTACCCCTTTCTGCTCTCTGGTTTTTATCCATGATATCTTTTTCCCTTTTTTAAATATTCAGATAGATATCAACTATCTGCAATTCTCTGAATATGAGCTTGTGTGGGAATTTGGCACTTTTGAATGGCATCAGCTCTACTTGCTTGGAGATTGTCGAACTCAGCGTGTGTAAAACTGAACCATGAGGGCTGCCACGGGGTGGGCGTTGCAGTGTGAGAGCTTCACCGACCCCTGTGTGCTGCCAGCTGGCCAGAGCCACGCTTGGGCCGACAGATGGGTGAGGGCCAAGGGCAGCTCTTCTCCTAAAAGCAGTCCCTACAGCTGAAATACCTGCTGCATCCTTCCACATGCAACAACCAAGTGTGTGGTGGTGGGATGCCTTCCTGCTGGGGCTGGGCAGTGTGGAGTAGGCAGGGAGCTTCGGGATGTGAGGAGGAGACCTGTGCAGACACCAGTGTGACTGACCACTGGCGTGAGGCTAAAAAGATGTGAGAAACTCAAGGATGTGCAATTGAAGTAAAATACTGTTACTCCCTCTAATCAAAAAGATGATGTGAGTAGACCCTGGTTTTGACACAATAATTCCTGCGATCCTCTGAGCGGTTCATCTGCCAATGGAAGACTTGTGTCTTGGGTGGGAACAGAAAAGTGATCCTCTGTCCTCTAGTCTTCTGTTACTGGAAGGCTTTAGGCTTCCTAACACAGCACCTTCTGTAGATGTTTCCCACAATCTACTGATGCGCCGCTGGCGTGGTTCACACTGCTTCAGCTGCTAGTTAGGCTGGGCCTGCATAAATGGGGGAAAAAAAGCTGGCTTACCTTGCCTTGCCTTCCTCTCCACCTGCTCCAGGTACTCGAGTGGCGTGGCTGTTGTTCTGCCCCATTGTGCCTTTGTGGGTGCCTGTCAGACGTTGGGAGTTTGGGGTACGCCTAAATGGGGCAACTCTGAGAGATTTGGGGTTTGGATTATGTAGCACATCAGCCTGGAAAAAGCTGTTCTAGGAAAAAGATGTGACTTTTCAGTCTGCCTGTAAATACTAATAGCGGTGGAGGAAATTGCCAAGAAAAATAGACCCTCGTAGCTTGTTTACTTTTGCTGTAATTCTCCTGCTGAGCTAAAGAATTTCGGATCGGTCTTTATAGACCTGAATCGCTCTCATCAGGGATTTGAATAAAAATAGTTCCTAAATGATCCCATTGTAAAGAGAAATTTTAAAGAGTGGGAGTGAGAACCTTGCCAATTTGCCGTGCCTGCAGAACCCCTGGTTTCCTGCGCTGCCAACAGCCCCCTGGGCTAAAGAGCATTGAGCTGTGTTTAATGATTCTGCTCAGTCTCATGGCTTGGACCTGCCATACAATGCAGCCAGAGGGGCTTTTTGTCGTGTGGGGTTGTTTTAGGGTGGTTTGGGTTTTTTTTTATTACTGTCAGAAAGAACAAATGCTTTCTAGCCCCTTTGTGTGAACGCTGCTCTGCTTGGTGGGGCACGAAGGAAGGTGGCTGCGAATCAAGGCCCCCGACGAGCCAGTCCTGCTCGAACTGGGCCTGTCAGTAGGAGATGTCCAAGCACGATCGCGTACCCAGCGCGTGGGGAACGGCTCCTGGGGATGGTTTGCTTTTGGGAGTTTAAAAAAATGCGACATTATTTATGAAGAAAAAAATCTTGGTCACTGTTAAGTGTGTTGAAGAAGGAGTTTTTTGCTTGCTGGTAGTAACATTGTGCAGGGGGGGATTCTGCTGCCTTTTTATTTATAGCGCAAAAAGGGTTAAAAGATTCCAAGTTCAAAGTGTGGATCTGGGTTCTGTTCAGGGGAAACTCCCCCTGCTTCAGGGGGACCAGATGTTGTCCCAAGGTCTGCCATTTGCCGTGTCAGCTTTACTGTTTCAAGCTCGCAGTGTGTTGTAACATTCAGACAGCAGCTTTGTGGTTTCAGAGGTTGGTTATTCTTTGCAAATAACTAATGGGTCCAAACAAGATTTGTGTGAATTTGGGCCTCTCTCATTTCTTTAAGGTAAAGTCCAGAATGAGATAAAAGTGATGAAAAGGAAAAGTCTGTGTGTTTTTTCTGCCATGTGTTGTCTCGTGTTTTGACTTACAACCCAAGCAGCTTTTCAGAGATCCTGCGAAATGGTTGTGTTACACGAGAAACTCTAAATTTAGTTGCAGAATGCTTGTTTCAGCTTTCTGAGCACTGAGCGAGCTGCCCTCGCCTGGGGCGTGTGCCTTGGCTGCGGCGTGCAGGAAGGAAGGGTGGATCTGCTGGAGGTTTCCTGGCCTGCCGCGAGCACCGATGCACGCTGCTGGCCTTGCGCTTCGCTCGCTGCTGCAGCGGGCTCAGGCTGGGCCCTGGGATCAAGGCAAGAACGATGGTTTCACATCATGTTAAGCACATCAGCAATCGGTAAAGAGCAAGGCTTCTCTTTTCCAGGAGAAGTGCTGCTTCCTCAAAAGATGAGTGATGGAAAGGAGGCCACTGGCAGTTTATTTTGGCTTCTTTTCTGATTTATTGCTAAAGTACAATGGATGCACAACCTGTGCATCACCTTCTTGTTCTTTACTCTTCTGTCTTCCTCCAGCTCTGCCCATTTTTTTGTTCTGCCAGCTCTGGTGAGGGAGAGTGCGGCAGAGCTCTCGCATCAGGCTTATGTCTCCTGTAGACACTGCCTGCCACGTGCTGCCAGCGTCAGAGGGGCAGGGGTGGCCGCACAGCACTGATGAGCCTCGTCCCTGATAACTGGACACATTCACACACGGAATTCCTCCTTTTCAAGAAAAAGTGTTGTCTCCCTGGAGCCCATTACCTTGCTCTGGCTCTCCTGTCAGCAGCTGCATCCAGAACAGCTGTAAACTTTTTAGTGCTGTTTGTAATACGCATGGCCACTGCAGGAGGGAGGTTTTGCCTGAGTGGCGTGGTGTCTGCTGGGTCACCGAGGTGTGTGCTGAGCACGTCGCTGTAGCTTGAACATGTGGCTGGACTGAATGGCCAGGGATCTTGTGTTCATGCAGATGTGTTTGTTGTATACAGAATCACAGAATCAATCAGGTTGGAAGAGCCCTCTGGGATCATCGAGTCCAACCATTGCCCTGACACCACCATGGCAACTAGACCAGGGCACTAAGTGCCATGTCCAGTCTTTTCTTAAACCCCACCAGAGATGGTGACTCCACCACCTCCCTGGGCAGCCCCTTCCAATGGCTAATGACCCTTGCTGAGAAGAAATGCTTCCTAATGTCCAACCTGAACCTCCCCTGGTGAAGCTTGAGGCTGTGTCCTCTTGTCCTATCGCTGGTTGCCTGGGAGAGGAGGCCAACTCTTATACACTATAAATATATACTTATATATTTATTTTTCAATATAAATGTATAAAAGTGTGCTAAATGTACGGCATATGCTCTCAAAGAAGGTGGGCTGTTTGCATGCAATGGGTTGTTCTGGTAGCAGACAGGATTGTTGATCTCAAAGGTTGTATTATTCATGGGGGGTTTCTTCTGCGGGAGGGAGAGTGTGAGGCTGGTTCGGGAATATTCCCAGTTCTGTTTGTCTAAGTTAGTTTGTATTTCTGCAGACAAAGGGGAATTCTGTTAACTTTGTGTGCATTTGTTGGTTTGCCCGATACAGTCTGGCTGTTGTCAGACTTGGTCACGTAGTGCTGCTCTTGTGAACTACGTGAAATTGGCTGTTATCTGAAATCAAGTGCTGGGGAAGGACGTATGCTCAATACAAGTGAGAAAGGGAGCTGCCCATGAGCAAAACTTAATGTTAGGGGCTGTGCTTGCTGGTGTGCAACTGGTATTTGAGCAACGAATGAACCATGGAGGAGCGTCTGGTTACTGCTGTCAGCAACTGAAGAAATGGCCTTGTCATATGTTCCTTCTTTTCTTGTAGGAATGATGTGGGAAAATGCAGCTGTTATTCAAACAAATATGTATTACATTACTATAACTGTAGCATTCAGCATTTACTGTTCAGGATGGAATACAAAATCCCCTAAATCCACTCAAAGCAGAGAAATGCAGAGATTGCACATGATAAATGTTTGAAGTTCACACTACATTGCATCCAGCGAGGCTCACTCTTGCACTGCTATCAATCCTGGGGATGCCACAGCCACCTTCGGCTGGGTGAGTTTCATACGGATGAAATTGCAGTAAAATATCTGACTTGGAGACGTGAGTCAGCAGTGATTCACCCCGGCACAACGTGCCGAGGAGGAAGTTGGGTGAAACACGGGTGAAGGAGGGCAAATCACCGTGAGGCTACCGCTGAGCTATGAATTTGTCAGACTGAATTACGATTTTATTTCCCGGTTTTAGATTTGCTGTGCTGCCTTTCAGGGATGCCTCTGAATTCATCCTTTAAATGGATTTGCACAGATGTCTTCTGGCCACCTGAGCAGATCGTGGTGTTAGGTGTGTAAATATGGGATTCAGTATTGGAAAGGCTTGTGGCTCAGCCCGTGAGCTCGGAGGGGCTGGAGAGCAGGTCCTGTTCCCGGAGGTGAGCACCTCCTGTCACCTCCCTGCTGAGCTGCTTCCCTCAAACCCCAGCTCTGCGGTGGCTGTGAGCACGGCCCCGGGGACTCACGGGGGGCACAGGGCAGTGACCTCTGCTCTGCACAGCTCTTTGCTGCATGAGTGCGTGTCCATCCTGCCCTAGAAACCTGCCTGCAGATCTCAGCAAGGGTGGATCGTTGTTAAGGGAAGTGGGAGCTACAGCCTGTAGGGATAAACTACTTTTGTACCTCTGTAGCTGCACATAATGAAACCTTGAGTCTGTGGAGCTACTAGGGTTAAAAAAAAGAATGATGCTGCAGAATTGGTGAGATGGTGGCTTTTCCTGCCGTTGCACAGCGAGGTTCTTCCCCAGCAGCTGAACCAGGCAGGTGGTTTTCTGGTTTCTGATACCGCTTTGATACAGGGATTCTCGTTTGGTTTAAATGCTGACTTGTCTTTGCTCCCCACATCAAATCACTGAACTCATATGAGCATCACATGCCAGAGCTGCAGAGGAAGACCACGTCACTGTTAATTTGCACGACCTTTGAAGCTGCCTTTGAATTGTGTCTGCGGACGGCAGCGTCCTGCAGCTGCACGCCCTCCTAACGCACCCGCCGGACCCCGGCTCTCCTCAACCCACTAACACCACACAACAGTCTTTAAAGTCCATTTACTTAACTCAACGTGACTGAAATTGAACAGAGCCGCTAGCAGGGTGGTTCCCCATGGGAGCAGGTTAAATCTGGCACCCAGGACAGGGAGATGGGAGTGACGGGCAGAGGTGCGATGGCCGGGACCTCTCGCCCTGGGAGCCCAGGAGGAGCACGTTGGCTTTCTGACTCAAAGGGAATAGTTTCAAAGGCTCCAGGGGGTATCAAATAGAGGAAAGCACCAAGACAGATGAGCTTTCCATTCAACATCGTTGTCTTCCCAGTGTGATCTGGCCCCCTTGGCTGCTCTGGGGCTGCCAGCGGGGACTGTGGTATGGACACGTGGCAACGGGCAAGTCTTGAGGGTTTCGGGCACTCGCTGGTCTGGTCCCTCAGTTCTCTACCAGCCCTCAGCTGGGTTGTCCCTGAGATTGCCATGAGCTTTGTGTTGATCTTGGTCTGGACCTAAAGGTGAATTGCTACATATTCTCATGGTATTTGTGCTCTTTCTTTACTTACGATATGCAAGAAAATATTCAATGTTCAGTTTTTATTTTGCAGCTTTAAAATCAATACTATAGGATTCAATTTCCCCTTGTGTTTTTGATGCCTCTACTATTTTTTGTCTACTATTAGAGATCTTTTGGTTTAAATATATTACTAAAAATGTAACTGTCACAATCAATTCCTGGAAGCATGATTTGGTTTGGGGGGATCTGAAGAAAGGTCTTGAATCCAAAAGCTTGTCTGAATTTCCTCCCTCAACTTCAACTTTTCCTGCCTCATTTTGTCACAGACAGGAAAATCCCACAGGCCACCCAGTCCAGTACCTTTTTTCCTCCCCTAGCTACTATTATTTTATTTTCTTTTTGCAGCTGGCCAGTGGAAGATGACGGTGGGATAGCGCCCTGCTGACAGTCTGTACTGAACAGGGTTCGGTAGGGTAGAGCTAACGCATCTAAACAGGCTCTACGAAGGAACTACACCTTTCCCTCTTACCTGGCAATTAGTTTGTATCTCTGCTAATTGTTTTTACCCTCTGTTTCGGCATGATCCTAAGGAGTGGGGAGCACCTGTTATTCTCAGGCCCAGTTAATTGCTTCTGGCGATCCTGTTTGATAGCTCTGGGTTCACTGGCTTTCCTCCAGGCTTGCTTAACTAACAGGACTGCCCAGACAGTATGTGGAGCTACGGGCGTGTACTCAAGCATTTTCAGATCTCATTTAATTTCTGAGGCTTAACAGGATTTGTCAGGCCAAGTCATTTTCACCAAGATGAGTGACAATCACGAAGGATATAGAGAAGGGCTCATTAGAGCAGCAAATTCAGAATTATGCATAAAGAAGCAATAACTGGTCCCACTAAATTCCCTCAGCACTTTGACACCAAATAGCTCTTCTAATTGAATGTCGGGAGGGAGCATTTTTCGCTCGTCTTTCCAAGCAGAAAATGACCAAATGCCCACCAACCAGGCCTGGGCAATTATTTTCCAGAGCCCACTGCCATCTGATGCAGAAGTACTCTCCAAGGGCAAGGACGGAGTGCAGATTTCTGCAGCAGCCGTTGCTCCTTATGTAGGCTGGAGATGTCCTAGTTGTGTTTTTCTCAACCTGAGTGATGACTTTGAAAGGCTGCTATTGAAAATGAGACCAAGGATTTATGATGATGCTCCTGGCTCTTAGAAGTACACATCAGCATGCAAACCATGGCAAAACTTTATACACACGGTCTTATAAAGCTTAAAGAGCTCGTCCTGCGCTCAATAGGCTGTTGGGCTGGGATGTATCTTCACCTGCAGTTGCACGTGAGCAGGTATATCTATGTCAGGGTCCTTCTTACACTCAGCTTTAGTAGAAAAAAATCTTCAAGATTAGTGTTTTACACACTGATGTTAATACATTGTGCAAAGGTACTTCCCAAATCCCTGAGATGAAATAAATAGAAGATACATTTTGCATTGCCCAGATCACCATATTGCCTCATTCTTACTGTTACACAACCCACAGCTCTCTTCCTAGTGAATGAAAAATCTTTTTATTAAAGGCCAAGCACCGTCTGCGCTGTCTCTGATCAGATGGACAACCCCCACTCCTGGGAAGACTGTGAACGTGTTCTTTGGGTCGCTAAATTTTCTGCAGAAACGGAAAAAGAATTTGGCTCTGTTGACAGAGGTGGGAGTTTTTCTGTCTTCTGTCATTTCTAGTTTTCTCTGGGCATGAATGGAAGAAAGAATTGTTGTATTTAAATCCACCTGGCATTTATAGCCCCTCTCCTTTCCTCCCCTCGGGCATTCTGGTTATAAGGATGCGAGCAGGATGCCTGATGTAAACAAAGATTAATTGATACTGATGAACTTCCTCACAACGCAAACTGTGCAAGCTGAACCACAAAGTCCTGTTTAGAAGTTAGTCAGGCTGTCACCGTGGTTGATTTGTCTTTATACAATAGGTTGTTTTTAGTCTCAAACCTAGTAATTTCACCTAACTTCCAATTACATTTCACGGAATCAATGAGGTTGGCAGAGCCCTCTGGGCTCATCGAGTCCAACCATTGCCCTGACACCACCATGGCAACTAGACCAGGGCAGTAAGTGCCATGTCCAGGCTTTTCTTCAACCCCTCCAGAGATGGTGACTCCACCACCTCCCTGGGCAGCCCCTTCCAATGGCTAATGACCCTTGCTGAGAAGAAATGCTTCCTAATGTCCAACCTGACCCTCCCCTGGCCAAGCTTGAGGCTGTGTCCTCTTGTCCTATCGCTGGTTGCCTGGGAGAAGAGGCCGACTCCCACCCCGCTACAACCTCCCTTCAGGTAGTTGTAGACTGCACTAAGGTCACCTCTGAGCCTCCTCTTCTCCAGGCTAAACACCCCCAGCTCCCTCAGCCATTCCTCGTAAGTCAGACCCTCCATTTCTGTTTGTTCGGGGGCTTTTTACCAGCTGAGTAACATTTGAATTTTAGATGTGTGTGCAGCTTTCCATCACGGGCATAATGCAATAGAGGCTCAGTGCTCTCCAGTTAAAAATGTGAGGTCCCTCTGTCCAGCGAGGTAAACTCCAGCCTAATCACACAAGAAAAGGCTTCTGGCTGTTTGTTTCCATTTCTTATTTTTTGGCATTTTGGTTGAATACTATGAAATACTCATATTATGCAGAGGTGAAAGAGCTCAAATGCTGAAATTTTTTGGAAAGGCTCCTGTGTGAAACCAGGGCGTTGGATGTGCAATGGGGTGGGGCAGCGGTGCTGCTGGGGTGTTCAGGGACCCCCGCACTGGCTCCCTGGTGAGGTGAGTTCAGAGGAGAACTGCAGTTACCAGCTGTGAGTTGTAACTCTTCACGCTCCTCTACTCGGTTGTTTGGCATTCATCTGTATTGCAGCAAATTTATAGTTAAAAATTCTTGAAACTGAGTCTCACTTGTGTTGTGGGAAGGAAATCTGTACTGGTGAAACAGAACCCAAGGAACAGGATCATTTAGAAAGCCTTCTTCACATTTATTTCTTGGAGGAATTTTCTAATAAGGATCACGGTATATCATCTGCCTGATTCAAAAATAAAAGCAGGCATTGTGTGTTAAATAGGAGAATACACAATCTTTAGTCTCTTTTTTTATTATTCTGCAGACTGTTTTAATAAAGCTGGCAAGGAGGGCAATAAACGAGGCAGAAAATTCAGTTTTACGTATATTGGCTGAAGATTGGTAACGGCTGGAGATCCACCAAGCCAGCCTGGGGACAGGGACAGAGGGTTAATAAATGCTGTGGTGTTGTGACCTGGTACAGGCAGAGTCACATCTCTGCTGATGAATTTGAGTGATGATACACGGCCTGTAATTAGCAAGCTCTGCACAGGGAGAGGGCTGGAAATGAATCAAGAGGGCAGTTCTCAGTCCAGAAGGAAAACGTAGCATTGTTTAAACTATTTTCAGCATAGAAGAACTATGAATAGAATCTGCCGACACTGAGACGTTCCTTAAATTTACATTTATTTCTCCAGGCTGATTTGGGGAGAAGAAACAGTCTGCAGTTTTTAAAAAAGAACAAATGCATTTTGACACGTCTAATTTAATGTTTTAATTTTTTTAATTTTTAAATCAGACTGGTTTGCTTGCCTTGTAGCACTTCTAATTTTTCATAATTTTCAACAAATTAAACCTAACATTAGTATAGGAAGAATACCATCTGTCACCTTGTATTCCTTAGAATTACATTTGTGGTTCATTTTGGGTGAAGAACTCCCCCCTGAGCTTTATTTGTCAGCTGCTTTCATAAGCTAGAGACGTGCCTATGAAAGGTGTACTTATGTATGAGACTGTCTGTCAGGTCTTTGATATCAATTTGACGGCAGTTTGTTGATTCAGAGAGTTAATAAATAGCTCAAAATTATTCTACAAGATCTTCATGACATGTCATTAGCTGAACCAAGAAGGAGGGTGGCAACTGTAGTGCCACTATTGTAGCTTAAAAGGCTCAAACGAAGAAACACCAACAATAATATTAATTTTTGTTGAAGCACGGTTGGCAGGGTCAGTTAGCAGAATAAGTCGACTTTGGAGCCTAAAGAAATAGAATATATACTTTCAAAAGTATATGCTCTATTCTCTGCTTAGGGATATGGTGGGCTTGGTAGTGTTGGGTTAACGTTGGACTCGATGATCTTAGAGGTCCTTTCCAACCAAAATGATTCTGTGATTCTATGAAATACTTATTTCTGTGTTGCTTATTTTCTAAAAAAGCTTCATCTTTAACAATATGGTAAATATTTGTTGGCAGTTGGGTGAGCTGGACCATTTCCCAGTGCATCTGAAAATAACGAGAGATGCATTTTATATCCTCAAACCTTCCTCTGAAGGTTTGAACTCCTTATGTAGGTCCTCTCGATACCTTTTCCTTTTAAGTAGATCTTTTATCCTGTTCTATTGCTGCTAAAATACGTCTTCCCAGAAGTTCACAAATAGCATGGTCTGTCTGAAACGCTGCTGCTTTTTCATTTGGGGAAAGCTGCTGGTTAATCTGCATGTGCTTGTCCTCGCTATAGATACGTGCTTGCCGATGGACACTGTCAATGGTGAGTCATTTAGATGACAGAGATTGGTCTCATGTCATTTCACATCACGCAATGTGGCACCTGAAGTGCCAGGTCACCAGCTGCTCTCTGGAGATAGGACAGACATAAGCATTTCTAATTTTTATTTCATTTTTTTTTAAATGTAGAAAACCTGGTAAAGTCGCTTTACAGTTCCACACCATTTTCCTCTTTGTTCCAGTGTTGCAGGGCAGCGTTGCTGGATTTTGGTTCTTCTTTTTGTTCAAGGGAGTATATGAACCAATGACTGCTTGCTAATTAGAGACCCCATTTGGCTGCGTGGTTTGTTTTATTAGCCTGTTTGGAGAAGGTAATTAGCTATCAAGCCAGAATAAAGCTGTGTATCTGCAACCGTACTTAATCAAAAATGTGCCTTGGTTGCTATTCAGTTTTTTGTTTTAACCTGAGGTCGTCTGTATATTGCAGTTTGAGTATCTGCAGGATTGCATTCCCCCCCTCGCCCTCCTTTTTTATTTTTTAAAGCTCGGTTTGTTCTTTTCCCAGCCCCACCGCGGATGTTCTGTAGGGAGCACGGTGACGGAGCAGCTCGGCGTTCTCAGGACGCCCAGGTGTGGTGCCTTCACACCGCGTGTAGGGCTTTCCAAGCTCTCCTCACCAGAGTTAATGGGAGCAGAGCTGGGGAAAGCTGTGTCCTTTGAAACATCCTTCGCAGTGCCCACGTTTGCCTTCAGAAGTTGCTGGCAGCCAGGCAGCAGCCGGGGAGAGAAGGAAAACAAGAGTTCTTGTTTCTGTGGCCTCAGTTTGGATCTGGTGGCTGCTGTTTATCTTTGCCTTTCCTAATCAGCATGCTTTCTGGCAGCTTTATTTTTAATGTTATATAAAACAGACATGTTTCTGCTGGTGGAAATACAATGAATGCACCCACAGTGTACTCATGCGATAGCAAGAACCAAGTGGGAAATTTGTTGTTGGCCGCAGCAGGATCAGGCCCCGGCCCCACGCTTACGGATTTTGTCAATGAAAACACAGCTGAAAGATGAATTTTCCACGTTTATGTAAAGAATATGCCATTGAAAGCTATCTTTCCAGTATTAGATAAAATACAGGATGTTGACTAAGCAACCAGTTCTTTACTGTTTTCACAGTCAAACTCGAGGTCTGTGTGTGGTAGAACAGCCCATCAGTTACGTGTTGTGTGTGTGCAGAGATGGAGATCTGCTGCGAGCCGCTGAAAACAACAGCAGCTTGATGGTTCAGGGTGGCAGGAGAATTCATATTATACAGCTTGATTATAATCAGTTTCCTAGACAGAAAATAACTTTCCTGAAGAGCTGTAGCCTATTCTAGTGTCTCCCAGTATGTCTGCGAAAACAGGTTTCTTGTCCATGTATTACACCCATTACTGCATGGATGCCCCACTGGGAAATCTGCCCCGATTCTCCCTGCCATGGAAGACAGCAGATGCAGTTGCAGGGGTGCCCTCGAGCCCTGGTGTTCCGCGTTCGCGCTGTGACTGAACGCTGCCCGCAGGTCTTTTCCTTCATTGGTACCATTTACAGTACCACCTTCACCCCGAGCTTCCAGGAAAAACAGTATTTAAGAAAACAAACAAACATGAAATGCTTTGTCCGAGACCTGCTATTTTCCATGCCCGTTCTGTTGGCATTCTGGAGAGATGTGCCTTCTTGGACCTTTACTTCTAGCCTAAACGTGATGGGGTTTGTTGCTATTATTCCTCCATCTGTGCTCCCACGTTCAGGACGACAACCTCTTTGAGTGGTTGCTGTCAGCTTTGAGACAAATTGTGCTATGCTGTAATTTCTCTTCCATCCACCCAGCACTGTGACCGCCTTTCCTTCTTTCTCCTAATGTTTGTCAAACTGAAGAACCTTCTACTGTTTCGCTCTTCACAAGTGTAACTCTGCTTGGCTTTTGGCATCTTCACAGTATCCTTTCACTTCACAACATCTCCAGCACTTTTATTGTCATCATTCATTGTGATGGGTTCCTCCTTCCATTCTTCATAGCTCTCTCCTTCTCCTAAGTCTCTGGGTGCTGGCCCATCAGTCAGTCTGTCAGACTCTGGAGCTCTCTTCAGCAGCTCTTCTGCCTCCAAGCCCCCCTTTTTGGAGGAAAGTTAGAAAGCATTTTTTGAATATTAGATTAGAATATAAAAACTGTGTAACTCTCTTGCCTGCCAGCTTCGCTCACAACTCCCTTTAACTTCTCAAAAATGTTCCTTTATTAAATATTTAATTACAGGCATGTGTTTGCTTATTTGTTTTATCTTACCTTTTCATTTAAATGCACAATCTGCTCATGATGAGGATTAATGCTGCTTTTTCCTTGTGATTATGTTCCTAGAGATGATGACTCTTCTTAGGATGCACCTGCAGTTCCTGAGGTTTCTGTACAGCATCTTCATCCACTCCTCTGTCACATCTTAATTCTTCTATCATTTATTTTCTAGATACATTTTTAATCCTCTGATTTTCTCCCCTGTGAGCTCTGTCAGAGCTCATTTCACACATAAATAACTTCTACTAGGTATCCTTTCTTGCCTAATGCATGTCCTACAGCTTCTACGTTCAGCGGGCTGTGTTTCTCCTCCACTTATGGAGCTATATTGCATCCCTGCTGTAGTAAATATCGTGACTTCTCCCCATTGTTTGCTATTTTTACATTGAAAAGAAGAAAGGATAAAAGTCCAACACACTCCTCTGTTATTGCTAATTCTTCCTTTAACTTCTCTACGTCCTGGAGTTTTGCCTGGCTCAGCCCTCCCTGGCCGCTCCCCCCGTCGCTGCGCAGCCCACGGCAGCGTTGGGAGGCAGGAGGCCTCTCCCTGCGCTCGGTCTCGCTCCCCGGCGCCATCCCATTCACTTACCGGCCTCCCTCTGCTGCAGTCAAGGGCTGCCCCTAAGAGCAAGTTCTTGCCAAGAGTTTCTCCTAAGAGCAAGTTCTTGCCAATCCCCTCCGTGGTTACGCGACGGTGCAGGCGCACGCGGGACGGTGCTGGGGATGGCTGCGGTGCGGGCTCCGGGGCGGGCAGGTTTCCCACACACCAACTGTGCCTGCAGCGCTTGCCCGACACCATTTTCCATACACAGATGTGATGTTTCCAGTATACTTCAGACACAAACAGGAAAACCTTCCTTCCGGACGCGGTAAATAACATTACCTCATCTTCTGATACCGTTCTTTGCAGCGGTGTGTGGTTACAATGGGATGTCGGGGACAATAGCAAGAGGTTGAGGACCTCAGTCCCCAGCGGTGAGCCCTGGGGAACGGGGAGGAGTATCCACACCACGACTGCGCTGCGAGTTGGGAATCTGCCTGGGGAACTTAAAGGCCCGAAGTGTGAAGCGTCAGGCCTGGCAGAGAAGGCTGATCCTTTTTAAAGGAGTGATGGCAGAGGATTAATGCTCTCCACCACGTATGGCACGCACCTCATTATATTATTTTAAAAATTTGTAGGGCTTCACAGTTTTAATAACTTAATTTTCTTAATCCTTATAGACTTCCTCTAAGGAGATCGCAAGGTTGCTTGTAGTCATGTAAATGAAAAATACTTTTTGAAAATATATAAAGTTTAATCTCTTATCATTAGGCTGTGTGTCAGCTCAGGAGCTAATCTGACAAGATGTTAAAAATACTAAATGCTTAATGAAACGGAAATACTTGCTATGTTTTGGGGGGTATACAGACCTTAGCAACCTAATCTTGAAGTCCTTAGTGTCTATTTCTCACACTTGTATTGCTGATTCTCATGTCTCGATCAATCAGATCCTTTCAAGCTGATCTGTTCCCCACTCTCACAAGTTTCCATAGGAGGATCTTGGCTAAACTGCCTTCAGAAACCAGGTACTGAACAGTTCACTAAAAGGGTTTGTATCACTTGCACGTGCCTAGTTACAAGGGTAGGAGTTAGTAGTATTTCTCTCTGATTTCCGTGCTGGCTGGCAGTCTGCCCTCTCCAAGGCAGGACGAGACACCGTGGCCGTGGCCTGTGTCCATGTATGCATTTGCACGGCGCTCTCAGATCCTGCAGAAATTTTCACACATCTTTCTGTCATCTGGGTTTTGAAGGCAAAATTTGAAGGAAAAAGAAGTCAAAAGTTAGGAGCAGGAGTGGCTGTGCCTCAGTCCATGTGTTAACAGCCTTTTTGTTAAGCTGCTCCTAATTCAGCACCGCATTATCTACCAGTGGTGCAAGTAACAGTTCAATACATAGTCTGAAAAGCCAAGATAGAACCAAGTATTCTGAGGTATTCGGAGCCTGTACCCCTAACAAGAAACCTTTTAAATGCCTATTGCCTCTATAGCACGTCTCACATATATTTATAATCAAGGAAAGGACCAGGAGCACTGAACGTGAGCCTGTGATTTCCCTTATTTCAGCTCAGTTTGGAGGTGCAAAGCCAGCAGCACCTTATTGTCTTGCTGAGATGTGTTACACAGAAACCCCATTTAGATCTCAGCGAGCCTCTGTCTCGACAGCAAGTAAGAATGCTCAGTGGCACTTAAAGCTTGATCTAGGTTGTACCAAACGCCTACAATTTTCTGTGTCAGTGGGTAAATCCAACGCCTCTTATCGGAAGTGCTAATGGCATGCGGTGGGTTGTAAAGCAGCGCTGAGAGTGCCCTGTCCTGCAAGGCAGCTCTGAGTCACGGGTGAAGTGATCTGCCCCCGTCCCAGCGCAAGACCAGGAAACGGCGAGGGCAGCCCGGGGGTCTGGTTCTCGTCCTCTCCCTGCAACCTTCATAAAGAAATACTTCCACGGATTTCTGGCCATTCATTCTTGCGCCGTGACTCAGTGAGAAGATGTTTCCAGAGTGCTTAGCCTGGACTACTTTTTAAAGTTGCGTGCAGTCTAAGTAAAGCAACAAATATGTGCTCAGAAAGTATCATGTTTAATTATAAATATGTTTTACTGAAAATGCATTTAAATCCTATGCAACCTCTCAAGTCTATGGAATGCAGTCTGGCATTTGCAGCTTGCCTTCCATGCCTGCCTGACACCAACCATCCTGGCACCACTTTGACGTGCATCCCATTAAAGTGACGCCAGTGGGGGTCCCTCGTTTGGGGGTTATCTTTGTGAATTTGGTGGCAGAGGCCCATGTGCCAAACTGCTTCCTATAAAATCCCAGCTCCTATGAAATCAATAACGTAATCGCTCCTGTTGATTTCTGTAGCACCAGGATTTTAACACTTTATGTTTTGTTTGAAGGCAGTAATGACTTTTGATCCAGCCTAGATGAGTGTTACTAACTAAATTTTAATTTTGTCAAGTATTTATTGACAAAACACAAAATGCATGTTAAGCATTTCATCACCTGAACGTTATACTTCACCTCCAGAGGTAAAACATCAGGGCTTCAGAGTGTATTTAGGAGGCATGGTGGCATGGCAGTACAAAAGGTCAGCAAATTCTCCTCTTGGTGAGCTTCATGACTAGTATTTTAAAGCCTGGCAGCAGACGGACTCTTACTTTTGGCTGTGTGTCTAATTTAAAAGAATGCCTTTTAGATTTTGCTCTGTAGCGTCACCGTACGCGGACGCGGCTGCAGCGCTGGGGAGGGACACGGGTGGGCACGCTCATTTCTGTGACATCCCTTCGGTGACATCAAGGACCGTACTGTGCTGCCACAGATCAACTGCTTTAGTTTCCTGGAAAACACCCGTAACCAACTGGAAGAACAAAAGGGGAACAAACGAGACAGCGCACAGCAAGCACAGGCTGCCTCGGTGGTTTTTGAGTTTTAATTATTGCTCCGAGCGAAAGTTGTGGTGTTGAAAATTGAGACCTCAGCAGCCTTGCAGCTGAACGTAGCAAGGAAGGTTTTATTTTGAGAAAGGCATGTTTAATTGTTTCTAAAATGTTTTAAAGGTTATAAAAGCCTCTGGACAATACTACTATTTCAAAATGCACTGTGAATGCCAAAAAAAAGCCTAGTGAGGCTGGCTTAGTGTGCTTAAAGCTTTATGGAAAAATCTTTCACTTTAAACTTAATAAAACCCAAGCATATCTTAATAAAAAATGAGTATATAAGGCAGAAGGATGTACTAGTTTGCTAATACTCTACCTCACCGTATAGCGAAGCGCATTGTCCTTTATTCAAATTGCTGCCTCGGTGTAACAGGGATCTGATGGAGAACAATACAAGAGAAAAATACGTGTACAGAGGGTTATTTTTATTAGAAATAACAGTTTAAGAAAGCTTCTTATCCCTTTTACGATATTAAAACTGAAAATATTGTCGCACTTCTCATTTTGAAATTAAAATATATTTTTTGTTAAAGAGCATTTCAATAGAGATTTTCTCTGTTTTGAATAAAAAATCAATTACGCCCCAATATTTCTAGCAGGCCATTTCCAACGTTTGAAATGAAAGGAGGTTTTTCCCCCCACTGAAACAGCGGTATTTAAGGAGCATTAGATTTATCGAGAATACCTTACGCTTCCTGAGAAGTCTCAGAACTGTAGTTACACTTTTTAAAAAATTCATAGGTTATTCAAAAACATTCTAAAGAAGAAAGTTTCTTTTACTGATTCTCATAAAGCTAAAATGTCTATTCCTGTCGTAAGAATTTCAAATTATAATTAGGACAATTAAGTGTGGTGGAAATTATTTTTTGTTGTATCATTTCATTTAAATGGTGTTGACTGAAAATCCTGCTGAGAAAGATTCTAATTTGTTATGGCTTTTTAACTGCCATGTAAACAATCCTTAAGGATGCGTGTAAGAGAGGGGGTTTGCATAACTTGTGGTTGCTTCTGGAGTGCTTGTTCATTTGCATGTAAAGGAAAATGTTATTGTTGTAAATAATTTTAATATAATTGGAAATAATCCCCGTTGAACGAAACTTTGGTTTATGCCTGTGCTTTCTTCTTCAGACATAAAGAAAACCAGTATGAACAGAGTCTTAAATTTCTTTTATGATGACATATATAGTGGATTTATGAGTAATTCACCGTGAAACACTGGCACATGGTTCATATTAAGGACTAAGAATAGTTTAAGAAATATAGAAATTTATTGAAACTAACGAACCTAGTAGTCACAGATAAAGCAATATACAAAGCAGAAAAGATGCATTGGGAATCAATTGCAAATCAAATTCTTTCAGGAAGAAAACGTTCTTATCAGCTCAAGATTGTTGGCTGCGAATATCGAATCCGTGCCTTCCGCAAAGCTGGGCTGCTGCCGACATCAGCTCAGGTCTACAAGCCAGGAGGCTGGGCCAGATGCTACTCAGTGGTCCCTTCCCACCTGGACTTTTCTATGATTCTAAATTCTGATGGCTAAAACCAGGAGCCGCATCTCCCAGGAGTTTTTAAATGATGATGAGTGTCTGGGACCAGAGGTTGGATGCAGTGAAATGCTGCATGAAGATTAAGCAGCTGAGGGAGACCTACCGGACCGTAAAACAAACACGCAAACAAAACCCCCACCTTGCAACCTGTCAGTCACTTGTCCTTGTAAAGATGGTTGTTGAAGGTCCCTTCCAACTGAAATATTCTATTCTATTCTATTCTATTCTATTCTATTCTATTCTATTCTATTCTATTCTATTCTATTTTTCCTTCTCTTACGAGATACCTACCCAAGTTAAGAGGGATGCTGTTCTTGAAGTAATGCCTGAAAAGCAGGAAATGCTATTCACTCACATGGTTATGGCAAAAATAAGAATGGCTTGTCGGGAAGAATGCAGAGTAGACTAAAATCATGTTTAAGTCACGAACAGAAAAAAGAAAGGTATTTGTTTTACACATAGGGTTTATTTGGTGTTTTATTACACTGAGGCGGACTGTCACGCTACTCTAAACATCTCAGAAAGGGCTGAAGATAAAACTTGAGGATGGATGCAGAATATTTGGAAGGCTAAATAGGGTTGAAATAAAGGACAAAATTCCTAAAAATTATTTCAATGGGCAAAAGCCTGTTCCAGACAGCTTCATTCTACTAAAATTGCTAGTGCCGACAGCTAGGTGAGAGTCAAAGGTTCTACTGAATCAGCCTGCCGGTCTGTGCGTTTGACCTCCGACTAATTCCCAAGCAATTTCTCCAGCTAATTCTTTTCCATTCTTTGTCTCCTTCCATGGCATTCCGCAGGGTTGCACAAGGGCGGCAGAGGCAGTGTGGGTCAGAGGAGGAACCCCCTCCAGCTGGCTCTGAGCCTTTCCAGCACCTAACAACAGCCCCGAGCAGACTCTGCACTAACTGAACGCCTTCACTCAGCGATAAATAAACTCAGGAAGGCAGCTGATCTAATAATGTATGTTAAACAGCATGAAAAGTGGAAGAGGAACTGTGAATTAGTTTAAAATGAACAATTCCTTGGGAAGTACCATGACAGGATCTGCTGTAGTTGTTTCCCTTGATCAAATATATATAACGTGGTGAGCAGAGCTGATGGCAACAGCTCAGCAGTTTTCAGTTATACGTTTTGAGATTTCCTTTCAGAGACTGATCTGAATTTAATAAAAAAAATAAAAGTAAATATTTATTTGATAGAAACAGAAGCTTTTTTTCTGTTTTCCTGGTGAAACTAAGAGGGTTTATTGGGGAGTTTTCTTTGCCTCTACATACGTCCTCCCCACAGCTATGTTGGAACATACAGAACAGGAACACAGGTATCACACGAGGATGGTTGTCATTCCTGCCTATGAGCAACCACGCTTGATAAGAGTAGGGATTTTGAGAGTGCATATGCACACGTGTGTTATTTAATCCTATTTTTATTACTTTATTTTGCAGCACTTTGCAAGTGAGGAAATAAAAGGCAAGATAATCAGCAAACAGAATCTTGCTGGTTCTTTGGAGGAAGTTGAGAAGCCACAATAGAGAAGGGCACAAAACCAAAATAATTTTGCAGCTGCATTTGGGTGCACTGAAAGAAGAGAGGTGGTATGGGCAAGGTTCACGGAGGAAGAGAGCTGCAGGGAATGAGGCGAAAAATTGACACGCTGTGGATGATTTTGGCAATAAAGTTTAGGAGGAAACATTTTTGAGAGATGATGTTAAAGAATAAGCGCAGGAATTAGCTAATGCCTGGTTGTAAAAAGAAATGGAGAAAGTGGAGTCACAGCTGATTAAGGGGTTACGAACTCGGGTCAGGAAGGGGACAGTGGGTGTTAACTCAGAGTCAGCCAGGGTGGGAGAGCAGGAGATGAGCAGAGGCAAAGTAGC
Organism: Nyctibius grandis; assembly: GCF_013368605.1. Lineage (NCBI taxonomy): Eukaryota > Metazoa > Chordata > Aves > Nyctibiiformes > Nyctibiidae > Nyctibius > Nyctibius grandis. Next base: position 871,885 of record NC_090665.1, read on the forward strand.
GGACTAGGGGTCAGCCTGAGGAGCAATGGGATTTGGGGTCGCAGCTGAATGGAGAACGAGTAATTTGAAGGAGGAAGGAGAAAAGAAGATCAAGATATAAATCTGGATCCTTCAGGGATCTGAGCAAGAAGTAAAACAAAGAGAAGTCAATTCAAGGAAGTAGAGAAATGTGGGAGGCACAGAAACACGTAGCGGGGCAGTGTGCAGCGCTCCAGCAACAGAGCGAGCCACAAAAGCCTAACAGAAATGCATTAGAAGTTGTATTTCCTTAATTTTATTTCATATTTCCAAGTTAGCAGGAAGGTGGTTTGTTCTCAACCTTGTTCTGCACAAAATTCTCATGCATATCAACCAGTAGCTACCAGAAACTTCCAGTGGTTAGCAAAAAAAAAGTGGGGGGGGGTTTAAGTGCAAATATCTACAAAGTTCATCAGGGATAACTCTAAATTGGTGGTGTTTTTTAATCCATAAGGCGTATTAGGTTATCAGACTGCTAACAGTATTTACAGAAAACTAGGCTAGAAGCAAACAACTACGCTAGGTAACAGAAAAAGAAGATTCCCTGACACATTGGTTAATTATTACAAAAAGTGTCAGGCATTAAAAAGTGTCTGTGATATTTTCAAGTTTCTTTTCAATATCAAGGCTGCAGTCCCCACGTATCGGGTCAGTTTCAAAGAGCACAGCGTTTAATGGCCTGATTCTGTACACACACATGCATGTTTTATTATTGGTTCTACTAACTTAAGCCCTGATCCTAATCTATGTGTTAACACAGCTTTTGCAACACTGTCATGCGTATTTATCTTTGGGCCAAGCAATTACTGTTAGATGTAATGCAGATGACAGCTAAATTATTTACAATTATATAGAGCACTGGTTGATTTTACAGCTATGCCCTGATGCTCCATGCAATCTGTATAGCCAGTGAATAGGTTTTCTTGCTTGCTTTATGATCAAAGGCTGAGGCGCGTCCGTGTTTTGTTTTGAGATCTCACATCCCAGACAATGTGCTCCGCTTGACGATACGGTTGTGATCGCCTTCAGGCACAATGCCACTAACGGTGTCCAAGCACAGTCACTATGAAAGCAAATTCCCAAACGTGGCTGTGGGTAAGTGGATTAAGGAAACAGAGATTGGAGGAAGTTGTTACTGTAATGGTCCGTGATACCCGAAACATTTGTTTTAGTGCAAGCAAAATAAGCTAGCAGCAATAAAATTAACAGTCCTGTGCTGATCTAATGAGGAAAAGTGTGAGAGGACCGGACTAATAAAAAATGGAAATGGCATGTTTTGTGAAGAGCAGTTACCACTTCCAGATTGTGCACGCTTTAGTTTTCTGTGTATTTATTAGTAGAATACATTAATAGACTGCCACTACAAAATGCTGCACTTTATTCCTCTTGTAACCTTTATCTTCATGGAAGGAAGGCTGCTGTTTTTAGTCTGGGGCGGAATCCATCCTCATTTTCTATCCGTCCTGTTCGCTGCACACAGATCAATGTATAAGCAGACTCCTACCTAGGAAACAGAAAAGATAGCTACAGAAATCTAACCTCCCCCTTTAATCTTAAGTGCATTCATTACCAATTTGTCAGCATGCCACAGTCTGTACTCAGTGTTGGTTCCCACTCAAGGGGTATGTGTGGTACTTAGGACAGCTAGGCTGTAATTTGTGTTTACACAAGAAAATTGACCTGAGGGATTGCTGTGGCATAATTTAATTGCAAGATCTGTGCCATGATAACCTCTTCCTCTCTGAGGAGGCTTCCTGCGTTTGAGGAAAAGTTATCACTTTTGTGCCATTAATGGAAGTTAACTATTTACCAGTGTGAGTACATCAGAATAAATACATGTAAACAACAGTGGTTTGTCAGATTTTCTAGTCTAGAGGAGGAAAGTTTTAAAAACCAGAGGAACATCCAAGTAGATTTTTAGATGGCAGTGTAATGGAACACAGCCATCTTGGTGTTTGTTAATTTTATTTTACAAGACATACAAGATATTGTGAATTGAAGTTGATGTGGCTTAATGACCTTTATTCGGATGGGTATTTGTGATTATACTGTCGCAGCACCTTGTCCCAGCGGCCAGGGCTTGCTTGCTCTGAGGGGGATTCACGCGATTCAGAGACACACGTAAACAGCTGGTCAGACCTTAGCAATACTTCGTGCTCTCTGATAATATTTTTAGTTCAGTCAGAAACTCGTCCGCAGCTCCGGGTTTTCCTTTGGAAGTGAATACATCAGCACGCGCCCCAGCACGGAGCTTCGCCACTCGCGCGCGCACACCCCTCACGGTGCCGGCGGGCGGCAGCACTGACGGCGGGGGGCGGGAGGACCCGAGAACGGCGGGCTCCCATTGGCCCATTGTTCCCGCGGCGCCTGGCGATTGGTGCTCGCTGCTGCCCTTCTGGAAGGTTCGGCGGTGGGCGGCAGCGCGGGCGCTGAGGGGAGCGGCCGCGGGGGCCGTGAGGCGGGCGGGGGCCGTGAGGCGGGCGGGGGCCGCGCCCAGCCGGGGATGGAGGCGGGACAGCGTGGCGTGGATTAACCGCCTGCCGCCGTGGGCCGGGCCGGCATGCACAGCCTGGTGCTATCTGGGAAGGGTGCAGGTGTGGGCAGTTAGCAGAGCCTTCCTAAGGCCCGGCAGCCCGGCTCCTCTCCTCGTCTACAAACACCTTCGTTTTCAGGCTGTGTGCTGCATAAGAACGGAGACAAAGCACGCCAGCTCCAACAGCTGGATTTTTGCCACTGAATTGTCACAAAAAGTAGGTGAGCTATGAGGGTTGTTACTCCTCTTTGGGTAATGAAAGTTCTGGTTGTCCCTTCCCTGGCTGTGAATACCTCTGTTGGCTTCTTGATACTGAGGGGCTATCCCCTGTCTGGCAGCACACTGAAAATTGGTATCTCAGTGACAGCTTAACTGCTATTCTGTTGGATTATCTTCATATTTTATTCATTAATCTCAATTTTTGTCATTTAAATTCCTGTCAATTATAGGAGAATGATGCTGTAATTATTTTGTATAAGTTACACAATTTATAGATAGCATTAGGACCTAGGGTTCCTCTCATAAATCTCATTTGACTTAGAACAGCAGTCCCTAATAGTTATAACTCATGATAAGAGAATTTAGGACCTTACTATGAAATTTACATCCAGCTTTCCGTGAAATAACAAGAGTTGTGATCTTTGGACCAGGGAAGTGAATGGGAACATAACAATCTGGGCTCCTCATTCTTTCACATGTTGAGATGATAGAGGCTATGCAGGCATCCTTATCCTGACCCAGAGCAGGTGAAATGTTTTCATCCTCAGCTGCTTCCCATACCCTTCTGCAGGTGGTTACTCTGTCTAAAGCATTACTGGGCTTCAGCTTACTGTTTGCTGAATCTGCACTAGAGAAAAGCAGCCAAATGTTGCTACATCTATCCTGTTAAAATCATTTTGCTTTAAATTATCTTATCAAAACTGCATTGGGAGCAGGAGCATGGTCATGAACCTCCCAGAGCAGTTACCTGTTAAAGTGCTGCTGCTGTTTGCCAGGTAACAGGCTTTTGGTTACTAGATACCACTGGATTGCTTTTAGGAAAGACTCCTCATGTGAAGAAAGGCTTCCAGGTGCCTGTTCCCTCCCTGGTCTGTGTGTTTGCTTATTTTGCGTGTTGGCCAACTCAATAATGTATATTTAGCTGTCATTCAAAATAATTCTGTAACTAATGCAATTTTAGCTGTGTTCCTTTTGCAGAAAAAGTGTTTAACATAAACACATCAACAGCAGAAGTAATGTAAAAGGATCACAGTTTCTAATTATTCTGGAAAGTAGGAACTCTAGGAAATAGCTGATTCTTCCTAGTAACTGTGAGAAATTAGGACTTTTTAGGTTCAGGTGCAGATGTCTGCATGGCTCTGCCTTTTTTACTGGTGGTCATGGCTGCAGGCAGTCCGGAAGGTAGTACAGTTGTGTGTGCAGTACTTCAGTCTAACTCAGTCCCTGGACATGCCAGTTTGGTCTAACTTTTCCTTCTGTTTTGCTTTGCTGTTCTTTGCATTTTTTACATTAATCTTCTGAGATATTCCACAATGCAATATGTGAAATTAGGCTATTACTGTGAATGTTAAAGAAAATATTGGAAGCATTTCTGGGAGAGTGTTTTGTGGGTTTTTTTATATCAGAACTTTCCCTGCGAACAAGAGTTATGCTTACTCAGCCAGGAGACCCAAAGAAGTACTGTGTGATCTTGCATCAAAACAGTAATTCTAAATATTTTGAAAGGGAGATAATGAATTGCCTGGGAGCAACATTAATCCTAAGCAAAAGAAATACTCTGAGTTATTTGGCTAATTGTAAAGCCACGTTAGGCAGGGTGTGCAATGACAGCACCATGTTCTGGACAGAAATTTTTGCTCTGAAAGGGAAAGTTTGCTCCTCTACATTAAAAACAGTTTCTTTTCAAAATGTGAATCTGTGTCTTTTAGGGGTTATAAGGTTCTATGTAGCAAAACATAAAGCTTTTGTTATTTTTTTTTACCATAGATGGTATTTTTATCTTGGAGACTTCGCATATCTCCATGTGACTGTTGCCTCTGAAAGATGAAGATGTTTTGTAGGAGTTGCTAAGGTGATTTTGTGGGATGGAAATGCACTGGTAATTTGCTGTTAAGTTGTTTAAGGAGAATATGAAAGAAATTTCACCGCCCACAGCAAGGCAAATGTCTGTGTCTGATATTATTGCAGAAAGGTTTCAGTAGAGAAGAAAATAGCTGTACAAGTGCACTATTCACAGCCCCTCGAGGGGTGATAAAATACAGTCTATAGGGTAGAGGGCATAAACATTTTAGTCTTGTTTCACCTTTTCATTGTTTATCCAGAAGGTGAAACATTTTAATTTTTCCTCTTTTTGTTTTGTGGTGTTCTGTTTGGTTTGTTGTTTTTTTTTTTTTAATTTCTGTATGTGAATGGTTTGGCAAGTGTTTATTGGGAATATTTAGTGTTCAAAAGTTGAGTCATAGCCAATAGCTTTAAAGCTATGAACTCCCTGCTGCTCCCATGCAGCTTTCCTCCTAGGGAAACAAGAAAGCACCATCACTCTTTGGTGGGGGAGGAATCCCTTCTTGACTCCAAATACCAGGGCTGCCTTATCCCTAGGATATGCTAATTCCAGGTGGGGTACCAGCATCCTGCCTTTTCCTGTGGCCAGTCTGTCGTTTTTAAAAGGAAACAAAGTCATGCATCGTGGGGAAAAGTTTTGAAGAACAAATAGTCGTAAAGGCTAGAGCTAATGTCATGTAGATCCCTGATCTGTAAATTACAGAGGGGTACTTTGGCAGTGACGGTCTGTTTGCCACTGTGACATCTAGCTTTTAACTTGGCTCTTCATTTCCTTCTTTAAAATTAATATTTAGGGATGAATTGGCAGCAGATGCTTACAGTATGGTTCTTCAGTCTGGTTTTCTGACCCGACAGAAGGATACAGTTGACTTACCTGTACTTGTCAACAAATTGCTGAAGAATTGTGGCTGACTTTCGGTGATGTTCAGAGCTGATATGGAGGGCTGGCCATAGGTGTGCTGCTGAGAAGAAACCCCAGTGGATGCACCCTGCTGAGAACATGTTTTCCCTCCTACTCTTGCGTACGCCAAGAGGTGGCTGAAGGTATCTCGGTTTGCAGGCCTGCAGTCTGGCTGACAGCTCGTTAGAGTCAGTGGGACTGGTCAATTTAATAGGACTGTCAGTCTGGCTCCTTATCAATATTTATGAACATGCATACTTTTTTTGTAACTTAGTGTTGACTTTTATTAAGCAAAAAGACCTGACTCCAAGTTAAAATATTCAAGATAAACAACATAACATATTCACTACCTTCTGCCCAGTAAGTCTGAGCTATCTGAAAACCTGTCAGAATTCGTAGACTGCCTGCATCTTTTGAGTCTACCCTGAATTTGTTGTCAAATTTACCCTTATCTACAGTCTCTGTAATTAAAATACATTGCCAAATATTCTGAATTCTTCTTTTCTGTTTCCTTTCATATTCTCTTAGTTTGTCTTTTTATATTACTCTTACTTTTTATGCAACTTTGAAAGACAAAAGCATTCTCAAGTTTAAGCCTTGACTTTTCAGACATCAAATTGATATCCCCCTCCCCCAGTATTCTGGGCACAATGGTGATATCTGGAATTTTAATATAGAGGTGAAGAAAGGGAAGTAATAACTTAGTCCTTTTCTGATAAGAAATGCAGATGCTGTGACTTTGCAGGTAACACACTAATAAGCTGTTTTACTGGGTGCTTGCCCGGGCTGAAACAATAACATTCATCTGTTAGTACCTTATTGTGCAAGTCCTTACGAAGATGACATGTGAAGAAGGCAAGGGAGAATTTTACAGCTTCTTCAGTTTCTTTATGATAACTAAGATTTCATTTTTGTTTTTCCAAGCAGGAGAAGCTTTTGTCTATTTTTTCTTTTGCCAAAGTAAATATAAAAAGCATCAAATCTTGCATTCTTTGAGTTTCTGTATATGTTGTAAGACCAAGTAGGGTGAAAGGAAAGCTTCTTTAGGCTTAATTGCAGTGGCAGACTATAGAGCTAAAAGGAATGGCATTTGCAGTAAATAGCAAAACTCTGACTTCTTCACTGGAACAAAAGTCCTCCCAAGAGAAGTTTCTTCCAAACTGTAGGCATTTGAATGAAATAAAAATATAAAAATTCAAGTGTTACTTGGAAAGTTACATTTGTATTCTGCAGAGAGCTGGTACTAGCTTTCTGCATACACGCAAGAGTCATTACGAAGGTAATTTAGCTTTTTTGCTCACATAGTAACTAAAAAACCAGCAATTAACTCCGTCTGTTTTCTCCAGAGGAGGCAACATAGATAAGATTTCAAAGGTGCCAAAAAGTGATTGAGAGATTTCCAGTGGTTTTACCTGCTTCCAGTACACTGCTGCCCCAGTCCTTTCAAAGATATCGCTAGAAATGTTTTATTGATAAAAATAGTCCCATCTTGTGTGCATTGTTTCCAAGGACATGTCTGCCATTTCCTGGCACTGTAGCTGAATTTGAATTATAAAGAGCAGCACAAAAATGAAGCTAAGGAAAACAAGTTCCTTAAAGAACATTAATTCCTTATCCACTCTGGGATGATTTTGGTGGTTGTTTTCTGTTTGTTTGTTGGCTTTAGACGTGACTCGATCTACTTTCCTCTTTATTTTAAAGAGAGTTTTGATACGGTGAACAAGTAACAGAAGTAGAGTCTTGTGTGAGAAGGCTTTTGCCAATGAATGCCATGTAGTGAAGCCTCACAGTTGTTGGAAGGAGCTGGGTCTACAACGCTGGCTTTAGGACAATGGCCTTGCTGTTTTAAGAGAACAAAAGGCAGCACAGGGGTCAGTTGCTCCAGTAGCAGAAATCGTTTCATTTTCTCCTTTTACAATTACTGAAAGTTGTAATGACATTATAATGAAACCACACTGCTCTGTTTCAATGAAACACCACCCCAGTCCTGTTCATTCAGTGATTTAAATATCTTTATCATAATTTTCACAGGCTATTGTTTAGGATATTTGTTTTCATTCTGAGGTATGCAGATTTTTGTGGGCTGATATGCTATTGAAAGAAATCATGCAAATTATCTAAGAATAGCAAGTTAAGTTATCAAGAGGCTTACGTTTATTATAGAGAAATCTGAAATGCCAATGTAATTTTCTTTTCCAGGTCCACAAATAGAGAAATATTAAAAATCTTCCTTTTAAAAAGCCTTCTATTAAATCAGGATTAGAAAAGTAATTCTGTTAAATTTCCTGAGAAAATGCTATACACCATATTCTTGCTAAGAATAAAAAAATGCTATTGATATAATCAAATATTTTTCATCTTTTTTTGTATAATCAAATGTTTATTTACTAGTCAGGCATCAGTAAATGGTACTCAACAATGCATTCAAAATATTCAAAATCCTGCAGTGCTAATCTTCATGTCGCAGGACAATAAATACTGTTGTCAAAGAGCAGAGTAATCCAGAAACTACAGCTGCATTTTTGGAGGAATTTGGTTTAAAGGGTAGATATGGGGGGAGCTTTTCTTTCTTCTAATGCACTTGTATAGCTGAAGTAGAACCAGATTAATGGAGCAGATACTCCAGTGCTCTCAATTCTGTTCATGTTTTAGGTAGAATGTACAATAAGTGTGTGGATGCATACTGGAGTTTCTGAGAGATGGGTGTTACCATGGATACACTCGAGCAACCACGGAGCTTGTTTGAATGCAAAGCACTAATTTTGCTGCTAGTTGCAGGAGGATTTGTCCTGATAAGAAACTTGTGCTGCCACTTACCACTAAAGGCAGAAAGTGAGTGAGTGAGAAAGGCTGACCTGCACTGCAAGTGGGGACGGCCAGTAGCCTTGATATTTGTTGATAGGGAGGTTTTTTCTAGGAAGGGATTTTTATTAGATCTCTAGATTTGATTTAAAAGAAAACTGGTGTCATGTTCTTCTGTGAGTGGCTGAGACACATCACAATGTAATCCATCAGAAGTTTTCAGGATCAGCACAAGTCAATAAATGTTATAGGTGTTCTCACAGCCTCATGCTTTTACAGTGAGGAGCTGAACCCTAGGCAGAACTGTTACACAGCATAATACTGAACCTCTCGGCCAAATTGCAGAGAATTTTGATTTTAAAAGATACTAAATGCATTTTAGAGATCTGAATACCTTTCTAAAAAGAAGTAAAAAGAACAACAGGTTGTTTAATATTTGCATTAGGTGCAAACCTAGTGCTACTCTGTTCCAGAACAGCTCTTTCTTTGTTACTTACTATGTAGGCCAGTCCATATGTCTCAGCGAGGAGGTGGTAGCAATTCTGAGGTTTGATGAATCACCATCCAAAGAATTAAAAAGTCTCGTGATCTAATCACGATCTTAACAAGCCACTGAATTCTGCAAACAAAAGAATAAACCACAGATTTATTAGCCTGGAGTGTCTTCCAGACGAAATATATTACTGCTTGCTTGAATGCAAATTATTACAGATTCTGAAGCTATAAAGAAGAAATTAATTTTTTTTTAATCTTCTTGTTTTCTCTGTCAATTAGAATTTGTTCCATTGTATGGCTTAGTGTCTATCTAATTGCATGTCTTGTCGGGATAAGAAAATAATCACTAAAGAAGAATATGGAGAGAAGCACAATGCAGTTTAATCTGTTCAAGTTCTGAGATCCTTTCCTGAAGCCCAGGGGAAAGATAGAGATCCTTTTTCCACCTTTGTGCCTGATTTAAGGGCCCGAGTTAAATTCTGCAAAATTAAAATAGAATATTTCTCATAGCTTTAGTAGGCTTGGAGTCATGTTCTTTTCAAAATCTGAACTCTCTTTATAGCTTTCAAGTGGTGCCCCAACAGTGAAGAGAATATTTTCAGAGCCTCACAGTTTTATCTGAGTTCTCTAAAGCTGAACCAGATAACAAGAAGAAAACCATCAATCTCATCCTAATTTTTGTTTGTATTTTGCCTATTTCCTTCTCTTCCCCTATGGGTGTGAAAAGTCATGTACGATTTTGGGACATCAAAAGCTGAAATTTCATGTAAATTTATGATTAACGGAAAGGAGTTTGTGTGGCCTTCTCATGTAATATAACCTTAGTCCTTACGGACTGCACAAATGAAGAGGATAGGTGTGGAGTTGTTCCTCTTCCATTACTCGAGCCTTCCTGGGGGCTCCCTTCCAGACTGCTGCAGTACATTCTCCTGTGGACTCTCAGGCACCCCCGCAAGCAAGATTACTGTATTCTAGGGTGCAGGCAAGGGTAGCCCCTTGGCAGGAGAACTGCCTTTAAAATAATCGCTGTTACATGGCTTGACTAGTGCCCAGGTCTGAACGGTAAGACTATCTGCAGTGAGAGAGGCCTGAGAGAAGCTACATAAGGCTTAAGGTGTTTCACACTGGATGGATTCAAACCCGTATGCATTGGGGACTTCCAACTTCACATTACATTATTCTAACACCATTGTGTCTAAATTGTACTTACGTGATAGAAGTTCAGTTCTTGAATTTGAGGCTTATTCATAAGAAAGCTCCTGCAAAATATTAAGGACTTTGTTTCAGTAAGGCACAGAATGACTTGCATCCAGAGGGTGTATGAGCTTTTCACTAGTAAATATCTCTTTAGACACTGAGAAGTTCATCAGTCTTTTTCATACTTCAGAAAGTCACATCCTTACCAGTTGTTGCCTTTAAAAACCAAGCGAATCTTTTTGTTTGTAGGTACCAAGCCAGCTGTCTGCTGACCCAGCTAAGGTGGGCATTTGGCAGTCAGTTCCCTAATTACCTAGTAACTTCAGTGGTATTCCACTTTCATTTTTATGTGTCTTCATTTTATTTTGTTATAAAGCAAGCTGTTGATAAGTACTGTGTTTGTTGTAGAGATGACTGAAATTCAACAGGAGATTAAATCATTTGTGTTTCTATGAGTACATATTGCTTGTTTGTCGCTTTTCAGCCATTGTAAACTTATTTGTGGAGGCATTTTTCCACTCCTCTATTTCGAATTGCAATAAAGTGGAACATATTTGAAATACTTCTTAAATTTTTGGCTCCTATTATAAGCAGAAAAAAGGGGAAAATAAAGCTTATTGAGCAAGAAAGATAGTGAAGAACAGACTCAGCCTGCCACTGATTGTCTTTCTGAGAACAGGACTAACTTCTTATTTCCCAGAAGATTTAAAGCTTTTTCCTTGACCTTTGCTTTCTCTTTTATGAAAGTCAGCGGATTTTATTTTTATTGAATTCCTATTTTTTGTCTCTATAGAAAAAGAAACAAAAAAAACAGTGTCTCTCTTTCTGCCACAGTGAAGTCTAATTGTGACATTTCAGTTTCTAATCGTGCTTAAAAATGTACAGCAAATTGGTAATTTGACTTATCTTTCTGTAGACAAGCTCTTTCATCTTAGGCATAAAACTGGGGAGACTTTTTTAGGGAAACAATGTGAAGATGTGGAAGTGATGCTTGGGTTTGGTATGAACTGTTTACAAACTGCTGTACTTGTTTTATAATAAAATCAATTTTACCTCATAATGCACAATGTTAAGATACTAATTTTCTAAGAGAAGAAGCTGCTCATCTTTCCTGTTGCATTTTCTCAGATTATCTGAGGAACTGTGGCTGTGGTTCCATGTGCCCTTCTTCAGTGGTGTCTGTCTGCACAGTCAGGTTCCACCTGTGACCATTCGTTCCTGTCCCCTGTGTTGTGCCAGGACAAGGTCTGTGGACACATAAGGTGAAGCAGATTAGTGAACTGTTTTGTCTAGGAAAAAGTAAAATAAAACTGTAAAAAAGCATGTAGGTTGATTTGGTTTTTGGGTGGATCAGTTACCCGAGTAGGTCACCACGTGGTGTGAGAATCAGCAGTTCTAGTACACTGCAGATCATGGCGTGATCAGGGGTCTGTGGCCTAATGGAAAGATCCTGTTGAGTCTTCGGCAGGAAAGATCCGCCTCTGGAGTCACACACCCTTGTTTTGAGCCTCCTTTAAGATGCAGAAATGCAATAAAGATGTTTAATTTTGGTTAAAACCATCTTCTGGTCTAGAATGGCTGAAGCTGTCTGTCCAAATCGATTTTCCAATTTTCCCACCAGCCCTGTGCCCTACATTTGTTGTACCTCTGAATAAAAAGGTTTTCCTGCATTGGTTTCTTACCTCAGTATAGTGTGATTATACAAAATCTGATACAAAATCAAAACTCTCATCTAGAAAAATAAGAATAATGTCAGGATCTAAGCTAAAGTTAATTAAGGTCAATGGAGTTGTTCTAGCTTAGAGACTTGGACTCAGGCATTTAAATTTTAAGAATATAAAGGAAATAGTTTTCAAATTATGAAACAAATGTAAACCTGTGGAATACCATCTACCTGCGCTATCAAAAATGCAAAGAACTATTCAGATTGCCTAAAACTATCTCAAAAGGGCTGTGGTTTTAAGATTAATGGGAAAGATCTTGGAGACTCTGCTTAAGACTCTGGTTCTGAATAGCTTGTTAGCAATACAGCTGCTACTCTTCAGGTTTGGAGAGGAAGATGCTTGCAATCAGATACTCTCACAATCAGTATTTCTTCCCTTGTCTGCTGAAACAAGATAGCGATGTCCAAATCAGACTACAGACTAATATGAGAAGAGCACCTAATTAGGTACTCTAAAGATTTTTCCAGGGTGATGCAGCAAATGTTGGTAGGAAATGATTCACTTTAAATTTAAAGATATAAGAAAAGAAACAAAGCCTTAGGTGAGTTTGTAGAGGAAAAGGAAGTGAGAAGTAGAAATTGCTTATTTTTGCCTTGCTGTAGGGCTTAAATGATTCCTCAGGGGTTCTGCTGCTCAGTCAAGGTATTTTATTTATTCACACATTGTCTTTCTGGAAACCTGTACATTTTCTTGCTCTTTCGTCCTGGTTATTACCAATTTCTATGCCTGAAAAAGGCACATCAATACTGTTGTTTACAGTTTACTTTAACTATGCTTACTTAAAATAAAAACTGGCATCTTTACATTTAAAATTTTTGTGATCCTAGTTGTACCGTGCACAGTGAGGCTTCGGGGAGCTCTTAGGGATGTTTTTTAAATGTTATGGGGTTTTTACACAGTATTTCACATTTAATAACCAATGCTTGTATCCAGCTATCCGTTGCAGTTATTCTGTGGTAACTCAAGCTGGATGTTTTGTGTTTTGGCTCAGTCTTTTGAAGTACTAGCATTTCAGTAACTAACCAGGGAAAGCTCACACCCTTTGTGTTAGTTTGTGTGTCTGGTTGATGGACTGCTCAGTGTGACAGCAGCGTAGACAATAAATCTGAACAGCACCATCTGATAGCTCTGGGTTTCTTATGTGACTTCAAGTCATCACAGCTCTCTCTTCACTGACATAAATACTCGGATATTATGATCTCTGAGGAACTGATTTTGTGTAGTGAGGAATTTATCCTGCCTAATGTACCACCAGAAGATGTCTGTCTTGATGACAGAAAAATTTTATCTGAAGATGATGATGTACAAATATGAAGAATAAAAGTAAACTAGGAGACATTGAGCTAAAAATACCCGTTGAGCTCTCAGCCTGCATTTTATCACTTTTGAGAACAGCTTTTTTGCCTCTAATGCCATTGGATGCTCCAAATGCTACATGGATGTCTTGATTCAATACAAAACTATTTGTATCCAGCTGTCCTCTGGGTTTGGAGGTAAGAGTACAATTTCTAACCTTGTGTGGGAGAAATCTAACTTATGTGGAGTTTCATTTAATGAACACACACAAGAAATTTCCTGTTGAGTAACTCTATGTTAATAGGCAGTTGCTTAACCTCTTTTCTGAGCACTGTGATTCAGGTGAGAAAGACTTTATTGGGTCTTCCTCTTTGTTGATTAAATTTCTGGACTTCATGTGCTTAATATCGTAGCTATGTGAAGGAAGATTAAAAAAATCCAAAACACCTTCCAATATCGACTGTGTACTATATTAAAATTGGAGAAGCTAAAGGAATACGAGTCATATAGTAGAAAAAGATTAAAGAATATACAGGAGTCTTGGAGAGAACTGAAACCACTGAAAAGGTCATGTTATTTTTAGCAGCATATGGATGAACAGCAAGGGAAAACCCGGGACATTTCCTTTGCTAACATAATGTTTTGGAAAGGCCTAAGCATCCTGCGGAAAGGAAGAGGAAATCCTTAAAATTGAGGTGGAGCTGGCTGGTGGAAAGGTCAATTGCAATTTAGTCTGGGCTCTAAGAAAGTGAGGGATGAGATTAGAAAGTTTTCCAACACATTTATGAATGAAAAAAACTTAAGATGTGAATGAGAGGAACATAAAAGTTGGCTTTCCAGTTACAAAACTTACAGCTTGAGTGCTGGATGTGAGGTGAACATTTAAGATCCCATTAGCAGTTGTCTTGACCAGTTAAGATGGATGCACTGGCGTGTTGCTGTCTTCAAGAGTGATGTATATGTAGGCTGTCCTTTTAAAAGGAAGCCTTCACCTGCTGAGTTGAAAAAAAAATCAGCTGGTAAGTTCTAGTTGTTCTCAAAACTCAAAAGCTGTGACAAAGGAGAATGAACAATGTCCACTAATGCAAATGTGAAATATGTAATGATGATATATAATTAAGTCATGATCTCTTTTTATGCTACAGACTTTATTAGAGCATGACCTTTAACAATTCTAAACCTAAACTAAAAGGAATTTACAGAAGTATTTTTTATGTAACCATTATTTAAAGCTTCCACTCTAATTAAATTTTGTCTCCTTGACAAGGGAGAATGAACTGTTCCTGAAAAAGCTTCTCATATGGCTAGCAGTATAATTAGAGAACTAGTTATGCAAATGTCACACAAAAATGACCTTTAATGAAGCAATATGAAATGAAAAAGCTATTACAGTTACGCAGCATGAAGAATAGCTAAAATTTGAATTATTGAAGTGGATCCTGGGCCTGCTACTATTCAGATCCCCCTGTGTGAGATCAAATAGTCATGTGGTATACTCGGAATATGAAATCGTGTAAAAGCTTGGGAAAGAATAATGTCACTTTGTGCCACAACTGTCTACAGAAAGATGACAGGTTCTGTTACGTGCAGTGTCTGTGAAGAAGTAACCTCCTTTCAAGAGTGGCTGCAGTTTTGTAGAGCACATCTTTATGTCAGGACCATCATCTATGACCCCAGTACCAAAAGCTGAAATTAAAGAAATTATTTCAAAGACATAGCTGGCTGGGGCTTCTGATCTAGAAGCAGGGGGCACAAAAACTGTCACCGTTGGGTGTGATCTGATGAATGCAGCAAAGGTACAAAAGAGCACACTGGAAAGAAACCAAATGGGAAATGAGGGGAGTCAGGAGAGCCACTGTATTGCACTCATGTAAGGCACGCTTTCCTACAGCCCTTCGCAAGGTCTGAGACTCAGTCAGTGTCGTGTTTTGGGGTGGTTTCTTTTCCCCTTCTGAACGTCCTCTTTTTATCCTGGTGCTTTTTTTTTTTTAATTAAAAACTATGCTCGATTGCCTAGCTGCTGTGCTACCTTAGAGTAATGATAAAGCATCGCCCTAGCATGTGTCTTTGACAGACTCTGCTGTAGATACTGGTTGACCTACATACCTATTAACGTATCCTCTGTACTTTGGGGTAGCTGCTTATTAATAAAATCAGGAGGACCATACCAGTTGGAATGTTTTACTCTCATGGTCTTAAAAGTACTTTTCATAAATCAAAGCACAAGATCTATATTTTTTTAAAAATAGTATTCACAGATGGCATCAAAAATCTTGTTGGGAAAGATACGGGCGATTTTGCCATAGAAACTGAGCGTTTAGCAGTTTGCAGGAGTGTTACCATCTTTTCATGTGTATGAAGACAGCATCAAGGCTAGTGTGACTGGTACCATCATACTAATGAATGATAATAATCCCCTGCTTTATATATCGAATATAAACAGGTTCTATTGACTAATGATTTAAAGCAGTGCACTCCTGTTATTGCTGATATGTCTTCACACCATTCAGTTTAGGTTCAACATAATCCAAGATCTCATCAGCTTTATTTTTAGAGGATTGACTTTAAATGTACAACCAATAATTGATTTTAATAGAAATGAGAAATAGATACACTAGGTTTGATTTTAAAAAATAATTTTAGTCCAAAATTCAAAATAAACAGCATTGTTGACTATGCTGACTATATCCCAAGTCTGCTAATATAGTCTGGCTTTCCTAAAGGCCATCCTGCTGCCATGATGTGAACATGTAAGGGTCTTCTGGTTTCAGAAATAGTAGAAAAGTATTCCAAACTCCCTATCTAAAGAGCAATGTAAATAGCATAACCCTACTCTAGATGTTGTTAGAGCTTTCAGGGGAAAGAAAGTCTGTGAATGTGATGTGGAAAGTCATCTTCTGTTTTAGTCCTAATATCTGTTTATTCATCAACTCTTTGACATACCACCACCCAAAGAATGCAGTAGTTATTTTAAAATCTCATGGTGCTGAATCAGACCAATCAATTTGATTATTTTTTGCCTGACTTGTGATTTTTACATGCTTGGCTTTGACAATACTGTAAACATAAAATTTAATATTTAGAAAAGATTGCTTTCTGCTTTTAAGAGAAAGCAGTGGTTTCCTTCCCATTCTTGCAGACTTGCATGTCCTCCTTCAGGTTAGACAGGCTGAAGTGCTTGATTTTACAATCTTGATCTGAATGACTGGATAATAAGGCATTTCACAGGAACCTTCTGTCATGTGATAGCCAGTTTCATGTCTAATACTAGTGTTATACTCAGTCTTTAAAAAGCATGAGACTAGTAAAGAAATTCATTCTGCTGGCCACATGAAAAGAAACCCTACAATAGTTCCCTTGAGACATTTTAGTGCTTTGAAGCAGGAACTTTCCATTAGTCTGGGGAATTACTGTAGTCAAGGATGTGCTGTGCTCTTTCTGTATAGAAAAACACCCAAATTTGGTGAAGGTGCAGGATTCCACAAAGCCTCTTGAGTTCATCTGTACTGCACGGGGCTGGGCAGTGATTGCTGAAGTAACGCTGAGCGAGCAGGAATGAGTACCTGAGCGTGGCCATTACTGGCACACTGCTCCGTACACACTAGTAGAAAGAAGAGTCTGAGTTTCCTGGGCACTGGTGCTCTGGTAAACATTACTGAAAATATGTGAGCAGGCTGAATATTATGCTGACGTTGAAGCTCACCAAAGGTTCTCCACATGTCAAATTCCAGATAGAAATCAGGATGGCGTTTCCTAGCACTTGATGCTCTTCATTGCTATGGGCCTCTGCTAGGGAAGGACAAAACCAAATGGGTTGAGCTCAGCACACAGGGACAGAAGGGTCTGCAAACCAGTAATGCATGCTCCTCTCCAGAGTGTCTTTATGGAGGGCCGTGAAAACAAATTAATGGAGGCAAATTCCTAAATAATACAGTGAAAGTACTGGAGAAGAGCACTCTAGGGAAAGGAACAGTTCTCTCTCCAAAGCAGGGTGTGCATGGCCCTGCATTTTTTTTTGGTTTGCGTAGAAAGGAATTGCTCATTTGCTGTAGTGTTCACGCTGAACAACAAAGAAATGACTATATGTATACTGTAGGCTAGATAATACAAATTTAGACCTCTGTGCCAAAGAAGTGATAATTTTTTATGCTAAATGTCTGCGTCTGAGTTTGGGGTTACTTTGGTCACTGAAAGGCAGTTTCTAGACTTACAAGCAGATAATTCCATTGCATTATTTAATCATGTGAAATGCTTTAACTGCAACTCCAAATGAAAATCATTCATTTTATCAAGACCAGCAGATAGAAGAGATATTAAAATCAGAAACTCAAGGAAACAGAAGTGAAATTGTATCTAATTACCAGCAAAGTTTTCTGTAATAAACATGCACTATTTAAAAACATGCATCTAAGTTTTGACATTATAACTGCTCTCAACAAGTAAGAAGCTGACTCTTATCATCACGGCTGTATCTGGAGAACATTTGCTGGTGCTACAGAGACAAAGAGTAATGGTCTTAATGCTTTAATGTCATGGCAAGGTCCTTGAATTCATGATAATATTCCTGAGGAGTCTTGTGCTTCAATGTTAAAAAAGAAGTTAAAAGACAAACTTTAATAGTCCTTCCTACTGCTCATTCCCATTTCCCCTTCCACAGTGTCTAATTTGTCTAGTCACTTTGTATAATCAGAATATACCTTATCACCTCTTTTTTTCTAACCCTTTATCTTAAAAAAAAGTCCTTCACTATTCCACTCCTCCCAGTGCAAAAAGTCTCCACCAGCTTAAATGGAATTGAATTTGTGAAATCAAAGTCTCAGAAGTGAGGAAACACTGAAATTTCTTTATCAGTCTCACAGAGCAATCATTGAAAATGTATTTCCAGCCCCATGAATCGCCTAATGGATCGCCTACCGCCTACACTGAGTTCTTTAGAAACTTCCTCTTTATGGATACTCCTTCAAAATTTGTTTGAGAGGCTTGAAGACAGTATAGTTATTTCGCTGAACCAAAGTAGTGAATATACATTAATATTGGTAGTCATAGTGCGTGTCCTCAAAGCCTAGAATACTCAGTGTTTTTATAGCACTCAGCATTTTGATATCCTGCTTTGCAAGAAGCAGCCACATAGTGGAATTTTATTGTCTTTTATGAAATTATAGATTAGAAAGCCACTTAGCAGGAGGAATATTACAGGGTGATTAAGGTTTGTTAAAGGTATAAGCAAATGCTGAAAGGGAGTTAGTGAGAACTGTTCAATAACCTTTTTAGTGACTGGCACTAATTTTTCTGGCCATGCTAGGTGGGGTCTGTAGTGTAGGTCCGAGTCAGCCTGCTGCTCTGCCCTGCACAGAAACCAGGGGAAGCCTCCTCCTGCGCGGAATCAAAGCGATTCTAATGGACAGATGGCAGTGTGGTTATGTGACACCACGTTCTAGCAAAGCACTGCTCAAATGAACTGCTGCTCTGGAAACCCTCAAGTAAAATGCTAATGACCCTTCCAAGAGAAATCAGCAATTTCTGATTCACAGTAGAACACAGGATGGAGATTTTTAGATTGCAATTTTCTTTCATTCTAGAACAGTTTATCGGAAAGAAAACACTGCTGGTATGTCTGGATCCTCAGAGACTTTATGCAGGAAGCTGGCATCAAAAGTTTATTTCACAACATTTAAGTTCATGTTGATTCATACTGCAGAAGTAATTTTTTTTTCCTCCAAATTTCTGCCAAATTGCATTTATATGTGCTAGGGCTCCTCTAATCTCTAGCATGACAGCAGGGTTGCAATTGCCTGTCTTACCCAGAGGTAGTGCTGATGTCCCTTGTTGTCCTTACAGAGGAGAGTGGTCTGTGGGTAGAGTACCACGAGTGAGAATTACATCTCAAGAACTTGGAAGTTGATCTAGTGTCCCACTCTGGCACAGATTTTCTGTGAAACGTTAAGTGAATCACTTCCCTTGTCTGTGCTTTACTGATCTTTGTGTCTAGAAATCTATAAAGTGAGAGGGTTACGCACACAAGTGCCTTGCAGTTTTAGGACAACATGTGTTGAAATTTCCACAGGGAGCCCTCAGATGTTTCATCTTCTGTCCTTGCAGTGACTGATGCTTTTGAGAACTCGGCCACAGCTGCTTGGCTAACTGTAAGTTGTATAAACACTGCGGTTTCAATCTGCTAGTGTCTTGGAGGCTAAAATTACCTTCTCTTATATAAAAATATGGCAGTCATATTTGATCTGCCTACAAATTGAAGGAAAGGATTGCTTCTGCTCCCCACCTCCCGCGGTGAGGTTAACAATGGCAGTAAGTAACAAATACACCTTTGCTTATGTGTTTGGGACAAAGAGCTGTTTGCAGATGCAGGGCCTAGATTACTTCTACACCTTGACCTGTTCCATGAGTGTCGGGAAACAGTCAAAAATTACGTGACAGTAAATGGCTTCAGCTGACAAGCAGTTCTCATGCAAAAAGTGTTTTTATGGTTGCTTAAGCATTAAGCACTTTTCTCCTTAGTTGTACATTTGACAAGCAGGGTTTTTAAATCTTGCTTACCTCTGTTTGCTTGATCCAGTAGTAGAAAAGCAAAACGCTTCTATGAGGAAATAGATTATTTTTTTCTGTTTCTTAAATGAGTAGTTTTTCTGCCTCCTCAGTTTTCTTTACTTTGATTCAGTGAATTAGTCAAAAAGGGCCCTGCCTATAAGTACATGAGTTGTCCCATTCAGGTTCTTGTTTTCAAGTCAGGCAGTTGCTGCCTTGCTTTGCCAAATCAAGGCTATAAGCACTGTAATCATGTACCTCACAGGAGACAGCTGCCCCCAGAACATCTGAGCAGCTCGGTCTCTCCTTAAGCATAGAGCAGGCTTAGCCAAAAGCACCAGCATTCAGTGGTTCACCATCACTTCTGATGACAAATGTGACTTGGTTTTCTGTGTGTTTTGGGGAATTCTGCACCCAACAGAACAAAATATCGTGCTGACTTTAGATGTTAAGAGCAGACACAAGGACACGGAACAGATCCCTGAGTCTGATGGTGGTAATTTTCTCCAGTTACTTTCCTAACCTTTTGTTTGCCAACTCTTTGAGGGTGGGCTTTTACTTTGATGTTTTATTGTCTTTCAAATCACTAGTTTTACTTTTGCCACCAGTAATTTTTGGAGTGCTTTGGAGGGAGGGGAGAAGGGAGAAAAAAAGAGATGTAGTAATTATGAATGTATTTGGTTAGATTATAAAGTCTCAAAGCTCATTAAAAATGAGAAACCATGGCAACCTCAACAATACAACCCACACATATTATACCTACCTAACAGTGTGCAAAGTACATTTAGAAACGAGAAATTAAGCGTAAAGAAAAGGGGAGAAAAAGCATTCACTTTTTATATTGCTATTTTTAATTCTCAGATCCTGAATATTGGCATACTTGTGCTGGCAGCACTTCTAACTCTTACATTTAAAAAATAAGCAACTGATTATCAGGCTGAATGTGGGATCTCTTCTCAGTATTGTTCTTTATTCTCCTGAGATTTCCTATGTTGTATTTTTAATAAAGAGCAGATTTAATGGGAGGTTGGTAGCTGAGGAAAGAAAATATGAACATTGCAGTTTCCCTGGACCTGTCGTCTCCTAAGAGACGTTTGGAGTTTTGGGCAGTCCTGCCTCTCCTTCACTTTTCAGATCACAAGAAAATGCAGTATATACCCCATATGTAGTATAAATCTAACATCAGTACTGGTCGTGTAATTGAAAGATTCTTGATGCTTGGAGCCAAGTCTTTTGCAGGAACCCTGCAGTTACTGGATCCATTTGCACATGAATGGTTGAAGAATGAAGAGGTTTTTGAGCTGTAGTTTGTGACTAGGCTTCTGGAGTCCAAAAGCAGGGTGTCTGAGGAAAGGTGGCCCCTCTTCTAAAGCCATCTTCCCTCCCTCCCCATCCCTGGAGTTCTGGGGAGAGTCATCATGTGGGACTGAGGACAGCAGCTCTGGGCTTCCTCCTGGGTCGGGAAGGAACCAGCCGAGCATGGTGGTCAGTTAGCAAAAGTTACCTTTTGTGATTTACAGAGGGATAGAAACGTTCCAGTGGTAGATATTTCTGTGGTCCACAGGGAATTTAGATCTACAGAAAATAGGTTTGCTTTTTATTGACTAGTGGTCCAAACCTTGCAGAAGCGACCACAGCTCTCCAGGGTACAGGGCTGTAAACTGAAAAGCACTGTTAGAATATCAACATTGCCGTGTCTTAAAGGTGAAACTGCAGCACTGTTAAGATCAATTAAAGGATTTTAGAGAGTAGTGGGTTTCGCTCTGGGCCTTACGTTTAATTGCGCCTATTTTCAGTTTTAAAATACAGAACAATCACTTCTGAAGCTTAATTAAAACTGTTATACCAGAGGATAAACATGAGGCGGATGTAGCTTTCTATTAAAATACCTGGATATCGCAGGGATTAATCGTGCAGCTCTTGTTCAACATGGGACTCCGCATTGTAAGAAAATAAAAATCTGTTCTAGAGGCTATAGCAGTAATTGATAAAAGTGTGAAAATGCAGAAGTGGATTCTGGAGGTGGCAGAAGGAGGGGCAGTCAAAGTGCTTTGCTCAGCCTTTCTAGACCAATGCTCATATAAGGAGAGTGAAACAGCTGGCCATTCCCTTTCTGATTTTGGTGGAGTTATTGTCATTAGTCTAACCTGAGAATTTGGCCTTGAATACCTGCAATATCTGTATAGAATATTTTCTCAGTTATGTCTGAATAGCTGTGCCACCAGGCAGATCCTGAGAGGAAGGTTTGTGTTGAGTATGGAACTGTCTCCATTCAGGCTGGATAGGGTTGTGTGAAAACTGGTGTCTGACTTCAGAGGGAAGACTTTGAGCAGTGGGTACTGGAATTCTGCTGTAATTCCAATTTTTCTCTAACCTCATAAAGGTAAAATTCTTTTAAAAGGCTGTAATTAAGAACAAGAAGGAGGAGTGGTTCCCTTATGCTGCCTGAGATTTTGTATTTTGCCAACTGTAGGACAGCAGTGTCCCTCTCATTTTTGGAGCAAGGACTTCCCAACTCTTAACAGGAAAATGTTCTTTGTGTCACTGATTTTACTGTTACCAGTATTCCACTGTTCTAGAAACAAGTAAAATTTCCTCTGACTTTTCTGGAAATGTATTTTTAAAAAGTGGAATCTATTCATAGATGGGAAATCTTTTTTCTAGTGGCCATGGCATTACACATACAACCACTGTAACTGGTGACATAGATTTGTGTTTCTTTTCCTGTGCCACCTGTATGTGCCAGTCAGGAGACTGGGATTCCTCAATTCTGCAGTGAATTTCTGTATGCATTTTACGACTAACTTGTTTATTTTTAATATACTAGTGGTTAATTGTACGAAATGTTACCTGTGAATCTCACAGCTTGCTTGGCTGCACTATGAAGAAATAGTCATCAGGACCTTTTAGGAAACTAAAATGAAGCTAATGCAGTTGCTGGATTTTGTAGGGAATGCTTTAAAGGTACAGCCAAAACCAAGCTCATAAATGTTTGATTTCATGTAATAGGCATTTCAGGGTACTAATTGATACAATTAAAACATCTTAAAATTTGCATTGAAGAGAATATAATTTTCCAGATAACAGTGGTAGATAAGTATTGGTAATAGATGTTAACACAAAAGCCAAGGAGCTGTGACATCCATCAGGCCTTCCTGATAGAGGTTCTCAGTTTTCTGGGTCTCTGTTGATCCAGGATGTTTTGGTAAAAACTTGGAATAATGACCCTGACATCACACTTGAACTTCAGTGGCCTGCTCAGGAAATGCTTCCTGTGTTACATCTCTTCAAAAGGCACACTTTCTGGAAGGGTAATTCATTCCAACTTTGTCTGTGTTTTCTATAAAAGCATCTGAATTCAGATCTTTTTGGTTTAGTAAGACAGAAGATGAAATCCTGATGAATAAGGCCTAGAAACTGAATAATCTAAAAAGGAGTAACTGACTGACCTTTCTGACTTCCATACCATTCTCTCTGAAGGCCATAAGTGGAGGGGCAAAGGAATAACTTTAATTTATCATATACAGAAGCTGATAGACTAATGCGATTCTGCAGCCTCAACAGCAGCTTTGCTTTAGCATAAGTTTCATTACTGTCTGGCTTTTTGTTTGTGATGGCTGTTCTGGTTTTACCAAGTTTTTACAGTCTTAATCCCATTGACTGTTGTTTATGGATATGATACCAAGAGATAATAATAGATTGCACTGCTGTGACACAGAACCAAACTTGATTGCGTGTCATCTGCTGAACCAGCCTGCAGCTGGGATTGTTAGACTCTCACTAGAAGAACAGGAATAGAAGGTATGTGGGGGGGAATTTTTTAAATGAGGAAACTAACACATGCCTTCAATTAACCAATGGTTAGACTGGGATATACTCTAGTCCTTGATTAGTGATGCCTACACAATCTTAAAACAGTGTAAGCCCTTTGGTTTGAATGTCCAACATAGAAAGCTTACTATTGGCACTGACTGATCAATTGTAATTTGTTGTTGTTTAGATATGTAGGAGATCAACAGAAGCTCCACAGATTGCTGTTTGATTGATGATGTAGCTATTTCTAATTTAAATTAGCGATTCTGCAGATTTACATGTTAAGTCCTCTCCAAAATACAATAACTTTCTCTTACTGTAGTCTCAGTCTTTGACAGAGTAAATTTTTAATGACTAATCAATATGGAAATTATAGGGAGAAACAAATTTCTGTGATGCCCGTTTTTTCTCTAGGGATTGTAGATTTCATGGATATTTCTTCAGAAAAGTTGTTCATTGTCGGAACAAGCTGTGCAGATCCTACTGGTTTTAAACTGGGAGAAGGGAAAACCCAGACCCCCAAGCTAACAACCCATTCTCCCCAAAAGCAGTTTTTCTTCAGCTGCCTCATCACACTCGTGCAGGAAGTGACAAAACCGCAGCAAAAATACAGCTTCAGCAGAGCAGCTGTTGAAGAGTGCAGGACAGTCTGTTATGTAGATGCTTGCCAGTACCTGATCCATTTCAGGTTGGATCTCTCTGAACTATTAATTGTGCTTGTTGTGTTTACTAGGTGTGCACAGAGCCTGCTTTCAGACAGTTGCTTTCAGAGTCTCAGTGAGGCTGCAGGTACTAGAGAAATGAAAAGGCTGTACTTGGTAAAGAGTGCCACTGCCATTCTAGGAAGATTATTTGGAAACTAAAGGGTTTGCTTCGACAGCTATCATACGCTTTCAGAAAAATGAGGTTGAACGTGCAGACTTTGAAGAGTCACAAGAATGCAAGTCTCTGGCATGCTATCAGGCTCAGAGGAATGTTATTTTTCTTTTTGTTTGCATTTTCCCTAATGGAAAATCTCGTAGAATTGAATAGAGTTATATGCTGCCTGAGAAGGATTCAGTCCTGTAATCGACAGGTTTGTTATTACAATTTGTACTTTTCAGACTAATTTCTCTGATTTTGGTTGGTTGGGGCAGTTTTTAAATTTTGGTCACTAGATTTCATTGCTTCACATAGAAATTACGTCATGTCATAATAACAGTGAGGTGGCTGAGAGCAACATCAGAGCTGAACAGAGAGTTTACTCTCTCAGTTTATAGCTAAAGACAGCAGGTGTACCGTGTCTTCTGTATCTTTCTACAACATAATGCAAAATAACCTCTAAGTAAGCTTTTGTTATGCCAGGAAAAATAGAAATTATTACCCCATTGGAGGTAAAGGCTTGATGTTACAAAGTAAAAGGGCAGTCGTGACCATCAGGGTCCTTCTGCTGCTCATTAGTGATTGGGCTGAAGAGTTAGTACTGACCTAGGAGCAATGTCTCAAAAAAAGCAATTACACCATCCAAAAGGTTCTGTACTAAATGTAACCTTGAGGGGCAAGTGATTATTAATGGTGTTTGTACTGTGGTTCAAGGTAGTTGGAGCCGAGCAGGTATTCACTAAGGGTGTAATAAGCTGTGCTGTATTATTGGCCTTAAAAGCATTAGTGTCAGTCAGTCAGAAGCAGGATGTGACGTGTTTAGATGCTCAAATACATCATTAAATCAGAGCATTAC
This sequence comes from Nyctibius grandis, assembly GCF_013368605.1. Classification (NCBI taxonomy): domain Eukaryota; kingdom Metazoa; phylum Chordata; class Aves; order Nyctibiiformes; family Nyctibiidae; genus Nyctibius; species Nyctibius grandis. The sequence continues at coordinate 896,982 of NC_090665.1, forward strand.
TAGAGAATCTTTCTATAATATGAAGCGTAATTGCCTAACTTAAGTTTTAGTTGGACATTGGCTTAGAAAAAAATCCTAACTATTATAAAATGGGGAAAGAAATTATTGCTAATTACAATAGTCCATAGACTTAGAGCAGCCTTTATGTTCTGTCTGCATAGGCTGTGAATTCACAACTGGAAGTAGGACTGGTGCTGGCATTTTATGTGCAATTAAATATGACATTTTTTTTTTTTTAAGAGACAAAGACAGTATCTTTACCTGAGCCATCTTTGATTATCAATTAAAGCTAGTAGAGAAAAAAATTTAAAACCACAGTAACTGGTGTGAAATAATGGAAATAACTTTAACAGTCACAGAGTTTAACCTCCGAGCTAGCTGCCAGGCAAGAGCACAGCCCGTGTTGGGAAAGGTGCCAGTGATCTCTGTTAATCTGGAAGGACGCTGGAGTACGTAACAAAGCTCTGGGAGAAGAACCCTGTCAGCTGGAATGCAAATGAACCGGCTGGCAGAAGGGCATTTTCTGTGGCGAGGAGCGGGGTTCCTCATGGGAGTGTGTGACTGTGTGGCTGGCAAGGCTGTCCGAGTGGCAATCGTTATGAGGTGTTTTATGTTGATTGGCCATTAAAGGGAGAGCAATTATGGTAGAAAACATGTGTGAAGATGAGCTATGAGGATGCTATGAGAATTTGTCCATTAAAGCTTTTCTTATTTTTTATCTTTCTGAGAAAATATTTGGAGAAAAAACAGGAGGAAAATGAGGGTGGGTCATAGCAGAGAAGGACAAGATTTTCATCCCATTTCACACAATTCTGTACAGAGCTTCAGATTTTCTTATAAGACCAGAATTTGGCTCACGTTTGCCAGGAGATGGTGACAATAAAGACAGTCATTCTTTGGCTCTGAAATCTTGCACCGTTTCTATGGTTTTATTTAGAGCAAAGGAAAATCTGGTGATTTTTAAATGGATTTTTACAATTTAGCTGTTTTCACCGAAGTCTGATCTGAGGTCACATAGCTAAGACCCTACCTGGGAGGGAAAGGGGATTCAGGAGAGCATCACGGAGAAAGATGGTTACAGGCTGATGAGGAGAATTGGGGCACACTCAGTCTCACAGTTTTAACTCCTGTGAATCAGGAAAGTGAGACTTTTTAGCCTTCTGTCCAGGTAAGCTTCACAGCCCAACAGGATTAGGGTGAAAGGCTCTGATGTAGAATTTCAGATGAATACACCATCTCTTTCTTCAAGTTGATAAGCGTTGAGGTTCCAATGTCATCTTCCATGTAATCCATGTAATTGAGGGGTTTTTCCTAAACTTGAAATGATTGAGTTTATTTAAATTGCAAATATTTTTTTTTCTAGAAGAGCTTGTATTACTGCTTGCTAGACCTCCAGGGTTAAAAGCAAGGCCTGTAATAGTTTGTAGCCCCTGTGAGGCAAGCACACTGGAGGAATGTGATGCACCTTCACCAGAATGCTGCACTAGTAGCCTGTCAGTCGGTGGAAGAGGAGCTTCTCTGCTCATTCGTGATCACTGTAGGTTCTCAGTACCTGTATTGCAAGTGGGAAATGGCATTCAAGTGTCCTTTTCTGTTCCCAGAAACAGACCCATCCAGATTTAGAAGTGCTGCATTTTTCTATCAATGGCCTGATGTGTCCTTTTAATTTCTCCCAGAATTCTGGTACTGCTAGGAAGAGGGGGGAAAAAAGAGAGGCGTGAGTGAGAGAGAATTGGGTTTAACAAAAGAGGAAACCATTTCATTTTGAGCTTTCTCTCTGATGGAGTCCCTTCATCTAATGTATTCCAGATTAAGCAGCTCTTGCTTAGTGTAAATTCCATAGTGTCTTCCAAATGTAAACAAACACTATTTCAGTGGAAAGGCCTTTGATTTGATACTGAATTTTCTTCTTAGTGATTTAACAAGTGAAAGATTCTCCTTTTTCTTTTTGAAGGGATGATCTAGTTGTGAAAGCACTTATTGTCTCGTGCTGATTAATCCATCAAGCTTCCGTCATGCACATGTCAACCAGATTTTCTTCAATTGGATGGGAGCTAGTTTAGGAATTTTTAGGAATATTTTAGGAAATAATCAAGAGCATAGCTTTCTGTGCTCCGTTAGTCTTTGTAAAACAACCGCAGCATATTTTCTGTTTTTCTGTTCCATTTGAGCTTTTGTTACCTCTTCAGCAATAAAGGGCATCTTATATTATGAAAACCCACTTTACAGGAATTTTCCCAAGCAGAGCGACAGTAATACTTCTTTTTATTGCTTTTTTTAAAAAAAAGAGAACAGTTGTTCTTTCAACAAATAGTCTTTTTTCAACAGTATTTGCCCAGATCAGAGCAGCATCAGGACACAGGCAGATGCTGCTTGAGGACCCGGGTCTGGTGCAGCAGCCACAGCACTTCAGGCTCCCACCAGAGATCCGCTTGTGTCAGGAAGATTAAGACAGGGCTTCTGGCCTCACTGTCACTGGCGTTTTTATATCCATTCTCAGGATTTTCTTGGATGGATGCAAACTTGGATAGCCTAAAATTTTAGTAAATTTAGTGAATTCTTGAGGGGAAAAAAAAGGGAAGTGTTTGATGCAGGCTGGTTTTGGCATTCACAGGAGTTTTTTGTTGCTTGGCTTCTTTCCCATCTTCTCCTCCCTCTGCTGCACATCAGTGTAGCTCCCTCCTCAAATGGCAGTGCATCATATTCCTCCCCCATTCTCCTCCCACTCCAAGATGTGCAAGTAGATTTAGTGACAGCAAGGAAGTCCTGGAAGAATAACCTATTTCTGTTTTGAGTCAAGAAATAACGCGCATATGGAGGAAGAATATGTATTGTAATGTATGTTCAAGTAAAACAGCAACGTGCGTAGCAGCTAATCACATTTTTAATAGCACGTATATGTGTTGTGTTTCGTATGCTTTTGGATGCTTGTATCTCCTTCCACACTTAAGGTAAAGAACAGTTAAGGACAGGGCAGCACTTCTAATACGAATACCTCACCCAAGAGAAAAAAGTGCCCTGGCAAAGACATTATGGATCTTAAGAACATGATTGTGCCTTACATGCTTAACGCACTGTCAAACAAGGCGATAGTTTGAAAAGTGCAATCTTAAAGATGGGGCCTTTCCCATCTCTGAGTTGTTGTAAGCTCTCTGCAGATTTGGCAGGAGAGGAAAAGGGAGATGGCAGAATAGCCAGAGGCCCACCTACAGACGGACTGTTGTCTCCTCACTGAGGAAAAGGCAGTACTTTGGGAAGTTCCATATCAACTGCTACAAAAGGCAACTATCAACACGGCTATGTTGTGGGAGTAAAGACATCTAGCAGGGCCTCCACAACCAGCCCTGGACTAAAATAGTGATGTAGGGATAGCAAAACTGAGTGTGTGGAGAGGGCAAGGTGAGAAAGCAACGACTGCGGTTAGTGCAATAACAGGTGGAAGGTGGTTACGGTGCTTCTTCAAGCAGGTCAAAACAGGTGTATGTACAGCAAGTGCAAAACCTGTATGTAACCAGTAACGGTTGGATGGCTCTTGAAATTTCATAGTAAGAAAGAAAAGAGCTTCTAGTGACTAGAGAAATCTTTTAGATATCAATGTATGAGACAGAAATCTGTGTGGGAGGACTGAGCTTGTCGTTTGTACAGTACATGCAGTACAATACTGAAATAGCACATTGATCACCCTAGAGACTGCCTGTGGACACTGATAGTTTCTGTGCTTTCTTTGCTATAAAATATATAATTTTTTTTCATCAGAAGTCTGTTTTTATATTGAGGTGGTATAGCAATCTTGGGCGAAAGGAACCTTTAGGCTAGCATAGCTATGGGCTCTGAAAATGGTTCAGAGAGAGCTTATGGGTAACTTTTTCCAAATGCTATGCATAGAGAGTTAAGAATCCCAAGGCCAAGGTTAATTAGTTTTATTTATCTATCATACCTTATGCATGCTGTGCTCATGGCAACAGTTAGTATCGTGTGAAATTTAGGGGTGCTTTTAAGAGGCTGTTTAGCTACAGGGAGCTAAGCATTAATGACTTTCCACCCTATTTCAGTCCTTTGCAGTACAAGGGGTTTGAATGGCAAGGCGCTGTATAAAAAACCACAAAGGGTGTTATAATGGATAGAAACCGAAGAGATTTTATCTCTGCATGAATTCATAAAATCTGATGATTATTACTTTCTTAATAGCTTCTTTTCAGCGAAAGTCACTATCGCACTGTGGCTTTTCAAGAAAGAATGAATTCTGCTTGTTTTACTGCCAGCTTCTTATGAAATGGCGTTTTCTGCTCCTTTTCTGAGTGAATAACGCTTTAATTATAAGGGTGGGCCATAACTGCATAACGAGGGAGAAGGGATTGGGTTTTTGGGATAATAATAGTAGAGAATAAGGGAGTGGCCATTCCCATGTGCCTGTAGTCCAGTTTGACCAGTATTTGAACTGGTTTGAAAGACAGTGGCTTAGAGTAGTGACAAATGCTTCAGCAGAAGAGATAACAAAAATCAAGTTGGCTGATAGTAGATAACCTCGTTGAAACTAAAATCGTGTACCTGAAAGTCAGAGCCTGCGTTACTCTGAAATAGGTTGTTTCCTGACTGTTCCAAACTTTTTGCTTGTATAAGACATTCTAACTCTGGTTAGTTCATTATTTAACTACATAACCAATCTTGCTTTTTACATTTGAAAAATTCTTCGGCTCAGTGGCATCATATAGTGAGAAATACCACAGGCAGATTGTACCTCGTACGGGGAAGTCTCATTCATCATCTTTCAATTTGCGGCCTTTCAATGTTGTCGAGGACCCACTCACTTCCCTTTTTCAAGAGCTGTCAGTGGTTTTTTTAGCTGCATTTTTTTCTGTGGCCTTAACTATACTCTGTATTCTGAACCGTGATTTAAGCTGAAGAATTATTTCACCTACTATTTCAGTTGGTGAGTTGTTGATTTATATACTGGAATTATAGTATTTCCTGTTTTATTTTCCATCCTATTACATTTTTCTTGGTTTTATAATCACAGTGTTTACTTCCTACAGCAACACCAAGCTCCTTGGTGGGGGAGGAGTAAGCTCACACAGAGCCCTGGATAGATTCCCTAGCTGTTGAAGCCCACTGGTACGCTTGAAAGATTTAATGTACCATCACAATTTTGCCTCAGAACTTCTGAGGGGCCTTGGAGAGCATTTGGCTCAAATATGTAAGCTTAAACTTAGACAGTTTTAATTATCTAGCCTGGTAAGTGGCTTCTGTTCAGTTCTGGTTTGGGGATCAACCAGATCAGCACAGTGGGAAAGGCTGATTATTAATTTCTCTGCAGTTGCATACTACTAGGTGTCACGTGTTGGTTAGCAGAAGAGAAACAGATATATAATTATATAATTGTGCGTGGATAATTACAGGAGTTCATGTTTTATTAGTAACCTGCATTCAAGATGTTCTTACATCCATAATTTCAGCAAAACACAGCAGTACCTTAGTTCTCTGTTCGTTGCACTGTATGGTGTCTGGCCTGACAGGCTGGTTAGCAGCCCTTTCTCACCTTTCAGCCTACAGTTAATATATAAAACGCTGTAGCATGTTTTAGTCTTTTAAGTCTTTCTATTCACTAAATATGCTGCAGTACATTAGTAGACTGTAGTTTTTGGAATAAATAATTAAGGTGTGGTTGTCAAAATTAGTTAATACATTAATTTTTAATGCATTATTCTTACTGCTTTAAATTATTCTTATTCATTTTATGATTAATTCACAAATTTCAGCCATTCCTAATTGTGTCAAGTGTGTGAATTGTTGTTTTAAAAGAAAATTCCTGTATATCTAAATGGGCAATGTTTCTTCCATTACAGTAGGAGATGAGACTCCTTGTTGTTGATAGAACACGTGGTTGATGGACTGTCTAGATATTGCATAAAGCTAGCGATGGCTTCAGTCAGTATTACATGCTCAGAAGGCAGCAGAAATCAAAATAATCTAAACCTCATGTGTAAACACCTTTCATGGTGGTGTATTAAAACTGCTGCAATCTTGAAATAAGCCGGATTCTTCCTCTGAGAATCTTCCTGTGAGAAGGTGTACAGGATACTAAAGGTAACCGATGTGCTTCGATGTATGAGGTGGGATGTCAGGCTTTGAGGATGGGGTCCTTAAATATTTAGGGATTTCTGGTTTGGAGTGGTCATGCATTACAAGTTGCAGGTTAACTTAACCAATGAGCAGTTCTGAATGTTTTCATGGCGTTCACGCTTCTTACTCATTTCTTTTCCAGCTATTGCCCTGAGCAGGATCATTAAAGAATTTAATCATAGTTTGTGAAGGTAATACATGCCCATATAGGTGCAAATGTTGTGGCAAGGAGGGCTGTAATGTCTTTCAGTACATAGGTATAGATAGGGAAGATATTAAAAGTGGCATTTGGAATTGGTGTTACATGTGTGAGTCTCAAAACAACACAAAGTGTAACTTCAGCAAGGAATGCACAGAAATTCTTAAGTGCTCAGTGGTGAGGCAACTTTAAACCATTTATTCTTTGACTCTGGATGATGGACCAAAATGGCAGGTGACCCCGGTGTCACAAAACACTATCTTTTGGGAGAAGAGACACTTTTTCATCAGCCATGTCAGTCCTCTGTAAGAAAAAAATCATTGTGTATGTAATGAGAAGCAGGCATCCTAGGAAATTGTGTTATTTAGGATCTTGGGAAAAGGTTTGAAGATTACTTTTGCTCTGTAGAACCCGAAAGCAGACGGTATCGTTTGGAAAGCTGCCCTCCCCTACCACTGAGGAGATTTACCCCCACACTGCCACTGGTGTGAGAACTAGCTCTTAGCTGGTACAGATAACACGGGGTGACATTTACTTTGACTCATTTCCCACTCCCATGTACAGACCAATTTTTAAAGGTAAGTTAGGATGCAGATATGGTGCTTAAATCTACGGAGAGAAGACATTAAGGTACTAGTTTTATTTAAATTGTTAGCATGTTTATCTCAAGAGAATAAGGAGGAAGAGTTAAGCTTTTTTTTGTCCCAAAAGCTTTCTTGTTGGGAACTCAAATGCAATGTTGTTTGTTCTGCTACCTGAGAAAAAGGCAGAGATTCAACAGCTGCGAGCACCCCCACAGCTCCGTCTGGCACTGTCCTCTGGCTGTGCTCCTCTGTGACCACCTGGGAGTTATGTCGGCAGGATTGGTTTTTTTATTTTCTCCCTGAGGCAAGATCTTCCCCCCACAACCTTCTTTCTCCTTGGGTTTCAGTAGCATTTAGAGTCTCTCTAAAATTGTCCCTTTAGGCCTAGAGGTAGACTGTTTAAGGCATGCTTTTTTATTTCTTCTAGATATATGGAATTTTTCTGACATGGAATTATTATTATGGCACATAATTATGATTGGATGTCTTCATTATATAATTGCATGATATATAATGAGTAGCAAAAGCTTATTTCCTCTGCTCTTTGAATACTGAACTTCTGAGATTAATTAAGCTGATACTGAAAATGCTTTTAATTATATATGCTGCATAAACACCACTATTAAGATCAGATGAGAATATTATTGCCTGAATAGCTTCAGACTTTTTTCAGATACCCACTGTGTGTTTTGTATTACTGTCTAAAGAAATGTGGGTTGTTTCTTTCTGAGAGAAACCTCCCCAGACAGTGGATGAAATAATGAAGGAGCACCTGAATATTTGCTGAAACACAGATCAGCTATTTTGGTCTGATTGCAGTGCATAAAAGCAAGCCACTGTAAAATTAAGAACATTTTATTTCAATAAATAAATGCTTCTACATGTCTAATCCCTGATCTAATGTCCCTCTGTAGGTAGGAAATTAAAAATGTTTCCATCCTTCCTTCTGAAGCTCCAGTCACCCCAAAATCATACTAATAGTAATGCCAGAAACAATATAATCAATAGGACATCATCAATTCCCACGACTATTCTTCCTGCTCTCCCTGTGCAGTGCTTCATGTGCACCAGTACATAATTCTGATCCGGTGTCAGGCAGAGGCACTGTCTGTTTTATTTCCATAGGAGAGACTCGCTAATGTACGCAGGCACAGTGCCCACTCGGAGGAACTGCTGATTGTCAGCATGAAGACAGCCATCAGCCCGTCTGCAGTAATGCCAGTTGGCTTGTGGGCACACTCATCACCTGTGCTGGCCATGGATCTGTTTAAAGAAGCAATTACTGAGACTGGCTAAGTGATATAATATGTGCTTTACCCATAAGCAGATGCATTTCATATACTTACAAAACTAGTGAAAACCCTTTGTGAAGAGAATTATAACTGGGTTTTGGTGACTGAGTTTGTGTAAGAAATTTCAGTTCATTGACAAAGACAAACACCTCTGCTGAAATCATTCAGATGGAAGAAGGAATCTCAATTTTAATAACACTGAATTACACGATATACTAACAGAATGGAATAGAGATCTTGCCATGTTTGACTTTTAGAAGATACGTTGTTAGGTTTTTTTAAGACTTGTCAATATGCAGGAGTAATGTAAATGAGGCAAAAAAAATTAGTTAGATTTGTGGATTCAATACATTATTCAGTGTTTGTGGAGTAACTATTGCTCACGACAGCTGCAGTTCCTACCAGTAAGCCGTGCAGTTTAACATGGGGCAACTCACCAGCGATTGCATTCGTACTTTTACACATACAGTGTAAGTGTACAAAGTCTTTATTGAGGCAATTAACCCATGGAAATGAATCTCTGAAGGGAATGGTTCTGTTTTGATGCGATTTGGTAGCCGTAACATAGTGATACTCAGGGCAACTTACTTCCTAGCCCTTCTCTAGCATGGCCATTGTGTACTCCAGTTTGCCAGTTCCTCTCGCTGTCCTTTTGATGGCTTTTCTCAGGAGTCAGTCCTGCTTTTGCTTCTGTGTTTTCAGAGATTTCCTTGGAATTCTCATTTCCACTTCGCGTCATGATGAAATGAGAGTGTGTGTCTGTAAGTCATAAAAGGACATATTTTTGAATCCTGTCTATCACCTCCATTGCATCAGTTCACACTTATTACTGGTCTAGAAATGAAACATCACAAAAACATGTTGTAGTCTAAAACCCAACCATCTTGCTGGGTCTTAAGTTCATAGCTCTATATGGCACAAGGAGTATTTTATTATCAGTTGAACATTAGAGATTTAGAGGATTATCAACATGCAAAAGTAGTACATGCACAGAAGAGAGGTGGGAAATCAGGACGTGTACTTGAATTGTACATGAGTGTTTTTCATAGGTGTTCTCAAAAGCACGATGTAGCTACCCCTTTCCAGTGAAAAAAACCTGCATTTTTTTAATGTAACAGCCATAGTCCTCATTGAGGGTTGTTGACAGGCTGCGTTGAGCATGATTTGAAGTTTTTTCATTTAGACCTGGGTTGGCCACAGTCTCACCACCTGAATCTTCAAGCAATTTCTTCTCTCCCTCTTCTTTCCAACCTCAGTCCTCAAGAGGTGCCAAAAGAGGTGGTCAGAAAGAACAGATGAAGTAACAGTTAATAAATAGCAGATGGTCTTGTGAACTTTCCATTTCATTGAAGGGTTTTGGGAATATATGCTTAAATTAGCAAAAGGCAATAGGCAAGATAATTGTTGCCATATGTACTGAATATATGAACATATTATGGCAAAACCTGGGACTCCATGTCTTGTAGTGCATGCTCAGGCTCCTGATTTTCCAAAGAGAACTTCCTGGGAAGGGAGCAGAAGAAACTGTCAACTTTTCACGTTCCATCTGAGCATAAGAAAACACTGTTTTTTCCTGCGAAGCTGATTGGACACTGACACAGGTAACCTGGAGAGGTGCACTCTCCATCCTTGGAGATATTCACAGCCTGAGTGGATGTGGCCCAGGGCACTCTGCTGCAGCTGACCCTGCCTGAGCAGGGTGGTGGTCCAGATCTGCAGTTATGTCTTCCAGACATAACTCTTCTGTGCTTCTGTCTCCTCCTTCAAAACTACATTCACTAAAAAGAAATTACCATAGCTGCTCGCTCTTTAAATATAAGATCTCAAAAAAAAAACCAAACTCTCAATTCAGTCAAGGAAATCAATTCAGTGATTCTAATGCACAGAAGGAAGGACTTTGGACAAAACACTGTGAATGTCACTCTTCTTGGTAGTATCCTAAGAATCTTTTCTCCATTGACTGTCACTTTCTGAATATCTACATCTTTGATGCCTTTTCCAAGGAAGAATTTTTGGCATGCCTGCAGAATGTGGGCAGAATAAACTTCGATTTTTCGCAATACCATTTGTTCTTCTGTGTCTTAGAAGACTTAAAATGTTGACCAAGAATTACAGGTCTGTTGCTGACACCGCTTTGTACTGCTCTCTGTATACATCTGTATAGCTCCCCTTCTACAACAGGCATTTTGCATATCTGTCAAGTGCTCGGGAAAATTAACTCATTTATGTTTTCTTTTTCCCTCTCACTAGTCATTTACGACCATTTGAAATGGATGTGTGTTTGCAGCAAAGAACAACTCAAATTCACTAATTGATGCACAAATAGGCTCATTTACATGCAGTTTTGGGGTTTTTTTAAAAATGCATCTATTTGCATAAATAAAACCTCTTTCCCAAATATTAGTGTGAATAAGAGCAGTTTTCATGGATGCCAAAAACAGTGGCTGAATAGAAAAGCCAATTCAGAATTTGCATAATAGTTACTAATTGTTTTCCTTGCTATTAGCATGTCTCTGCTTAATAGGCAATATTGGTTACTATTTCATTTCTGGATACAGTCTGATACAAGAATTGTGACCTGTTGTAGAGGATCTTAATAGCTGAGCGTATTTAGGTGGAGAAATAGTACTGACAGAGCCCAGCGTGTGGCCCCTCAGTCTCGTGGTGTAAGCAGTGCAAGACTTCTCGCCAGAAATGTATTTCCCTTAGTGGGGTAGAACTAGAAAATTATTTATTCTCACAAAACGTTATGAAGTTTGGAGAAAATCTCAGTGTTCTCGAGGGGAAGGAAGATGTACCTTTGTTGCAGCTGACTGCAGAAGCAAGATGGTAATTTTGGCCAACTTTGGCTTCCAAAGCAAATCCCAAAGATTTGCAATTATTCATGAGAGGAATGTGTTGGACTTAAAGACCAGTTTCTAGAGAGGATCTGCTGTGTTTGTGTCGGATTTATATAAGTGCATATACAGAGAGAAGAAAACAGTGAATCTGCATCTGTTCACACTCTCTTCATCTAATATTCTGAAATACTGTCTTCAGGGATATAATATCTTATTCAGTAGGTACTAATCCTCTTAAATCCAGTAGTGCTTTGGAAAGTTGGTATTTGTAATTAAATGTTACTTCTCGAGTGCTGGTTTTGGTTACAGCAGCCTAAGCTGAGTGTACCTTGGTAAAAGTTTGCTACATCCCTGGTCCAGATCAGCTTTTCTGCTACTGGGAGGACGATGAGCTTGCTTGGGAAGGGGTGTTGCCGCGTGAGAAGGTAGAGTATTTCATCACACTCCTCTTTGTACCGTGGATCCTAAAGTCGAGGTGAAAACTGGCAGAAGTAAAACTGCTGGCTCTTTGTATTCTTGGGATGTAGAGATGCCATCAATGACACCTGCAGTCTTATCTACAGCAGCATTCATCATTCTAGCCAGTTTTTGGGGGGAGAGCGCTTTCTTTTCTCATCTGTAACTTTCTTCCTCTCTCTTGCCTGAACTTCCTGCTTTTCACAGTAGTCGTTCTAGAATAATTTCAGGAAGTGAATCTATTATCAGTCTTTACAGATGTTTCTTCAACTTGCCCCTTTCTGAAGCAAATCTGTTTCCTTTAAAGATGCAGTGCCCCTTTCCGCTGCCCCGGCGGTAATTCAGCATCTCTCCGAGCAGTGCTGCCACTCGTTTCAGGGGCACCTTCATAAGGTTACGGTTGAACATGTGTAGGTTTGTTCCTGTCTTTTCAGGAAAAGTTTGACATTGTGGTTTCCTTCGTAAGAAATGTACCTCTGTTGAAAAGGAAACATATTTTCCTTTTAAAAAAGCACGCCACGAAGAAAACCACAGGAGAGACAAAAGAGTAAGGCTGGAAATGTCGCCGTGTGACAAGGTCTGCTGCCCCACTGCTCATCCCTGGGCACAGGCCACACAGATCTGTGTGCCGTGTAACCCCTATGTCTTGCTGTGCACACAGGATGATTACGGTGGATTTTTGTGTCACGCTTTTCTCTGCAGATTTCAGAATGTTTAACAAAAGAAAAAGGGTTAGTGGCATCTTTCCCAGTGTGCAGAGGAAGAAATAAAGGAAGAAAGAGTTAAATTTCTAGGAAGGAAATGGCAGAGTGCAGTGTAAAATTCACGTCTCCTGAGACTGGTTTTTCTGCCACTCTATTACATTATATTGCCAATTATGATGATCTTTTGTTAGAAATATATGGTGACTTGCAGCAATATAGATGAGGTATGATTTGTTCGTAGGCTAGTGACATTCATCCCTTTTTTGTTGGTTACATTGTCCGAGGAGCTAAAAATATTTGCTGTAATCTCTTTTCTAGAAGATGTTTCTAAACTGTTTATCATTTTAAAAACATTGAAGATGAGTATGTCGGTTGGGGTGATTTTTTTTTTGTGGCTTGTCATTTAGCAAAGATCACTGTGAAGACTTCACTCTCTGCCATTTTTAATTTAGTGTAGATTACAAAAAGATACATTAATCTTTTTACAATTTATGTCTAGCAGAGGTCACCATCCCTATTGACCTTTTGGACTGGTGTGTCACTCAGCTCGTCTGTTTTGAGGTACATGCAGTGAAGTGTGAGCAGGAGGTTGGTGCTAAACACCTCATGTACCCAGATTCTCTAGAGAGCAAATCAAATTGCTTTGCTTTATTCTCCTCATTCAGCAATCACATTTTAAAGCATGAAAAAATTATGATCTAAAAATAAAAAATTACAAATACAATATTGGAAAGATTAATCATCCTGTGTTTAATCCATAGTGATTTCATATGATGAGATTTGCTTATTATTATTATTAGAAGTATTGGGGTTTTTTCTTCTGCATAATACAACTATTAATTTACAACTTAGAGCCATATGTTTTGTTTTAATTTCTTGTCATGAAACATACAGTGAACATTTCTGCCCAAATATTAATTAAGGTAAAATGTAAGTAAGTTAGCTAATCATAAGTGTCATTTACTTATTGGAATGTATTAATTCCATTTGTCAAATTCTCTGGAAAAATGAAGTTACCGGTTTTGTTTTATCTGAACTGACCTTCCACAGCCAAAACCAGCAGGCGTGATGACTTCTCTAAGAGCAAAACTGGTTTAAAAAGGGGACAAACAAACAAGCCTACAAAGCCTGATCCTGTATTTTTATGGAAAATTTTAAGTAGCAAAAAGTCAGGATGAAGGTATAAAGATACCAGATGCATCTCAAATCCTCTTAGCAAATCTAAAATCCTGAAGACTAAGCAAGAATTTGTTCTTCGAGTAAGGATGTATCTTATCTTCTCTGGGATATTTGGATAAAAGTAGCTAGTCAGATTCCACCAGTTCTCCTTCTAAATCTGTGGTGTCTGGTGGGCTTTTTTAACAAATAGAACATAAACCTGTAGCATAAACTAGCAGGAATAATAGGCCAGGTAAAGAAAGAAATTCAGGCGAAAGTCTCTTGATACTGTTCTCTTTGGTCTGTCGTTAGTATAAATTATCATTATCATAATTAAACAAAAAAGGCACTGTTGAATTTTACACTATATTCTCTTGATGATGCTGGAGAAATAATATGCTTGAAATCAAATTTTATAATAGCTATGAAGTCACTGCTACTTCCATAGTAGCTTTTACAGCTTGCAGCAAAAGTCTTTGGTGGTTGTGCAGTTCATAGTAAATTAATCACTTGCTTTTCAGTTAATTGTATATTTTGAGGCTATAAAATGAATATTTACAGCTATGCTTTTCTAATTCCTGCAGCCATTGTGCCTAGATTGAGATAATTATCACATCTTCACCTCATAATTTTGCTTGTCCTTGAAAGTCATGAACTTCATGTCTTGGATTTTTTCAGGTGGTTTGTAAAAGTTCCTGCTGAATTTAGTGGAAGGGACAGGTCTTAAATAGTCTTAAATCTCTTTTTAATTGTAGATTTGTAGTTCTGTTGCTGCAACCACAGAATAACAAAGATCAGAAAAGCTGTACCGCTCTTGCTACGTGACTGCTGTCATCACTGGGAGCAGTGGGTACGGAACAGACCTGTGTGTGCATGCAGCTGTGATGCTGGAAGAATCATGGGATGGTGACAATTCACATACGTCTAGAATAATCCTCGAGTTTATTGGGCCTCACTCCCTACTTTGCCATGTGCTCAAAGTATTTTCAAGATGCAAAAGAGGTAAGTGTATTTAATACTACACATTTGGGGGTTTTGTGGCATTATTTCTAAGTTTTGAAACTGTTTTTAGACAAGACAATGTCATCACATGAAGCAATGAATGCTTTAGACCTAGTTTTGTAAAAGATACAGTATATACAGCTTAAACCAGCCTGTTTGTAAATGGTGATGAGAATCTTGTAAAGTCTTTTCTTTGTGCAAAATAATTGCTGCTGGCATATTCATTTAATGGAACGTGCCTTCCTCTGGGAGAGTGAGTAATAATGCCTTAAGTTAGGCCTTTCATTTATTTGAGATAGACAATAGATGACATGTTTTAGGTTCCCCTTTTGGACATTTTTTCTTTGAAAAGTAGGAAATGCAATGACATTTCTGACATGACTGTTCAGGCTAAGAGAGTGAGTTTTTCCTGTAAACAAATGGCTGAGAAAAATCACATGGAAAATAATCCAAAATGCGGATACTTGTGTAGCTTATGAACAAAGCAGCCCATCTTATGAAGTTGTTTAGAAAAAAACCTACAAATGCAATTTTCTTCATGGTCATGACCTCGGAAGGTTGGTAAGGTGCCACAGTGTGTTATTTCTCTCAAAAAGACTTACTGGATCTGTAAAGTATCATCTTTGACCAGGGAAATGGAGACATTGGTAGATCAATCCCTTTGTCCACAATCAACAGACACCATGTGGAATCTTCAAAAGCAGCATGTGCTAAAAGTACAGCACATGCAATGTATGTGTTCTGCCAGTACAGCTGTCCGCTCTGGTTATTGCTTCCAGGAACAAGGCTGTGCTGCACAGTTTACCAGTAACTGTAATGGGCCCTAGACCTACCATTGCCGAAGCAAAAAACGTGGTCACCTGTTGTATCTTGTCCAAGGTGCCTGCACTCTGCTGAATTCCATCAAGAGGCTGTGGGAAATGGGGTGCACAGAGGTGTCAAGAAGCAGAAGGAGCTCATTGCTCCCCTGCTTTTCTTTCATTAAGCATATGACCTGTCTGAAATACCCATGCTTGTGTGCATGAGAAAATCACACAATTACAAAATCTTCATGTGGTGAACTCTTTGAATTCAGGAGTCCTTGGAGGCAATCCGGAGAGGACCTGTTTCATGCAAGAGAAAAAATGAAGCTAGTATGTCAATAATAAAGCATACATGACATGAATGAATTTATATAAGCTGGTTTCATCTATGTAGGGAGATCCATAGAAAAGATTATTAACATTTCTTCTTACTGTTTGGTTCTAAACAAGATAATCTTTCTGTCCTTTGTGTCTAACATAACTATGCTGTTTTCCTTACTAAACATTTGTGTATTTTCTATTTCCTGGCTCTGGATATACACTATTCCTTCCAAAATGGCTATCCCTGCTTAGTCACCCTGCCACCCATTGACCCCATCGCTCCTAGGACGTGTACGTGTTGCCTTCTCTTGGTGGCATCTGCCTCCTTTCTGCCATCACCTGCAGAACTAAAGAGAAATACTAATCTAACAACAGAATTTCAGACATAGAGCTAAACAGGCATAAATTCGCATGGTACATTTATTGTACAGATGTTTTAATTTTCATAGTTAATGGTAGTTGCTAGGCAGAGCAAAGGTTGTCCTTAAGATCAGAACAAAATGTTTAATTTTTATATGAATCTCTTTACCATATTAGAAGTGACAAATTTATGCTTTTTGAAGTGTGCTTTAGTGACGAATTGAAACTAACATGCAAAATATCCACAGTAATATTTGCATGCAAAATTTCTCAAAATCTGACTATCTTTGTTCTCCAGCATCTCTTCATTGCCTTTATGTGCTTTCTGTTAAAGACACATAGAAGTGACCAGTCACAACCGTACAGACACAGACAGGATTGGGAGACACTGTTATTATGTAGTGGTTAGAACTGGAATGGGGTTTACAGTACAGCACTGTTCACTGGGATCTTTTATTTAAATTATTGGGTTGAAGAGCCCTAGTTTTGTGGTGAAGAATCAAAAATAGTGACTAGACACTAGATTTTCAGGGTTACTGCCCCTAAGTATTTATAGAGGGATTTCCAGAGGAAACGAGGCCCTTCTCTCATATGAAAATCATCGTGACTGTGGTGCACAGATGTTTTTGGACATTCCATCTGACCTCTGCACGCTGTTCAGCACCAAAATGCTTTCATAAATCTGGCCTTGGGTGTTGGTTGGTGCGGATGCCATTTGATGGTATATGCAGGGTGATACAGTGCAGCTTGTCACCTAAAGCCATGGGAGTTAATTTTTCTCACTCAAGTTTTTTGGAACATGTTTTCCAAAACAAACATCTAAAAATGAAAGAGCAGAAGAAAATCATAGTTTCTGTGACAGATGTGGTTAAAGAAGATTTAAGACAGAACGTAATTTCCGTAAGTTGTATTACTATTTTTACAGAAAGAAGTCAATGTACTCAGTACTGTATTTATGGCCTGTTCATTGTAAATAGGAATAACATCATATTCTCCTGCAGCCTGCTTAATTGGTGTTATTTAATTATTATTTCTGTTATTTATTTCTGAAATCCTCACCTTAACAGCACTTAGAGCAATTTATAAATATTATTCTGCTTTTGGTTAACTGGGTGGAACTTGCAATGCTCAATAGCTTCAAAATTACAGACCATTTTCTCTTTGCTGTTTAGAATACGTGAGCTACACATAATTTTAAATAAAATTGCTGTATGAAGTGTCACGTGCAGAGCAGTATATAGTCTTAACACATGGTAGAAATGTGATATTTTAGAAAATATTTCACTGCAAGGAGATATTTCATTTAAACCCATAATGACATTGTATTTATGCCTTATTTTCTTTCAAGAACTGGAAGTGTGTTTTGACAAGAATTTTACACATAGAAATGCTAATAGCATGCTAATTACACTCAGAAGCTGACAGTGTACAGCTAGTAAAGCTCTTTAAGATAACCTCTTTTTATATTCTGAATTATAATCAGCCTTCAAAATTAATGTTGTTTAGGAGACATTGTTAATCTGCCTTGTGTTTATACACTTTAACAATAGGATTAGTTCAGGATTCCCTCAGGCAGACTTTAAGAATGATTTGTCACTTTTGGAAAAGGACCTTCCCATTTACTAACTTGCTCTTCTTACCAGGGATTTTGGCTTCAGGGGCTGTATTTTTTCGGACACACAGTGTTTTGTCTGATTTAATTTTTCCCAACACGTTTGTGTTCCATTTGTTGTGTGGCAGAATGTCGGGACTCATAGCGTGTCTTACCTAGCTGTCTGCATCTGCTTCTGGTTTTCCATCTGCTCGTGGGCTGGGATGTTGTTTTCATTGCTTCCCCAAGAAGCTGCTCTGTGTTCCAGGCACACTGCACTTTCTCTCCTCTCATAGCAATTATTTTTTAAGATTCTAAGATACTTTGGCTTTATACTGAGGTGTCACCGGGGTGGACACAGTTGAGATTTTTTGAAGTTTTTATTCACCTAATATTTTTCTGTTCAAATTAAGTCTTGCAATCAGTGCTAGAGCAAAGCTACCTCGTTCTTAGAATAACATGATAATAAGATCCTTCTGGCAATACCAAGGATCTTACTTTTTTTTTTTTAAACTTTTGAGTTGCAAATAAGACAAAATTTTTCTCTCTAAAATGATTTGCTGCCATATGCATACCTGAACACACAAACCCAGTGTCTGTACGTGTGTTATGCAGATAAAAGTTTTGTGTCCAGAATGAGGCAACCACTGAAGTCCTTCCACTGACTTTATGAGTATCCGGGGGGGTCACCTGTCTGCAGACTTGAGTGGCAGCAGTAATCAGTCTGCACAGAAAACAGGTAATTTTGGATTGTGAAATCATGACTGAGTGCAGAGCCTTTCAGTGACTGAAATCTAACCATGCTAACAAGCCCTGCAAGGTGGAAGAGGGTCAGTTCCCCAAGTTAATCTGAAACTGGTTTTTATCTGGTTTGCTCACTCTGTACTGTGCTCAGTGTGACATTAAAAGATGTTAGCAGGACTGAATGCTGTTTTCAACGCCAAGGTGTGTAAAATAATTTCTAATTTCTTCTAATAATCTCTAATTTCTTCTTTATAAGTATGCATCAAATTATATATTTGTAAAAAAAAATACCTGAGATGCAATGATTACATGTGCAATTACAGACGTGCTGGATGTATGACTATATTTCATTTAAGCTTGCCAATGATGTGTAAGAATGAATTCTAGATCTTACTCTCATAGGTAATATGCATTTCTTATGTTATTTTAAAATTATAGCAATGGTTTTATGGGTCATACTAACTTTATTATTAGCAGTATCAAGCGGATTATCAAGGCAAAATGGGAAGAAAAAGAAGAATTTTGAGCCAGGGCCTGAATCTGCGTTATTTTTAGCACTTTTTCAAGTTACTCTTCGTAACTGCCAGGAACTGACAAGCAGGAGAAACAGTGTGAATGGAGATGTTCAGTTATCATCTGTTCACATTTTTAATTTGTGAATTTGACATGCAAATCATTCTTTTGCCACTGGTGGTGGTGGTGAATGACGTACACACCGTTGCTGATGCATTCGTGATGAGCTGTAGGGGGGCTTTGGTCTAAAATAAATTGGTGGCTTTCTGTATAGGCTGGCCATTAAATGGCATCCCCTGGGGAACTGGGGATAGGACATCTTCTGCTGGATAACTAAGGAGGAGACATCCTGACGTGTGCTTGTCCTCTGTTATGAATGTGCTTGTTTATAATGGGTCAAAAATAGATGAAGGAGGAGTTTTCAAGAGGAGTTTTCAAAAAAGCGAGCAGTATTCTTTATGTATTCCTTAACTGGGAAAATAGTAAATAACCTGCCGCAGAGAATGCCTCTCACTTTCTTGTAGTCTCCAAGACATTCAACAAGAGGAAAAAAAAAAGTTCACTTGAATGAGGCCCTTGTTTTCTGGTTTCCCATCACAAGCTTTTGTGGTGTGCCTTCCTAGCCCAGAGAAGGAAAATCTGAAGTGCTGTCCAGTGCTTCGTTTCAGTGTTATGCCTGAGTGTAACTGCCAAAGAAACAGTTGAAGACAAAGACTTGTCATGCAGAATAGAGGGAGATGTGTTTAAAATTGACAATTATAACAGAAAAGAAAACTGAATAATTTTGTAGAAGAGCAAAGATACAGAAGGAGGAGGAGAGTAACTAGGAGAAAGAATGCGGCGGAGATCAATTATTACATGTTAGGAGAGAATTTAATTGTCCTGGAAGTTTGGAACAAGAGAATGAAAGAAGATAAAAGTGAAAGAGTGAGGTGAACTAAGAGGTAAATAGAAAGACTGAATTTAGCAAGGAAAAACAACCGTAACTTCCTAAGAATGGAAATCAAAGTACCAAGATGTTGCATTAAGAGGTATAATAGTTCTACAATATGCTTTGTAGAATGTACTAGACTACAACAATTTCATATATTCAAAAATGTTTCTACTTGCCATTTCTCTAAAGGCTTATTTATTTTTTTTTACATTTTCTTGTCATATGGTATTTTTCCATATGGTCAAAAGATTTTCCAGTGTGATATGTATGAGGAGTGAATAGTGGGTATAAGTGGGGTCTCACAAGATCTAGCAAGACTAATCAGTGTCTAGTAATTCTAGACCTGAAAAGAATCTAACCTCTGTCCTGAGATCCCGGAGCAGCATCTGCAATAATCACAGAAAGGCACATGGAATTGTGGTTTATTTCTTAAGTCATGACATCCGTTGGTGGGTCCAGTCGATGGAAGGAAGGGAGCAAGATCCCTGAGCTGCAAAATGTTCAGAATAACGTGCAGTAAGGATTTATTGCACACTCCGATTAGTGCAATTTTATCTGAAAATTTTTTAATTCCAGTTGGTTGCTTGGGTTTAGCGCTAGCCTGAAGTAAATCCTGTCCAGTGTATGGACTGTGTTGGCAGTCCCACTGCGGAGGAGAGGGTGGTTCAGCCTGTGCCTCTGGAGCTCATTGCCTTGGCACTGCTGAGAAGAAAAAGCAACGTTGTCTGTTGCCTGGATCTAGTAAGATTCTTTTTGTTTGTTTGGGGCTTTTTAGCTGAAAGAGAAACAGCTTCCACGTTCTGTGTGGAGTAGTGGGGAAATGGCTCCACTGCCTCATCATCCTCTGTTATTCCAAAAGCCTCAACAGCTGCTCTGGGGAAGAAACAGGAAAACACGTTGTATTCCATATCATAGCTGTGCTCCAATTTTTCTGGATTTTTTAAAACACTAGTTTAACATTCTCCTCTGTGAATCAAGTTAGCATGAAAACTCGTTGACAACAGCTGTTGCTTCATTTAGAAATAACAAGTAGATTTTAAAATCTGAGACACTTTTCTTCCCAAATCAACGCTTATTCCTCCTACAGTACCTAAAATGATCATGAGGGTTGCTGCTGGTTCACAGAGCTAATGAATTGGATTTTTAACTGTGTATTCGCTACAGCTTATGGCTCTTAATTTAGAAGATAAATGAAATGTAGGAAGTGGGTGGAGAAATAACGTTCCACTGTTTCCATTCACTTGTTTGATGGTATGTTAGGGACTGATTTTTTAAAAGCTTTTCAGAGTTAAATGTATTCAGGGATGGGCCTGTACTGATTTTTTTTTTGTTATTGTTGTTATAAACAGCCAGTAAAAAAAATTCCACTTCTCTTGGGAAGTAATAGTGATATTTTAGCCTGAAGCTAAATTAACTATTACAAAGTAAGCAAAACATTTCTTCAAAAATATGTGATAGTCTTGATCTTGTGAAGGGCTAAACCTTCAACGCTGTTTCTGCCTTGTGCTGTTTTATCACTGTTGTATCCCAATAATGTCCAGGGGCTTCAGCTGAGATCAAGATCCCGGTATGCCGTGCCCTGTGTAAGCTTAGAAGTCAAGACTGTCAGACCATCTGCGTATGCCATCTGAAGGGTATCTTAATAAAACCTGCCATTTAAGTTGTATTTCAGATGATCAATAAAATGGGACCAGATCAGAGCCAGTGCAGTCCTGCTAGGCGTTCATCCGCTTGTAGCTGTTTTGCTAATTAATGCACATGGACCATTTGATCTTTGTTATTTAGTTCCAATAGAACAGAGCAGAACAGATGCTTTCCAGAAGAGTCAGATGGTGAGGATTGCTTACTGGGGAACTAGCAAACTGAAGCAGAGCAGGGACTTAAAATTATACCCTGCTGGGATTATTCCCTCCCCACAGGTCTATGAGCGGTTCTGGACAGCGACCCTTTCGCTGTGATTTCCTGCCAAGCGCTGCAGTGAGGAAATGCCATCTGCTCTTCAGCACCCTCCTCCTCCAGATCTTTTGGACCTTGAAGATTCTTGAAAAGTGTCAGTTTTGTGATGGGTTCTGGAATGTAGTCACCAAGTTCATTTTGCATAGCAAGCTACATTTCAGGTACAGAAATCTTCATCTTGAATAACATGTTGGTCTGGAGTGCCTGTTTCCCATACCCTCACCAGGGTGAGTAGGGACTTCACACTGAGCCATGGGTTGTATTTTTTTAGGTAGATAAGTAGTTAAATAGCTGAAAAAGCTGATTTTTAAATTCCTTTATTTTCTTCTTACTGGAGTTGAAGTGCAGGACTACTTCAACTCCTTTATGTGTAAGCCAGAGATATGACTGTGCTGTCACAGTAGATGGGAGGATTAATTACTCGTGCTAATAGCGTGCTTGGAATATGCTGTTTGGAAGACTGTAAATATCCAAGATGAACTTGAAATGATCTGAAGTTAGTGCTCTGCCTGGGCATTCTTCCAGCTGTACTGTTCACAAGCCCGTGCTATCTCTACCTTCCAGCAGGTACATCAGACGTGGCAGTAGGCCTGGCTCTCTGCACTGTCAGGGTGGCACAGAACTCACTGCAGCTCAAAAGCTGTTTGTGCCTTGGTGTTACCACTCGCAGTACACCACTGGACTGAATGGGTTTTATCAGTGTGTTCACCAGAGGGGTTTTTTAAGCTTTGGAAGTGTTGACACAAAGGGATAGAGGTGATACAGTCACCAGTAACGTTTTACTGTCAAAAATCGGGACTTGAAACAATATAGTTCATTAGATGATCCTAAAACAGGGAGCAATTTCCATCACACAGTTGGTTTTTTTTCAGTAATACCAGGTTAAAGGTATTAGTGGTATCTGGATAACTGTTTTAACCCGTCAACAGCAACAATCACATCTTTTAAAAAATTTCTTTATTTATATGAGTGTTTACATATGAAAAGTAATGAATATCAATCCTGTTTCTTATAAGCTCATTATAACACATGAAGTTATGGATTACCGTGCTACATATACCCATTTTGCTCACAGTGATAGTTAAACAAACGTTGTCTGCCATACTAAGGCTACGACTTCCATCATCTCCTGCACTTGTTCTAATGGCTGACGAAACTGGACCCAAAAGGTTTTCTCAGCTGTTTAAGAATTTTGATTGTACCCAGGGTATATATTATCCATAAAAAACATCATGGATATTATGTCTAATATTCAGTATTTTTCTTCAAAAGAGAAAGCAAAAGAATTATTAATATTTAGAGCCAGGCATACTATGTAAAAGAAGTTGGAGTTGTTTTGAGGTTCTAGAAATAGCTGATGTGGAAGGACTTGAATAGCAGCTTTCTTTCTAAACTGACTGTATTCCGTGGTTTTGATAGCTTTCTGCAGGGGACTAGCAGTCACAGCTCAAAACTTTCTGTTTCTGATTCTGCTTCTGTTTTCCTCTCACATAATCTTTGTTTATCCATTTGTAAGTAGACACAGTAATAGCTATTTCACAGGGGCATTGTGAGACTACTACTTACAAAGTAGTTCCAGATCTTTGAATTAAAGGCATGAGAAGTGCTGTTATTACTATCAGAGATCTTACAGTAAGTCTGATGGTTTCAGATAATTCTATTAATATTTGATTAATATCAATGTATATTAATATAAAGTGTGGATACATTTTGTAAATTAATTTTCAATATCCGTATTGTCTTCTGCTTAATTTTGTGTTGCTGTTTTCATTTATTTTTATTGTATTACTCCTTGAGGCCAACATGCAGGGCAGTGCATAATTGTGTTGATAAAAACATATTGTTATTGCCTTTTACTTATGCTCTACTTTGACAACAGGTAGAGAACAAAGGAGGGAACAAAGTCATCTGCAGAACTGGTAGTAAGTTTGTGTCCTGCATCCCGTCTGTTCAGTAATCAGCTGAATCTGGAAGAGGTTTCATTTAACCTTTGGTAAATGGTTCTCCATGGTCACCAGTATGCAACATGCACGGCACTATAACCAGAGGCTTTTATGAGACCCTTCTGAAGACATAGTTCCCTCTTCTTTTTCTTATAGACCATGTAGCATTAAATGATGATTAAAAATCCCTAGTAATACAAGAATTTCAGAGCCTTATAAACTATTAGCTCAGTCACACAGTTGCTTTTGGACGGAGAGTCCGAGAGATGTGTGGTTCTCCTTGGAGACCTTGGAACTGCCTCTTGTTGTCTGCCAGTGATAAGCTCTTTCATTAGTTCTGCTTGTCTGAAGTGATTTCCCTTTGGCCGTTGCGGCTGGTGGTTATTTAAGACATCCTCAGACAGGCTGGCTGTGGCAAGCGCTCCGACCCACCTCCTTCCTGGAGCGCTGACAAGCCCGCAGGCTGGCTGCAGAGCCTCCTGGCTCGGGGGGCCGCGGGGACGCCCCAGCTCTCCGCGTTAGTGCCTTCCCGTCGGAGCCACGCTGCCTCCTGGCCCTGCCCAGCCTTCCACATTGTACTGAGTTCAAAGTTGTGGGTTGTGGATCTTTCTAGACATCTGCCATGCCCTCTGACCCTGACTTTGGTCTCCAGCCATGCAGGCTTTCTTCTTGTCAGTCTGCCACTGAGTAAAGCACAAAAAGATGGCAACCCAGCATTTTTTCCTGCTACTCTGTAATTTAACGGCTAAATATGGACTAGGGTCTGACTTGACTTGTTTCATAATAGTCTCTCTATTATTTTGGCACCATTTTCCACCAGTGTATTAAGTTTCCATTTGTATAGTCTGTTAGTAGGTGCGACTGACTGTTCACTTCATACAGTATCTGAATTATAATCAATCAATAAAATGCAACCTGACTTTCCGTGCGGCACATCTGGCTCTACATAGCCATCCTGAAGTTCCACACTATCTAATGCTCAGTCTAGCACACCAGAACCCCCTGTAATTAACCTGAGGTGTCACTCTCAGGTATTAGGCAGCTTTTCATGATTTTCAGATTTGTTTTACTGGATTTAAAATTCCTGCTTAACACACCAGAGTCTGATTCCCAAGGGATTCCAGAACTTTCCTGCTTCAGCAAGATTTCCCTTTGGCAGAATGAGTAAGAAAATGTAGACAAATAAAATGCTGATAAGGGCTGCAAAAGCGATGCCAAGCTAGGCTGAACCCTGGGATAAGGGTGTGCAGACTTCAGGCCCTGCTTGGAGTATCAGTTACTCCTTTTCAGAAGAGAGATGCCAATATGATCACCGTTTTGTTAGCACAACGTGTGTATTAGTAACTTGTTGCTTAGATGTTTGTATCAGTTTGAGTCAAACGTTATCTTTAAACGTGCAGATAGTGCCCTAATATGAAGAGAGTGATCACAATTATGTGTGGAATAATGCCCTGTAATAAAAAAGGAAATCCACAATGAATTGGCATGCTGGTGTTACTTGTTTATTGGAAACGCTCATCAGCACATGAATGCTTGTAAAATAACCAAAACATATAAGAAACAGGAATATAGTTCACCAGTATTCATAAAGTAGAAATATGCCCATCATGGACTTCTGGATAGCAAACAGAGGTGTCACTGCTGTATACCAAGTAGGTGAGGATGCCGTGAAATCATTCACACGTTTTTCCATGTTTTATGACAATTTTCATGTTAGAGCTGAATGTCTTCAGTGGTACAGAAACTGCAGTGCATTAAATACCCATATGAGCTATTTTAAACACAGTACTTCTCTTTGGTTTGTCTGGATTTGAAATCCAAATATGTCACAGCAGAAAGCTCTTGATAAATACCTTCCCACAATATTATAGCTGTGTGGAAGAACACCTTACATTTTGGTTATGCATTTCAAATGGATGTGTTTGCAGTTGAGCTGCCTCAATTCATGGTGGTCCAGTTGTTAGAAAGTTGAGCACTTCAGGTGACAAATTTCTGTGACACGTTTGGATACTCTGGCATAAGTGTTCAGTAATGTTTAAGCAACTCAGCAGAGCATGTGTGTTATGTCAGGAAGGCAGCTTGTCCTGTCAGTGGCAGGGGTGTGCAGCTAGCTCCTTGCTGCTGCAGGAGGCGGGGGATCAGTGTGGCATGGATCAGCATGCAGGTCCTGTCTGAAAGTTTTCTCTTAATTTCACTGTTTTTTCCTGTTGTGACCCTCTGGCTGACAAAACCCCTGCAGTGGCACACAGAGGACTGACTGGACGCCTGCTGCCTCAGAAGAGCCTGCGTGGTTATTCTTCCAGTTGAATACACGGCTAAATTTGCTGAAAGATCAAGCTGCTGTGGCTGCTGATAAGGTGTCTGGAAGCTGTGAAGCCTTGTTGCGAGGCTGCTGGCGTGCTGCAGGGATGAACTGTCTGGGGCTGATTGTTCCTGGGTAACTGAACATTGCTGCAAACTTAACCCATTTGTCATTCTTGAATCACATTTCTGGCATGCCTGTGCTGTTCTGTCATTGACACGGAGGTGGTGTAAAGCAATCCAAAAAGCCAGATGACAAGTCAGATGACCTTTGTAATGGACACAGCGTAACAGACCTATGTCTGGTTGCAATTTCAACTTTCTCAGCTTTCTGTGTTTCAGGGCATATCAATCCTGTTCTGTAGACACGTGCATTGCTTAAGCGGTTTTCTTTACACACAGCATCTCTCAGTTCCAGGGGACACTCCAGCAGTTACAGAGCACATTTCCTTCCTGTCGCAACATCCTGGAGCTATTTCTTCAGAGACAGATTGTTTGAGTTGCTGCAAATCAAAGAATGTTCAGTACTGCTGAAGAATCACTGCAACTGCCATCACACGGTGCTTCTGGCTGCACACGCCACATTCTGTTCATTTCTCTCACCTTCCAAAACCTATTTGGAAAGCACCCTAGGAGTGCTTTAAAAACGTTAACACGCTGTCAGTCGGTATGTTGTCAGAACTGTTCATTTCTCCTCTCTTGCTTACTTGGAGCTTAGAAATGATTAAAAAATGGAGCTGTTCCAGAAGCTGGTAAATACTGACAGGTTTTTCGCTCCTCCCTGTTCCTGATGGGTATGGCCAAGCTTAAGAGTAGCGGTCAGATACAGAGGTAGTTCATGTACACAACAGACCTTTCTGTCTGTTTTCCTGTTCCGTGCTAGAACAGCTCCTACACGCTTTTTGGAGTGCAGTTCTATGCTCTAGGTACAGTATTTTTGTGGAGAAAATGAATGCTTACCCTGAGCCCCCAGATGCTGACAGAGATGCCAGATCTGTCTGGGTACGGCTGCACTGGCTGTGTAGGTGCTGGCTGTCTTTCCTTACGACCTGACTTCTCCACCCCACTCTACCCCCTTCCACCCCAGCTGACATCTAGCGAAGCCCAGAGGAGCGCGGCTCCAAGGCAGCTGCTCAGGAGCCCTGCCTGTGCTCCTGGGTGCAGCAGAACGGACGCGTTCCTTGGGGTCACTCTGGCACCTTGTCTGCAGGTACAGAAAGAAGTAATGTATTTTCAGGGCTGAAGCATGCAACTCCATGAGTTTAAGATGGTTACCTTTCCCTTGTGTGGGAAGGGAGTACAAGGCTTGCTTACCTTTGTAAAACAGTTAAGAGAACAAGGCTGAAAAGTATGAAAAGGGCAGAAAATAATATTATATAATGTCTTACTAGGAGCATTATCCTGCATGATTATGTGCTGTGAAATCACCATATGTAACAATTGAACTAAAAAGGGACAGTGTTCTTTAGGGAGCTCCAAGATAACTGTTGAGAGTGCAGTGGCCACTGTAGAAGAAAAAATAACTTCCTTTAAACAATCCTTTTACTGTTACGGGTCATATGTTTTCCAGGAGAATCCGTGCACTGTTTTTGTCACAGCTGATAAACGCTGTGGAGGAAGCTCTGAAAAAGCTACTAGAATGGCTCTCTCTCTTTAAGTACATTCTTCCCACTCTGATGCTCTTAAACTTGACATTTGAAGGAGCATTCCGGAGTGGTTGTTCAGGAACAAACGAGGTCTTCAGCAGGGCGCCAAGCAGCCTCTGCGGGACGCTCCATAAGGAAGAAATTCTATTCATCGTGCATCTTCTATACTTTCAACCCATAGCTCTCTTCTGTGAGAGCAGGGCTGAGCTCACAATCTGGGCATGTGATAAGGGACAGCGAGTGCTGTATTTGTTGTTTGTGTCACTGATAGCTACCAAAGGAAAATAACTGCTTCGGGTGGCCTTGCTCTGACCAAGGGCTTGTGTGAGATGACCTCCAGAGGTCCCTTCTGACCTGAATTTTCTGTGTGCAGCAGTGATTGCCATGATCTGATTCCAGAGACTGAAAAGCAAGGTAACAGTGCAGAGATACAGCCCAGCCTCTTTCCTCTGCTACATGCAGATGTGCAGCCAGGGCAGGAGAGCTCCACGCAACCCAAATGTTCTGGAACTGTTAAAACAATTTCCTATGCCAAAATAATTTGAAAGTATGTATTCAGGCATTAAAAATAGTAGTTCTAGTACCCTGTTTGTCTTTTTCCCCACAAAGTGGAAACTTGAAAACGTGTGAGTTGTTTCTTCAGAGACACTTCAAGGATTTATTTTCTTTTTGCTGAATTTTAAACTTAATGGTCAATTTACTCAACCAAAGCCGCAGGAGATACTGAAATGAGTGTGAAAGGACAGTCCAAAGCACCTCACCCTCCTTCCAAGGCCTGCTTGCATGTAATGACTCCTGTGCTGTAAACAGTCTGTATGTTCCACCTTCAGCTGTCAGAGCTCCTCGCTGCCTGTGCTCTGGAGACGTTGGGACAGATGGGGATGGAGCTGTGCCACGCACAGGGTTTGCACGTGCAAGTTTCTAAACACAGAGAAATCAGCTGAAAATGGGAGTACACATTAACTGTGGCTGCTTGGAACTGAATGAACTTCGCAGGTGTTTGCAGAAAACACTGCTTTTACTCTCAGTGTGAGAGTTTGGGAACCTGTGAAACCCACAATAATCAGTTCAGTACAAGACGAAATTATGTCTTGATCCTAAACTCATCCATTATCCATCAAATGGATGGATGCTAAATTGTGAAAGCTAGTAGGAACAACTTCTTTGAAATAAACGAACACTCTGTGTTTGTTTGCACCCTTCGAGAACAGTTTTCTTGAAAGTGAAAAGCAAGAGTTACAAAATTTTACGTTTCATCTTCTTGCATGACAGATTAGGTTTCTTAAGAATCTTTGGTGAAGGACCTCAAGAAAGGCGTTTTGAAAATGCACTGGTCTGTATTATGTGTGTTATATTAATAATCATTTTTTCTGATACATATTTTAATTGCCATTGTTTTACTGGGGTTGGCTATCACCACCGTTTGTACTTTCAATGGTAAGATAATATGGGGGAATTAATCTCACCTGTATGGAAGCAAGGAGGGCTGGCTGCTGGCTATAGCAGAGGGAGCTGGGTGCCAAGGGCGAGCCCAGGCCGGCAGGGCAGGATCTGTGCCACCGTCCCCAGCAAGGGAGTAGGGCAGGGTCTATCATGTCCCAGCTAGAGTCTGCTCCTTTTTGCAGTTACTGGGGAGGACCGAGCATCTTCAGGGGGGAAAGTGCATCTCCAGCGTCTTCAGCCCTGACATAAAATGAGGGTTTGACCAGCTAGCAGTGTTCATTTCTCCCTGCATTCCAGAAGGCCAAGTTTAAAAAGGAAAGGTTTATGACTTTTGAATACCTACAATTTATGAATGCGATAATATATGATTGAACTGATGTTTTCTGACACCAGGCCTTCTCTGTTAATGCTAATGTGCTTATATTTAATTGGGAAGGGAATTAGGTAGAAGGAAATAAAATTTTATGAAGATGTATTTTTGCTTTAGGTCATTTTCTCATTCCATTACAAATTAAAATCAATATGCAATTATGATACTGGTTGATATTAGGGTCAGAGTGAAATCTGCATTTTGAATGGAGCTGGTTGTCTTTCCTGTAGTTTTTGGTTTATAGGTGCAGAACTACAGTGCGGTGTTAAAATATACTCATCCATTCAGATGGGATGATTTTAGGCAAATGGATGGCTCAGGTTCTGGGCAACCCTGGTTTCATATTCTGAAACTTCAGAGGGGAAATGGCAACTGAGTAGCAGTTGGGAATGCATCCAGTCAAAGGGGTTTTATCAAAAATTTCTGGAGGCCGTAAAAGAAGGTGTCTGTACTTCACAGAATCACAGACTGGTTTGGGTTGGAAGGGACCTTAAAGACCATCTCGTTCCAACCCTCCGCCACGGGCAGGGACACCTTCCACCAGACCAGGTCGCTCCAAGCCCCATCCAGCGTGGCCTTGAGCACTGCCAGCTTGCACGTTGTCAGGACAGGGAGATGAGGGCAGGAGCGGAGGCCGTGGGAGAAGGCAGTGCTGGTGAGGGCCAGTTAGAAGATATGAATGATTGTGTTAAATCTCAGCACCTGGAGATGAAGGTGGTGGTGGTGGCACTGGAGCTCACTTCTATGAATAGAAAAAAATCCAATTCATAACTAATTATAACAAAGCTAAAAGCAAAGACCCAAATTACAGCATCATGTTTAAGCAAGACTGACTGCCAGGAATGCAAAATGATGGCCCAGTATATGTTGTTTTGTGTGCGCATGGTATTTACAAACTGCATATTAATAGCTGCCAGCATCCAGCAAGAAGTTTTATTTTAAAATCTTTGTCATGTTTTTATTTAAAAGACTGTAAAATTGAATGTTCAAAACTTACCCAAAACCATCTGGAGGCTGCATAAAAAAGAAAATAGCTTAGTGCCTTGTCCAGATGAACACAACTTTTAAAATTAGACATTGCAAATGGGAGGTTGGGCCCTGACGGGCCACCCTCAGCACTGTGGACGTCAGGCTCAGGCCACAATGGCAGTGCTTTACACTTACAGGAATGCTCTTCTTTGAAGCCACTTGAACAGCACATTTTAGGCTGTTCAGTCTCAAATTTCACATAGTTTAACAAGATAAACACAGGAAAAAGTTAACCCTTCCTTAAAAAGCAGCTGATGAAAGAAAGCAAAACTACAGATGTCATAACTGCTTATGCTCCAGATCGAGCACAAGTTCCTTTTACCCCTTTTGGTGATTGCTCATAACAGGTCACATTCTCTTTCCAATGAACAGAGCCTGGAGTGTAAAATCTGCATACAGTTATGCATCTGAAAGGGATGGGGGCAGGACCCTAATTAAACAGAAATACAAGCAACTGCAGTCTCAGAGAGGATGCTCATTTAAGTTTTGATGAGGAGGAGATAAAGATGCTCCTTCAAGGACCTTAAATATTAGAAACATCAGGGGCTTTTTCTGGTTTGCTGTATGTGATAACAGTCTAACTTATAAATTAGTATCCCATTGTAAAAGCTGCTGCTTGTTTTCCATGGTAATAGCTCCTTTCTTAAGCAGCACTGTGGATGTCAGAATATCCCCCTTGGGAACTGCATGTTCTTGCTACAGCTATTTTGTTTAAGCAATAACTTTGAGGCATACTGGAAATACGAGGTAGCAACTGTGTATTGCATGCTGAGTACGTACAGAGGACTTGCACCAAGATGCTTATTCAGAGCACCGCAGGGCCCTTTCCTGCTGGGGTTTACATTGTGCCTAGAAGCAGTGTCACATCCAGAGTTACATTTTTACTGAAAACAAAGTCTTGTGAAAGAGTTTATAGCAATAAACTCTTATATGGCAATGCTGCAGAATTTCCACAGTAAGGGGCTTTGAAAAAATACGGGTTGGTTTATGCTGCAAAGGAAATAATGTCTTTAATTAATTAATCTGCCGTCTTGGCTGCATTAGTTTTTAATGGCTGTAGGTTTGCATATTCTGTGAATAAACGGGTTGTCCAGGTGGTGCTTATATGGTACTTTGAAACTGATTTTCTTGAGAACATCTAAAGTAGTCACCAAAGGAGATGCTATTCTAAAATGAAGTCATATACTATGTTTGCTGCAAGGCAGCTACATGTCCTCATGCCCTCATAGCTTGAGTGAGTTCCGTATCTAAAAGCGAGCGAGGAGGATGGGAGAATGATTAGCAGCCTAACTCCAACACTGGATACTCTGGTCCTGTTTTCAAAAACGGTGTTTATTTCTAATGGTTTCCCTTACTCCCAACCTGACAAGGAGTAGGTCACATCCCTCTTGCAGTGCTTAGTGCTGTGCACACACTGACTGTTACGAGCAATCAAAATGACAGATAATTTACATACACGTTAATCTGGATACCTCTGGGGAACGTTTTGACATTTTCTTACTGTGCAGATAAAGCATTCTTTTTTTATGTCACTTTAAAGATAAACAAAAGCAGGTTTCAGTTCTGAGTTGAATGCAACCTGTATCTTTTGTTCTTTAAGACGACCTTAAACCTGAGACCTAATAACCTAGATCTGAGTGCCACTGATGCCCGTAGCCTTGTTCATGGCATGGTTGTGCTGTGAGTAACCCGGCTGTAACTAACGGCAGAGAACCCCCAGGGGGTACATTCCCATCCAGCGTGAAGGGATTATGGTCTAACCCTTGGTGAGGAAATGATCTTGTCAGAGTTCACAACCTCTCACACAATATGGTGCCTGGCAGCACATCTGTGTAATACAGCTAATGGTTCTGCATTTTGGGTTGGTCCCTGTGCATACTTTAATAGAAACAGCACCACTCTCAATTAGCCATGTTTAGTAAGATCGTGTTGAATTGTTCAGTGTTAAATAAAATTGGTGAATATGAGAGTAAAAGTTATTTATAATTTATACATACAAAGCAAGACATTCAGGAAACTAAGATCATTAAGTAGTTGAGTTTTTTGTAAGATGTCTGACAGATCTAGATGAAAGGGACTACTTTCAGGTCAATGCTTTTTTCTACAGCTGAGTCTCTTAATATTCTTAGAAAGTGAGTAAGTACAACTGGGCAACATATCAGAAGTTTAGTCTGGGTGGAGGTAAAAATGATAGTCCACATATTTGTTTCTTTTGGCAGCATAAATGTCTGCCTCATCAGTGCTTTGTTTCCCTTCCTTTCCTCTTTAGCTGATAGCTGTCTCCTGTGTGCTTTGTCTATTAACTCAACACAAGCAATGTTTACTGAAATGTCATGCCTAATTGTAAGTGATAATGCTGTATGCGTGAGAAATGAAGGGTGCAAAGGAGTTCTCTTTAACCTATTTCAGCTGCACAGAACAGTTTAAGATGCAACCTACATTTTATGGGTTTGAACTAAGATTAAAGGGCATTTTTTTCATGGAGATAAATACGCTTATCCATTTTTATTCCACTGACAGCAGACTTATCACAGGCTGGGACGTATTTGATTATATCTGAGCACAGTTTAGAACATCCCAATACTCAGTCTGGACCAAAATGACAAAGAGTATTTTTCATGGGAAGGTGGGAATCTGGAGCCTGTGCTTAAAAATACCAGGCACATCCTTACTGTTAAACTCACTTGTTTAAAGCAACAGCATGAAATCCTGGTTCTGATAAGCTCGATAGGAGCCTTTTGAAAAAAATCCAACAATTCAAACCCAAGAATTTCACTATAGGCTATTTTTCAAAGGCTTACCTTGGAAATGTCTGATCAACTGTTGCTCTAACAGCCACCATACTGTCTCTGCCAGCCTTGGCTGACAGAACAGTAGGTGCTAAAGGCTGGAATAACCCCAGAACGTTTGCCTGTCCGGACACAACAGCAGAGAATTGTACTGTTTCCTGTTCCAGTTAGTAGTAGTTACTGCTGGTTTTGTTACTGAAGAGTATGACAGTCCTTTGGAGTGGGAGCCTAGGCGTAAGTCTCTGAGGCTTAATTCGTAAACTTAAGCAGAGATCTAAGTACCTCATCTAGCAGACCCTGGATGGAGCCCCCTCTCTGAGGACACCCTTTTCAACCATATCCGATGTGGAAGCACTGATCAGAGATGAAAAGCCGCCCTAATGAACCCTTCAGGCAGTTTCTCAAGATATGGTGAATCTAAAAATAACCGCAGATGCGGCTCCGTGTCCAAGGCAGACACTTTATGCCCACCACAGGAAGGACAGGGCCTTCCTATGGGGCCCGTCTCGTAGAGACGTAGAGTCTGTGACTGGGGGACATGCCTGAAATGAAAGGGAACGATAAAAATAAGTGAATTCCGAAACCCAGCCAATCTGGGTTTGATTGCTGGGTTCCTGCACGGGAGAGGGGAGTTCCCCTGGAGCTGAACGCGTAGGGAGGAGGACTGTGAGCCAGCAGCTGAAGCCCCTAGGCACAATGACAACATGTTTTGGAAAGTTCTGGATGAAGTCTTTTGTTTCTTTATTATTCTGTGGTTGTGTGTATGCCTATGCTGGAACTGCAGTTTTGCTTCATCAACCACATTTATCTATTTATAGATTTATTTTTTTAATCAAAATTACAGAGTAGCTTTGCCAGTACTTATTACACAGAAATAAAGTCAGGACAAAGCCCTTTAAAACTACAAACATTTTCAGGCCTTTCATTAGTATATTGAGGGTTTAATTCTTAGGAAGAAAAAAATAGCATTGGAAGCATAAAGGTAATGTTTCCTGTTCTTTTTTAAATGTAAGTAAAGGCATTTTTGAGCATTCCAAATTTTCCTTTTCTCTTCTTCCACTTGCCCAGGGCAGGCAGTGGTAGCACGTGTCTGTGGCAAGAATGGATTACAGGTCAGCCAGCGCGCCAGGGCTTTAGCTGGCGCTCTCCTTCCTCAGCTGAAAGAGATCGAACTGCTTCACCTGGCTGGTGCATTTGTTTCTTGTGGAAAACTTAAATTTCTTTAATTATAGTATCTGCAAGGCAGATGCGGAGCCTCCTGTGTGTCTGAATTCTGTGCTGTATGTCTGTAGTGCTGCTGCGTTTTACGAGAACTTCTATTGCCTTTGTCAGAATAACACACACGTACAGCTGGTTGAGTTTTGTCTCATTGTGTTGGATATGTTTGAAGCCAAATAACGGAAATAACTTTTCATTCGGCGTTATCTGCACTTCATGTGCATGCCCAGACTCTATGCGCTGCATGTTCCACTGCCTGACTGGCAAGGACGCTGTAGGCAGCTCCTGGGGCTTACAGCCATCCTCTCCAGTAGCCATGACTGGTGGTGGCTGGCACCAGATGTGTAAGAGTAAGAAACACTCGGGAGGCACTTTGAAAACAGTGTGCCTTCTCTACTCATCTCATCATCTCATCTCATTTGTGAACTAGGGGTTGTAAATTTTTGGACTAATGGTGAAACACTTTTGGTGAGCCAACAGCACAGCCACATGGACCTGAGAAGTTCATGCAACTGTTTCTTTAACAGTGTACTTACATCAGCTGCAGAGCAGTTCCCGTAGCTCCACTGACCAAGAGGAGCCAACTGTCTACAGTTTGGGAACTGTGGTTTAAAAAATTATTTAATCCATTAAATGCTGGGTTGCTACTTCCTAGAAGTTAGTTATTGTTAAGAAGGATATCAAGATACCAGTAGTTAATGAAACATTTTCTTTGTAAGAAGCATCCTCCAGGATCGCCCGTTCTTGGCTTCGGTGACTTCCTTTGGCAGTGAGTTTCTGAGTTACGGGCTGGTGTAGAAGTGTTTCCTTTATGAAATTCTGATTGTCCACGTTTTTATTTTCTGAAGAACTGACTGCCTCTGTGATTTCAAGTCTGCTTCACCTCAGAGCAACTTTTGTTAAAAAGCAACTCTTCCTATTAACTGAATTATGTATTTTCTTTCATGTCTCTCTCCTCTGTGCTCAGGAATATCAAATTCAGTTAACACTTATTAGTAAGTATTTGTCTGTACACTACTACTGCCAATACTTAACACATAAAGCAGATTAGTTCTAATTTGAGGAATAAATATATTGAATGCAGACTGTAAATGTTCTTGGTAAAATAAATGTTACTGTTGTTAAGGTAAACTTGTATTACCATGTGCTGAAGGAGTTGGGTTGAGTGGTTACTATAGCTGATCAGTTACCACTCCAGTGCTTTGCATTTAGAGAGGTGATTTGCCACATTCAGGGAACACTAAAGGCAATTGAAGTGTATTTTTCAAACAGTAGACCAAGGAGAGAAGCTTGTGATGCACTGTCCTACCTTTTGGAGAGTAGCCAAGCATAATATTTAAAACATCTTTTTCTTCTGGGGACCATCCAATTACTACATCAGTTACTACATGAGTAAGATTAAGCAACGTTTTTAAAGATTGGCAGAAGATATAAAGAGCTAAATAAAACTGTCAGTGAATTTAAAGTAAATGCAAGGTGAGCCAACAAAAAGGAGAATGAGCGAGGATCTAAATATTCCATCTGGACATTCACCCTCCAGAAGGGATTGCAGCTCTGGCAGAAGAGGGTTCATGTAAAACAGCTTGGCTCTTAGAAATCAAATCGAGTTCAGCACAGTGCAATTGTTGTTGATCAAATACACATTTTCCAGTGAAACCATCTGCAATGTGATTTGTGTCTTGCCTGACCAGAATATCATGAGAATGCACTAGTGTGTGGCAGTAAATGAGTTTCTGTGCTATTGTTGACAACTTAAGTGATTCTTTTCATAAAATCAGAGAATAGTCGTCGTGCGGCCCATGTAGAAAGTGGGAATGTTCAGAGAAGGTTGAGCTGTCTTTGAGATCTCTCTTTAAAAGGGGTGGAGGCAATGCAACACTTGAATTACCCAGGGCTTGCTAGCTGTGGAAGGGCAGTCACCCAGGTCATGGGTAAGACACAGCGCTCACAGACACCACCTGGCTGGCCTTGCTAGGTGATGCCTCGCAAACCTGCACAACGTGGCCGTTCCCGTGCTGCCTCCTGCAGGTGCAGATCCAAGGAAACGGCTGAGGACATCTTTGCAGTTCTGAATTGAACAGCTGCGCTGTTATTAGAAGATTCATAAAGCCTACAAAAGACCTCATGAATTTCTAAAGACTCTGAAACGAAGAGTGTGCAGAATAACATCTGCTCGTGTTTCCTAAGGTCTGTTGTTGCATCTGCCCTGACAAAGAATCCCAAAGAATGCACATTGTTTGTATGTTTTCTAAACACTTCATGAGACATCACTTCTAATGGCTCATTTGAATATCCAGGAATATCCTTTCACACAAATTGCTGCTGCAATCAAACAGGAATTAAGAGGAAAATCTGTTCTTGTTTTAATATTTGAAAAAGAAATCTGCTGAAAATCAGACAATTACAACTCCCAGAGGCGTTGATGAAAGCGGTTGGGAACCAAAGGGTTAGTCCCTGTCCATGATTTCCCTTCCCTGTTCCAGGAGGCTTTTCTGAGTTTGCTCCCACTAGTGATTGGCGGGAGGGGGCATACCTGGATTTCCAATGCCTGTAAAAATCTTGTAGGGCTTCAACAGTGCTAAGATATTTGAATTATGTTAACAGGGGCGTTAGTGAAGAGGTTACAGGGAAATGTATCCCCTCTTTTTTTCTTCTTCAAAATACTCCGAATAGTAGCAGAGACAATAATGGTAATACCAAAAGTAAAATTAACTCCCCGTTATTGATTTAGCTTCTGAACAAGCTTTAGTTCTTCATCCCTCTCCAAATATTATCAAGGGTGAGGGATTATTTTTTAAGATGGAAGATTTTCTCTGGAGAAGCTTGAAAAAGGCAGTGCTGTAAGATCAGTTTTACAGAGCCACTGAGCTGTATGGGGATTGTGTAGTTAAAATCAAAGTACCACCACTGCTGAAAAAAGCATGCTGCAGCACATGTGTTTATCAGAGTGCCAGAGAAAAACTTCCCTCTTGAACAACTTCAGTCTGAAGGACGTTCTCGGTTGTCAGCAGTTCATTCTGTAGGTGAGTGCTCTCACAGCAGCTCCACCCTGCTCTTCTGTCCAAACCCAGGTTTTATGTTCTTGCTGGGCATTCCTGATGTTACCCTGTCTGGTCCCGTTCCCGTCTCTTACGCTGCCCTGGAGTCGGCGCGGTGCAGCAGCAGCGGCCAGTGCAGGCACATTCAGGCCCTGTGGATGCTTTGGTTACGTTGCATTTTCTTTCTCCATTCCATCACCAAGGTTAATGGGTAAACAGAGCCTTCATTTAATGTTATACCAACATGATCATGAGATTTAAAATGTTCAAAAGAGACAATGTTAAGAAAATCTAGAACATTTGGATTTTTCTAACTGGGTAATTCTGGCTTCCTTCACTATTACCTTGCGAGTATATTGGGTGTGCTTGCCAAGGTACCGGCCGTTCCCTCGTGATTGACATGTTCTAATTGTTTTGTGACCTTTTCTTCTCTCTCTCTCTTCTTCATACTCAAGCCAGTGCTTGTTAAAATAAATTCATACTTTTTGCATGTAATTCATATTGATTACTGTAGGCAATCGTGCTGAAAATGAGTGTATTTATGGGCTGTGCTGCTCCACAGGCCCTCCTGCAAGAGCTTGCCTTTGTAGATCAGAACGGTGGGTGCTCCCCTTGGGATCTGCACCTCCAGTCTCCTCCAGGTTGGTCCATATGACAAATATGGCATGCTGCCCGCTCCTTTACATTGTTTGACATGAAAAAGAAGAGAACAATGTGTTGTCTTCATGTTAAGTAAGGTTTTGTTCTCCTCAGAGCTGCTAGTGTTGGGTGCTGGGATGTAAGAAACTCAGCTTGTACTTAGGAACTGCAGTTTTAGTCAGTACATACCGTCCTGGTGTTTAGCGATGCTGCTCCTAAACTGGAGCTCTCTGGCTTTCTAGTACTGCCAGGGGTTCCTCAAAGAGCCAAGAGTAATTTTCGTTCTGGCTGACGCTGGAGCGGAGCAGACCAAGGCCCTCACCGCGCTGCGGGGCTGTAGTGCCGCGGCGGGGAGTATCGTCACTCCTCACAGTGCTCCACTGGGGTTAGGCTGGAATAGGGTAAAATTTCAAACATGACAGATAGAGTAATAATTTTAATATAACCCAGATTAATAATATTATTTTAATGTTCTTTTTTGAATGTGCGTAAATATTATTTCAATATCGTCTCCAAGTTATGCAACGGGCCTTTTTGTCACTTTGAATAATTGGTAATTGAGAAATCTTTCCCGTCTGTTTATAATAAAAAGCATCTGTTCAACATCTGCCAGAAAAAAAAGTCTTGGGTGGGAGAGAATCTGTGGATTAGGGAAAATGGTTTCTGTTCAGAGGCCAGAAATCATGGGGTGAACCTGCATAATCTGCATTTTCTGATTTTAGAAGAATGCACTTCCAGACGGAGACGGTTACCTGGGGAAGGGCTGCTGAGCTCCACCTCAGCCGTGACACACGCAGTCCTCCTCTCCAGCCATTGTCTGACTCTGCCTGAATTTAATTTATTATTATAGCAACAGGAACGAGAACCACACATTCATCGCAGAGTGACACCACTTCACAGACTGACCTATATTTTCAAAACCAGTTCTTGGCGATGACGTGCTAGCTCGAGTCTGCTGAGCCTTTGCTTCGGGCCTCGGCTGCAGCCTGTAGAATCACTGATCCCTTCGCGAGGTGGGCATCTACATCCATGGGCTTTCTCCTTCTCTAAGAGAAGGGGTTAGTTCGTATTCCTCTGACCTTTTTACAGTATTGGAAATACCACATCATTACAATCTCACACCCACCTTGTCCTCCGTGACTTTTTTACCCCTTTTGAAGCAATAAGAGAATTACACAGTTTGTTTCCTGATTCTAGATGAAAGCTTTTTACTGTTGATACAATCCCAGTCTGTAACAGAGCACATCTCTCTTAAGACATCCGTGTTTTTACCTTCAACCATATACATGAAACACTTTTTCTGAGAAAGACAAGAACTGCAGACTGTAGTATTTGTAAAGAAAGCAATAAGTGGAATGACAAAAAAAAAGTGTGCTGCTATTTTTGTTATGTTTGCAGAGTCTTTTAATATAAGAGCAGTATAAATCAAAACTTGGAATATTCTTTGCTGGTCACCTGTATATGCCTTTCAAAGCCCCTGCACACGCTGTCTGCCAAAGCAGCAACGGGAAGCAGCAGAGCTCAACTCTCGCACAGGGTTTGTGCTCCCTCCGACCAGAGCCAGCCCGCAGCGGGCAGCTCCCCGTCCATGACTCTCCTGGTGTCACTGCACACACACTGCCATAGGAAGCTGTCCTGAGCAAGTCTGCCTTTCTTAACAGGCAGCAGGAACACACGGATAAGCAGCCTGGAGTAGGTAACTACAAAATCCTAATGCTTTGTCGTGGTGTCAGAGCAGCAGCTCTCCGAAATGCTGCCGCTGACGTGAACGCATGAGAATTCAAATCTGGTTGGTTACCAAACTGAGCTGATGCTGTGCTTAAGTGGGTACTCCATCAAGCAGTGGAAGCTCTCACAAGACAGCAGAGCTAGGCGGTATTTAAACACAGGCTGCCAAACCCTGAATTGAGGAAATTACAAGGATTTTGAATAAAATTAAATTCTTGCCTTTTTTTTTTAAAATCTAGTAAAGTCAATTTAAATTTGATTTAGTCCATTCATAATATGGAATCTTCTATTCCATTTTCCGTTGGCTCACATACGTGAAGGACTTGAGGGACTAAATAAATCATTATCTATTCTATGGCACACCATTCCTCTGATAGCTTTTCAAAGAAGAATTAGGAGGCTTGCATATTAAACACCTGCAATCCATGATAAGGATAAGGTCAGCTTCAAGGATAAAGGTAGATCTGTACTTGGAGTTTGTAACTCATTATATTAATATAAAACTTCAGTTTGATCTAGAAAGATCTCTTCAAAATTAATTCAATGGAAAAATTCATTTTTCCAGGTCAAAAATACCCAAAAAGAAAACTTAAACATTCCCAATTTTCTTGAGCAATGTTGTGGTAGTAGCAGATATAATGAGATTCAAAGAGGAGTCTGGACCACATTCCATGTGAAAAGGGGTTTTGTTTTTGCAAAGCAAATTAAACAGATGTTGCAGGAATATGGTATTTTATATTTTTCTTTGTACTATACTCTCTGTGAATTTGATGCTATGTTTTCATCCAAAGAACAATCTATTGCATATTAAATACATATCTTTAAAATACATTATTATATGTTATTATTATAGTATATAACTGCTGTTAGAGTATTGTTTAATTTAGTATATTAAATGTACTATATTAGGTTAAGTTAGTATCACATTACATGTATTTATATTTACAGTTCTCCGGGCTTCTCCTGGAGATGATTAAACCTGCCCCCATTTCTGGTTCTCTTCGTCCCTCTGCTATGTACAAATGCTTTTGTTAAGACTGAAATCAAACCGGTAAGATGACACACGTCTGCACTGTAAGGTGACACGTATGTCTGAA
Source organism: Nyctibius grandis (assembly GCF_013368605.1). Lineage (NCBI taxonomy): Eukaryota > Metazoa > Chordata > Aves > Nyctibiiformes > Nyctibiidae > Nyctibius > Nyctibius grandis. Next base: position 937,800 of record NC_090665.1, read on the forward strand.
CCCCTTTGACTCATTTACATTCTCCTTTGAGCCACTTGGCAGACAATCTCCTCAGCTCTGAGAACCAGGAGTCTCCTCTGCTAGCCCAACTGACTGACAGAGTTGTGCCTTTAATCCCTTCATCAACGTCAAAGCCAAGTGCACAGAAGTGTTAGTGGAGTCAAAGCTTTGGTAGCGTGGAATCCGTGAGGATGCTGCCGTGGGGCATCGAGGAGGATGTCTGGCAGGTGACAGCGTGACACGGCGGGCAAACAGAGGCCGAGCTCGGGGGGGACAGTGGGAAGGAGCCATCTGCAGCCCCAGGCTGCAGCATGTGCGAGCAGTGGAAGCAGTGACACGTGAGGTGCAAACATGTCCTTGGAATGGCGTTTGTCGACACAATTTCAGATCTTCATTTGATTGTGAATATATTGAACTGCCCAAGTAACACGGAAAAGTAATTATCAAGCAATTACAGCGACCTGATTTGCCCTCTCAAAATTTGCTTGGATGTTTTGTGTCATCCCATCACTCAGTGAAACCATAATTAGGTTTCACTGCAGCATAAATGTTAGTGAAATGTGCTGTCCAAGTCAATCAGTGTTATAAAGAAATTAATCAAATCCAGTTCCTCCTCCTAACGAACTTCTTCATTAGCTGCTAGCTCTTAGCTCTAGTCTGTACGGGGCAGGCGGAGAGTAGCTTCAGCTGTTTAATGGTAACCATTAAACCAATGTTTAACTACATAGCAATTAAAGAGCAGCAAAGAGTTTGCAGTGTAATCTTTTGTGTGTGGATATCACCAAATAATTTTGGTGAGAAGTTTGTTTTCTGTACTGGTTCCTTTTAAGATTGCCACGATTTGCTGCCCCAGTCATCTGAGTACCAGTGACTCAGGAGAGGCAGAGAGGAGGTGCAAACACAACAGTGTTGTTGGGATGCAAATGCTGCAAATTTGTGAATCCCTGCCCTTTGTGATTAAGTTAGACAGAGTCCCTATTATATCACATTGGTCTTTTATGTAAAGCTGGAGGATAAATTATGATTTATATTATAATTGTTGATCAAATTGTTACTTGATAAAATACGATTTAAGATACAACAGAAGAAAAAGTGCTCAGCTGTAGCTCCATTTTCCGGTCATTCCCTAGCTCTTCATTCTGCCAGTCGTAGTTCCTTTGACACTATGGTACCTCTGGTTCTGGTGTTAATTATTCAGCTGTTCCTCCAGCAAAGCAGTCAAGTGCGAAGACGGTCTTTTGCTTAGAAGATGCTTATTTAGGTGGTGACTCTTAAGCATGCAGTAAATAATACTGTAGCGTCCTCGCTGCAGCTCCCTATGTGAGTCAGCAAGCACACAGACAGGAGGGGTTTAGTCTTTAGTGCTTTTTTTCTGTAGCATAGGATTAGTATCAAGTTTCTTTTCAAGTGCTTTGTTTATGGATGTCTCTTGTTAGAGCTTTGGTTTCCAAGATACCATTCTTCCTCACGGAAAGACAACATAATTTTTCTGACTAAATCTTGCCTTTTCATCAATTATGCCGTGAATTTCTCCTGACGATATGGGGGGAAAAAATATTTCATTTCCATTTTGATGACAAAATTCCCTTATATGCGATGATGAATGGTTGAGATCTTGACCTGACCTAAAGTCTGCGGAAATCAGTGAGCATCTTCTGTTGGCTTTTGTTGTCTTTGCATCGGGCTGTGAGAGCATGATCCTGTCCCCTGAAGTCGGTGGGAGTTGTGTCTTTGATTTCAGTGAACACTGATGAAGACATTTAATGAACAGTGCATTTAATAGCTGGATGTTTCTCTGTGAGAACGAGCTACCTGCAGGATCTTTGTTTCCTGGGTACATAATGTTCCAGGTGGAGAAATGCAAAGTCAGACAGTCATCTGGCAATTCAGTGGGCTTCTCTTTCTACTCTGCTCAGCGTTTCTGTATGACCAACATGACAGCAGCCATTGTTCCAGAGACTGTTGTGCTGGAGCCTCGTGTATCATTCAGCAAACTGAAGACACGCAGTTCTGTCCAAACGCACTGCAATAAAAATGCAGGAACAGAGCTGTTGGTGGGGCATTTCATCAGGATGTTTAGTTTAAACACCCTCACAGCATCTTAAGTGATGCATCACACCCCTGTATGGGCCCATTTGTTTATTCATTTTAAATACCTCCTGTCATCTGCAATCACTAATATTTCAAATAGATTGCTGCACAGCTGTGAAACGGCTTTCTGTTACTGCCCCGGGGCTGGAGTCTGACTGTGTTACTGAGCAAGCTACAGATCCCATCGCTTACTCCCCTGGGACATTCAATCCCCACTGAAAAGTCATTTCAAAATATTTCCTCGGCAGTTTGGGTCTAGGGATTAATGTTAATTTGATGACAAATACAGTTTTTACCTTTCCCATTCTGAAAGAACCATCTCGTTGCCTTTTTAATGTGTTTATAGCCGTACAGCTGCGGGGTCACGTTACACCTCCATGTTATCACTCCTCTTGCTCTTGTCAAATCGCCACAGACAGCGTAACTGCTAGAGAGAGATGTCTGTGATTGATTTATTGCCCCTCTGTAAATTGGAGTACGATGCCCCATGAAGTTACAAAGACCCAAAGTGCAGCCTGGGTCTCTCTGCTCCACTTTCTCATCACTCTGCACTTCAAGAAACAAAGTGCTACATCTGCTTTTCAGCTTTGGGTGTGTGATCTCATGATCTTTAGTCCCCTGGGAGAGAGCACAGAGCAAGAGCTCGCGTGATCTTTACTAGCAGAGACAGTACATGACTCCTGCATATCGCGTGTTTCTGGGGTTCTCTCAGAAAACCAGAGCCACACAATCCAAATTTTCTATTGCCTGGCCCATATTCAGTGCGGTAAAGCCAGACCGTGTGTTTGCATACAGAGCGCAGCACATGTGCTTTAGTCACATACTGTAAAGCTATTTTTTTACATCATCTTTTAGTGTTCCCGTTTAATTTGGGGTTGTCAGAGAAATACTACTAGACACTGTGTGCAGATTGATGTCATGGGCCGTTCTGTTGTTAACAGTATTTTACGGCAAATGACTTCAGGGTACATAGTTCTGCTCTGCCCTTTTCCATGAGGATGAATGACCCTTTTCATCCAGGCAGGCATGCCTCTAGCCTCGTGATGGGTTCAGAAGTTCTGGAGCTCAGGCAGTGGGCTGGGCAGGCAAGGCAGAGAGCGTTGTACGGGTGAGCATGTCGAGGTTGCTTTACCAGCAGTCCTCCCTTCAGGGGCAGAGCGGGGCAGAAGGCCTTGTGGGGTTCAGTCCTGACTGGCTCCTCCGAATCACCAGGGAAAGTCTTTGGACTTCAAAAGTCTCCTCCATCAGGCTCTGCGGGCACTGACACTTGCTCAGTTAGCAATTCCTGTAAACCAAGAGGTACTTTAACAAAGGGAAGTTTGAACCTGTGTAGTATGGAATGGAATGTCAGTCTGCCAAGTATCCATCCCTCTCATCATCATCATCATCATCATCATCAGAGCTGATGGATGTGATCAGGACGGCAGCAACCAGTGTGTCTTCCACAGGGGCCAAATGGAACCACGGCAGAGTCCTCCCGGGCACAGCCTGGGTGCCAGGCTGCCGCCTCCTGCTGCCCCGAGGCCTTCCAGGAAGCGCAGGGGCTGGGATTTGTGTTGTGTACGAACGTGAGGCAGTGGGCAACGAGGAGCAGTCAGGGGAGGAGTGGCAGCAAGGCCTCCTTGGTCAGCACTCTTTCTGGAAGTGGGGAGAGAGACACGCACCCACCGCAGCACTGATGGGGCGCTGGGGGGGCACCTCAAAAGGCACAAGCGTCCCGTTGGCCACGTCCTGGCGCAGCCCGTGCCGGCAGCGCTGGGGCACAGCGAGCAGGCTGCCATCGCGAGGGCACTGGACTCTGCTGAACTGCTCCCCGTGCCACGGCAGCAACAGGGTGGCTCTTGGACACCTCCCCTGCCAGCTGTGCCTTTGCCATTTTTTTCCTGTCAAATCTAGCAGCGTCCTGGGTCGCTGGCTCTTGCCAGCTGATCACCTCTCTTTTCACCTCTCTGGCTGCAGTACAGCCCCAGCCCTTTCTCCTCATCGTCAGTGCCTGGCAGTGCGTGAAGCACGGGCACATCACCCTAGTTACTCTGAGCCCTTCAGGGATACATCTGCACTTAATGATGTCACTTGTTGTGCCGTGGGACTGCAGCGAGGGGAACTCCCCAGCGTGCCTCAGGATGTCCGGGACCATCCTCACCCCCCGGCCAGGAAGCTGTGTCATCCTGCTGCCTTTGTGCGGGCACCAGATTCTTTGGACACATCACTTATTGCCAGGGAGTCATCAGTCAGGCTCAATAAAACAATAGCTTTGATGGGGCATGTAAAAATAGGTGGCTGTTTATAATGAGATCTGATGCCCTGGAGTTATAAAGGGAACCGTAGGGGTACATGGGTGATACTGCAATATTGCTTTGGCCTCAGGGGGTTATTTTGTAATTTAATCTTAAAATAAGCAAATGGTGTTACACATTCCTGAATTATTTAATGAAGAGCATGACAAACTGGTAATTGTAAAGGCTGCTCCTTCCCAGGAGTACATTCCTTTTCGGCTGGCTAATCCCAGCTATTGCACTAGGTAGCAAATTGTCTCTGTGCTGCAGCTTGTTCTGTTTCTGTCTATGGACTCTCATTACAATCCTCTTGGACTTTGTTTTTTGAATTACACGTGAGCAAGTTCAGTTTGGAAGGAATAACATTTTTCTACTTTCCTATTTTTAGTTCTTTTCCATCGTTTTCTGTTGGGATGCCCCACCTTAATTAGCTACAGTAGCTCTTTGCTTTGGCACGTTGGGGATCATTGCTTACTGCATCACTGGAAAGTCTGGCACTGATTGATAAAAAGGATTTACATTTTGTTGTGTGTTAGTTCTACTTCTCATAATGATTTTGGCTAATCATATCCTACAGGTTTTTATCTTTGTAGGCCAAAATCAATTTATTAATATTTATTATTTAGACAAATGATTCAGAAGAACACTGATGTTTCATTTTTATGTAAAGAATAAATCTTGATTTTGCCTGTTAGCACCTGGTAAGGTTGATATCATACCTAGAATAACTTTCAAACTTCCATTAGGAAAACACTGCAAGGGGAGGTCGGTACCAGCAGTGGCACATGCAATCAGCACGTATAACGTGGTGCATCAGTCCTTTTGCAGCTGGAAGCAAACAGGTTCTAGTTTCTCCTGAGAGGAGCTGGCTGTTCTCACTGCTCTGTGTGACACCAGTGCCCATGGCCCCGAATGTTCCTGTGTCCCAGCGACTGAGGTGCTGCGTTGATGGGTATTGACGTTTCTGTGTTGAGGAGCTTCTTGCCTAAACTGGCTCATAGAAGAGAGGAGACAGTGAAACAAAGGTAGAGGTTTCCTACAAATTGTTGCACCTGCACAAGACTCTCGTGCTTCTGCTGTGGTGCCATGTCTCTCGGCTGTCACCTTTCCTGACTTGCTTGGGCTACTGTGAATGCTACTGGGCAAACGCAAGGACATATGTAACAGCACAGAGTCTGCTCTCAGTTTGGCTCACCTCCACAATCGTAGTGCTCAAAAAAACCTGTATTTGTCTGCCTCTCATGGTGTCATGTGTTTCTGAAAAAAATGCAACTGGTTGTTGACAACACAGCTCGTAGACTCTGATTGTGTCTGAAGTTTAAGTTGTGAATCTGTCAGACCTTTTAGTTGATGATCTTTGGCTAATAGATCATGGGTTGGTCTTCCACCTGCTGGGATTATCATTCACTGCTGGATTCTTTTTCCAAGTGATTAAGTATATTCTCCGAGCAGCCTGGTTTTATATCTGCAATATCCCGTCTTGATTTTGCCGTGCTACCCTGGGTTCACCCTCCCTCCAGGATGACATGGCAGGTTCACTTCCTATCAGTCCAGTGTCCGCTACGTGTGCGCTGAAGCCCTGTCACTGGGTGTAGGGCTGCGCGTGTTCGGTGAACGTGGTGTGGTACAGGACCTCTTTCCTGGCGTGGGGCCTCTGAGATGCCACGCGGGTGTCTGGTCCTGGCTTCGTTGCTGAAGAAAAGCTTTGTGAGCCTGAGGAGTACAGAGCAGGTTCTCGAAGCACCAGCTGTTCCTCTGTGTGCAGGGCAACCAAGGTGTCCACACCACAGCTACCAACAACGTGAAAGCGAATGTACGGGACTGAATGGCCGTGGGGTCCATTCTGTTTCCTCTGCAGTGTGCGGGAGCCTCTGGCAGTTGTAGGACATTAATTTTCTGTGTATGTATTATTCTTAATTGTCTGTTGCGTCATTGCCATATGGTCTATATCTGGCACTCGGCTTTAGCAGCCAACCCATTTCTTATTATTGTTGCAAGCAGCGGGATGTAGATAGCGTGACCTAGAGCAGCTGGTCTCTGAGGTGTTAACTCGCTTGGTGCTTAACTTGGGAGGCTTTCTTTAGGGAAGTGTGTGATTAGTTTAAGGCAGCGGGTTCAAACCTTGTGCCTTGTTTCTGTACTTAAAGTTAATATGTTTAAGTAAGTTATGATTGCAGTCACACAGACGTGATTTTAAGAATGTTCCCCTGTTTAGGTTCGTTGCAGGGTAAGTGTAACTACTTCATGTTATCTGGAGCAACATTTGGATGAGAGATCTGTCATCAGCTGAAATTAACCTGCACATGGCTCAGAGGAAGATGAAGGGCATTTAAATATGCCAGCTGGAAAGCATTTGCTGTTCCCTTTTATTCCCACTCTAACACTGCAAATCCCATCATGTGCATCTGTGTCGGTCTCACAGTGTTCCAAGCAGCGGGAGGTTTGCGTGGCATTAGGGCCTGTTAAGCCACTTAGACAACCTTGATGTGTCAATAATCCCTCCATGAATTAAAGCTGAGCAGCATCTCCTGCTCAGCCTCTCGGGCACTCTTGCCTGCTCAATTTGATTTGCTTAGGGTTAGCAACGGCTTTATTAGGAAGTGAAATGCTCTTGTGAATATAACCTGACCAACGCTGGTGGAAGGCTGCGAAGGATTAATCCCACCCTCCAGTCTCAGACAGCATCTCTGGCTACTGCTTGGAACAGAAATCACTCACCATTAGAAGCACACACAAAGACGCAACCAATGAGTCCAGTTTATCCTACACGTTGGGCCAGAGCTGCTTTTCTCCTTCTGAATGCCCAAAGCCTCCCTTTGTGAGGGTGGGAACTGAGCTGGGGGTGCATCTATTCAGATATCACTGGAGCTGCAGTGTTGCCTGAGGATGAAACGAAGCCAGGCTATTTTGCACCACCCTACACCAGAACAGTTTAAATCAGACAGCTAAAACAAGGTAGGTGGGTATGTGTCCGTAGGCCCTGATCGCTGACTAAGAGCTGTCCGTGCCTTCTGATCCTGCAGGAATGCAGACGTATATTTCAGTACAGTTCTGCTGACAGAACAAAGCTGGCCCCTCACAGCTCAGCTCCAGATGTCAGCCCTGCTCTTGGCACGCCTGCTACACGAGACAATCTTCACTGAACGCTTCATCTCCGAGGACCCCCGTCATGTGGAAGACATCTGCTTAATCAGCAGCAAAGTTTTGGCCATGTTTTGACATGAGAAAACTCTTTGTTTTCTTTAGAAGGTTCATGCAATTCCTGACTGTCTTCAACTGCTGATGACAAAAATATGACAAAAAAATCTTTCCCACTTGGCCAGGGATGTAAGTCATAACCTGTCCCTCCAAATGAGGGAGAAGGCAAAGATACAGCAGGCCCGTAACAGCTGCAGATTGAGGAGTGGGTCTGCACTTTCATTAACTGCCTGAACAGTAAATGAATTAAATATCCAGAGCACTGTTGATTTTTGTCTTCAAAGCTTTGGAAATCCATCTTGCTTTGTAATGATATGGAGAATATAACTAAAGCAAAAGGATGGTTATTTACAGAAATGAACAATAAGACGTGGCTAAAAATACATTGAACCTGAGCTAAAAAATCAGAACAGCATATCCCAGGGTCTGCTTAATCACTGAGAATGGAAGGATAAAGCATGCTTGATACATCAGAAGCAAAGCCTTGTACAGTAGGTCCTTCATTTTGGTCCATTTTGGGAAATGTGTTCAGCAGTGACAATGAAAGGGCACACGCTGCTCCGGCTGATGAAAAGCAGGCCTAGATGGTCCAGATTAACATTCTAGTGCAACCAAAGAGGCTCAGCACGTCTCAGTAATTTACTGCAAATTGGCAGATGGCTGCAGTAAAAGGATTACCATGAATCAAGATAGATGGCAAGCGTAACAAAGCAATAGCGAGTAAAAATGATCTTGCTTTTCTCATTCCTATTAAAAACTAGGTGAACACCAACAGCTTCAAAGCGTGGTGAATGACAGCAGCTTTGGATGCCAGCCAAGAGCTCACCCAAAGCTCCTCTTCACTTTCTCATATCCTGGCCTGACCTCCCAGCAGCTGTCCCACTGCCTGGGCTGCACGGACTGCCTGGAAGCTTCTTCCTGCCGAGCTGCTCCGACAGCCTCTTGGCTGCAGGCAGAACTGCCCCGTAGGTGCCTCAAGAGAATCGCCCCAACATCCTTTGTTCTTTAAATCATCACCAAAAAGCCCCCGTAGATGGAATATGTCAAGCTTTCGGCCATTCCAGTGTCCAGACCTTGGAGTATGGAGCACTTGGGCTTAGGGACTATTCATTAATATATGTGCTTGCTCTGGCACCTCTTCTTTTGTCTTTCAATGTCTGGTCCCATTTCACTTCTGTCCCCACGCAATGGAAGAGCCCACTCCAGATTGGTCTGAGACACCTGTGTTCACTTTTAATGAGACGATCCCCTGGGCTGGCAGGAGAAGGTGGAACAGAAACCACCTTTCCCTGTGCTGGCCCTGCAGGATGCCCAGCCTGGAGGTCGGTCCGTGCGAGAACTGGCTGATGGTGGAGAAGGCACATGGGTGCTATGTCCACCTCCCCTTCCTCAGCACCAGGGCGATCACAGGCAGTTCCCAAAGCTCTTACCTTGTGGTTTGCTTCCAATTGCAAGAATTTCAGAGGACATCTTCCTGGTTTGGGAGGATGAAGTTAGTAGTAATAAATGAGATGTGAATGGATGCTGATGACTCCTTTTCCTGGGCTGCTGATTCTGAATGATAAATCCTGTCTGGCGTCCCAGTGACAGCGGAGGTGCGGTGGCAGCCTGGGATGGACGAGCTGGGTGCCTGCTTTCACCCCCGCTGGCGTTCGGTGCAGAGCCACCCTCGAGAGTGTCACACCTCTGCACGCTCCGTCTCGTGCTGTGTTAGTACCACGTCCTGTGCCCCGGGGGGACTGCGGCATTAATGATTGTCTGAGCTTCCTAATTAGCGTGACAGATTGAGAGGTCAGAGCCCTATTAGAAATCTTGTGCCAGGTTACGTGCGCTGTGTTATTTTACTGTTGTAGTTATCACGTCCTGGGAATTCCTGAGTAAGTGCAGGGTCAGATGTGTTCTGACTTAAGGAAAACTGAAAAGTAAATTTGGGATTAATTTTAGGTAACAAAAATTACTTATTTTCAGTCAATTTTTCCACTGTTTTCATTGTGTGTGTACAAATTAAAGAAAATTGAAATATTTTTTCCATCAGAGTAACATTTAATCTGGGATAATGTTATTGTAAAGATATTGCTTTCATAAAAAAAGATAATAAATAATAACAACTTAGTATAGGTGGTGGCTTGTGAGGAATCTGCTGTCACGTTGTACTGCTACAGCTCTACACTGTGTGGGAACTGCGTCTTGTTGCCAGAGAAGAGGAAAAATCAAGTCTTATGTGTATTAAAATTCATTTGGCATTTTAGCTGGTGATACTCATCTGTAAGTGCACTATAAAAATCCGCTACGGGAAGCCAACTAGTTCCATCTGAAAGGAGGAGCTGGCATGATGCTGTTTAGGTTCACAGTAATTCCCACTGATGTGCTATTTCAGACGTGAGCGTGTGCTCTCTGAACAGGGAGAGCACCTCGGTGAGGCTCTAATCTCTCCACTTTTCTGACACAAAGAGGGCAGTGTAGAAGGACGCAGGTTTGTGAAAAGCAGAAGGTTCACTTGGCTCCACAGACGGCGAATTTCCCATGAAAAAAGAGAATTGGCAGGAAGCCTGCCGAAGGACAGGTCTAATGGGCACAGCGATTACCTGATTTTTCTGTGGTAATTACTATTTAGTTCAAATAATTACCCAAGCAAGGCCACAATTACATGACACACAAGTCCATATCGCATCCAGATTTACAGAAGTATAAAAATAACATCTGGCATCTGAAGCCCAAACCCAGATTAGCTCAGGGTTAAGGTTTCTCTTGTAGCCCAGACGCCCGCTGTTGCATACAAAGCTTTTTTTCTCAGCAGTTTGTCAAAACTCCCTGCATTTCGTTGTCAATTGGGAAACGTTTCCTAGGGCTCCTGACCAGGAGGCCCGTTCTGCACGGCGTTGGGGTGTGCCCGCAGCGGACAGCACGGGACAGCTGTAAAGCCTCCAGCCAGGCAGTGGAGGGGGGGGTGACACGGGGAGAAGGTCTCCTCTCGAGGAAGCCAAGTTCTCCTATGGAGCATCAAGCAGTACAGAGTCTGTTTGTCACATCTGTTATACGTACAGTGCAGTGTGTTGCTTACTTTTGAGGATGTGTATGTCACAGATGTATATGAAGTAATTAAATAGTAAGGTTGAATAAGCAGTTGTACTTTGCTCTCGCTTGGTGCACCTCAGAAACAGCAGTTTGTTTCCCTCTCTTGCTCTACTGGTTGCTTGGCCTTTTGGTTTCAGACTTGGCTTTCATTCACAGCGAGATGGCTCCTTTGTGTCCCTAGACTCTAACTGCAGCACGGGGGGATGAGCCCACACAATGCATCCTCTGTTGCAAACACTTTGGTCATTTCAAAGTGCTGCGCCCCAGATGAACTAAAAGATGAGCTCATGTTTTTCAGAGCAAGCTAAAGCATTAGAAGAATGTGATGTGGCATGAAACATATCGCTTTTTGTTGATGAACCTTGTTGGTTCCTTCATCCTCTCTCTCTCAGACTAGTTTTAGAGCATTTTCAGTGATAAGGATCTAGAGTGTGGTCAGACGTGTTCTTATATATCGCTCGATCAGAGATGTTTGTAACATTTCTGAACTATCTGCAGTCCAGTTGCTTTAGCTCAGAGCACAGTAAACAGTTTCATTAGTTAGACACACTTTCTCCTGTGAGTATCAAATACTAACAGGATACTTCAGTATCTGGTACCAATTAATCGGTGTGTGATTCACAAACCAGAACAGTCTGATCAAAGGATCAGTCACCTAAGTGAGATCTCTTGATTCCTCTTTCACTTCGGAAAGGCACTGTATTATCTTTTATTGACAGGGTTAGAAATGGCTTTGGCATATTTTATCCAGCAGAGATTTTGTATAAATACCTGCCACACCAGATTTTACTGGCAATTATTATTTCATATGACTGTTTTTACATTAATTCTATATTAACAACAGTTTTAGATGATCTTCACAGTGTCTGTAGCCCTTATATTAATCTTTTCTCAAAACTGCCTTATTTTTCAAATTTTTAAATTTTCTGATTTATCTGAAAATGATTTCTGTTTAAATACCTATATTTAATGCATTTATTTTAATAGTGGGCTTTTTTTTCTTATTTAGAGATAAGCTTTCATTTTCACAGAATTATTTTATATCGGTTTGTCACAACACTATCATCATGATGTGTCGCTAACCATGGATCTTAATCAAATGCAATTAGAAAATGACTGGTGGAGGATAAAATGCCACGAGCTATGGTGTAACAGGACTATTCAAGCAGCGAGCTCTAGAAGGAGGGAGTGCGAGCTAGAGGTTAGTGGCCTGAGCATCAAAAGCAATTTATTTTTATTTCAGAGACTGTGTTGACCTGAGCAGCAAGGGCCAGCTTGCACTCTCTCTACTCATCCATAGCAAAAAAGGATGCTTTACTACAACAAGATGATTGATACCATAGAACTGATTAAGCTCTCTTCCCTATTTACAAATCACTAATGAACAGCTCCTGTGGCCCTCTCCTGTACAGCACTTCCTTACCCCTCACAGCATACCATAACACTGTGTGTTACTACTGTGTGAGTAGTCCTTCTCTGCCAGAGAGAGGAGCTGATACCCAGCTGGGCAGTTACGGGTTTCACACATCCAGCACATCACAAATCTCTGAACTCTGCTAATCGTTCCAAGGTTCCTTAAAGCCGAACTTCCCCAAGGGGAGTGTACAGAAAGGAGCTGTCAGGTGAAGCCCTTGCTGTGCCTTCCTGGGCAGCATTCACTGTTGCTTTTGCCTTGGTTTTCCCCGTTGAACTCAGCAGTGAAGATGCTGGTGATGTTCCTCCTCCCGCCCCACCAGCCGGAGGGGCTGCCCCGCTCTCGGTGCAGCGCTGGCCGGGGGGTGTCTGCCCCGCTGGGGCAGGGCACGCTGCAGCTGGACGTGAAAAATCACCCTCCGGTGGCCAGGCTCCAAGGGGGCTGCCAAACGCTTACAATGACTTTCGGAAAGTAATCAGATGTAAACAAAGAGCAGTGCTGTTTGGGAAGCGTTTCAGGCCCCGGAGCTCTCCCGTGGGCCATCTCATGCAAATGAAAAACCCAGCATATTTCTGGGTTCTTTTATATAACTCTTCCTTTGATTGGGAACTTTTCCTGAGAGCGTCTGGCTTCTCCTCTCTGTCCCTTTTCTCCATTCCCTTTTTAGTTCTTCTGGTTCTCCGCCCCCTGCTTTCCCCCCCTGCAGCTGGGGTCTATTTTCTAGTGACTGCAGCGAGATGAGGACTGGGATCACACTTCTGCCTTGCTGGGGTCCCCTAGCCAAGCCCTGACTGCACCACGCTGCGAGGCGAGGCTGGCTCCAGCTGACAGGCAGGGCAGGCAGCTGCTGCGAGCAGCAGCATTTCAGTGGCAACAAATCATCCCAAACCAGTTCTTGGATGAGAGGGAGAAGGTAACGGCAGGCTGGTAGAGGAGGGTATTTGCCAGCTGGCCTGCGGGAGCAGGACTGCTAGAGCCAGCTGTATCTCCAGCTATGGGTAGTAAGGAAGGCACCAGAGGAGTGGCTGGGCCAAGCCAAAAGATAATCCTTGCTACGGCAATACAGCGTGGCTGGGTGTGGGTCGGGGGAGCCGGCCTGGATGAGGATAGCTGGAAGCAGGTAAATCCCCAGTGGATGTACCAGAGAGCTCAAAACTGCCAATAAACCTGGGACTGCTGGCAAGCTCTTCTAGGAAGGCTGCTCGATCACAGCCTTGAAACTGGAGATGAATAAGGACAAAGGTGTGATGGGTTTGACTATTTCAGGCATCACTGCTTTTTTTTCCTCACTTTTGGGGGGATTCCAGCTGACGGCCTTTGCCAGCTGGACACTTGCACAGCCTCCGACAGCCCTGCCAGCACAGGGTTTGCTCTGGTGGAAGGGAGTCTAATGCGGCACAGCCCCTGGTACCAGTGTGTCATAACCAAATCCCGTGCTCCTTGGGTTCTGTGTAGGCGTCCAGCACAGGGGCAGAAGGAAAAGTTTGAGACTGCCAGTAGACACAAAGCATGTCAGCAGTGCAGTTCAAATAGAAATAGCTTTAACTTTGTTATCTTGGGTACCGCCAGGACAGAGCCCTTCCTGAGCTCTGCATTTCCCCAGCTATACTGTTACCAGGGCTAGTTCAGGTACGTCTGCGTGGCCCCAACCTGCAGCCCCACACACGAACACCCTCACGGGCGGGCAGAGCGTGGTGCCGCGGTGCCTGAGATGGCAGAGCTCCCTCCCGCAGCCCTGGCTGCCCCTCAGCACTGCCTACAGCCGGCCTGGGCTGCTGGAGCCACGCGTTGACCCCTGCGCGGTGTGGGTGGAAGCTTGGGCACCTCCTTTCCTTAGGAAGTAAAGAGAGGGGCTTTCTGTTTTCCCTTTTCTGTGGTGAGCTCCCAGGCATCAGTCCGTGGCCAGCGCGTTGCGGTAACGCTGCTCCCTCCCAGCACAGGGCGGGACGCGCTCCTCACTGCCAGCAAGCCCGTGCCAAAGCTGGTGGCACGTTCAGGTACAGCAGTGATGGAGCGAAGCCATTCAGTTTGTGTGTTTGTGTAGGTGTGTGTCTGCATGTGCACAGAGAGTGGGAGAGGGGTTTAAAAACCAGGTACTTTACCTGTCCTTGACATTGTTTTGTAAGTGGGTGAAACTTCTGGTGGTTGGAGTGAAGCAAAAAGTGTGTGTTGCCCTCAGTATGCAGTACAAATGCTAAGTGCTATTGATTAGAGAACAGCAAGCCTGATTATATAAAGCTTTATCTGATGCTAACATCAACGGAGATCTTTGCAAGAGTTTCAGTGGGCCCAAACCATTAAGCCTGCAGAGGAGGAAAGTACACTAGGTTTTGAGGGACTCTCTCGGGTCTTGTTTTTCTCCTGGAACTGTGTTTCCCTGCTCAGTAACTAGTGACTTTGACACTTCATATTTCTGCTAAAGCAAATATATCATCTTACTTTTCATTAGTTCAGATTAGCCAAAAGTTGGAAGATGGACTAAGGAGAAAGTACTGCAAGATGGTTTTGCCGTGTAAACGAGGCAGGAAACTCCCATCTAAATGGTTGATGCAAGTTTAAGGACGTGAACCCTCTGTAGGGGTTATTGTGGTGGGAGCAGGGGGTGATTAGTGGTGACTCAGTGCAGGAAAACCCCCCAAACCTGGCTGTCACAGTTCTTCATCCTCTGGCTCAAATGAATGGCAACTGCTGCAGTGCCACGTTGTGGTGAAATGGAGAACGAGACACACTCAAACCTTTCCTTCACACAGAAACTGTCACCGAAACGGGGAGCTGAGGTTCTGACCTGTGGTTTAACGCCCTGGTGCCCCCCATCTCTGAGCCCTGCGACCTCCCCGGTGTCAGCTCTGCATCGAGAAGGGTCACGGTCTTCGACGTGAAGGTGAACGATCTCCAGGCACTTTGGCCAAAGAGGGTGGATGTTCCCAAAGCACTGCTGACCTCACCAGACCCGCCCTTCAACCTCTTGAGAGCGAGGACATTTCCAGCCTTCTGAGCTTGAGCTCTTCATTGGCTTCATCCTAATCTAAACTTTACTTTGATCCAAAGATCTTTTATGCTGTACCAAGTATTTTTTAGGCTGTACTATGTTCTATTAGCCATTGGAAGGGGCTGCCCAGGGAGGTGGTGGAGTCACCATCTCTGGAGGGGTTTAAGAAAAGCCTGGACATGGCACTTAGTGCCCTGGTCTAGTTGCCATGGTGGTGTCAGGGCAATGGTTGGACTCGATGATCCCAGAGGGCTCTTCCAACCTCATTGATTCTGTGATTCTGTGAAATTGTACATTGCCTGCAACTAGTGAAATCTCAGACCAGGCACTTGCATCTTGACTAGGGCTCTGGGGCCTGAGCTGAATGGAGCCCTCCCAGCAGCTCCTCTGGATATGTCTGTGCTCTGGAGACGGTACTGGGGACGATGTGGCAGTGCTGGGTTGCGTCTCTTTTTGGTGTCACAGCTGTCAGGAGCGGTAACGGCACACAGGAAAAGCCTGGCATTTGCTCTTTGGGCCCCGAAGTAGGGTATTTATTGTCATTTTGTTTTTCAAGTTATGGTGTTCACGAAGGCTACCTGGAACCACAAAGATGGGTGAGGCTTTATTCTCTCTTTTCTGGCATAGGCAAAAATATACTCTAAAAAATCATGACATACCTAGAAGACAAGATCATCAAAACTCCATGAACTTCTATTTTTTAAAGTCAGAGGTGTCACTGTCCTAAAACTGAAAACATATTCTCAAATCTGTTTCTCAGACTTGAGCTTCACATTCAAGGAATGCCATGGAGGGCTGTGCTGAGATAGCTGCCAGCAGATTGCCCGTTGTCCTGCCTTCTCCCTTTGAGCTTTTAAACTAGAACGTGTGTCTGCTGCATCTCCTGAGAGGATCAGATCCCCTCATTTCCTCTAAGAGTAGATGTTCTTGCTCTGCTGATGAGCCTTGCTCTCATGTACTGCAGCAGAGGGGGATCTAGCTGGACCACTGAGCCATCTCAGGTGGCTTCTAAAACAGCAAATGCTTGTCCTCATGGCATTACTCTGCCTTCAATGGTTTGTTTTCCATTCAAGTGAAATCTGTCTTTCAGAGTAGATAACGTATGTATTGTTCTTTGCTTTATTACATTCTCTTCTCCAAAAGCATTCAAGTGGTGTTTTGGGTAGATTCAAGGCATTACTAAGAAAAGTGCAGTGCATTGCCCCGTTTTCAGCTTAAACCTTGCGAGAAAACTGGATCTTCTCTGAGCCTTTGTATCCTCTCTCCTGCTAAATGATAGATGATGGGAAACCAACAGGTAGGTACTGTACAGCCTGATGGCCGAAGTGGCCTAAATCAAGCCTTGATTGCGGGCAGATCTGGAACAAAGTGCCCAAGATTAATTGCCAAAGGACAACAATTCATAGCCGTAGTTGCTGAGGCTGTTCAAGGTGAACTTTGCATTTTATTGCTTGCCAGAAGCTGTGGAAAAATCTAGAGATGCTGCTTTCCCATGTTGGTCTTTATCAAATACTGATCTGGTCTCAATGACTTTAAGGCCCAGTCATCAACTGGATGTCATGGGAGACAGGCAGGTAAAAAAATGTCTGGGGAGGGGGAAGAACGCAGGGGGCAACAGCACACACGAGAGGCAAAGCAGGACACTGTTGGACGCAATTGTAATTGAATTTGGTATTGTCACAAATTAATGTTTTGTCTTTAACAACTACACAGCTGTGTTACAGTGTAGGAGTGACCCGTTGGACCTTGGTCCTATAATTTAGCAGACAGGAGAGCACAGAATTTAAGGACAGCCCACATACCCCGTACAGAAGTGTGCTTAATCCTTAACTCTGGCAAACGTGCACAAAAACGAGGGGCTGGAAAATCCTCATTCTGCAGGTTTTTCTGAGCCCTGTGTCACAAGGGCCGTTCGTGCAATTAACTGACAGCCTTCATCAGACATTTAGGGTTTTGTTTACCACTGTTCTGTGCTGCATCATGCTCTCAGCCAAGTATGAAATGCAGAGTTTCATCGAATATGATAGTACAAGAGATATTTGTATTACAAATGAGATTTTGTTGCTGCGACTGAGATTTCCTCAAATACCTGTATGATATTAATGCAAAAAAACCATAACCCAATAGAAAGGGAATGTGTGACTTCTAAACCAGCTGCAAGGTTTTTGTTTGCAGTCCGATTGTCACCATAATGCTTACAACTGAGAGTTAGGTATTTTAATAATTTCATATTGCTGGTGATTTAATCTCCTCTTGTGCTTTTATAGTGCGTCCTTGCGACTGCAATCCAAGGGTCAGGAGTTCGTGTCCTCACGGAAGTCCCGCAGCAGAACTGTACTTCAGGAAAGCAAGTTCTGGGCGTACAAGGTAACGTTAAATTCCTGACATAGTTCTGTTGAGCTTTCTCAGGGGATGAATGAGCTAGGACAAAGTGAAAGATCTCTTCCCTAGTTAGCATGTGAGGGGGTGTTTGTTTAGACCCTGTGCTCTGATCAGATTTTGAAAAAACAGATCTGTAGCTTAGTTTCACATAAAAAAATGAGAGATGTTCCAGGTGAAGTTAATTCTTACTCCTGAGTAAGTTTTAAGTGATAATAAGCAACCTTCTCTGTCGACATTTTTGGCAATGTCACAGAGCCAAAATACCCAAAATCTATTTTCCTTGAAGTCTACGAACATCTGATGTCTTGGGTACGTATGAAGAAAGTAAACTCATTGTCTCCACATTGCAATATCTAACTTTTATTGCAAGGTCATTTTTTCAAGTATGTTTTTCAAAAGATTATATGTGCAAACAGCTTTGGCACCAGGATTAGTAGTTTTAAGATTTGTTTCCACAAACCTCCACAAAAATATGGCAACAGAGATAAAAACTCCGGGCAGAAGGCAGAATGAATGGAAACAATCCCTCTGACTGAGTAAGGCTGAACTCTGCAGTGGTCTGTTCAGCCTCTCGCAGTCCCGTTCCCATCCCACGAGACCAGAGCTCCTCACCAGTGAGGTATTTATCTGCACGGGCGATTGAGATACACGGAGTTACTCATTTACAGAGGGAAAGTTCAAAGCCAGGCAGGAAACAACTGAGTGGAGACCCAGGGTTCCTTACAGAGAAATGGCAAATTCCAGAGTTAAACTGCCGGACACATCTTCAAACCCGACTAATCCTGTGCCAGTGTCCAAAGAGCATCAGAGGAACTGACAAGGGGCCACCACTTCCTTTTGTTAAATCTCCATCCGATGTGACTGGTCCCTTACTGCTTTCAGCTAAGAAGTCTGCAAGAGGGGAGGAGGTAATAGGTGCAAGAAATGCCACTGAGTTGA
Source organism: Nyctibius grandis (assembly GCF_013368605.1). NCBI lineage: Eukaryota > Metazoa > Chordata > Aves > Nyctibiiformes > Nyctibiidae > Nyctibius > Nyctibius grandis. The sequence goes on from NC_090665.1 coordinate 956,164, forward strand.
GAAGCTTTACAGAAATAATTAGTGCTGGAAATTGCAAATACTAAATTAGCCTCGTTTAATGTGCTAATAGCTAGGCTGTGCCCCTGCACTTTGCCTGGGGCGGAAGGTGGGGTTCAGCTCTTGTGTCCTGAGTGGGCAGAGAGCAGGAACCTGCCGTGTGCCCCCGTAACCCGCTCCTCCCTGTGAGCAAACGCTGCTCCCGTAACCCCGCTCTGCCCTGGGCACATCAACACCGGCACAGGGTGTGTGTGGCCTGGCCTCAGCTCTCAGTGGGGTTTGAGGGGGGAAATAATGATGACAGAGCAAAACCAAACTGTGTATTTGGTGCCTGGTTTATTGTGCAAGGTGAGTGAGGAACCCCAAGTCAGACTGGATGCTTCTCTTTTATCTCACCTCTAGTTATTGCTGAGCATGACTTTGGTGTGATAGGAGGATCAATGGGGAAGAAGCTTGGGTCTGACTGGCATTTGAAATACAAGTGCAACTGCAAACCTGTAAACAGTCTCTTTCAAAAATTCTGCACAACTTCACACTAAAGCTTCACAGAAGAATTTACTTGATGGAATATTCAGTTGTGGCTTAAAAATACAGTAATATTTTGGAGTCCTACAAACCGCAAAGCCATCTCTAACAGCCATGCTTTGTCAGACAAAGTTGGTGTCAAAGTGGTGGTGCTGGATGCTGGCAGGAGCCCTCTAGGGCACACGGGCAGTGCCAGAGGCGGGGTGCCATGGTATGAGCAGCGCGGTGTGTCGGGCATGGTCACAGGCAGCCTTCGAGAAGGGGCAGGGTCACAGCGGGCTCTGGTGACGCTCCGCCACCACGGGCTTGTTCTCACACAGCGGAATTGGCTGTTCTCCAGCTTTGTCTTGTGCTGGGAGGAGGCGCTGCTCTGGGACCAAGGCAAGGACCGACAGACAAGAAGTGTGGAAGTCAGATTTACCTAAGTGAGAAGAAAGCACCAAAGGTTTTACAGGTACATTCTTAAGCAACAAGTGCATTACCTAAGGTCCTGAAGTGCGATGTGTAGACAGTTTAAGTCCTCAGAGAGAGCCCCTGGCCTCGCAGAGGCAGTTACCTGCCTCAGCACTCACTGTGCCTGGCGCTGAAAGGGGACCAGCAGGGAGATGGATGGCAACTTCTGATAACGCTTACCCCAGCCCTGCTCTGTACGTGGGCCATGCAGGAACGCCGGCCTGCAAGAGCTGGCTGTGGCTTCACAGCTGTTGGAGTCCCAATCCCAAGATGAAATCAATGCTGTAGCTACAGCTGCAGAAATTCCAGAAATTCCTGCTCGGGTTGGCTGCAATGCACATCAGGGTGTGAGCCCAGGGGAATCCAGGGCTAATGCTGAGCTGTCTCTCTGCTTCTTCCCAAATGAGTGCTCGCTTTTCTTTACAGAAAACATGTTTTACCCTAAATTCATCAGAAAAGACCAGATAATTGTGTGTTATAAACTGGCATAGCTCCACAGATGGCAACAAGCATTTCATTTCTGGGGTAATTTCTGCATTACTCGGCGGGAGGAGCTGCTGCTTCGTGATGGGCAGGAGGGCACGTGGAAACTAAAGCATATGCAGGGAGACATATCGTTATCATATTGTATTTTAACAAGTTTGCATTGTCTGAATCATTGAATCCAGTCTGCTGGCACTCACACTGAATGACTTTCTGAGTGTACGTTGCCTACCTGGCATTAAAACTTCTGGTTTTCAAAGGTACCATTGTTTGTACCTTTCCAAAATTCTGGCAAGATGTGTTTGACAGTAAACCCTACAGCCAGGGACTTGTCACAGTGCTTTTAGGTCTCCAGATGTTTTGCTTATTTTCAGGTCCAACACTGTAGTTTAATCAAGGAAAAAACAGATTTTTTTTTTTCATCTGTCATCTCTTTATCACGAGCTCTTGGTGAATGACTGTAGAGAATTTATGAGACACAGATGCAGCCCTCAGCTCCAGGGAGGAGATTATATACAGGGTAGTGCAAAACCTACACCCTGGCCCCAAATGCCACGCAGTTGTTACAGCCATGTGCCATTTTTCTGAAGGAGTCTATAACATAAACTCCTCCTGGATTTCTAGCACATCACTGGCTTATAAATATTTCTGAGGTTAAAAATAAGATAAACAGCTCTGTCTAGTGGCAATTCCAATAACTACATCAGAAGGTCATTACTTCTAACAGAATTCAGCCCATATGTGTTGAATCAAGTGAGTTTAAAAATAGCCTGTTGGCTTGCTCTGACACATGGCAAATGCTCCGAGTGCTGGAGAGACGCTGCATAAACACGTGAGGCCATATTCTGCCGTGAGTTTTCTCCTAGTTCTTTTAAGAGATTTGCTGCCTTTATTTAATTTTCACCAAGAGCATAAAAATCCCTGACGCTTTGCCGTTCCTAAAGCTGTGGTTGTTATTTGTAGGGCCCTGCGCTTCCCCCCTTCCCCCAAAGTATTCGGTGCTGGATGTTCACAATCCATCTCAGGCTCACGAGCCTGTCGTGCTGCGCTGGAAGCCTTGCAGGAACAGATGTCATTGGGTTTGGGTTTTGTGCAAGTTCCATCATACTTCCCTGTGTAGTTCTTAACAAAACCACATAAATGGGGGAATTATTCTGGACGCTGCCAGAAACTGGGGGTGGGGGATCCCCTCCTTGAACAGTTTTACGCCTGGAAAGGTCCTGCTTCAGGCCACCACTGGAGAACCCCCCCTGTCTGTGCACTTAGATGCGGAAAGCATAAGTATTTTTTAGTGATTTTAAAATACCATCACTGGGTTTTCTGTGTGCCATAAGGTCAGGAGTCATAAGGGCTGGACCCGCCTGCGGTATCTTCACCCGCTTCCATCTTCTCCCACCCCAGTGCAGGCTCAGAGCAACTGGCACCCAGGGGACGCGGGAGCGTGATGGGGAGAGGGCTGCCTTCAGCTGCCTGGGGATAGGGGGTGAAAAACTCCCCAGTTACAAACAGGACGTTAATTACCCCTCTCTGTGGAGAGATCTTAGCTAGGAGTACGTGTGTTCAAAGGTTAGGATAGACTGTGGCCAAAGGGGAGATTATCTCCAGGCTGTTTCTTTTGTACAGTGGGTAATACACGTATCTAATGATACTGTGTGTTCTCCATGATAGCCCTTTGGCTAGCTTGCTACAGTCTGAAGGAAATTCTAAAACACTGTAAAAACTCTAAATCACTTCAAATCTTCTCCAGAATGTCACAAAAAGGTGACATTTCCTGAAATACCAAAATGATTTATAAAATTGTTCTTCAAAGGACTTCATTTAACATCATTATTTTGGTACCGTAACGTGCACTGTATGATATATGGAACAGAAACCAAACCACACAAATCAGCTGGTGGCTTTTTATTTTGTGAACAATTCTGTTTTTTCTATCTCAAAGGATGCTTCTGTAAATCCGTAACAGGCTAATGAGACACAGCCGTAGATACTAGTGCTTGTCATCTGTGCTAGATCACTGCTCTGTTAAGAACGTGGGTCCTGTGGGAAAAAGAAAGCTAAGGGCAAGCTCGTTCAGGTGAACCTTTGCAGAGACGTTTGAAGCTGCCAGAGAACTAAGATTGTGCCCGTGGCAACTTCAAATGGCAAGAAAAGCGAAAAATCTTTTCCTGTAGTGTGCTCACAGAATATTCTCAGGTTTTCTGCAGCCTGCAAAGCCACCTTTGCTAGTGCTGATTTAGATTGTGCCTGTGTCTCAATTTCCAATAGATTGAGACTGTGTCTCATTTTTCACATTGGTATGTTGTAATAAAAGACTTTCAGAGCCCTGCAAGCTTTAGATAAAAGCTGATTTGATGAATAAATTCTTACATACAAGTTAGGAAAACAATGATCTGGTGTAGTAAGATCAACCTCTGAACAAACCATCTCTGTTCCACCATAATTAGTTAAATGTGATAGGTGATTTTTTTTCTTCTAATGATCCATTTCTTCACATGGATGAAATTATACTGGTATAAATGGGCCTAGACAGAATCACAGAATCACTGAGGTTGGAAGAGCCCTCTGGGATCATCGAGTCCAACCATTGCCCTGGCACCACCACGGCAACTAGACCAGGGCACTAAGTGCCATGTCCAGTCTTGTCTTAAACCCCTCCAGAGATGGTGACTCCACCACCTCCCAGTGCCTCTGGAGTGGAGCATCTTGCCCAGATACTCTGCACTTGGTCCTCAGCCATTCCCAGGTGCTAAGGTGTTATCTCTGGTCTGTGAAGTTTTGGCAGCCTGACACCCACCCACTCGGTCCTGCTTTTCTTGCTCTGTCACAGTGAGTTGTGTGCTCATCAGGATGAGAGGTTTGTGAAACCCAGAGCCAGCCCACCTGCCCTCCTCCGCACCCACCCACGCCTCATCTACTTTAATTGACTCTTAGAGAATGATTCAAAGCATACTTGTACTTAGATGGTGGTGGTAAAAAAACACCTTTCTATCAAAAGGGAAAATGGGTGTGAAGGGAGAAGGTAGTGGAGTTGTTGGAGTTGTAATTGCGTTGTCTGTCTGTGTGGTGTATGTGCATCTGTGCACAGTGCTGCCTAGATCTGAGGCTACAGCTGCCTCTGTTAATTGTGGTAAATCAAAATGAGTAAGCACAAATAATGAGGAGACTGCAGAAAGCATTTCAGGGGAAAGATTCAGCGTGCTATCGTTGTCTAGTGACTTCAGCTTACAGGAGGATCAAAGGTCAGAGCCTAAAAGATGGAAGATGAGCTCACTAGGAGTTGCTCAGGATTTCAGGTGAAGTGCACCCCAGCAGCGAAGTGCTGCAGGGAGAGGTTAGAGCTCAGGGCAGATGCTGCAGAGATCGCAAAACAAGCGGCACAATCCTTTTGTATTTAACACTCTCTTGTAACAAGGACTCTGCTGCTTCTAGGCAGGCGAGGCTTTATTTCTTAGTCATGGCAAGCAGGTAGAGACAGAAATAAAGCTGTGACTAGCTGAAAGTCATGTGCAGCAGAACTTCAATGTGAAGTCTGAACTTGCTCGTTTGTCTGCAATCTCCAGTGAAGCCAACAGGATTTTATAAAAGGAATGCGTTCTTGTTAAATGTGCCTCCTCCCTTGCAACACCTCCACTCGGCAGCATAGCCTGCAGCCTTGCCTCGCGCTTTGCATAAGCAAAGGCTGAAGATAAGGAGAGAGAAGCGATAACAGAAACCTGCAGTTTGCAAATTGCCCTGCCCAGGAGGAATTCGGGACTTTGAGTCAATTGCTTCCTCTGGACTAGTGCTTCATCCCAGTTCTCTGCAAGTGCTTTTCGCTGTGTGCCCCATCACCTCCTGCCGGTGCCTTTCTCTGTCATATACCAGATTGAACCTGGCGAATTAGGTTTTTCAGTTATTTTTGTCCAACTTTTTAAAGCTGGAGGTCCTGGATCATGTCTCCTTTTTCTCATTCTCCCCTTGTGCTGGGTTTTCTTTCTTGTATCTCCCTTTAGAAGTTCTGACTCATTTCACTCTTTGTGTGCTCTCATTTGGCATCTCCCATGATGTCTGCCTGCCAACTCCTTGCAATCCCCATGTCGTCTTCTGCACTCAGTATGTTTCTTGGCCGCCCGCCAGTTCTCAGACTTTAAACTTCAGTATTTCTAGGATCTGCTCTTGAGATTCTTTTTTCCTTTTTTATTTCCTCTCCTTTTTAAAATATTTCTGATCATTTCTCCTTTGGCCCTGCGTTGAACTCTCTCTAGGCACAAGGAAAATAAGAATGGTTTTTTGCAACCTGACTTGGAGCATGTGGGATTCAGAAAGGTGGTACAGAGATTTGTTTAAATATGCTCCTGGAGGCTTTACTCAAAGTGCAAGGGGCTCTCAGCCGCCTCTTCAAAGAGTAAGGTCTCTAAACAACCCCAAATTCAAAGTTTTGATACGCATATCGATATATGCTAAACGCTTCCATTTGTTGACAAACTTCAGGAAGGCAAGAGGTGCCAGGCAGCATTATTCTGGCAGGTTTATTTTGTCCTTCCTAGTTGCTATAAAGGACATTTCCCACAAACAGGCATGTACAACTGAACAGGAGAAGCTCGCTCGTTTGCAGGGGAGAAGAAACTCTGGGATTTTTTTCCATGCCAACACTTTGATAAGTATTGCAAATTTGAAACAAGTTTGTCAATTAAATGTTCACATCTGTACCTTTTTACTAATGGCTCTTTCATTCAAACACATTTCTAAGCCTTCCCTTAAGCTCACTGCTGTTTGGAAATTCTGTTGCTGTTTTTGTGGTTCCAGTTCGTATCAAACGGCTGCTTCACCTGCTTTTTTATATAACAAAATTGTGCATGTCAAGAACATATAAACCAAACTTGCATATTTTAACATTAAATGGTCACACTCTCTCATACTTTTCCTTTGTCTTTATCTCTGTGGGAAAAAGGGGCACAGAAAGAGATGAAGACTGTGGATCTAGAAATACGTGTGTGCTTGCAGAACTTGCCCGTCTATACGTGCATTGCTCCCATCTACATGAGAAGTCTGCGTCAGACTTGGTAGCTTGATGGACATTTGTTGCCAGCTTGGTTTTAACCTGTAATACTAGAGCATTAATTTCTCATGTCATATTTGCCAATTATACCTAACATCATAATCACACGCTGACATATACACACAGAGGGAAGCTGTTGTCTCATCCTTAGGCTAGAACATTGTGCTCTTCATTAATCTATTTATACATTTGTATAAATAGGCCATATGGACCTTCATTAGAGAATGTTCTTTGCAAATTTAACCCCTTCTTTCTCCATGTAATAAGTCAGTCTTGACTTCTGCAAAGTATTTGCATGATTGGAATAACCTCATGCGCTGGACTCCAAAATTCTTTAAGTCAATGAGAAGTTGTAGGTCTTTCCGCTGAGTTGAACTAAGTTGTATTCGTGTACAATGTAGATATATTTATAATCAGATCTTTCTGCCTACGGGTTTTTTTTGCATAATAATTTCAATCATATTGATCACTCATGATACCTGACTGATCACATAAGTCAGTACTATTTTTTTCCACTTGAGTAGATATTTATAACCTCTTTTGTAGTAGTGGTACCCTCATCCAATCGCCTGGGTGAGAATGTGTACATACATGTCTATACACATGCATGTATATATTTAAAAACACAAATTCCATTCTATGTCCATGGTTTCTGTGTAGGCAGAAAAACACAATTCCCAGCCATTGCTGCCAGAGCTGCTGTTTCTGGAAGAGGCAGACATAGCCCGGTGGTTGGCTGTCCCCCCGTAGCTCCTCCGGTGGCTAATGCCTGGGGCGCTTTGAACAGCCCTTCAGCCGTTCTCGCTGGAACAGGCGCCCTTTGTGCAGCAGCCAGCGTCCTTGGCTGAGCTGACACCTGACCAGTAGTTCAAGTTGGTGCTGTACTCCTTACAGTATGTTTCCTATTAATGCCAGATGTGTTCATCACAGCTCAAACACTGCAGTGAATACCAAAAGAGTGATGCCTTAAGTGGACTCTGCAATGTGAGTCTCAGGGTGCTGTTCTCCAGTGATTCATGGAAACTGGCTTTCGTTTGTTTGTTCCTTAAATCCTTGTATTAAAGATACCCTAATCTGTAAGTACAACTGTCACTTAACAATGCTTATATTTAAAGCACTCTGCTAAGATCACTGCTCTTCGCAGCAGGCACAGTAAACGGAGCAAGCAGAAATGTCCTAGAGCCAGACACTGAATTTTGCTGCAGGAGAAAGCTGCAGGCACAATAGATTCTGTACGATGAGGGTTTGCCTGGGTACATTTTTCAAGACGAGTCAGTAGCAGGGCACCAGAACACGCAGTGAATGGCTTGGCAGGCAAAGTGAGGATCAGAAAAAAGGCCGTTCCTTCATGTCTGCGCAGTGCCAGGCATTAACGCAGAGAGTATCGGGCAGGAATGCACGGTGGAGGCTGTGACAGATAAGGACAGTGTGCAGGGGAGGCAGCTCAGGGCTCAAAGGCAATGGGAGAAAAAACAGCGTCTGGAGCTCAGGGTCAGCTGATAAGTTTGCAAATAATACATGTGTTGCTCACTGGTTCTGTTTAAACTAGTTTATCTCTTACAAACCAATTTTTGCAAGTGATTTAATTGCTGGTTGGATGAATGCTTGTAACTGCATATTAACCACTGTTTAAAGTGCTGCTTGCATTTTCCTCCCTCAAATATCTAGCATTAATTCTGGAGTAATATGATTGGCAAGGTAACACGTATACATTACTCTTATCTGCAAATGAAAGTAACTATTAATTAATGTCCAACAGTGATTATCACACTAGATGTCTTAGCTGCAGCCCTGTTTTATGTGGGCAGAATTTAAATGGGATTGGGTCAGCAGTAATTTAGCCTGATTAGGAATGTGGGTTTTGGACTCTTTGATGGAGTCTTATTGCTGAGCTGTATGCAGATTTGAAAAGAACACAGGGAACTTGTGTGGATGTCAATGAGAACAAAACTCAATCCATAACTGTTTGCTCTAAGCGTTCCGCCAAACCAGCCCAGGGAGGTGGCACAGTTGTACAGAGACCCCTCTCTGGGAAAGCCTCCCAAGAGGGTGACCTACCTCGGCTCAGGCTCCTCTAGGCTCCATCAGACTATCGCACGTGGGAGCTGTGCATAAGTGAGGTGGGGATTATGCTTCTCTGACAAACTGGCAAAGCAAGGCAGTAGATTTGTCTCACGTTTTCTGTACCTTTAATCTTGTACTTCACCATCTGTCTCCAGGTGAGATCAGTCAGTTGTGGAAAAACCTCCGTGAATTCAGCTTCAGCAGCCTTTGGAAGCAGATGAAAAATGCTATTAGGAATGAGCCCTAAGTTTCAAGGGAGGCTTGGGGAGAAGGGTTCATCCATTTATAATCCAAGAGTTTACCCAGGGTAACTTTTTTTTCTCAATTTTGTCTCCTCAAGGACAGGGAAATCTAGCTTTTTCTTCTTCATTTGCTTTTCACATTTCTGCTGCTGCTAGGCTCTTTTTTTTGGACTAAAATAAGGTGAACAAAGGGTGAATCTACTTCTGTTGCTACGAGGTGAAGCAATAGCTGAGGTCAAACACTTTCACACTTTTTCCACCTTCCAGGGTTTAGTCACGCTACATTTTCAGCTGGAGGCTTGTAAAGGTTAGTTGGAAACGAGCTTATCAGCGTAGCAATGTAAGTCATGCACTTCTTTAGCTCTTTATCTAACACGAGAGTTTGAATGCAGAACAACCAAAGGATTAATAGGCCCTGGATTTTTGTGTCACAGATGCTATAATGTCTGTTACTGTAGCATACGATGGAGCGTTCAGCAGCCAGCTAACTATAAGCCTAGAATTTCTTTGTACATAAAAACTAAACTGGAGCTGTGTGTGGTGAGGCACTAAGGAGCTGGGTGCTGAGAAGGGACAGGGGCTGCTGGCTGGACACAGTGTCCTGGAGCAGAGGAGAGAATCCTTCCCCTTTTTTCCTTTCTAGCAAGGAAAGGGCAACAGTGAAACTGTTCTCTGAAGCTACTCCTCATGATTTCTGATGGAGTTTCATAAGCCTTTCTGCACCTACTAATTTTTCCATGAGGTGAAGGAGATACCACGTACATTAGCCTGTGCTCAGCTCTTCTGCTGCTTGAAAACAAAAACTTTCTCTCAAACCATGGAGATCAAAACAGAAGCCTTATTTATTAAAGTGACTAAGTCATGTATTCATTCTCAGTGACTGGGATTTTGGCCCATGAATGCAGAATTTGGAACTGCCTGTTCTTCCCTTGTTTTTCCACTCTCGGACATTCTCACTCTGGTCATGTTTTGTTCCATCTACAGCCTTTTCCCCATGAGAACACAGTGTCTGCTGTCTCTTTCTAATTTCTTAGAAAATAAATTCATCTCTAAGAAAGGACACTTGTGCTTCTTGTCTTACCTCTAATAGGTATTGAAATGTATGAAATAATTCCTGAGTTTTTTAAGAATCATAGCAACTATCCCTACTTTACATGTTAGTAATTTTTTAAAAGGACTCCACTAATTTTTCTCTTCATTAAGTGAGCACTCTTTAATAGTGTTTATCCCAAATGCACATTTAAATCTGTTCTGTTCTGGTTTTTCAGAATAGTCTTTTCACTTCTCCTTCTCCAAAGCAAACAGGAACAGACAAGATGTGGAGCATGTGTAGGTGACATGACGGTGTACAGCCTGGTGCAGAAAGTGGATCTTATTTTAAAAAAAAAAAAAATATTGGAATCTTTCTCTTCATGGATTCAGAAGTCGCCTGCTTCCTTGCTTGTTAATGTGGGCCTATTGTAACTGCCAGCTCAGCTGCCTCTGTTTGGCTTTGTGAAGAGCTTTTCATCCTGTATTTTTAGGTACAGAACTAAAACCATGCTGAGCTTTTCTCTTGCCCTGACAAGAGCTTTTCTGTGTGGGCAGTGGCTGCCTTCCATCTGCTATCTCGTTCTTTAGGCCTGGGCAAAGCTCTGTACGCTTTAGAAATAAGACAGCCCTACTCTCCTGGCATCACCTCTGCTTGCCAGGAGCTTCTGGAAGGAGCAGCCCATTTGGGTGTTCATCATTTGCCTGTCCTCCCTTTGCGTAAATGAGGGAAATATCTGTTCCCTTCGGGAGGGACAGGGAGAATGGAAAATAGTGCCATCCTTGATAAAGCGACCTCAGAGCCTTTGTCAGTGGCAAGTCAGCCGTGAATATTTGTATTTCCCCAAACAAACATGTACTGTACATACATGCTGGCAGGCTGTTAAATATCCTTAACCTCAGCTGCTCTGTCCAGCAGGCTGGGAGGTATGCGAGGCACGCAGAGCCTTCTGGCAGGTACTAGCGATGATGGGCTGAGAAATAACCTATGACAGAGTGATTTCTAAGCTAACATGTATATGGATGTACATGTACAGGTGCAGCACTAATGAAAATAAACATGCTAAAAGAGGAAAAGAACTTGCTTTAACTTGCTAAGCAACATGTTTAGCGTTGTTCTGTACCTCTAACAGTCTGAGTAAAGGCATCAAGAGCTGAATGGGCAAGAAGCCAGAGCTCCCCTTTGAGCTGTAGTTCCCTTCGGGACTGCTCTGTCATTCCACAGGGGACTTCTCACACGCTGTTACAGCCCTGCCAAGGGCCTCTCGAGTCCCTTCCGTACAGCCCGCTCCCAGCTCCTCCAGCGGTCCCAGCCGGGTCTGCCCTGCCAGCCTGGGCTGCGCTGGTGGAAGTGGCAGGAGCGGCGTGGTGACGCCTGTCCCTCTCCCTGTTCCCGTCTGCGTCCCTTTCCCTGAGCCCGGGTCTCTGTTGTTGCTGAGCAGACAGACCTTCGTGTGAAAGCAAGTCTGGGAAAGCCAGGCAGCGGTGACTGGGGACAGAAGGAAGATAGATCACTAGGGAAAAAAATATGTGCATTTACACATATAAACATATATATTTAATAATGCCTCTGAAATACCCAAAGAATTCATTAACAGAAGTATGGAGAAGAAATGCAGTGTTTAATCCCCAAATCCTGCGTCCCCCTTCCCTGTTGCTGTGAGGAATGCCCGTGTGTAGGGCCCTCGGTACAGGCCGTGGCCGTGTCTCCGTTACACACGGACAGAACCAGGGGCGTTACCGGGGCACTTGGCTCGTGCTGGCCCCTCTTGGGCACGGTGAGGCTGCCAGCGAGGTCCCAGCGGCGTGTGTGATCCCAGAATGAGCCTGCCATTACAGGGATGGAGCCAAAGGCTCACGATGTAAAAATCTGATTTAATGTTTTTAATGGATTAAGGCCATACTTTTATTGTGCTTTTCTCCAAGGGAAACAAGAACTAGAATCCTGCTTTATGAAAAAGAGGTGAATGATAAGATTTGAGATAGGTCAGGCTGATCGTTTTAGACATCATCTAGTGTAAGGAGCAGAGTAGCTGCCATCTGTTGCTCTCCTTTTTTGAAGACTGTGCAATTAATTGAAATGTGGAAAAAAATTATTTGTCTGGGGTTTATAAAAGCAAGGTCTTGCAGAATAAGATGCATGAAATTAGAAAGATTTTCCTTATCATTACCTTCTCCCTTTCCATATTTATTTCCTATTTGTATAGAACTTCACATAACAAATTAAGATTTTTAAGCTGAGGGTCTGATTTCCCTGCTGTGTTTGAACTGTGTATATGGTGACATGAAATAGAGGAGAACTGAGAAACCCTTTTAAATTCTTTCCCCCCCCAAAACTATTTGGATCAGAATATAAACAGTATATAATGCCAAATATATTTGCGCTTAAAATCCCTCCAGGTGCAATAATGCAAGGAGTTTATTAAAACAGGTATGGACTGTTGTTAAAATCCTGTTTCTTTCTGAAATAATAACCATTAATTAAATCACTTGGGTAATTAAGAATCAGAATTTGACTGTGCAAAGGGTAAAGAAAGGTTTCTAATTATATTGGAATTTAAATAAATCTTTCACTCGAAGCAGGACTCTGTGAGAAAGTCTATTTTTAGACTTAGATTTTAGAGCAAAGCTCTCTTGTTGTAATACAAAGTACTTCTCCCGTGTTTCAAAGATCAGCTTTCCAAACTTGGGTGTCCCAGAAGCTCGCTCTTTGTATGTTTCTTCCCCTATTGGAAGCGTCTCAATTTTTGTAGCTCTAGTTTTGGATGGCTGGTTACAGCTAAGTAGTTCAGTCCAAGAATATTAGTGTGGTTTTTATCATTGTGATTGGACTGTTCTGTTAATGGTTTACTTAAAACAAAGATACATATTTGCAGTGGGGTTTGCTGGCCAGTCATAACTATCTGGAGTATTTCAAGTATTCCTAGGTTTTCACTCGCAAGGATAAGAACATCTGCAGCTGGCTGTCCTTTCTAATGGCTCTTACTTCTGGCTTAAATATTTCTCTTGGAATTCTCAGGAGATTCGGGAATGGCTTTTTAAACTTTAAATTACTGATTAGTCGTGGCTTGACACCTAGCAGGCTGCTCCGCCTGACGCTGTGCAGACAGACTCCACTGCAAAGCCCTTTAAAACGAGCCCTGACTCAGCTGTCACCTAAGTGATCCACCCAATCCAACAACTGATTTCAAACTCCTTGCAAAAGATCTTGCTTATCACTACCGACGTGGCCAGTTAGGAAGGGCTGTCTAGGCTTCCCTGCACATAGTCAGGGACTGTGGATGCAGCTCCCGTGAATAGGGCTGACGTCTGCCCAGGGTGTCTCACAGAGTGCGGCTGGGTTCTGCCCTGGGTGGGAGCCAGGGGCTGGCGGCTGGGGCATTCATGGGACGGGCAGTGGGTAATAACCTACACGGCAGCGAGGGCGGGGGTGGATCTGGATCTGAGTATTTCCAGTTCTTGTGACTTTTTGGTGCTGAGGGCTCATAGTGATGCCTATTTCAGAATCGGGTTCCTTGCGCTGAGGTACTGCTGTAAATGTTATCATTAATAGAAATAAAGTTAAACATCAACAGCAAAGAGTCAGGGTACAAGAGGAAGGATCACGTGTCTGTTTCATTAAGGCACATGCCTGTCTTTATGTTCTGTAGAAAACTTTCATACATTTATTTAGTGTTTTAATTTGTTCTTCAGATCATTACTTCCTCTAAGAAGTCACTTATTTTTACCCCACTACAAAAATGAAGTTAAAAAACCCAAGCTGTGATACTGTTTAGAGTGGATGATGTTGATTTGCACTTTGCTGGTTCTCTAGATGGCCTAAATTCAGTGTCGAAGCTCCTGCAGGACTCCCCTCCCCATCCCAGCTGCACATGGTGAACTATAATTTTTGTTGTATCCCCATTGGATGCACTTAAATCTGTTTAAACCTGGCACATATAAATTGAGCTTAAAAATCAATTCTAAATCAGTAAACTCATTTAGAAGTATTTACAAAGGAGTTTGGACAGGCTTGACTGAACGGATCATAAAGAATTATTAGTTACACAACTGGAGAGGTGTGGATCACTGTAACGTAAGCCCAGATTCCTTTCCTGTGAGCTTTGCTGTGCGGTTGTTGCCAAGTCACAGGAGTCCATGCAGGCACACACAGACCAGCCTACAGTAAAACCCATAGAAAGTATCGGACACAAAAACATCTTGCTTGACAAAAATGAACATTCTCTCCCATTCAGCACTCGGGAGTTCACCTCTTGCGAGCATTTGTACTGATAGGGAACAACCCTGAGCTAGTTCTTAAAAATAACTGCTCTTACCACGGAGCCTGCATAACTCAAAGTGAGGTGACAAAGATAATTTATTTTGGTTATTTTGCTACTTGAAGAATTGATTAATGATGATACACAGCAAGTAGGTATCAAGCTAAGTAAACTGGCTTGTAACACGTGTTGTTCCCTTTGGTCTTAGAGAGAGAAACATGTTCTCTGTTTCCTTCTGGCTTCTGGCTTTTATCACTGAAAAAAGCAAGGACATAAACTGCACCGTAACATTGCCCAGGAAGGTTATCCATTGCTTCGGTAACCTCTCCTTCAGCCAGCGAACACACTGACGCTGCAGTGGGGTAGGTCTAGGACTAGGGACTGTAGGACAGAGGATGCCAGCAATTTAATATCGCTTTTCTTATTTGTCTAATGTTTTAAGAGAGAAAGAACTTGCAGAAACAAGAACAACAAGAAGCACTTTCCAGTATCACAGACAAACTGCTGCTTGCAGTTCTCTTTTTAAGTTTTCCAAGTAACGACACAAAGGTTAAAATTTTTTTCTCTTGTTTTCAGACTGCATTTTAAAATATTTTCAGCCACTTTAATAGTCTTTCATCTCCTGAGAAACTTTGAACAAAACTGTAAATGACACACAAGCACTTTGACACCACACATGAATCCAGACGTGTATTTAACAGCCCGGAGCTCTCTAGGAAGAAGCCAGGCAAAATCTTCTGAGAGGTGCGAAGAAACACTCTTGCTCTATGTGTGCATACCTTAATCCACTCTTATTGTTTTTTCTTCTATACCCCAGAGGATCATAATTCAACATTAAAAAAAACTCCATACAAAACAGGACAAGAGGACACAGCCTCAAGCTTGGTCAGGGGAGGTTCAGGTTGGACATCAGGAAGCATTTCTTCTCAGCAAGGGTCATTAGCCATTGGAAGGAGCTGCCCAGGGAGGTGGTGGAGTCACCATCTCTGGAGGGGTTTAAGAAAAGCCTGGACATGGCACTTAGTGCCCTGGTCTAGTTGCCATGGTGGTGTCAGGGCAATGGTTGGACTCGATGATCCCAGAGGGCTCTTCCAACCTCATTGATCCTGTGATTCTGTATCAGCCTGTAAAAATAAAAACCCAAAGCACAGTAAGACCATGCACACATATGAGCACTGTTGTAACTGGGACGACAATCCAGAGCTCCTACTAATCGTTCAGAAGACCACAGAGCATTGTCACCCGTGCTGTAAAACCACTGAGAAGTCTCAGTCCCTGTACCAGCTCAGATGACTTTTTCCAGCTCCCTACACATGGCTGAAAACCAGCACTGCGAATAGCTGCTGCTCAGCCTAAGGGACCATGAAAACGTTCGAGGTGGAGTCCAGCGTGTTCGGGGCAGATCGTGTTTTGTTTCCATGGCCATCAAGTGAGTGCCGTGTTTGCTTCCAGTTTCAAGGACTTGTAAGGCCTTTACAAAGTCGGTGGAACTCAGCTGAGTAAGTCCTCGTCCTTTGAGAAAGGCTCTCGCCTATTAAAGCTCTTCCCAACTAGGTAAAGTATGTGGACTTGAAACTGCCTGAGCAGCCTGCTCTGTGTTAGGCCCACGATTGTGCACGCTGGCCAGCTGACCTGCTGCAACAAATCAGTTCGCAGGATTCTCACGCGAAGTTTTTTCAGAGTAACTTGAAAAGTATTTAAACTCTTTATTAACATTTATAAAACAGCTTATTCTTCACAGCAGCTATGCTGGGCAAGGCTTCTGCTTATTTTGGGCCCAGCATTGCCTCTCTGGAAGGATGCCTTTTTCAAGGTCTTGATCACCTTCACTTTGATTTAAGGGATAAAATTAGTCTGTGACTAATTTTGAAGCCAACTGAAAAGCAATAAGAATGTTTTGTCTAAGGGGACTTGTTTCACAGATAAAATGAATAATCTCAGCCAAAGGCACTGCTCGGGCAGAGAGCACTCGCTGTTCTCCTTCAGACAGGGGCCTTTGGCAAACAGCACTTAGTCCATCCACTGCTTTTTTTCCTTCCTTTTGAATCCAGAGTTCTCTTTTGGGATTCTGTTCTGTTCTTGGCTCAGTAAGTGTCTCTACCCCCATCTTCTCTTTCCCTTTTTAGTCTTGTCAGAAGTGCTGTATGAATTCTCAAACTGCTCACTCTGCTTCTAACTTGCTGTTGTTTCAGCTGAAGGTCTTTCTTTTCTTTCCTGCAATATTCTGTTCTACATACCCCCTTCTCCTCTCTTCCTCATGACTGCACCTATCAGTTCTAGAATTTCAATTGCCAGAACCACCATTTACAAATCATGCAATAAACGTGCTTTGTAAATTGGGCTTCTGTGACACTTCGTGGTACTGAGACCTGTGCAAGCACGTTGTCGTCTCCGTCTGTTGGGACGCTCACCCGTGCTTTGCTGTGCAGGAGGAAGTACTCCCTGGTATCTGTTACCAGGGCAGAAGCAGTGCTAGCTAAGTTGTGTTTGAAAATAAACCCAGCTTCTCCGCTATTGCTTTTACTCATCTGCACTGAGCACAGGCTGATGGAAAGGAGGTCTGAAAGGACAGCTGGGGATCTCCTTTGTAGAGGAGAGATACGAAGCTGTAGAAAGCTCTGGTGTTGCCAGTTTTGTCCTTCTCATTGCAGCAGTGGTGTAGCAGTGATGTAGCAGACCTGGGGCTGAAGTGTATGACTCCCTGACCAGTCCTTCCTTATCTCATGACTCCTGGCTGCTCACGGCATGTCCTTTACATCTTCATGACTCGACAGTAAGCTGGGGAGGATGGTCCTTGCCAGCGGAGCAAAGTGCAGTGACAGCACTCGAGCTGACCAGGTACTAAGACAAGTACTTTTGAGAGACCCTTGAGTTGCTTAGTTAGTGCTTGTGCTTTCAACATGGAAGTGCTACGTGTAAGTGCTGAGATGTGCTTCGGGGGTTTGTGTACTGGGGGTTTTTTGTGTGTATATATGTCTTTTGTGTGTATATATGATGAGAAAATGGAAGGTTCAGTCTGAGATGTGTCTTTTCATTCTTAAGGATCTTTTGAGAAGCAGAGATATAGATGAACTTTGAAGTTCTCTGGGGTAGGTTGGGAAATAAGTCATAGTCAAAGAGACAAATAAAAAAAAAGATAATATGATACAAAGTATTTGCAAATGAGAAGAACAGTTAAGTGACTGCTAGAAAATAAAAGCATGAATCTGACTGGAAAGGAGGCAACTTTAGTTTGGAGAAACCATATACCTGAATTTTGGCACACACAACAACAGACTAGATCCCACTAATTAAAATGTATTTGAGCTAATTAGCGGGTTCAGAGTTGAATTAGAAACACTTCTAATAGCTTGAAGAGGGAAGATAATAAAAGAAGTGCCCATTTTTCAAAACGTTGAGCAAAGGAACAATCTTACATATGCTGCTATTCACCAAAAAAAAATTATTACAGAAAGACTTGTGCATTCTTTGGACAATCTGTTGTGCTTAGTACACTGCTGTGTAGGAGGACTGGTGAACTGTGCAAACGGCCTCTCACTAAGGAGATCGGGGAATTCTACTGAACTCACAGTTATTCAGGTCCAATTAGTCCTCCTGCAGCCAAAATCATGGTCTTGTTGCAGTCAGTAATACAGCTCCCCCAGCCTTTCGCAGGGCCGGGATCTTACCCGTTACGCGTGCGTTGGTGCATAGTTTCCACTGAAGGACCGTCAGCCAAGCAGCTAAGTGAAGCGTGGAATCTGAGTGTAGGGAGGACAACTGGGAAACCTGAATTTAAGGAGGAAAGGCACACTTCAGAGTTTCAGCTCATTAGAGAAAAACAGCTACAAGCTTCCATGCCTCACACTCCAGGTTTCCTCATTTTCTGATCCTGTTGCTGTGGCATTCATAAAATTCGAGCATTTTGATGCTGGATAATCACAGCCCGAAAGGGACTTCAGAATGGGTGACTGCTGCTCCGATTGCAGTGAATGACAGTGGTGAATCAAACCCATGAATTATTATCTACCATTAAGGAAGCAGATCAAAAACATTATGGTTCTCCATTTTTTTTTAAGTTTCTGTATGAGCAGAATGTTCATTTCTTTAAAAAAAAAAAAACTGCAAAAAAACCCAACAAAAAACAAACTTAAAGAATAAGAAGCGGCTCTTTGGAGTCATGCCCACAGTAATGATCCTCTCTCCCTCCTGTCACTTGTTCAGGCATTTTCTGTGCAACATGCAGACAAAGAAAGAATAAAGAAAGAGCAGACATAGCAAATAGCATCCCTTAGCTGCAAAGACGTGTTCTGCAGGCTCCCAAGCTTGCTTTGGTTTCTAATAGCAACCACAAAATGTCTCCAGCTATGGCGAGCAACGCTTCCATCCTTTTGTTAGGAGTTGTTTGAAGTACCTCATCTTCCTGCTGAACTGGTTAACTAGCAACATCTTATGAACTATAGGAATCAGTTAAAAGAGTTTATAGCTGCATTTTTCGGAGACTTTTCCTTAACTGTTCTCCTATAGAAATGACGTTCTTAGGATTATTGAGATGAAATTCAGGCCTACCGGACCTAATTATCTACATTGAAGTCCGTGGGAGTTTTACTAGTGAAAGTATTGTAGAGAGAAACGTTTCTGGAAAATAAAAAGTAACAGCAAAGACAGGCATCTAATTCAAGCAAGGCAGGAAATGGTTTTCACATCAAAATTTAAAATCCCACATACACACACACACAAAGCTTGGGTAGGATATTGAAATCTCCAATACTTGCTGTTGGAAAATTCCCAAGTACCTCTAGAAATGATGGAGCTGCCATGTAGCATCCTTCTCCCACAGTAGCAGATGATCTCTGGACTCGCTTTGATGTGGTAAAGGAAGAGACAGTATCAGCAAAGATTCTGTTAAAGCAGCTGGGTAACAAGTAATATCAACTTAAGGGTTAGTAAACACAGGGCTATTTTGATGATGATGTAGACAAGAAATTCGTGACTCCCATTACAGGAATCAAAGGGGCAGCAGTGCCTCAGTCATCAGTCGTGTTTCTCAGGGTACTCATTCTCACTCTTTTTCTGCCGTTCTACTCCAAGCTACATCCCAGTTTCACAGTAAAAAGTCTCTTGTTTCAACTCTGATACTCTGTGAGCATTAACAGGTTCTTTATTACTACAGTACTGCGTGATTTGGTTTTCCCCTAAAAGCTTCACGGGGGTACGGTGAGGCAGGTGTGACCCCTGGCCAGCAGCGGTGCGGGGTCTGTGACGGGCCCTACGCAAGGACACGCTCCCCCTGCCCCCACTTAGGCCATCTCAGGTTTTTTCACTTCTCGAAAAATACCTCAGTGATTTTATACTGAGACCTTGCTTTGTCTGAGGTGTTAATAACAACGTTTAAATTTCTTTCTTCTCTTAAATTATATAGTTGATTGTACTTTGCTTCTGATGGCAATTTTATTGTAAGGGTTTTATTTCTTTTTTACTCTGTATGAAACCGAACACTGAGGTGGCTGTTCAGAAACAAAAATTACTCTTGTAATTGCATCGTAGTTAATAAGTATATGTAAGAGAATAATCTTGTAAAAGCTGATTACCTCAGTTATTAATAATTAGGACTTATGAGTTAAGTAATACGCTACAACTATATCCAATTCCTTGGCAATTTCATGTGGAAAGTTGAGAGGTAATTTTAGAAATAATCCTGTGTGTGAATTTTCTATATAATTAATGCCTTAGGCTGTGAAATCCTAAGTGACAACGGAACGAGCATTTGAGGTTCTGCCTGTGGCGTCTCCGTGTGTGCTTTGGCTGGGTGAAGGTGCTGCGGCAATTTGAAGTTTTGTCTCATTTGTGAGACATGCAAATTTGTCAATTTTAATTTCATTGTGCTTTGCTTAATTTTATTCCTAGTAAGATTTTTGTTTTTCCTGGATTCTTCTGACAGAAGAATTAATACATCTGAGGTTTATGTGCAGGTACATGTGGCTGGCCGTTCCTTATGTTTTCTTCTATATTTTTTTCTGATTGTTTACTACCTACTAAACAGGCTTAGTATAAATACTATTTTTTAATATCTTTAAAAATATAATACAGCACTTTTAATATCTTTCTTTTTTTTTGATTCAGTGATATATGGACTCTTGCAAGTCTGGAGAGAACAATTAAAAATCTAAACATTTTTTTCTGGCCCTTCTCCTTTCAAATTTAGCCAGGAGCTCAAGCGAGTGCCCGTCTTTAAATAAGCAAGTTATTGAACTTGAGTTGGAAAATCAGCACTCTTGAAGTTGGGCATGTGTTGATGCACCAGAGTGAATTCTAGCTCGTGTGAGGCTGCCTTGGGCCCTTTCTCCTCTGATTCTGGACTCAGGCGTATGTGTAGGGGGGATGGGTTAGACAGCCCTTGCATGGAGTTTTCCATCAAATCTGGTGATAGCCCTTCTCTTTGTTACATTTGCTCCTCTTTTCTAATTAAGTGCCTTTCTTGTAACAAACATGATCATCACCTCAGCTTCCAAACTTCTGAAGTATCATTTCAGGATTGGGCGTCTGCCAAACAAACCCGGTGAGGTTTTTTTGGTTACACAAACTCTCAGGGAATGAACCACCCCCCTTGCTCCTGCCAACCACAGCGACTCCCCTAAATCCGTGTGCTTTTCCTGCCGGGAGAACAGAGCTCTCACTGCTCACTCAGGAACCGCCTGTGTCACACGTGTGTAGCAGGGCCAGCTCCACACCTCCCAAAACTCTCTCCTGCAAACCCCCCAGCTGGTCTCCAGCCCTGAAACAAGCCCTCGGAGCGGCTGCTGGGTGGCCAGGCTCCACCAGCGAGGCACCTGCCGTACTGGATTGCTGGTATGTGTTGCAGGCCGGTCTCCACATCAAAGCTTTTTGTTTTTCAGTTAAAATCTGGAGAGAAATCAAGTTGGCACCTTGCAGGTAATGAAAGCAAAGTGCCCTCTCAGCCGGGTGGGAGGAAACACCTTCAGCCTAACAAAGCCTTCGCTGACCCCAGCCGCTTTGCCATTTCCTGAAGCTCACTTAGATGTAAATAACGTGAAGGTTTCACCACTAATTTGGGTGGCAGAAAACCTAAGAGCCAAGATTAACAGCAATAGGTATGCGCCGCATGTCCTTCAGTGCCTTATTTCCCATCTCCAACCCTCTGGATTGCAGGGCCTGCACTCCAGCATCTCCAAGCATTCGAGGTATTTCTGTTGCACCGATCCAGGCTGGATGCAGTACACAGGAACAGGAATCACACCTAGCTTTGATCCTTCGTGTGTTTGAGGGAAGCCTGGCAAATAATTCAGTATTGTGATTCAATACTAGGAAAGCGTTCTAAATGAGATTTTACATTCATATCCAATGTGACATCTAATAGTGGAGCTAAATAATTACTCATGCTACGTGCCCCACATACTGTGACAAGATGGCTTTTAAAATATAGGGACCATAATTTTTTTCCAACATTAGTGGAGACAAATTTTAATTGCAGAGAAGCAGACAGTGAAGTAAGGGCATGTTGTAATTATTACTAAATGTAATAGAGCAGAAAAAGCATCCGTGTTACTTGTTTCGGGGACTCTGCTGCTGAGGTGGTGGAGTCACCATCTCTGGAGGGGTTTAAGACAAGACTGGACATGGCACTTAGTGCCCTGGTCTAGTTGCCATGGTGGTGTCAGGGCAATGGTTGGACTCGATGATCCCAGAGGGCTCTTCCAACCTGGTTGATTCTGTGTGATTCTGAGGCTCTGCCCTCCCAGCAGCGCAGGGACCTGTGGGGTGGGCAGCGGGGGCCTTGCCGGTGCAGGAGCCGGGCAGAGCGTGTACCTTGCTGGGGCGAGGGCAGGGCAGCACCATTTTTAGAGACGCAGGGTCTTCAGGGTGATGTAATTTCTCAGAATTCCCAGCAGATTCACGGTTTATGTCCTATTTTCTTATCAAAAAGCTGCTCCTGTTCCCCGCTTCCCCCCAGCACTTCTGCAGCAGGCAGGAGCCCAGCCTCAGCCGGCCAACACCGAGGTAAATCAGTTCCGCTTTTGCCGAGGGGCGACTCCAGCCGCTGCTGCCGAGCACCGCGCTCCTCAAAAGCCCCGCCGCCCGCGGCGCTTGCCGGGGTTACGTTTCGTGCAGCACCGGGCCGCCCCCGCGAGACCGGCCCCCGCCTCCCGGCCCCTCCCGCCGCCCGCTACCTGCGGGGCGGGGGCGGAGGGCAGGGGAGGGGCCCGGCGGCGGGGCCGGGCCGTGGCGGGGCAGCGCGGCGGGGGCTGGCGGAGCGCGGTGGAAGGGCTCCGCGCCGCCCTCCGCCTCGGCCGGGCCGCAGGTGGGGCGGGGAGGCGGCCTTCCCCCCGCCCCGGGGGGCGCTGCGATGAGGTGAGGGCCTGGGTGCTGCGGGTGGGACCGGGGCGGCGGGCGGACGGGGACCAGGAGCGGGCCCTCCCCTCCCCGCCGCCGGGGCCGGGCGGCCCAGCGCGGGCTCCACGCAGGTGGGAGCGGTGCCCGGCGGCGGCCCCCGCGGGCCGGGGGTGCTCCTGCCTCCCCCTGTCCCGCGGCCCGGCCCGCCGCGGCGGTGGGGCTGCCGCGGCCTGACGAGCGGTGCCGTTTGCTTCCCCTTTGCCGAGCTGCAGGGAGCGGGCGGCGGCGGGGAGCGGCGCCGGGCGGGAGGTGCTGCCGCCGCCGTGAGGTCGCGGCGGCCCCCGAGGATGGACGGGGGGGGCGAGGCGGATCTCTCCAACAAGGCGGCGCCGCGGTGGAGGAGGAGGTCGACCCCCCGGCCGCAGCCCCGCGCCTGGAGCAAGCCGCGGCCGCAGTCGTACCAGAGCGCCAACGGCGTGCTTTTCACCGACTTCCCCGTGGAGGACAGGTGCGCCTTCACCGTGACTCAGCCTGCCGGCACCGTCAGCACCTGCCCGGGCAGCGGGGCGCTCCGGAGGGGCCCCTCGCACTTCAGCTCCGGCATGGGGTCGGTGTCCAACGGGACGGTGCGGCCTCCAGCCTGTAAAGCCGTCTCCCCGGAGCGCTCCTCCCGGGTGCTCGCTCTGGTTTCGAACAGTTCTGGTGGTTTTACGGCCAACGGCACCGTTGCCTCCCCGGGAAGCCAGGTGGGTCACCCCCCGAGCATTTCCAGCCCGCAGCAGGAGCAGGTTGGTTTTAGAGCCAGCCCTCAGCCCTCCCCTCCTGGGAACGCACCTTCGCCCAGCAACAGCAACGCGGCAGCGCTGCCCTGGCAATGCAGCCGGCTTTCCAAAATGCCCGAAAAAGGGCCGCTGGGGCCCGCCGTGGTTTCCCGGGCGGTGTCCCCGGAGCACGGCACAGCCCCCCAGAGGCCGGCGGCCCCTCCGGAGCAGCCCCTGGAGCAGCAGCCCGTGGTCCTGAGCACCCACAGCCCCGCCGCTCTCAAGGTGGGCACGCAGCAGATCATCCCCAAGAGCCTGGCTTCCGAAATAAAGCTGACGAGCAAAGCCCACAGCCAGAACGCGGAGACGAGCAAGAGGGTGCTGAAGGTCCGCAGCATGGTGGAGAGCCTCAGCGTGCCCTTGGTGGCCGACGCGGAGGAAGAGGCCGAGGGCGAGCTGGACAGCCCGGGGGCCCTGAGGCGCGGCCTGAGGTCGACGTCCTACCGCAGAGCCGTGGTGAGCGGCGTGGACTTGGACGGCTCGTCTAACTTCAAGAAAAAAAACAGAATGTCCCAGCCCATACTTAAAGCAGTTGTGGAAGATAAAGAGAAATTTGCGAGCCTGGGGAGGGTAAAGGTAAGTTGTGCTGATCGGGGACGCGTTGATTTGAACGCTGTGGGTCACACAGGAGCGCCATTTGCAATCTCTGTCCTTTCCATTAATGCTGAGGGTTTTTTCAGTTTGCTTTTTGCTGCCACAAAACTTTTTGTGGTTGTTGATGAATGCCACAGATCGCTTACAAGTGGTGTTTTCAAAGTGAAGTGGTGGAGGCTTCAGGGACACGATTCTGTTGAAACCTGGGCAGCTCAAAGACGTGCTGATGGCAGCCTCATGCTCCTGTTTCCTGCTGGGTTGCCCAGCGTTTCTTTCACAATCAAATCGATGTTTTAAAACATGTTTCCCAGGAAGTAGTAAACAGGAAAAAAAGAGACATTAACTTAATGAAGTCTGCCTGCTAGGGTAGACAGACTGACAGAAAAATGAACTTCCTCCCTTACTCCTCTATCTGAGACATTACTTCTGAAGTTCTTTTAAAAATCAGAGTGTGATTTTTAAATTGATAGAGGCCCCTTCAAATACCTTTTTGTAGCTTAATTTTAATGCCTGCAAGTAAAAGCAGAATGTCTGTTTTTAATTCATTGTAATCCTTTAGGAGTAGTAGATTTACACTGAAAGTTAACGTATTAAAATTGAATTATAAAGAGTTACTTAAAATAATATTTTATTTGAACATATTATATTGTAATCTTATATTTCCTTCTTTTTAAATATAATTTGTTACCTTTTGAAAAATATATTGGTAGATTGCTACGGAGTGTTTGGAGTTGTGTAATAAAGTACTCCAGGCTAAAGCCTAATGCTGTAGCTACTAAAATAATTATCAGCTTTATGACAATTTTCAGCCCAATTAAAAATTATGGTTATGGAAGCTTTTGTGAAAATGCTACAGGTGGTGAAATAGGGATCAATCAAATTGTGAACTGCTGCTGAGTGGGGACGTGGTTTGGTTTTGGTAGGAGACTTGAACAGTAAGCTATGTTTAAAGTAGGAGGACATGACATTGTCCTGTCTTTACACACAAAACTCTTTGCTACTAGCATTTTTTTAAATAGACTTCTTAGACCATAGGACTTGTTACACCAAAGCAGCTGTTTTATTTCAGAGGCATGTTTTGGTCTCAAAATGGTAGTTTACAGAATACTTTGTGTGGTGGTTCTTTGCAGTGTGTGGAAGGAGGCAGCTACTCAGTCCTGTACCTCCAGCCTCGAGGCAAAGCCCAGTGACAGTGGGATGAGCTGGGAGTTCACTGAACTCTCCTAAAGCTGTGCTTTTGGAACATAGAAAAATGAAGCATTTGGGGCAAATATGTGTAAACAGTGCATGAGAGAAGGAAAACTAGAGCAGCTTTTCACTTTCTGTGATGAAGCAATTGTTTTCTTGCATACTTGGCCAACATCAGAAGTTTATAGATTAGGGCCTGTTAATTTGGTGCTTAAGTATCAAATAAAATAGAAGTTCTTGTTACCGTTGGTTATTTTGCATTCTTCATTTAATGTGTATATCTCTCTCTCCTGTTAAAATTACCAGAAGAAAATGCTGAAAGGACAAGGGACGTTTGATGGGGAAGGTAAGCCCTTTTCTGTGCAGACTTGATATGCTCAATCACAAGAGAAATGAACTTCAGGAGCATTTGCACACTTCTTAATTCGTAAACACTAAGTACCCTGTTTTTCAGTAAACTGACTAAAATATGGAACCATAATTTTGGCACTAGACATACTTTAGGGAACAGTTTGAAGAATAGAGAATGGCAGGCTAAAAATGGGGTTTTGTTTGAAGGGCTGCTTTTCAACTTAAGCTCCTGTCCCTCCTAAGAGATGAGCTGCTCGATGTGTCTGTCTCAGCTGTAACAGTTTGTGGAATTACACAGCTGAGGCTCACTCCTCCAGCTGGGACTGCCTGTTCCCCGTGATTCTTCCCAGGTGCAAGACGTAGCTTTTGTGGATCAGCTTAGGGGTTTGGGGTCATCACTCGCAGCAGGCACCTGAATTGTTATTCTGAGTTTGTGTTCATGCAGCTATTTCTCTCTTTTCATCATAAAGCAACGGTGCTGCGGTGAATTCCTTGACTTTGTAATCCTTTTCTTTTCTTGCTACCTGGACTTCAAGTTTAAGTGTCAGAAAAACACTGTCTGTGTGCCTGCTCTTTTATGTTACTCATTAATTCCGGGCTTTGCCAAGTTTGCTGCTTTTCCCAATATTTCAACAAGAAAAAAAATTCTTTCCTGGCTATGAGTCCATGGAGGTTTCATTATAACTGCTACTCTCTTGGCTTTTCTCTGCTTCATGCCTCCTTAAGGTCATCTCAGCTGCTGTGTTACCTTCCTTTTCCTCTTGTTTCTATTTTCAAAACTTTCTACTTTGTTTTATTTGCATCATCCCCATCTTACTCTTTATCTTTTCTCACACTATCTCCTGACGACATTTTCTGTATTCTTTTCCAACGTCTCCCTTCTATCCTGGACTGATTCCAGCTAATAACTTTCTCTGTAATGCCTCTCAGAATTCAGTTGCTGTACACAATTTCCTGTCTTAAAAGTGTATAAACTATATAGACACATTCCAAAGAACAAATACAAAAGGCCAGACCTTGTATAATACTCAGCCAGGGCTGTATGGTCTGGGCAGGTGGAACAGATCTACCCAGCCCAGCATCAGACCTCAGGGGTTGCAGCTGTGTGTGGAGTATCTGATATCACTGAATTAATACTGGCAGCACCGAAATATAAATGGGTGTATTTTGTCTTAAGGCTCGTAGGCTTCATGCTTATTCAAGCTTTGAAGTTTCTATTTGGAATAGTTCTGACCTCAAATTTCTGCAAATTGGATCATTTCCTTCTCTTAGTGAAGTGTGAAGATGGGATTAAAAGCTGACAGAATAAAAGTTGGCATGGGGAGTGGACTTATTATGGTCTTGTAGATTAAAATAGCTAGACCTCCAGATCAGTGACTGCTCTACTGACACGCTTGTTCCGTTTTTAAATTGCTGGCTAATTATGAAACATTGTACAGCAAACCAAGGAAGAAAAAATTGTTTTCTGTTTTTTCTTGACAAAGGACACATCTGTTCTTTAATTCAGTCAGTGTGGATCTTCTGGTGGCGGTACAGTGATGCATTGTTACTGTACTGCACCATTGTCCATCCTAAATAAGATGCTGTCTGTGTCTCGTGGAGTTTGTGAGCAGCACACTGACATTTTGGGTTCTTTCGTTGTTTAATTACTTACAATTTTTATGAAAGCAGCTAAGCTAACTTTCTAGCAATTAATGACATACTGTTGTTGTTTTATAGAAAATGCTGTATTATATCAGAACTATAAAGAAAAAGCTCTGGACATAGATTCTGATGAAGAGTCTGAGCCCCGAGAGCAGAAATCGGATGAAAAGGTTGTTTTTCACTATAAGCCCCTGAGATCAACGTGGAGTCAGCTGTCTGTCGTGAGTATCTGATCATTGTACAGCCAGACAAAGGCAGAGTATCTAAGAATGTATTGAAGCAAGTCTTTTTACTTGCTACAGGAGCTTTTGGCTAAAGTTTGTCATCTCCTTTTCCCTGCCAAAATATAAGGTGTCTCCAAATGTTTTTTTAATCAACAAGTTTGCAACCATTCAGATGTTACTAATCCAAATCCAGAGGTCTCCATTTAACTTTTGTTTAGGTTTTATGTGAGGTAACTCCAACAGCTTAAAGAAAGCATAAATCATGTTTTCTCAGTCAGTTTTAGTAGGTATAGACTGATGCTGTTTCCCTGATTCCTGCCACCTCCCTTTTTCTAGTGCAAGTGTTTGTAGGCTCACGTGGCCACACAACAGAATGGTCATAGTATCTGATTTGAAATTACCTGGAAAAAAATTCAGTGTAGCTTCAGATGAAATTAAATACAACTTTGAAACGCAAAGGAATTAGTATGTCATAGTTTTGCACTTCAAGATACATTTCTAATTTTTTTTTCTTTTTAAACTACGCTGGACCAAAAAAATCCAGCGTGCCTTTTTTGTTTGCACATTGGATTTAAGGCCCTGACTTTGTACTTCCCCCAGTCACTAGAGATGGCTGCTTAGGCCTTGCCTGCACAGGCTGTTGGCAGCTGTACTGATGCAGGTCCTTGGAGGAGTGATGGCTGACGCTGACGTATCTTACTGTGTCTGGCTGTTCAATGAGGTGCTGTCAGAGAGCCTGAAAAGGCAGGTGTGAATCCTCACAGCGTGGAAACTTGGAGTGAAATCTGTGCTTTGTAGTTCTCAATAAATTGGAGTGGTGTGGACCAAACCTTAAATAGGATTTAGTCCTGTTCTTTTTTTTTTTTTTTTTTTTTTTGCTAAATGTTTTTTCATTTCATCAGAACAACATGGAAGTCCTGATCAATTACTGGTCTTTGTTTTACATACAAAGCAATGCAATTGAGAAAGGTCGTTTTAGGGTCCTGCGTTTGGCAAAGATACAACTTTACTGGTTGGTTTAAAAAAAAAAGTGTTTGAATCACTAAAAGGGTCAATTATACTAAAGAAAAGCTTCGGTTAGTTACAAACAAGTTCCTGCTGAATTGTTCTGAATTGCTGCAAACCAACTCTGAGTTGATTTGACTGCATGTATTTAATGGAAACCAATTTAAAAAGGCTGAGTATTCACATGGTGGCATTCTGCTATCCCTAGCACGGTCTGTGAAGCACGTGCAGTGGCTTTTTCTTAGTAGCATTGTTAAACAAAGTAAAATTCAGCTGTTTTAGTACTGTAATCTTGCTAGCATCCTGCTAATAAGCTGGCAAATTAATGATACTAGTTGGGATTTCTGCAGGCTTTGCTACTGTGCATGATTTTGAGACTAAAGCAACTGTAAAAATTCTGTGTTTCTGTGGTTAATATTGTCCTATGATCATTTCTGTGGCTTCTGGAGGGATATCCTGAAAATGAAGGGTTTGGGGTTTTTGGGTTTTGTTTATGTAACTTGCAGAATGTTGTAGAACCTCGTCTCTGGATGTGGCATAGGGAAGGGTTATTACTGCGTGACATGATCACCTAGAATACTTGACAATTGGAGCAACTGGCTTTGTATGTCCTATATAAATCAGTTATTAAGCCTCAGCAAGATGTTCTAAGGCTTAGATTGTCTGCTGAGAAGAGCTGTTGTAGATGTTGATGACCTTTCGCAATTTTAAGGTATTGAAATATGAATTTCTCTGATTCAATAATTATAAAGAAGGCAAGACTGTGGTTTTGAAAAGATTTGCTTTAAATTTTCTTACAACAAATGAAGTACTTCAAATGTGGTTAATTTGCTTAATGTTGCAAAAAAGTTTGTTTATAATGAAGTCAGATTGTTTTTTTTTTTTCTGCCTTCCAGGCAAACTAGCAGTTAAATGTTTAGCAGCTGAGGTATTGTGGAAGCAGTGCTATTCAGTAATAATAATAATTTCAAAAACGCTGATTTGTCAGGAGACCAAAGTAATGTAAAGATCATCTCGGTAAGAGAACCGTACCTGTGGTGTGCTTACACCTCTATAAACTAAATTGTTCTTTACGATCTCTAGCACAGCAAACTTGTGCAGTGTCTTTAGCTGATTCACAAGGTTGGAAGTGGGGAGTACATGGGAAAAGGCAGTGCACTGTGAAAACAAACTGTGGGAATCTGAATCTTGTCGTGTCTGTTTGTAACTCTCTGGAACAATTACACGCTGTCAGTGTGTAGTAAAAGTGATGTGAAATTGGAACAGGAAGTCAGCTGGAAAATGTCAGCGTGTTGGGTTTGACCATACGTTAGGAAAGGCGGAGAATAATGTTTATGGTGTTTGTTAGCAGTGACTGTGCTGGGAAACGGAGGGGAGAGGCAGCAGGACGGGTCTGCTCCTCCTGCAGGATGTGTCTCTGGCCGTGCAGGCTTGACAGCTGGTGCAGCTCTGAGCAGAGCTGCTGTCTGAGGAGAGCAGTGAAACCTTCGTGGATGGAGTTGTCAAATATAATAATAATAACAAAAGGGCATTTCTGTCATCCTGCACTGTATGCACATGTGAAACTAAGACTGAGCTTTGCAGAGGACGTTTAAAGACTCAGAAATAGGGTGCTGTTTAAATCTGGTTCCTTTCAAATTCCTCCCTTGAACCCTCTTCCTCTGTAGACTCCCGTTACAGATCAGACAGCTAGCAGTAGCTAAGCAGATGGCTAGGTAAAGAGCTAGCTTACCTACTGTCTCTGTTCCTTCCAACCTTCATCTGTTATTTTAGAAGTTTAATTTCGGGAGAATAACCAATATTTCCAAAATATATTCCAGAAGTGTCTTTTGATATTTTTGAAGAATTTGCAGCAGATCATAAGCACTGATGCTAACCTGTGCACTATGTTCAATGTATTTACTTCCCAACAAATGCAGCATTCAGTTGTATGGATAATGACAGTGTGTACTATTGTGCATGCAAAGAGTCACAGCATCAGCTGGGTTGGCAGGGAACTCTTGAGATCGTCTTGTCCAACCCCTCTGCTCAAGGAGGGTCAGTTAGAGCAAGTTGTCCAGGACTGTGTCCAGTCAGTTTTTTAATATCTCCACAGGTGGAGACCTCACCACCTCCCTGGGCAACCTGTTGCAGAGTTTGACCACTGTATCTGACTGGTGGACTTTGAACTTAAACGTCTGTTTTTCCAGGTCCTCCCTGTCCAGCCTGGAGAATATGATGGATATTCACTGTTCGTTACTCCTGTCAATGCTGCTGTGATTCTTACAGATGTTCTTGAGATCTAGCACTGGCAGCAGATGTCCCATAGCATGGGTAGTGCTCATAATTATTGAAGGATTTAATATTAAATGGGTGTTTTAGCATCAAGACCTCCATTTCATGCCCAGCAGGTTCAATGTGTTTAGGTAGCACTGCATCAAGGTTTTGCGTGTTCTCTCAACTGCTGTCTCTCTAACCTGAAACTCTTTCCAAGCTTTGGTCATCTTGTGTTTCATTTCTCTGATCAAGTCTTTCTCTGGTTTGGGACAAGTGAAGTTGGGATTTTTCTCATCCATTTAAAAAGCTGCTGCAAGTTGCTCTACCAGGCCACTCACACTGTCACCTTTCCATGGCTGCCTCTTCTCTGTGGTATCAGACAAAAACTACCTGGTTTTAGTGTCAAGGATCTTCAGGGCTAACCTCTGCAGTAGCTCTCATTTCTCTCCCAGTATCAAAGGGCTTCCAGAATCACAGAATCATTTTGGTTGGAAAGGACCTTTAAGATCATCGAGTCCAACCGTTAACCCAGCACTGCCAAGGCCACCACTAACCCATGTCCCTCAGCACCACATCTACACGACTTTTAAATCCCCCCAGGGATGGGGACTCCACCACTGCCCTGGGCAGCCTGTTCCAATACATGACAACCCTTTTGGTGAAGAAATTGTTCCTAATACCTCCCCTGGTGCAACTTGAGGCCATTTCCTCTTGTCCTGTCACTTGTTACTTGGGAGAAGAGGCTGACCTCCACCTTGATACAGCCTCCTTTCAGGTGTGTTCAGTTTGGTTTATGGTGCAGCCACTTAGTGTATTTCTCAAAGAAGTATTTCTGGTGAGTTCCACCCCTGCAGCACCTCCTTATTTTGGAGGAACTTCTTGCACATAACCGCAGAGTTAACCTGTCATTCTCTCATCCTTTCCTCCTCGTCTCCATGCTTGAAGCAGTCATAACCGAGTTGCTGGAAAAAAACAATCCAGTGTGAAAATGAGACAACATTGGTAGCTGTAGTGTTGGGCCTCTTCCATTCTTTCTGGGTATGTTCTTAGCTTGTATTAAGGGGTTTTTTTGCATAGTATCACAAATGTGATTTTTAGGCTATTTCAGCTAAAACATTTTGGACACCTCGAAAACAGGAATCGAGTTGTCTTTCACAGAGTGTGCTAAAAATAGTCTCTGTATTTGGGCGTCTTTCTCTTTGGAAATGTTGCCGTTGATTAAGAAAAGCAAATAGCTCAACCTTATAATGTGATGAATTTATATGTGTACTTTGTATGTACACACCCGCATACGACAAGATAATGATCAGGAAAAGCAGCTGCAGGTTTTTTAACATGAACACAGCAGTTGCTGCACTGAGCTCACTGGAAATTTGCAGTTAGCACTGAAATCTCTGGGATGTGTTCGTAAGTGTTTCCTGTGTCGGCATACTCTTACAAAAATCTTCCCCTGCATCCAGAAAGAGGTGACCTTGTACTTCCTAGTGAGTGCTTTAAAGCTTTCACGTTGTTGATTGAAAGGTACTTTAGTAGAAAGGCATCTAGTCAGTTCTTGCTTGGTACTCAGAGGCGTGTGCTTGTGGTGACAAAGGAGTTTGTGACTTGTGTTCAAGAGAACAATTGCTCAAACACTGGAATATTTGTTACTTTTATAAGTGTATACATGTGTGTATATACTTTGGTGTGCACGCAAACCAAGTGCAGCACTTCTTAATGTTGTTCCCCCTTTACTCTTGAGCCTGCTGTCCAGGTTTGTGGTGCCTGGTCTGTGGGAATAAAATGAGGCATCCTGTATCCTTTAAAATTACAGGGCACAAGTGGGGTAAGAAGAGAAAGCTGTTATGATAGTATGTTAGGAGCTTGTGGAGAAGACTGAGAGAGAAATGGGAGAATGGAGGAGCATCTGTTAGGTCTCGTGTCCCGTGACACACTGCTGCTCCACGAAGAGAAGGCTGTCTTTCACGTGTGTAGTGCTGGGCAGTGGCCTCTTTCCCCTGCCCTGGGCCAGCGTGCCATACACAGGGGACCCTCCTGATGGGGGGTCCTGGCTTTAACGCTCCTCTGGGAAATGCATGAAGTCAGTCCCTCCTTGGTGCTTCGCTTTCTGGGTTTGTTTTTTGTTTGTTTTTTTATTTAATGTTCTCTTGTGAAATGCCACAACGCATGCGTTTTGCACCAGGAAAGAAGAAACTTCAGGGGTTTCAGGTGTGGAGTTTGGTAACTAAGCATGTGGCTTCAGGCTGTGGAAAATGTGGCTATGGCTGGAGATCATGATGGCTGTGTATGGAGAGCTGGGGCAAACGTGTCTTGGCTGATTGGGCTGTAAGGTGCGGAGTGGGGAGGGACGGCATTGTAGGGCTGGGGGTAGAAATATGGGTATTTACTCAGGACTTTGCTGTGTCTGTTTAGGGTAAAGCTGGAGCTCCTCCAGAACAACTTTTTAGCCAACAAACTTACCTTCCTAGGTAGCTTGTCTCAGCCTTTAGATGTGTTTAACAAATGAAGACACTAAGATTTTTCAGGCCAACTCAGAAAACGAACCTTGTGGTGTATGTGTGTCAGTCAAGAAATCTATCTTGAAAGGAGAAAACAGATTTCATGCTTCTGTGTGTGTGTAAAATCCAGGGAGGTTGTGCAGGGCGACCATGATTCAACTTATAGTTCTGTGTGCGTGTCCTGGGATAGCTTTTAATGAGTTTAGTTCTTTTGATAAGTCAAATGTCATTATCAACTTTTTTTTTATTTCTGCTGGTTCATTGCTGTCTTTCTGAAGTGGACAGATTTTTTAGTTGAATTCTTAGTTCAATGTTTTGATAATTCTGTGGTTTGTTCTTTTTTTAAGTCGTATTTTTCTACAAAATATGTGAGAAAACATTTTTTTTTTTCCTTAGGTAAAGAAGAATGGATTATCAGAAGCGATCAGCCAGGAAGAAAGAAAAAGACAGGAGGTACTCTTTAAAGTAGCACGTTCTTTTGTGTTGGTTGTTTAGGGATGCACTGCATGCCTGATTTAATACTCTCTATTTGTTGATAAGGAGGCAAGTTCATCACACTGCTCCTGTCCTAGAGTGAGGTGTCTTCTCTCCCCAGGGAGAACAAATAGACAAAACCTGTCTGTGGCTGATGGGCATATGTCCCTGCCACGGGTCTCCTGCCGGCATCCTGCGGGTCTGCTGGAGGAGTGGTTCCTAGGTGCGCTCACTCCAGCAGATGCAGCCTGGCGGGTGGCAGTTCAGTGGCAGGAGACGGTCCCTGTGGCGTGCTGTGCCGGGGAAGGTGTAAAATTAACCTGGCGTTCACAGAGGGTAGGAGGTAAAGGCAGCGAGGAGCAAAGAACAGCTTGTTACAGTGCCCCTTAGTTGTAACTAATCCTGTGAACGATTCTGAACACGCGAGCACGTGTCTGGTGTAACTAACCTTTTCCCTTCCACACTGAGGTGGAGGAGGTGCATCCATGCTGTCAGCAGCACAAACAACAGCAGCAATTACTGATGTGGTTATCTTTTCTGTCTCTTTCCCCTTTGCTCCTTTTGTCCTCTTGACCCGCTTTCCTCTTCCTCTTTGCTCCTTCTGTCGCTTCACCTGCTTTACCCTCCCTCCTTACTTACAGGGGCTATATCAAAATGAATGAGAGGTGTTGAAAAGAGTAGCCTGACCTAGCCACTATGTACCTGCAGTGCTTGAGGTATGTCCTTCAATAGGAAAACACCCACGTTTTTGTGAACAGAAACACTGTAGGATCACCTGCCGTGGTAATTTGTTCCAATATCTTCATTTCACTCCAGGACGTACCTCAGTGCATGTAGCTGGGTGAGACCTGCCTGGGGTTTTCTGGGGAGTTCACAGATGTGTATAGCGAGCCTCAAATACTAATTTAGCTGCGTGACCTACAGCTGTTGTGGTCGTCCATGAAATACAGAAACATCTTGTGTTGCATACATGAGATTTAGATGACAGTTTGCTGGGGTTTTTTACTAAAGCTACGTTTCTTTGGCTATCTTCTTTCGGGTTTTTTTTGGGGAAGAGGCTGTGCAGCAGTTCAGGCCACGTGTTCTGCTTTTCTATCTCCTGCTGTTCTGCTTTTCTATCTCCTGCTGGGGAGCTTTGAGACACAAGGCATTTATTTCAGTCATATCCTTCAGGAGCCTTTAGTCTGTGCTTCCTGGAGTCATACTTACATCCCTTCAAAGAGAACAGGTTCTTTAGATGCCTTTTAAATGTAAAGTCTTCAATGTTACCAAAAATGTTTTCAAGCCTGAGGTGTTTTTCATTTGAGTATTAGAGGCCCATTCTTTGAGAGGGAGCCTAAATAAATACTCTTGAGGTGCAGTTGTACTGCCAAGTCGTGCTTTTGCAGTATGTCTTTTAAATTGCCTTTGATCAGTTTTTCTTTATCTATTCTTTAAATTGTTTTTTAGAGCCTATTAGGTTATTTTTGTCATCATAATATATTGTCACTGCAGAAAAATGTTTGGTTTATACCTTGATTAAATGTCAATGTCATGCATTGATAGACATCCCATCTTTCAGAGCACATTAGGGGGATGGACCTCTGTGCATCTTTTGTCTAAAGAACATGTCACATAGACTGATTTGAACTAAAATAATTTTTGATAGATCTTCTTTTCTTGCAAGCTGGAAACTGTGTGTGTGTACACAAACTGCAGTATGTATCTGGCTGCTTAAGAGTGTTCACTGTCCATCAGGATTCAAACATCTGGTTCCCTCGATATCATGCACATTAACCACAATAGGAGTTCAGAGGTCATTCAGAAATGCTCTTAGCAAGCGCCTGGTAAATGCCACCCCAGCCTCTGAATGTGGTGTAGTTACTGTATGTCAAAGACAAGGTTGTTTCTTCATCCTTTTTTATTTTTTATTCTCTGAAATGTGTTTGGGTCGTGGTAAGATGATATCCTCTCCCTTCCTTACACATGAGAAGCAAAGTATCTTTCTTTGTCCCATTTATTTCTGATGACGCTAATGACTTCCTGTCCCCAAACTAGAACAAGTCCTTGAGGGTCCTCAGTAAAAGCATAAACAAACTCCTCCAAAACACTAAGAGAGCTTGTATATTTTCCTGTGTTGAAAAACGTCTAGGTAGAAACCAATTAGCCATGGAACTCTGCAGCAATCGTTAGGTAAATCCTTTCTTGGTGAGCACAGCTGGGACAAGTACAACAGACTGAAGACACAAAATGTAACTGCTGGGCAAAGCCAAAATACCCTTTTTGGGCACCTTGTTAGCCAAGCAGTAGGTAGGTTTGCTGCCAGTTTGCCTGATGTATATGTATGTTTTCTAGATTCTTGAGGCTGATGGAGGTGGCAGGCAATTTAACAGTGTTTTAAGCATCCCCTTTGCATATCTTCTGGCACAGCAGTATTCACTCTTGCGAGTAACATGTAGCATGTTGTAGCTGTTACCTGGCTGCTGCTGTATCCCTCACCAGATCCCTTCAGCTCTTTAGGTTGGTAATAAGATGGAGACTACTGACATGTACATTAGGCTTCCTTTCCTTGTGTGTGTAATGGCCCTGTAGGTTTTCTGTGGAGTTGGTAAATCTTCTTTGCACCGCATAAACATTTTAAGGCTTCAGCTAAAGCAGGTTTTTGTTGTTGTTGTTTTGTTCTAAGAAATCCAAAACTTGTTATTTCATCATTAAACTCTCAGTTCTTTGAAGAAGACTTTTTAGAAGGGCAAGAATAATTTCAAAAGCACAGGCTGGGAACACTGAGACTCAGGATACCCAAGAGAAATTGTCTGTGATCAAAAGCTTCCCTTAGTAACACCAGCAGAGTTCACTGGACTTGAACTCTTTAAGAAATCTTACGAACAAATGTCCCCAGCAAAATGTTTTGCCCGGGTATGGTTTGTCTCAGTTGGCAGCTGGGAATACTCAGGAAGACTGCCTTCAACCTGCTGTAGTCTCCTTTGCCTTTATACTGGGTCACGGAGGAGCAGGGTTTCTGTGGAGCACATCCATCAGACCATCCAAGTGATGGTCACCTGCAAGACCCTCTCTGTGTAGAGCCATGGGCATTAGCCTTTCTAAATACACAGGTCTGCACATTTAACGTATATATTTCTCTTTGGTTTGAGAATGCTTAGAGAAGCTGTTTGCAAATAACTCATGAAATTATACATGCAAGTATTAACGCTCGTTATATTGAGAACAGAGTTCTGTTAGCTCTGCTGATGGCATGATTCTGTGTTAGTAATGCCTGGAAGGTAGCACTGATGGCAGATGTGACTTGGTGGAGCTCGTGACAAAAGGGTTCATGAAAATTATTTAACTTTTTTCCATGTATATACATATAAGAACTCTATTAGATTAACAGCCCGTAAAGCCTAGAGAGGTAAGAGATGTCTAAAAGCTGAACAGATTTCTACATGAGGTGAAAATTTCCAGTGGAACAAGTATGTGGGTTTCAAAGTCCAGGAGTCCATCGACAGTTTGCTTTGTGTGTCAGCCAGCCCGTGGCAGTTACAGGGGCTGCTGCTGAAGGGGCAGGGTGATAAACCAGAGGGCACGTGTCAGAGCTGTGCCTGGCTGCTGGCTGCTCCCTCATCGCTCAGGGGCAGGGGCAGAGCGCTCCGCTTCTCCTGGGCCTGCTCCTAACCCGAGGATTTAAAAGTACCCAAGGTATCGCTGCTGAGAGATGACTAAAACCTGAATTTTGTGAAGGGTTCTGCTCTTCTGCAGGTGCTGGAGTAAGCAGAGCTCTGTCACCCAAGAACACTTTCAAGTAATAGCTTACCAGCTTCTGTTTAAAAAAAACAAAAGCAGATACTGGCTGGTCAACAGTAGTAGGACTGATAGGAAGCTTCCAGCCAGACCACGGAAACAGATGTGTTTTTTTAATTAAAAACCAAACCAAACCCACCTGTCAGGAGTGTGAATGGGGAGTGATCACAGTTGGTGTTCAGTTTTTGTCTTCAAACTCTTGTTTGTAGTTGCATTGAGAAGACTGGATATAGACTTTTAAAAAGTTTTTTTTCTGGTATTAAATCACTTATTTCTAAGTAAATGATGCAACTATCATAGAAACGAATATTTTATAATCTCTAGCTTACATTCAATAACTTCTTTGCATCCTCCTCCACATTTTCTTTTTTTTTTTTTTTTTTTTTAAAAAAAAAGCCTAGTCAATGGTAAGTCTTTTCTTTCCCCCTCCACTTTGCAGGCGATATTTGAAGTGATATCTTCTGAGCATTCTTACTTGCTGAGCTTGGAGATTCTGATCCGGATGTTTAAAAATTCCAGGGAACTGAGCCTCACCATGACCAAAACGGAGAGCCATCACCTTTTCTCCAACATCACGGACGTTTATGAAGCAAGCAAAAAGTAAGTGTAGCAATAAGCTTCTACATTTAACAGAAATTACACATGTTTAAAATTATACGTGTAAAATTTAGTAATTGAAGACTTAAATTATTCACAATACATTTTTGAAATTATACCTGAGAGTCATTATTAGTAGTCAAAATATGTTTCAAGCAAGTAATGAAAGGTAGGATACAAAATAGTGGCATTAGTATTACCACAAAGTGAAGGAACAGCTCCAAGGCAGCAAATTCAACAACCAATTAGGCCTGACAGTTTAAGAATGAGAGGGCAAATGTTGCAGGTGTTAATATGCACTTAGTTTTTTGTAAGCTGTAAATAAATTAGAATGGAAGTGGATTCTCTGTTCTTTCAGAGCACCAAAATATATGTGCTCTGCGATGTTAAAGATTCATTTCATATAATACAAACAGCTAAGGTTTGATTTTGCTTCTGTAATACAAGTAAGCCCCTGTTTATTTGGGTTATATTTTCCTTATGTACCTCACAGGCAGCTCCTTGAATAGTAGAGCTTTGGTTACTGGTATCTGTGATACATGGTAGTGTTTGCAGACTCGGGCTACACCTTACCTACACTCTTGTTCTCTGAGGCAGCTTGCTCTTAGTTGGACAAATCTTCGCTTTCCTTGCCAGAATATTCTCTGTTTTTACAGTTGAACAGTTGTTTACTTTTCTGGCTGTACTGATGTAGTAAGGAAAGCTTACTGGCAGGCTGGACTGGAGATGTCCAGTTATTATTTAATAACTGAACATAAAAGCAAGTTTTTAATTGGAGTCTCAGGTAACCGTTTTGCAGTGGTAACCATTTCTTCCAGAACTGTCATGCTAGTTTGATGGTGGAAAATGCAAATTGGGTTTGACAGACTCACCTGGCCACTGTGTTTGAGCTGCCATGTAGTGGGATAGGCATGGCATTAGTTTCTCTGAAAACTGGTAGGGAAGGAAAGAACATAGTATATTTTAGTAGGAATTAGCATCCTCAAACCTAACCGGTTCTAAGCTGACTGTTGGTACATTAGGCAGTCATACCTAGTCTACGGTCTGTCAAATCAAGCTTAGTCTGCCCTTATGAAACTGTTAAAAATTGAGCAAGAGTTTCATGCTTGCCCTTAAGAACTGGCTCTTGCCAGTGTTTTCCTTCCTCAGCTGAATCCCTGTTTATTTTTGGCTGGGTACGGGATGTGCATCATGCTCTGACTGAGTGTTACCAATACCTTAAACTCTATTTCAGACAGTTGTTTAATAAGGGTTTGCTTTGTTATAATTGGTTCGTTATCCTAGCCTGGTTAATAGCAGTATTGGCAGGTGTATTTCTGTGGTCTGTGTAACTAAAAAATCAAAATGTCTGTGATCACTTCTGCCTTATTTCCAGTTTGAAATCGAGCTCAATGGCTAAAGGCTGCACACGGCCTAGTTAAGAGACCGATTGATCTGAACCATAGCACTGCACAGCTTTAAAGGTTAATCTCTCTCTGACTGTGGAACAAACCTCGCCTCGTTTCAGGAACGGGGCTAATGCGTGGGCAGGGCATCTGTCAGGCTAGGAATATTGCTGGAGTCAGTCCTCCCCACCTCTTCAGCTTTTTTTACCTTTTTTTTTTCCCCCCTTTTCTGTTGTCCCCTTTGGGTTTTTGGTTTTTTTTTGTAGAAATTATGATGTTTTGAATGCTTTAGCATTAAACCTCTGTTTACCTCTGTGGCACTTGTCAAGTTTCCTGTTCCAAGTCGTGGTGATGTCCTTTCTTGGCTCCTGTTTCTCTGAAGCCTCATGAAGTCTGTGGAATTTTACATCTGTTGTGGAGCACTTTGATTTTGTCTTCTGAAGTTTATATGGTAATAAGATTTTGTTTCACGGAGAATACATGTGAGAGAGTCTGATGTGTTGTGTCAGGTCCAAACCTAATTTAGGAGCTATATAATAGACTGATTTGCTGTACCTTCGTATCTCTGTCCCTTGTTCCCTTTTGTTTCTCTCTCTCTCTTATAGTCGAGGTCTTTTGCCAGAAGCTGGGTGTTTCCTGAATCCACCCCAGGAGGGGGTTGTACACAGCAGCGTTGTCAAGGAGTGCAGCTTATCAAAGTCCTTATTTTCAAGGAATAGTTGTTTTTAAAGGCTTCTCCTTACATGAAATGTGAGTTGTAAAGTACCGTGAGCCTGTTTTTTGCTAGATGAATGTTGATGGCACAGAACCATCGTGTGTTAGGGGTAATTGCCATCTTTGCTTAGACAGCTTAATGGCAATCAAAGGTTTAATTAGCCCGCAGACTTTGCCTCTCCGTTGGACTGTTTCTGTCAGACACGGCTGGCCATACTGGAGTAGCTGTAAATAGGAGCGTGTTTGGTTTTTTCTCTCTGTTGAATAACCCTTCCAAATCATTAAATCCACTTTTAAATTTCTCACTTAAAATATTTAAAGCAGAAACGGGGGTGGAGAGAGCAGTATTTTTAGGGGAATTTTTACAACCCTTTTGATTAATAGTCTTCAAAGGAAGTGGGAGGGGAAAAAAAAGGAAGAATGGAAAAATACCACACTAGCCTAAAATTATAATCTTATTCTTTCTTGTCTGGAAAGTCTAATGGTTTAAGAACTTGGGTTTTTATAACTTGGAGTAACAACAGAATACGTAACTCCTTTTTAAACTTAAATGAAAACATATTTTGTTTCCTGAGTTATGCAATACTGTTAAAGTATAACAAAACTTTGTGCTGGCTTTCTGCAACCTCATTTGTGTAAATAAAGCGATTTTAAAGCAGAAGGCTCTTAGTATCTCTGAACTATTGCTTCCCATTTTCAAGGGCTTTCAAGGGAGCAAAATCCATCCTTTTGCTACAGAATTGTAATAAAATAGAGCATCTGTCCCATTATGCTGTATTTTAAGCAGCTTTTCCTTTACTTAAAAATATTAAATCTTAGTATGGGTGTAGTTATCAGTGGGTTTGGTTGCTCAGACAAGTTTGGTGACCTAAAGAACATGAACTGATAAAAACACTGTCTTTAGTCAAAATTGCTTAAAGCTTCTATCTAGGAACTTTGACTTAGAACATGTTTAGTGGAAACTCTCC
Organism: Nyctibius grandis; assembly: GCF_013368605.1. Lineage (NCBI taxonomy): Eukaryota > Metazoa > Chordata > Aves > Nyctibiiformes > Nyctibiidae > Nyctibius > Nyctibius grandis. The sequence continues at coordinate 997,078 of NC_090665.1, forward strand.
AGAAACACCGAGACAGGCTTCTGATGCGTGACAGGGCAGCTTCTGGTGGAAGAAAGCTGCCTTTGTTAGAAGCAGAATGCAGACAGCAAAGACCGTCTCTGCTGTTGGGAGCTCATTGGAATGGCTCTAACACAGAGCTGATCTGAATAATTTGTGCAGCATACAGTGTGTTTGGAGACGTCCTGTAAGGTGCCTTGGGAAAGCTTATGGCTTCTGGTGTGTGTTTGCCTGTGTGTCATATGGGAGAGAACACAGAACCACACAGATTGCAGCCCGAGTCAGTGAGAGCTGTTCTGGTGAGATGTCAGCTGGTGGGGATGCCAGAGGCCAGCTTACTCTGAGAATCCCGTGCAATCAATCTCAGTAGTCAGAAAAACTCTTGTCTCAGTACGTGGTGCAAGAGAGGTCGGTTTCCCAGGAGCCTGTCTTGGGAAAGAGGAGTGAAATGTCTGGAGGGACAGTTAGTCTGACAGGTCAAATCACCAAATTTAAAGGAAGAGGGAAAACTTTAGTGTTTTGTTTCTCCCTCTGCCATTAGGCCAGCAAAAGGCAAAAAGCTCATGGAATATCAGAAGATATTAGTAGAAAGAGACATGAACAAAAAATGGTTTGACAGGTTCTGACTGTTAGTAAACTCTGTGTCTTGATTTTGGTAGAGAAGCCTGTGCGGGTGTGTGAGGTAGGTTAACGTATTGTCTGAGTCTCTTTAATTTTGTATGTGTGAATGCGTGTTAGGAACCAGATATGCTTTCTCATAGCACTTTTTGTAAATTAGGTTAATGTTTCACCTCTTCCCAACATCCTTTCCGTGGTGCACCTTCATCTTTTTCCACAGGAGAATACAGTCCTAGTCTTCATTTAAGAAGTGTGTGTATTGAATCAGTTAACTGGGCATTAAAATCTTTACTTTCAGAGAACGCAGAGTTCTGTTGCTCAGTTTCTTTGGATGTTTGAAAAAAACAAAACAAAACAAAACACCAAACCCACATACAGTAGAGTAAAAATAAAAATTTAAATACTGTGAGTAGGCTGTGGGTCATTCAGATGAACTATAATGAGAGTTATTCATAAGTTACAGATCACTGATTTGATCTCCAGGTAAGACAGTGATATCAGTCATTAATATCCTTTTTTCCTGGTTGGTCCAGACTGATGGTCTTAGTCTGTGTTCTGTATTTTGTGTCAGTTCTTGCCATTAGCATGTTGGAAGAAAGCTGAGGAATGTCTCAAGGACATCCAGCTGAGTGGTTACCCTGGAGGGTCAGTGACACTGAGGTGTGATCTGGGGGAGCATTTCTGTGCTCTTCTGAAGAAAGTTGTTGGTGCTGGAAGTTTCAAAGCAGATAAGTGGTTTCCTTATCAAAGTGTGAGTGGTTTTGTTGGATGTGGTGGACATAGAAATGGGAAAAAGAGGGAGAAAAATCCTCCCAGATGGCCTGGCAGCGGGATGCAAGGGACCTGTGGCTCTGTGCAGAAGCTGGTGTGTTGCCTGACCCAGAGCAGGTGCTGGTGACCTGTGGTGACCACACCTGACGCTTGGGTTTCAGGGTGCTGTGGAGCACTGATAAATTTACTGTTTGTGGTCTTTGCCTGTCTCCCAGCCTTGCTGCACAATCTGCTTTTACTGCTGTGGGAACTTTTTTGATTGTCAGGAGCTTCCAGGGATTCCAGAGGACGTATTGTAGAGCAGTGACTCCAAAATACCTTTTATTTTTTTCTTTAAATTGTAGGTGCCCACAGAACACATTTATGAATTTGCATCATATTGATGTCTTGGGACATTTATCCTTGTGTTTCCTCAGACTGCTTCCTTCATGGTTTGTTCTGACATCAGTGCTCATTGCTGAGCTCTTTGGCTTTAATAGCTAGGAACTATTTGTTTAAGGGGTTCTTCTGGCAGCTGAAATAACTCCCTGGGTTGACCTGCACTGTTTCTTTGCAGGTGACTAGCAGCGTTGGTAAACAGCAACAGTGAAATAATAACATGCAGTTGGTACTTGCATTCCTGACCCAGTGATTGCTCTTCTATAATTTAGCTTCCTTATTGGAGACGAGATAGATCTGACTTCAATACTCAGGAACAGCCAATCTGAACAGAATCATACTCCCCTCGTTTTCTTGAGTGAACAGAACTTAAGAAAAAGAATGCTTTTTTTTAAATGAGTTTAGAAATTTTTATACCCATGTATGCATTGTATAATGCCTAATTTAGTAAATACCTGGCAATTACCTATGCAAAAAGTGCCCTTGAAGAAAATACCTGGTTTCCCAGAAAATACCATAAGCCTTTAGCTTCAAATTATTCACTTAAACATATTGAAAAGAATACCCCAACCTCACAGATCTCCACCCATCCCCTTCATGGTGTATTTTCATCCTGCATAGACTAAACCATCGCCAGCCGTTGCTGAGCGCAGGAGAAGGACACGTTTGGGCAGTGGCTCTGCCAGGGTGACTGGAGGACGATGGCACTGCCTGGCTGCGTGTGAGCCTGTCCTTCCCGCTGCTGCTGCCCTGCCCTCCTGGGTAACCCGGACTTTGTTCCCAGAGCTTTCCTCTCCCGTGACTCCGACGTGGCACCGCAGTCACAGTGGGGACCAAAGCAGGGCAGAGCTTTTTTGGCTGGTACCTGTGGAGAAGTTTCTCAGCCCACAGTATTCACTGTTGATAGCGAGCTTGCGTGTGGGTTGCTAGTGGGATGAGTTTAATTCTTACAACAGTTTCTGAGAACAGTCAGCATTTTACTATAGTGTTGGTTTAGAGCAGTAAAGAGCAGTGAAGTGTTTCTCAGTACGTTCCCCTCTGTCCTGCGTAAGGTCCCGTTCAGGCTGACCCTGGCTTCTCCGTGTCAGGTGCCCCTCTGCAGGAACGCCAGCCGAGCGTAAAGGAAACTGAACCCGTTCACAGTGTGCTTGTCTCTGACCTGTGCAATCCTCTGTGACATTAAATACTGCTCCATCACCAGTGACTTAAGATGGTTTGTGTTATCCCGCAACAGATAGTTTTGGCATCAAATAAAAATACCTCATTTTGAGATTAAGCATTGATTTTGATAAGGATTTTAACCATATTCTAGGTGAATGGCCTTAAAACGTGAGTTCAACCAAAAGAGCTGTAACAGCCTTCTCTCTCTGCTGTGGAGGGCTGTTGTAGGACCAGCATGGTAGACTTGTTTATTTGTATCCTTTACTTTTTGCACACTGATGTGAAAGGTCTGGGTTTGGTGCTAGTGGCACCTGGAGGTTTTCCTCCTTCCCCATGACTCCCTCGGTTCAGTCAGCTGCCAGGCAGGCCAGGGGATTGATGTAGCTGGAAAATAACCCACAAAACAAACCTGGTCAGAGTTTTCTTTCTCTCGCCTCCCTCACATCCCTGTCGGAGCAGTTCCCAGATCTCACCAAGTGTCAGCCCACAAGCAGTTGCCGTGAGATACCTGATAGAGCATGGTAGGAAAGGGAATTAAGACAGTAATAAAGAAAAGGAATTAAGTTGGACAAGAGCTGTGGAAGCTGGCATTGCCAGAACTAGGAAGCTGCCATCTGCCATAATATTTATTTGTACTGAAACCCATCCCTATATTACGTAAACATATTACCTGCTTTAACCATAAAAAAAATCCCACAGCAGCATTTGTAGCTGACTTCTTGGAGCCTCTGGCTCTGCTGTGGCCTAACCTCTGCATGGAGAGTTATTTATGTGAATATTTGTGTTTAAGGACAGTAGAACAGAAGTACTTAACAATTTTAAAGCCTTCCAGCTGTAACCCAAAGCCTATTTATCTGGTAGGTGTTTATGTGTCCTTCCCTGCAGAGCATCCCTGTCCCGGTCACCTGGAGCTTGGTGCCCGCACGGATCCTCTCAAGCAGCCGTGCTTTGTTGTTGGGTCTTGCAGGGTTTGTTCTAGTAGCAGCTTGTGAATCTTTCACTGATATTTCAGATTTACTGTTGCTGTAGGAAGCACAAAAGAGGAAAACTATTAGTCTGCATATTTTTTTTTTGCCAGCAAAGTGAGTGGATGTTCAGCAGTTGTTCAAACTTGCGTCCCTGCTTTCCTTGTAGAGAGACTGCTAAGGAGTGAAGCAGCAGCTTTTCTTAGTTGGGGCTGAGGGGTAAGTCTTGAAGAGGTCAGCCTGGTTTCAGAGAACTGCCGTTGCCCTTCTTGCCTAAAAAGAATGTGTAGCTCTGAAAAGGCACCAAGTTGTTAGTAAGTCTAGAAATATCTGTGTTTAGCAAGCCTGTCATAGCGGGAGGATTTATGTTTGTTCCCTTGGCTCCTCTCATGTGTCATTGGGTCAATGTGCTCTCTTTAAATGAGATTTTTAAGGCTATACAATCTTTTATTGGACCTCAGACTCCTGAGATGAAAGCTCTCATGGCAGATAGATGAGTCACGTTGCATTGCTCCACACTTCTCTGGACAACTGCGAGGCTGGTGTGTGCAGTGTTTATACCCAGGAAATCCTGCCTGTGAAGTGTGGGATCTGCTGTCCTCCATGTGCTGTAACATCTACTGCGGATGTGGCCCTGTCAACACGAAGATTGTGTATGCAGACATTTGTACACGTTATAGGAGAAGCACCTTTATGTGCAGCAGTATGAAAACCTGCAGCTTTCTCCTTGCCTTTAAGCACATGTGATGGTTTGCTGCCCCGGGTAACTTGTACAGATGTGCAGGAAAGAGGCTGAAGTAGGGCTGCCAGGAGGCGTGTGGCCCCACGGCAGTACCCGCTGGGCTCTGGGGCGGGGGGACAGGAGCCTGGGGGGGGAATTTGTCATTGGGAAGGAAATGACAGATTCCAGACTTTCTCTGGAGAGTTTCCTGGGCATTCTGTAAATCACCATTACTTCTAGAGTGTGGTGGGGAGTTCCTTGGCTGATGCATTTCCCTCAAGACTAAGCAATGCTTAACTTATGTGTTTATATGGTTCATATTTTTATATTAACAAAAATTTCTTCCCAGATATCAAGATCGATTAGTTCTCTAGCATATAGTCACCACCTCAGTATTTGCTAGTACTAACGCTGGGTTCTTGTGAAGGTGGGGATTGCAGGGGACAGCCCAGGTCTGCAGAGCCTGAGAAGTTAACACATCTGATCGTTCTCCTCCGTTCTCCAAGGTCTTTGCTTGCTGGGTTTGTTGGTTTGGCCATCCTAGCAAGCGTGTTCTATGGGAAGAGCCTCATCCCCGTTGTTGGAAAGTTTCACAGAATTATTTGTAAATCCGTTGTTTGTGACATGCAAGAGATCATTTTGTCCTCTGACAAATGAGGGTGTCGATGGCTCCTCAGACTCGGGGAGCCAGGCAGAAGCACCCTGCTTTTCACTAGTATAAAAAGCCTTACTTTGTTCAGCATGGGAAAGGTTTTTAAACCAAGGACTCCTGTTGTGATGTCTTCATAATTTATCAGAAAGATTTACACTTCTCGTGGCACAGCGTGTTCTTTGTGGGCTCGTTGGTCAGTGGGTATTAACTGGGTGAATCAAGACTTGTTTCCTAGTTGCATACCATTGAACTAGGAGCTGTGAGCTCTCACCAGCTATCTCGGGAATCTCGCTGTGACAGAACATACTGACAGGGCTGCCATGGCCTTTTATTGTGCTGGTTTCTGCCAGGATGTTATAAATCACTGAGGAGGCAAGCGGCTTGCCATGAGTGCCGTTACTTGTGGGTAGGTTTGCTGCAGAATGAAGGAAGAGGCTTGCAGGGTCTCTTCCCCCCTCCTCGCTTGGCTTTGTAGTTGCTCAGTGGATATTGCCCAATAAAAGTGGTTTTATGGGGTATTAGCTGTGTGGTGTTTGGTGTGTAAATATACGTGTGTGCATGTATTGTTTGCCATTAATTAGATTGAGGTAACTCGCATAACAAACGGATTCCTTTCAGACACTGGTGGATGCAGTTACTCACTTTAATCACCCTCTTTTTCAGCCATTCTTTTGCTAAAAGCTCTGATTCTGATTGAGCATAAAAATTCTATGGAAATAAGGCTGTACTACTTCCCTTTTTTACCATTTTAAATTCCGCCCCCCCCATATTGTGATGCAGATGTTAAGCTTCTGTTCCTCTAAGAAGATTCAGCTTTGGAGAGGCAAATCAGAAATTTTTATTACTTTTATCTGAAGTTATCTGAAATTGGTAATTGTTTTTCCAGTCCCCTTATCTCTGAAAGGAGGAAGCTAAATTGTACCTTCTTCCACTCCAGTGGCCTTTTTCTGTTACTGGATAGTAATGAGTCGGCAGCACCATCCCTATGAAGCTAAATCTGTGTTATAGTCTTAGAATAACTGATTCCATAATATAATTGTTTTTCTAACTCTAATTTCACCTGCCTAGTTAAAATCTCTTTTACCTGCCTAATTAGAATTTTTTTAATCCAGTGCAGTTGAATCTTGGAATACCCAGCTAGCAAGATTCAGTATGCATAAGAATAATTAGTATCTTTATCTAGGGGTGAAGGGAGAGTAAATGTTGAGAAGAAATGTTGACCAAAATGATTGATATTAGGCCATTTATTTAGTGTATTTTTTCATGGCATCTGTTTAAGCAGAACTTCTGGTGATGTCAATGGGAGTTTTGCAATTGTAAATGAGCCAGAGTTGAGGCCTTTATAAAGGTGAATTGTGTGGGATAGTTTGTAACCGTGTGCAGGTACCCCTGCGCGTGGGTGTTCGTACTGCTGAATTAACCGGAGTTTTTGTGGATGTCAGTCATGGATCAAAGCAGTGGCAACGAGTAGGAAAAAATAGCTTGAGAACGTTGCCCAGGTATTAGGACGTTGTTCCTGATGGAGGTTACCAGCTGGTGACTGAGCTGCCTGAAGACATGGGAAGGCCCTTGACTTGAGTCACCCAAACTTTGAGGACGTGGCTTGTGGTAGAGGCAGGCACGCTCCAGAGGCGTGAGCCCTCCAGTGTCCCTGGCTCTTGGGCTGGAAAAACAAACAAGCAGGAAAGGGATTAAACCTGTGTTTGTAAATTTGGCACCTGGCCTTTAGGGGAGGGGAGTTTGAGAGTATTACAGATTGGATGTTTCTTTTGAACAACATAAGGGCAAGATGAGGGAAACCAAATGCTGTCATGAAATACTGTTTGACTTTCGCTTAATTGGATCTAACTTTAACCAGAAAAGTTCTGGATTTAACAAACAAATGCTTTAAGTAAATCCTTCTGGTATTAAGTGAAAAAAGCCAGTCACGCAGCGCAGCTGATTCATGGTTGGTTAAAGGGAATATAATCACTTGATCACTCAGTACTGATCTTCGTGACACAATCTGTCCTAAAATTATAAGCAAAAGGTTTTTATGATGTGTCTAGTTCACTGATGGTGTATAGTAATTAGCAGATGGGGTGCAAAAAAAGACAGCCTTTGTTTCAAACTCTGATGCATGATTTCCAGAGATATCTCTGATAGTACGTGTTGGGGGGGTGGGACTTGGCTGTGCTGCTTCTCCCTGCCCCTCTCTTCTTTCTTTTTTTCCCTTTTTTTCTTTTTTTTAAATATTCTACTATCCAGAACCTTTGCTGTTCCTTACACTGACTGTGACTGGTGATGTCATTGATGAAGCACCAGATAAATTCTACAAGTGGAAGTTCTAGCCCAGCATGGTCAAACCCCTTGTCAGCAAGCCATAACACACAGCAGGAAGAAATGTTGGATTTCCTCGTTTCCTGAGCAAAGTAACTTGGCAGCGTGCTGAGAAGCTCTCCCAGCTATAAACATGTCTGAGTAGAGCAGAAACGAATTCCAGTCGTCTGCAGTTTGTGGTGGTCAGCGGCTGAAATCTGTTGTGGTTCGTGAGAAATGGTGGAGTGTGTGACTTGGAGACTTCCCCACGCTTCTTGGACCCCAGTGAAATCGCAGGCAGCTGCAGACTTTATTTGTCCACGTATCGTGTGAGATCTCGCAGCAGCTCAGTGTGCTTTGCCAGGTAGTAGTGTTCGTGATACTGAAACCAAAACGTAGCATAATGCAAGTCAGTGACAACGTGAGATGTTCTGTGCTTTGGAGTGAGGTGGGTGGAGGATGGAAGGGTGCTGGAGCACTCTGCTTCCCAAAGGGGCACGGCTGCTAGGAGTGCTGCTGCAGCCCGGAGAGGGGAAACTGCGTGCTGTGGTAAAGAGCCTTATATCCACTTGTAGGCAGTGTCCTGGTTTGCATTGAGTGATAATACTGATAAACCTCAGGCAGGTAATGTGTCAGAACTTTAAAAAACAAAAATAAACAAAAAAATCCAAAACCAAACAAAAAAAAACCCCCTTGATTCTTCTGACCATGTGAGAATCTGGCAAGCACTCAATGCAGGCAGCTGCTCCTAAGCACACCTGACAAAACGTCTCCAGTTTGGTTAACCCATGTTGTTAAACACTTGTACAATAAACTTCTGCTCATCCTGTTCTCCTCCTCTTACATGTTTGTGGTTTGTTTGTAAAACAAACTATGGAGAACATTGGTGGTGCACTGAAAAAACATTACGTGCTGCAAGGTGACAGGTACTGAAGAGCCAGTGTTAGTAATGAGAAAATGTAATAAAGGGCCAAAATAAAATAAAACATGTTTCAAAATATTTTAGCTTGATGCGAGATCATGTGTTCCAAGTGTTCCCTTAATTTTTCTGTGCTATATGAGGGGACCAAGTGAGCTCAGGATTTTGGTTTCTGTTCCCATTCTGTGTTTGGTTCCAGTGGTAGATTGAAGTGTTTGCTATGTGCCTGTTATGTATTTTTTTGTTGTTAATTTACCAGTTCACACATAACTCTATTTCATTGAACATTTCTGGTATTGTGCTTCCTTTACTACAAGAGGAAACGTGTTAATGTTGTGCTTGAAGTTGTTTCTTTTTCAACCCTGTTTCTGGAAGTTCTAGTCTAACCAGATCAGCGATGCTGTTTGGGTTTTGGCAGCTGGAGAATGGGAAGTAGCTTTGCCAGCGTTGCTTATGCTGCGCTCTGCCAGGAGACACCACCACCCTTGGCCTCGTATCGTGTCAAGGTTTCCCTTGCTGCTCTGCCAAAGGAGGGATGATCTCACCCCTTCACAAACCGTCCAAGTTGTCATTAGTTTATAGAAGTCATGGGTTGTGTCAGGTGAAGTGTAAAATGTTGCAAGAGCGAGTCTGCTCTTTTTTTTTTTGTAATAATGAGTAATTTCTTTTCTTTTTTCACAGGTTCTTTAAAGAACTTGAAGCAAGACATCAGAACAACATCTTCATTGACGATATTAGTGACATAGTTGAAAAGCACACGTCCTCAACGTTCGATCCCTACGTGAAGTACTGCACCAATGAAGTCTACCAGCAGCGAACACTGCAGAAATTACTGTAAGAACTAATTTTAAAATGTGATTGCAAAATCACCCCCTTTATAGTAGGAGTGAGTATAGGCTGTGGTATTTGGTGCAAAACCTGTGGCTTCCAACTAAGCATGTACTTACATGCTCAGCTTTCCTTCATGCACAAGTTCCCTTGAGGTAACTGAGAGTGAAGATGTGCCTGGCTGCATGGTCCAGTCCTGTTTGTGGCCACGTGTTACGTTCCTTCCCACGGATGAGTGCAGTTTAATCAGTGTCAGAGGCTTTCCCTGTGTGGTACAGCTGAGTCTGTCTGCACCCGCTTCATGGATGGGAGAACTTGAGGTTTCTAAATGTCAATACTGGTCTTGCATATCCAAGTAAACAAAGCTGAAGGCTTGTTATGACTCCTTCAAATCACGCTTTCCTATTAAAATCATTATTTATTTTAAATCTAGGAACTTACACAATTCTTTGATAAAACATACCGTTGAATTCTCTCCCCCTTTTTCCCCCCAGAGCCACAAATCCAGCATTTAAAGAGGTGTTGTCACGGATCGAGTCCCACGAAGACTGCCGGAATTTACCCATGATCTCTTTCCTCATCCTTCCCATGCAGAGGGTCACTCGTCTTCCCTTACTGATGGATGTGAGAAAAGAGTTATTTTTCTATTTTTCCATGATGCATGTTATTGTAATGTTAGCGTTTTTCCATGTTCAATTCCTAGTTCATTCCAGTCTCTTTGTATCTTCTTACTTAGACCAGGTACAGGGCTGTAGATACTGGTCTGTTGATTGTGAAGTACTGGAGCATTTGTTTGCTTACTGTGACTGCTCCTGCTCCCCCATTCAAGAGTTAAATATTTAGACATTCTAATGGAAAAATTGTACAGTAAAGGGTCAAAATGACTCTGAAACCAAGGAGGAACCTAGGACAGAAACTGTGTATAGTGTTAGGATCAAAATTAAACCCTACAGATTGAAAACCAAGACTTCCTATCATATAGATGAGGGTCTGTTTGCAGTAAATACTTTCAGGGACAGGGTCGTTAAGACCCCCAGTTAAGAGGGTCCCAGTGTCCCCCTGAAGAATGAACTCCGTTCTCAAGGGCATGGGAGCTGTTTGTGAGTGGAGCAATATCAATAACACTCATTTTCCCCTCAGTGTGTTACACTGAGATGTTCCCTTCCTGTGCAGGTTACGGGGTGACTTAGAAAGTGTGGTGAAGTGCAAGTGAACACTTGTGAAGCAAAGTCCCCACCAATATTCAGGGTATTTCAGATGCTAGAACTAAATGGACGAGCTGGACCACCAGCAATAGTGCAGATGAAATTCCAGGCTCAGATTCTAGCAGTGGTAGGATCCAGAAACAGGACTAATAATTTTGTTCTCCTGTGTATTTGCAAATTGTGCACTGATGAATTTGATCATCTGGATGGTTACTTAGTTCATTTATGGACATTGAATACTCTGTTCTCTGCAGTACTACCCCAGTCCACAGCGGTGACCTCTCCTCTGTGGTGTCAGTTAATATGTATGTAAAATTCTGTATTTGTTACAATCTGTGCTTCTTACTCCTCTGAAGTCACTGGCATTTTATTTCAGACTATTTGTCAGAAAACGCCCAAGGATTCACCAAAATACGAGAACTGCAAGCAAGCTCTGAAAGAAGTGAGCAAGGTGTGTTCTTAAAAGGTTAATCTGGATGCAGAATTTTTTCTGCTTTGACTGTTTTCCTTCCTAAATTGCACCGTGTGCTTTTGTCATTTCAAAAATCCACTGTGAGAAGGGGCTGCTTTTGGTTTGTGTTAGTCACTTGAGAGTGAATTTTCATGCTTGTTACTCGTTTTGCTCACCTGTTTCATTGTGCAGTTGGACAAATGTGTCCCGTTTGCTGCCAGTCGTTCCAGCAGAGAGCCTGTGGTGGGCCATACGGATAAAAAAGGCCAAACCCCTGTCCTGACAGCAGAGAAGAGAAAGTCTGAATCTTTTAACCAAACTTAAGCATTCTCTCTGCTTTTATTGTAAGTTAACCAGGTCGCCTTCTGTCAGTTGTTCAAAGTTGTTCTCTTCTCCTGTAGAGAGGAGAGAACTTTGGCTTTTTTGCCAAGAATCAGTGGTGGAAGCAGAGCACAAGTCCATGTCCACAGACAGATGGTGCACTTCAGCAGCACCTACTTGGATGATAAATTCTGGTTCCTTCCATTTGAACCTGAGCAATCAGATTACCAGGGTTTTTTTAATTGGTGTGAAATTCCAGTCCATTTGTTTAATATATTTATATTCTGGAAATAGACAGCTCTTTAAAACAGAACACTTTTAAAAGAAAGCCTCAGGATCTAAGCACTGGCTATTTTTTGCCTCCAAGGTCTCAGAATTTCAGAAACGATCGTGCATCACAGACTGTTGTGAAATGTGAAGTACTGGGCATTCTTTATCGAAGACAAAAATCTTTCTCTGCACATTGGGGCTGGGCATTACCTTGGGCCTTGAACAGTCTTGTCTGCTTCAAGGGAAAAATCAATGTTTTCCATGCATAAATAATACAAACAGAGGAGCACTGAAGCGTAAAACCTCCAAATTGTTTTATTTAAGAAAGGCCACTGGGGATCGTTTTTCTGCCTGAATTACTGTCTGTTTATTACTTAGGAAAATATCCTAAACTCAGCAACACTGCACGGCTGCCAGCACAGCTGGGTGTTTCTGTAGGAGCAGTGTGTGGTGTGTGAAGTGTTCGATTGTAACAGGAGAAAAGGCCCGTGGTGGTCGGAAAATCCACGTGTGATGTCGTGGGGTTGAGGGGATGCATCTGCCCCTCCCCGTTTTTACGTGCCCCCATGCCCCCGTGTGCAGGCTTCAGTAAAACTGTAGCATGCTTTGAAATTGCATTCTAAAGGTCAGCTGCAGTGAAACTTTCTCTGGGCTGCTGCTTGCCTCAGTTTACCAAGTACCACAGCGTTTGTGTGGGGACCCTGGTGCGAGCGAGGCGGGTGCGTGCAGGAGACGCGTCCGTCCGGAAGGGTGTTTGTTCTGGAGCTGATCATTAACTCGGATCAGAGAGCTAGAACCCTTCTCAGCAGCACTTCGGGCTGAACCTTTGCACCATCTGCACTCCCCTGAAGAATAAATAATGATCGCAGTGTTGTAGGATAATTGAGGTTGAGGGGGGTCTCAGGAGGTCACAACGGGCTGTCAGGCCAGGCCCGGTCACTCGGGGCCACGTTCAGTCTGCTCTTGAAAACATGATGTCTGTGACCCAGCGTGAAAATGTCAGTGCCTTTGTAAATGTTATGCTTCCCCAGAAGTGTATTTTGTAAAGGAACAGAAGTTTGTGTTACAAGTCTGGAGTACATTAAACCTGTTAAATAAATCTCTTTTCTAGCTGGTGCGTTTATGCAACGAAGGTGCTCGGAAGATGGAAAGGACAGAAATGATGTACACAATCAACTCCCAGCTGGAATTTAAAATCAAGGTATGCTGGGGATATTTCTGACCATAAATCATATGTAGATTTGAAGTTCTGCTTAGATTTCTGACTGCAGTGGAGGAACAAATAGTGCATTTCTTTAAAGAGTGCATTAGTATTTGTAACTGATACAGTCAGCAGTGGAACTTCAATAGCACCTTCATATCACACAGTAGTTCTTGCAAAGATCTGTTATGGCAGGATAAAAATTAAAACTGCTCTTAAGTATTTTCATTTTAAGTAGAAGGGTTATGTTATAGGGAAGTGGCTTTTCAATATATAGTGAATTAAGTATTCTTTGCTGTGAAGACTAAGTTGCTGTGAAGATTTTGCCATTAGGAGAAAGCCCGACTGCTGCTGCTCGGTGGTGGGGTGTGCAGGATAGGCCCAGTACCCCTAAGGAGTACCCTTTTTCCTAAGAAAAAGTTTTTTTCTTTCTGGTACTGAAAATACAATTTAGGCTGTTATTAAAAAAAAAACCCTCTACAATCAGTCTTTTCGGTAGGGAAAAATAGCAGAGATAATCATAGTTAGTAGGGGGTTTATTGTACTTTCAAGATACTCCTTCAAGTACACTGACTTTTTTCTATTCAATGTTTGTTAAAATACCTTTTCTATAAATAATGTCTCGTACTGTTACATAATGAGTGTTCTTTTGTGAGAAGTAGTTTTTATTATCATACATGTAGTAAGCAGAGGTTTGTGTTTTTAAAACCACCGTTCTTTAAAGGCTCTTGCTCAGTCTGAGAAATGCTGTCTGCAAAAAGATGTCGTTCAACTTGTCTGAAGTATTTTATTTTCAAACTTTGACTAAAAGCTGAAAGCAGTAATATTTACTTATAACAATAACAACAATAACAATATATAAACCATCTCTTAACAAGTGACATCACTACATTTGCTAACACTGGTGACGATGGTCTCACACCTTTGGACAGTCTGAACCAGAGGTCTGATCAGCGTGAGGCCCTGGGCGAGCTGCTGGCGCTGTCGTTCCCATTGCCAGATCTCCAGGAGCACCCAAGTGTTGAAGTGTTAAATGGTTTCTGGTCCCTTACCTCCCCCTCAGGAAGAGGACACGCACTATCCATCCTGATTTTGCAGCAGCGAGAGGCCTGTGTAATTCCTCCCTGTAGCAGCTCTCACCAGTTTCATGGGAGTAAGAACATCTTTATTTTGTTTTTCTGTATTTTTATGCAAGTTTTTTTCCTTTGTGCGTCTTAAACATAACCACTCTGTGGTTTAGACCATCTCTGTGGTTTGGGAGCTTGCCAGCTGGCGTATGAACGGCTGCTTTGGCCACGTTTCAGCACGTTTGAAGTTCTGACAGCTTGTTCTACACAGAAAGGAGATGCTATACGTGATGTACCCTTTTGGCAATTAAGGAAAAATTAATATGAAGGTAAAAGCAAGCTGCCTCTGGAATATAGTCCATTAGGAAAATGTGATTAACTCACTTGGAGTACAGATTAGAGGAATTTTTAGTTCATGCTCAAATAGAAATTTTTAAAGTACTTCTTGTCTGTAAAACGACCATCAGGGTGCTGTAATTCTGTTTTATAGCCATTATAAATGAGGTGAACTATTTCTGTTCCTGCTCAACCTCCTGTGGTGCTCTGGGATTTTTGTTTGTTGGTTTGTTAGATGTAAGGGTAGAGCATTCCACGGGAGTACGAGAGAAGCTGCTCGAAAATTATGTCACTGGTACATGGCTAATCTGTAGAATTTAATTTTTTAATTAAGATTCAGAAGTTTTTATTCTTAATTTTTTCATCTTTATCACGAGAAAAGTTTTTTCTGCAAACACACTTTTGGGTTCACAAAACAAACTTATTTGCCTTTTGTGTTCAAGGACCATCTAGGACACAGTCTGTCAGTTTTGTAAGGTCACAAAAGCTCGATGGTGTCACTGTCAGGGCGTGGGCTGATGTTTCATGTTCCTGTATGCTCTCCTGGAACCACTGCTGCGTTTCAGGAAACGTAAAAGCCATTTGTTTAAAAAACTGATTTTCATGTCCCTTGAAGGTACTGAACCAGCAGAGCTGAGATGGAAAGCATGAGGATTTGTTTGAAGCTGAATGTTAATATAAAACTTTGTTCGATTTCTGTGGTGGGAGTTCCTCTGGGAGCGTCAGATCCAAGCGCTGAGCTAAGCTGGCCTTTGAGAACCTGGGAGGTTTAGTGATGTGCCCTTAGTAAAATGACCATCCATGAGAAAAATGCTGGGATACAGTCCTGGGAGAAGGGACTAGGGTTGGGTTGGTGGAGGTCAAAGTTAGCCACTGATCTGAGATGAGTGACAGTATCAGTTAGTGACCTTGAAGTTACAGTGATTTATAACCACATTGATTTACTCTGGTTCACTGACAGAGACTTGGATACAAATCTATTTGTGAAATAGGGATTTGAAACACAATTCTACATTTCCAAATCGGAGAATACAGTAGAAAATGCATTTAATAAACTAATGGCTAATACAAAAATAGAAACCTGCAAAGAAGTCGTATCAATCACAACAGAATGTGTGGGCTTGGATTAACAGGGAAGAAACGTCCGAAGCATATTCCTGCTAATATTCTCTTGGAAGCATGAATGCAAGTCTAGAAGGGTCGTAGTGGATAAATGAAACGTGCTGGTATTTATCAGCAGTCACTTGTAAAGAACACGGGGCAGAAAAGGCATCTCTGGGGTAACTTGTCCTGTGCCACTTCAGAGTCACGGTAAAATCATACCTCAGAGTTCAAAACCAAGAGGGTGGCTGCGTGTAAAATTAGGGAGTTAATATTCTGTTCTTCCAAGAGCGAGATGGCAGTCAAAGCACTGGACTTTGGGTCTGGCATAATACTACGGGGCAAATATTGACAAGGTGGAATTAGCTCAGTGAAGAGCGGCTAAAGTGATTAAAAGACATAAAAAGACAGCCCATGCAGAATGGAGACGGCTCATAAGCTGAATGAAGAAATACTTTTTACAAGCATGTGAAAGGTGCTTTTAAATGAGGGGGAAAAAAGTTGTCTTCATTAGCTTAATCATGCAAGACCAATAATGAATTTGAACAGCAGCAAAGCAAATAGGAACGTTTGATGAGCAGAAAGGCACTTCAATGTAAAGTAGAAACAAAAATTCAATTATTTTGCTTAGGATGAATAAAAATATATTATATGCTCCATAACATTTAGGTGTAAGCACCCTTTTGCTGGGGCAGGTGTTGGGTACAAATATCAGTAAGGGTGGGCAGGGTGGATGCCTCTCGTTTCCCAGTGGTACCATGTACCTGCTGCTGGAGAACCCACCAGGGACAGGCTGGGCAGCTCAGGCTTCGCCTGCAGACATTGCCCACGGAGCCCGGTCCCTTTTGGTACCAGCATCTTCAGGTGCTCCAGCCAACCTGTGGGCAACACCCAAAGGCACACGGAGACAGAAGTACTATCATCTCCGGTACTCAAGTTAGGACCCAAACAGGTCATGCCAGGGATGAGGAGTGAACCCCACGGAGGAGGTCAGTATCTTTGCTTAGAATGTTGCCTCCCACTGAAGAACATTCCCCCAGAGCAGCTCTGCTCGGTTCGGTGCGAGCACCAGTCACTGAGGTCATGGGCTGAGGAGTCCTGGGCAGTGGGGCAGCTGCCAGCACTGCAGTGGACCTTTGTCCTTCTGGCATCGTGTGTCGTGGTACAGCTTCAGAGATGATCTGTTCTCTCTGTGGCCAGGACGTGCAGTCTCGCATCTCCCTTCGTGTTCGTGGCCCAGAGAAACAAAAGGTCCTTCTGTGGTGTCTGTTTCTTCCGCAGTTGGGAATAATTTGGATTAATAAAGGCTGGTCATCACATTAGGCAGCTGTCATCCTCCCTGGCTTCCTTTGGCTGTTGCAGGTGTTGGTCCTCACCCTAGACAGGAATGGAGATCCTGCTCCATGGAACATTTAGAGTTCAACTACATTAACTAGATGAGGAGTAAGAGGAGCTGTAGAATCCTTAATTACCCAGCTTAGATAAAGCTATGACTGGACAGGTAACTGTGTGGTATTTCAAGAGCTCCTAATGAGGACAGCAAGTACTTGGAAAACTTCTGGCTATCAAGGGAGAAAACGTAAGTGGTTTGGTGTGGTAGTTACCTTGGAAGGATGGTTCTACCTACACCTTATGAATTGAGGGCTGGAGGTTTATGCATGGTGTCATTTTACCTGCCCGTAGGGGTGTGATGACAGGCAGTGGGCAGCAGCCCTCATGTTGGAGATGAGAAGCTGAGACTCTTCCAGCTGTTCAGGCAGACCAGCTGTGAGGTACCGAGAGGAAAACACGGTGTTCAGACGTGCTTAACCAACGACTGCTCGCTCTGCAAAACCTTACCTGTTCCTGGGAGACAGTCTTGTTATTTTTAATCTCCTTAGGAGGTCTCAGAGCCTGTTCCATGCCCAGTAGGACCAATCAAGTCTGTTCATTTTTCTCCTAGATGAGCAATTAGGTCATGTGCGTGAGTGATTTTCAAGTATTTGCAGGCTATGACTTGTGTGTTGTATCAATGATGAGGATACCTTAAACCTTGATAACGGCTTTTTGTGCTTGTACTCACCACCTCTGAGCTTTCAGTTTATTCAGGCATTTTTTTCCCAAATATATAATACTCTGTTAATTGGTTTTTAAAAATCTCTGCTTTTGAAGGCTTAAAATGTTATTTTCTTGCTTTGTAGCCATTTCCCTTGGTTTCCTCGTCACGATGGTTAGTGAAAAGGGGCGAATTAACGGCATATGTAGAGGACACTGGGCTCTTCTCTAAAAGAACTTCGAAACAGCAGGTCTACTTCTTCCTCTTCAATGACGTCCTCATCATCACCAAGAAGAAGAGGTAAGAGCTTCCCCAATAAAACCACCTTTGTGTTCAACAACTTGAGGCACGGAGAGAAGAGCTGAGTTACCGTTGCCTCGACTGCTGGGTGTGCCTCAGCCCAGGGGAAATGAAACCCCAACTGTGTGGCCGTGGGTCAGCAAACGTGGTCGCATCCATGGCATTTACACGTATTTTCTAGCCGTGTGCTTGTTTGAAAGAATGAAGGAGATTCAAAGAGAAGTAAGTGGGCCTGGTAGAGTTGCAGCCTTAAACGAGGAAACACGGACTAAACGTGTTTTAAGTCCAGTAAACATTTGTGAAGCCATTTGCATGTTTTAACAGGCCACGTCTGAGGAGTAAATGAATTATGTAGGTGTGTGAGTCTCTAATATCACTCGATACTAGAAACTGCGTTTCAAAATGACAAGTAGCCACTTGTTAAACAGGATGTATTTTTGGCAAATGCAATTGAAATTCCAAATTGTCAAATTAACAAGTTCATCCCTGATGCCTTCGCAAAGGAGAGGTTTTGGAAGGATGAAGTGTTAGTTTTCATTCCCCAGTTGGGCTGGTTTGAGAACGATGTATGGGAGACCACTTCTGGCAGGCTCCATTTACGTTTTTATCACGGGATTTGAGAGGAGTTTTAGAATAATTGAAATTAATGGAATTTACACCTTTTGCTGCTGTGATTAGATAATACTTGATAGATAAACCTTATTCCCAAGGCTAAAAACTGTTTTGAAGAGCAATTATTTTGCATCTGGGTTGGCTAGTTAAGCCAAATACCAGCTATTTTTAAAAGAAACCCTTTTGTTGAAACTTCAAATTCAGAATTGAAGTAAGCAATTTTGAGGAATGAGGCGTGACACAAAATCTGGGAAGAAAATGCTAATATTTAAGCAAAGAGAAAGGTAAATGAAGATGGAGAGGAAAGAATATTTAAGTGAAAGGGGTTTTTTAATAAAGATGGGAAGAACAGTGAATAGATTTCTCCCCGGCTACCTTACTGATGTGTTCCTGAGATCCAGCGTTTATCAACGCTTATGCTGAAATGTGTCTGTGAAAGTCCCTCGTTAAACCCCTGGCAGCACATCAGAGTTGTATCGCGCTTTTTGGACAGTGCATTTCTTTTCTCATGGGCCTGCTGTGACCGTAGGATTGTGTTGGTAGCGAAGTAAATGTCTGAGCTGGGGAAACAGTGGAAAATCCATTATCTGTGTTGTTACACTGTTTATTGGTTTCCTATGTGATGGCTCGGTGTCCAGATTATAACACAGATCTTTACAACAACATGTCTTATCCAAACTTTGGGGCTTTTGATTTATAACAGCTTCCAGCTGTTGGAACTGAAATGTCCTAAATGGGCCCAGAAGCCAAAATTAGAAATGCTTCGTGTTACAGATCAGATTCTCAGAGTCCCTCTCCCAAGACCCCCTGAACAAACGGGTGTCACTGAGAAGGAGCGATTTCTGCGAGCCCCCCAGCTGTTCTGAGCGCGAGGCACGTCCTTGCAGCAGTGAATAAGCGTATTAATAATATCTGAGCTTTTGGTGATCTGGGCTCCCACCCCCAGTGTGACCATGGGCACAGCAGTGGACAGAAATATTAGTTGCTAGTTGAGTTTAAATGTTTGTATTTTTTACTTGAGCAGATTTACTTGGGAGATTTGCTTTCTCTTGGGCTAGTGAAGAAACTATTCCAGGATCCACAAAGTATGATGGAATTAGTGCTTTATTAAAACAGAGAACGCTTAGTTTAAATACCCATACTGCTTCTGCGTTTGTATTTCCTTCATAAGGAGTTTTCAGTTTTCTCCCTGTTCTAACCCACAAGGACGGGTGTAAGTACCACCCACGCCGCTGCTGCACAGCTGATGGGCACAGCTGCTGGGTTCAGGTACGTGTGTGCCCCTGCCTGGCGTGGCAGTGTCTCTAGCAGTCACTTCACAACTGCCCGAGCAGAGGAGCAGGCTGCAGAGGAGCTGATTGCTCTGGTACCTTTTGCAGGCTTGGAAGCGCACACTGCAACAATATTCTGCTAAAAACAGGGTACAGCTACCTTTGAACTCTCCCAAAAGCCAAATGCCTCCTTTTGTTCCACATGCCCTCCCGGGACCACGAAGATCTGGTTACATATTTTAGTTATTAATGCTCAAAGCTGCCTATGAGCTAGCTCTGTTGTGCAGAGTTCAGAACTCCAGAATATTATTAATAAAGTTTTGTTATATATACAATCAAACAGCTGCCTTATGCAGCTATTCAGAAAATCCACCAGTTAAATCCTGAGTGCTTTTAGATTTCAGGTGAACTGCAGAGGCTTATACTTTGCAATGAGTGTACATTTATTGACTGTTCTGTTTTCCATCACCCCTAAGGATACGGCTGGAATCCTGTCTGTCTGAATGCTCTATGGCTTGTCAGCCCCCGAGGTACCCTGACAGGGGAATGCAGCTGGACTGGGCATCACCCAAAGGTTCGCTGCTGCTTGGGAATGTCACCTGGGCACAGCTGCTGGCAAAGCCATGGTTTTTCTCAAGGTGCCAGGGGTGATTCTGTAACTGAAGGCAAGCACAAATACAAAGTAACTTCCAGGGAACACCAAGGATTTCAGAGCCGGCACAGCTGGAAAGAGTAACAGAAACAGGGAGACTGACCCTTCTGTTACAGTACGGGTGGCCTAGAACAGATGATGCATCAGTAGATATCTGGTCCTCATAAAGTGCCTCTAAAATCCGCATGTGTTCCCTGGGAAGGGATATAAAACAGTCCTCGTTTCATGTTCTGAATCTAAATAAAAATTTAGCAAAAAAGTTCAATTCTAAACTGCAAATGAATGTTGGCATGTTTGTGTTACCTGACTAGAGTAATTTTAAAGAATGCGTTAGATGTCACTCCGCTGCCTGGCTGAGCTGGTGACATTGCTGCTTGTCCATCTGCTCCCTCCAGCTGTATCGGCACGTTTCATCATCCGTTGGGAAGGGGGAGAGAGAGTTCGTGAGCTTGACAGGGGGCGGAAAGATGAGACTGCCTTGTGGAGTCAGATCAGACTGCTTTGAATGGAGATAAGAAATAGGATTTGTAGAGGTTCATCTCTGATTAATTAGTAAGGAATGAATTTATTATTAGCTATGCCAATGTATAGACTAGTTGATTAATTAGTAAGGAATGCATTTATTCATTATGCAAATGTATAGACTACATTTCTTTCTCAGAAGCAAGATCCCCAAATAGCCACAGCAGCATCCCTGGCTGGCTTTGCTGGGTCTGCCCTTGGCTAAGCAGGGATTGCCCACACTGAAACAGTGAACTGACTGCTTTAAAAAGCAAACAAACAAACAAAAACCCCCCCAAGCCAGCAAAAGTGCCCCACAATCCCCCACCAGACCAACCACCCAGCCTTTCCCTGGTTTAGAGTATACATTTTAAGAAAGAGGGAGAGACTGACAGATAGATATTAGATACAAAATGGTTTTTTTTTATTTCAATAGGAACCCTCAGCTACTGCAGAGGGCACGTGAAACAACTGTCCTCAAGTGATAAGTAGCATCTTTTTGTAGATAAATGAATTACTTTGAATCTAGAGCTGGATTTAGGGGAACGTGAAACTGAAATCCACAGTCTCTACTCCCTCCCCTCTTCAAACACGCTTTCTACAGTAGGACAGTCACAGTACACTTAAACTTGTTCTGTTTCAGGGAAGAGCTGCATGCACACCCTCCCAAAAGGATATGGACACAGAGTACATTTGAATTAAGATTCCTTTTAGCATCCCTGGGATCTATGTGCAGAAATTAAACCTTAGCTTTCCACATGCTTAACTGTTGAAGATTCTCCCAGCTCCTCAGTGTGCTCATGTTAAATTCGTTTAATTAGACCAAAACCTATTTGTAATCTGTATTTTTTTTCTACTTTGGGGCTCAAGAAGGCATGTGGAATAGCATTAACCTAGCTGCATTTTTACAGAGCTCTAAAAGAGTTCATTGCTTCCATCTCATCTCCTATGGGATCTATTTTTAAATTCTTTTACTCTAAGGAACATGGAGCCAACACTGATCAAAAGCTAGGTTAGTCAGAACTGTGGGGAGGTTTTTAAGCCATTTTAAGTTCTTCACCAACAATCTTGGACGTTTTGGTACATTTGTGCCTTTGCCCATGGTACCTGAACGGAGAGTTGTGATTCCAGCCCTCAGAGTGCAAAACACCAGGGGCTGGGGGGCAGTTGTTGGTACCATTTTGAGACTTGGAGAGGAAGAAACGGGGAAGGAAAGTGTTCATCTTATGAGCTACAGTGATTTCAGTCCTCCTATATGATAAATCTAACTAAGCTTGTCTGTTTTTGCTTCTGCTCCCTTTGTAAAGCCCCAAAAGGCAACAAAAGATGAGAAGAAAAAATACTTGCAAGAAGCATTAGAACATGGTATTAATGGAACTGTTTCGATTGTTTGAGAATGTACAAAGCTGTACTGAAAAAAACCCAAAACATTTCAAGTGTTTAATTTACAGAACACAAGTAAAAATGTACTCCACATAGTTGAAATAAGAACTTTGTTTTTACACTAGATGTGCTGGCAGAAACTATTACTCCACAA
This sequence comes from Nyctibius grandis, assembly GCF_013368605.1. Lineage (NCBI taxonomy): Eukaryota > Metazoa > Chordata > Aves > Nyctibiiformes > Nyctibiidae > Nyctibius > Nyctibius grandis. The sequence goes on from NC_090665.1 coordinate 1,019,246, forward strand.
CAATCCACAAACACAACACAATCTGTAAACCCGTCAGCACTTTAATAGAGAAATTCTTCTAGTGCTGCATGAGTCACAAACCCAGCAATAACTTGTGTTTTGAGTCACAATGTTGCTCGGTTGTGTTTTAGCAATTCTTTTTCTGGAGGATTAAAAATAAGAATTATAAAGACCAGTACATTAACTGCTGAGGTATTCGCAGGTGTTTCTCTGACAGTTCAGAGTGGGTAGAATATATCCCAACAGATGTGAAGCCATCATCTGTCCATCGTCTTATAACACTTGAGCAACCATAAAGGCAGAACACGCTTCACCTGCACCTGCCAGAGGGGCCTGTGTCACTGTCAGGTCTCAGACAGCTTCAGCTCCAGGTGTCTGGGGCTGGATTTGTACCACTTCGGCGCTCAGGTTTCCGTGGATCTCTGGCAGCAAAATTAATCTTCTCAAGTATGTTTTCAATTTAAATTATTTTAATGAACCATAGTAATCTGAGGCTCTAGCATAGCTTTTCAGCCCTCGAGACTGAGGTCTAAATGGATTTTACTTTAAGGTGGAGTGTGTATAGTTGCACCTTAAAGTTTGATGTATTGATTTACTGCAAAATTTGACACACAGCCATATACGGGCTGGGGGGAGAACTGGCTTATGCCTGTGGAAGCAGGTTTGTTCTGTCTTCTCTTGTAACAGTGTAGGACAATAAACCTGAAAAAAGTTCACAGAAATTATGAGGTAATTAGCTTCTCAGTGTCCTGGGTTGATGATACATCCTGGTAAACTTGCAAATACATATAAGACAATGCTGGGAAACATGCTCACGAGCCTCAGTGGAACAAAAAGACCTTTTCAGGTGGCTTCTCTTGTGATCAATTGCTATTTGGTGAGTAAGTGATGTGGATTCTTTTAACTGTTTTTTTAACAATGTTTCAGAGCTTTAAAAATTTGGAAAGGCTGCTCTTCTGGGAAGTGTGTATTTCAGTTTAAGTCCCTCTTGTTAAAATCACTAACACTTTATGTTCTGATTTGTGATGTCTCGTGTTTGCATGTTTTCACCTATCTGGGAAAACTACCATCATATCATTTTGGTGTAATTCAGCATAGAGTGTCTTTGACATAAATAGTTCTGTGGTGTTCTGGTTCTGTGCCAAACATTGTGTCAGCGAAGACTAGTCTTGGCCACCTCTCCACCTACATTCCAACCATACGGAAAGCAAAGCTTCTAACTGCTTCATTTCTTAGAATTCCTTCTGGTTGCTTTCGGGGAGTTACTGAGCAGATGTAGCCATCTTTATTGCTGTCACTTAGAGCTGGTGTATTTATTTACAAAGTACTTTCTAAAAGGTAAATTGTGCAGTGCGTTTTGCCAGACCAATAGTGTCTGACAAGCCTTTGCCTGTCTTTAAAATTCACAAGTGACTCGGGTTATGTTTCAGAATGTTGTAAAATAGTTTTTAGACTAGACCTTGTAGTGCAGATGGACGAGGAGTACAGATGATTATCCTGTAGTTAACATGATCAGTAGTGTTTATCTGGAAGCACTACACATACCCAGTTTTACAGGCACAGGAAAAGGGACATTTTTACTTTTTTCCCTATAACATTCTAAAATCAAGGTCTGTTGTTCATCTGAAGCTACGGAAGAGAGAGCAGCGCAATTCTAAACAACTGCTGTGCCTGTTTTCAAACTGAGTGCAGTAAGTTGAGCTTACACCATCTCAAGAGTGCCAAGGATCATTTAACTGTGCCACGAAATGTAATTCTGCAGGGTTTAAAAACTGATCTGCTTTATATCTTGGAAAGTTGGTAGTTTCAAAAAACAAATGGAAAAGATGAGGATCTGAGGTGTCAGAAAAATTGTGCCATACTGCGTAGTTAGAAGTGGGTTGTATGACAGAGTTTGCTTCCAGACAGACTTACTGGAAAACTAAATATTAACCTTGTGGTTTTTTTCCTTCCCTCCTTTGTTTTGCAGTGAAGAGAGTTACAATGTCACAGATTATTCCTTGAGGGAGCAGCTGGTGGTGCAGCAGTGTGACAGCGAGGACCCGACTGCCTCTCCTGTTAAGAACACCTCGACTGTGCTCTACTCACGGCAGAGTTGTGCGGCTCACCTCTTCAGGCTCGCCGTGCTCAGCAACCACGCAGGAGAGAAGGTGGAGATGCTCCTGGGAACGGAGACTCAGTAAGTGGGGAGATTTTAAATAAGTGGCAGAGCAGAAGAACACGCAGCTTATAATATCCCCTGAGGTACTGGAGTAAATAGTATTGGAATAAAAGTCTCTGCAAACCTAATTCAGTTTCTCTAATGTAATCCTGTCACAAGAGGACTCAGTGGTTCTAGGTGATGTTAGTGGTGTTCTCCTTCCTTGCGGTCACGGTGTAGGAATAATGGCCAATGGAATGCATATGCCAAAGTTCTCTAAACTGAAGTATGCATTATTACGTGTTTTGGGTCTTCAGGCCAAGGATTAGCTACGCCTCTGCCGTGGAGACTGACGGCTCCCTACTCAGGGGTTACTGAATCCCTGCTAGTTGTTACTGGTGAGGCAGACAAGGGCTGCAGGACAGAGATTTAAGCAGTCTGGATTTCTTGGGGTTTGGGGGGATTGTGGAAGGAATTTCCATTAAAGTTATTTTCAACTTAAGCAATATCATGGTAAAAAAAAAGAAATCAAAGTTCTGTCACGTTATGGAAGTGTTAATCTAATGATTACACAATCTGATGATTACATGTTGCAATATGGAAGTTTCTTACTGTTTAATTTGAACTACAAATGTGACTTAAGTGTCTGTGTCATCACTGGGTTTTGCTGTAGCACGAGTATGATGTGTTTAAATACTTCTCTAACCTTCTGAGCACTGGAGGTCAAGACACGGGGTTTCTGCCTAGCTGACCTGTTAATGTAACACTTCTATCTAATAAACATTATGTCCAGAGGGTAAGTAAGTGCCTAAAGTAAACCAGAAGAGCAGACAGTGTACTGGAGTTGAAAGTGCTGTGTACATATGCATTCCACAGCCTGCTTAAATATACAGCTGTGCTGCAAACAGTTCAGACGGTGAGGAACAGAGCTCGGTGCTGAAGAACTCCAGGCTCTTCAGTTTCTAATGACAGGTCCATTACAGGTAGTCGAGGGGGTGAGAGTCAGAGTTTCAGGCTCTCTGTGACAAGTCCCCATCACACTCCGTGGCACACTGCTGCTGTGCATGCTGAGTAACAGAGCCTGCGGATCTAAGTGTAATGCACGTTACTATGAGGACAACGTTGCTTTTACTGTTGTAGTTCAGGGAGGGTTTCTCGGTACTGACCTTGAGAAGATCTTGAGTAATCTGACTGCAGAGATTCATTTAAGCTTGCTCTGCCTCCGATGCTTTTCTGCCCTGGTTTGTTTCTTGCTGTTTTAAATTATTTTATTCTGTCAGTTCTCTTAGCAATGTGGCATTTATACCTTGTTGTGTATCTGCAGGGCACAGTACTAGCAGGAGGAAATAGGCACAGGTGCATCCTGAGGCATCATGGTGGTGGCAGGCAAAGGTTCTTAGGGTATAAATGCAAAATGCTCTCGTCCTGGAGCAGTGATTTGTGAATTATTTATTATAGCAGTGGAATCAGTACTGGATGAAATGGGAGGAGGAGGTTGGCGTTGCCTCGGGGAAGCTGTGGGGCTGTGCTGGGATAGAGGTGCTCCTTGTTCTCCCGCCGTTCTGAGGAGGGTTCTGCTTTAGAAACGCACAACAAGAAGTGTCTTGTTCCTCGGGCACAAACATCCGAGCCATCGTTTGTCGGGGGTGCCGTTGGCTTCCACAGCCCTGCACAAAAGTGAAAGGTTTTATCTGTTAGTGGGAGCTGGAGGCAGGACAGAGACATGAAACAGAGCGCTCCAGACGTAGCCCAGCCTGGAAAAATTGCACAGTTTTAGGTTTGCTTTCAAAGTTCAGAATAACCCTGAAAGAAACTGTAGATCATTAATGATTTCTAGTGAAGATCTCATTATAGAGTAAGCAGATGATTCAGACTTGTTTGGAAATGCATTTTTATTGGGAAAAAAATGCAGTACATTTTTAGTTGTCTGGCCTTTTTAAGAAAAGACCTTTTGTTCTGCAGATTTATTATTGATCTGTTATATACTGTTTGTAATATAAATAGCAGTCTAGCAGACTGTCGTTCAGAGGAGGAAGTTCTGAAAGGAATTGCTTTATTTGGAAATCACCTATTTTTGTAGAGTATTATCATGTATACGGAGGGTACAGAAGAGAACTCAGCTTTGTGTTAACTCGGAGGAGGATGGGAAGGGAAGCTCCAGCAGGAAGGCCAAGCTGGATGGTTACAGCTTAGTGAATAGAATTTTGTGCATGTAAAACTTCAATGTTTTCGCTGACACAGATTTCTAGCACAGTTTGATCACGTTTTGTCACTTCATGTGCTGTGTGCTTCAAGTACAGAAGTACCAGTTTAAAATATAAAGTTTTATATTGCCCTGTGAGTAAGGGACAAAACACACAGTATACAGAGATGATGAAGAAATATGTATTTAAACTGGGAGACAGTCTGGCATTATCCAATTTTTCTCAGAGTTCTCTGAAAAGAAATGCAGTTTTCCTGTTAAGTGTGATTACAGGGAAAGGAAAATGAGAGTCTAAATAGCACCCGTCTCTAAAGGAAAAGCCACAAAGTTAAGCTTATGCAAAATTTCATGCAGACTTTCTTATTGTGGTTGAAACACAAGTTTAGCACCACCTACTGAAATGACTGAAATGTCTACAGTAGCACGTGTTGTAGTTTAGGCCATTTGATCAACAGGTGTCAAATGTTAGCAGGACATGTGCAGTAGTTTCACCTTTGAGGAAGAATGTGTGTTGGGATTTAAAAATTTAATCAGAGTTTCTTGGGGTTTTTTTCATTCTTGCTTTTCATTCTAAGTGCATGTTGCAGACAGTTCTTACAGGAAAGCTGTTGGTATTGTATATTAAAATTGATGTATTGCATTTATAAGGTGCATTAGATTTTTTTTTTTATTATTAGATTACTAATGCATATTAGTCACAGACACTAGTGGAGAAGTTTACTTAAAAATAATTAAAATAAAGGTGTATAAGAATCATGCCAGTATGTCCCATGTATATAGGCTTCTTTTTCTAATCCAACATGCTTAAAATAGTTAAATACGTTTGAATGATGTATTACTAGAAGTACTATCACACCTCCTGGCCATAGTTTGAGAGGAGGAGAAAAGAGGTTTTGTTTTCTTTACCCAATAAGAGGAAAAATTGAAACACAGAATTTTGAAAAGGGACTTAGTCTTGACCATTATCAAGAGCATGAGTTGGGAAACTGAGTTTTGTCTTTGCCGTTGGCAGGAGCGACAGAGCCCGCTGGATTACAGCGCTTGGACAGGACAGAGATGGGCAGAGCACAGACAGGACAAGTAAGTTGAACAACTGACAAGATTCCCGAGAGCTGTGACAGGAGGATGGAAACGCACTGCCCCTTAGTGGGGACCGAGCAAGTGCAGACTGTGACTGTGCACACCCTTGGAAATGTCCCTTTCTTTCCCTGGGTGCTGTTGCTTTAGTGGGTGGGAAGTTGCCATCTCTTCCCGTGCCCAGGGCTGCTCTAGGAGTTCTCTTCTGCACAGTAATTTCCATTTGTGTTCATTAACACTGGTCTGGCCAGTTGTTTCAATCTGTTAGCAAAAGTGCAAAGCCCCTTCCCTAACATGTTTATCCCAGATTTGTTTGTGTCTAATTGCTCAGGTAGGAAGCCGTTTGCATAATTTGCTACGTCCTTTGGGTTTTTTTGGGGGTAGTACACTCTAAGATGGAAATTTTGAAAAGAAATTGTGTACACATATATATATATTTTAATAAAAGATACCCTGTTATGTGAATTGTTTAATTAATTCACCCTGGCTTATTTCTTCCACAGCTTTGACTCAGGTAGAGATCATCAGAACTTACACAGCAAAGCAGTCAGATGAGCTCTCTCTTCAAGTTGCTGATGTTGTTTTGGTTTATCAAAAAGTAAACGACGGTGAGTGAGAATTTTGTTGTTGTTAGTAACCATCTGCCACCACTGCGGGTGAATCCAGCTAGAAACATTTGCTTCCTCACAGCATTGGCCGTGCAATGAACAAAGGTTGAGCTTCCAAGGAAAACATGAGCATTTCAGTTCAGGTTTCTAAAGGACAGCCTCTGTTTAGGCAACAGTAACTCATTGCCTGTCATAACTTATATGGATAAATAGCTGCAAGAAAGTATCTGCTGGTTGGCTTTGACATGTAGATGTCCACAAATAAACTGAATTCTGCCTAAAAACATAGAGCTTGGACATTTTAGTGAGGACCAGCTTTCTCTGAGTAAGAGAAACATACACATCATTAGTTGTGTCAAACACTGTGCTTCACTGCCTGTTAAGGGGAGGGGTCTAGCACAGCGTTTTTGCCTAAGTTTTTCATAGCATGAAGTACCCCGAGATCACAATTGATTCTTGCCTGGACGTGCAAGTGATTCTACTGATACCTCATGATGTGCTGCCTCAGTGATGCTTGAAGCTGTCAGTGCTTGCAGTACTAAACCCTAACTTAATGATGTTATCAATATTATGTATGAAATCAAAGACCCTATTAATCAATTGTGCTGCATTGCTTTCTTTAGATTGCAATTATATTATACTCTTTATATTATCTCAATATATTTGAATTACAATATAAAAACATATTACAGTTGTTTCATATAATACTAATTTTTACAGACTATTTTGTTCCTTGTCTGCCTGTATTAAAAAAAATCTGCCAAACTTATCTTAATCTGGTACTTTATTCACTAGAGGTAAATGTATAATGCATGTGATGGCCGTGGCAGCTGTCTTTACTCAAGCACAACACATTTCTGACAAAGTACCTTTAATACCACTTGAAAAGGTTTGTGACTCCTCCTCTGTTCACCCCTGCAGGTTGGTATGAAGGGGAGCGACTGCGGGACGGCGAGAGAGGCTGGTTCCCCATGGAGTGTGCTAAAGAAATCACGTGTCGTGCCACCATTGACAAGAACATGGAGCGGATGGGACGCTTACTTGGACTTGAAACCAATGTGTAGATTATTTTTGCTTCTTCGTACTATACTACAGGATTTGCACTAACTGCTGGCCCTGGGGGCATGGTCGCACGCCCCACAGCTCTCGCATGGAAGATGTGGGTCACCACTGCGAAAAATCTGGTAACAGAGCACTGATGTTTCAGATACTCATCCCTTTTTGTTTTGCCTTTTGAGCTCTGAACTGAAACCTGGCTCAACCAGTAGTGGATTTCAACTAGAAGGAGTTTCTTAGGCACTGGAGCTCAGCCATGCATCTCCTTCACTCACGTTTCAGTTTCAACTTTGGCTCCTCCATCCCTGCCTCTCTGTGTATTCTTTCTCCATCTGTTCTTGAGCATCTTGACTTTCTCTCAGAAGCAGAACTTTGTGCAGCAGTCTGCGTAGGAGACTGACCACCACAAACTCACCCAGGCCCTTGCACTGGAGGTCAAGAGCAATATTGGGGGTTTCCTGCTCCGAAAAAACTGCAGTGTTACGTTCTCAGTACCAGAGATAACAGAATACTTCCCAGTTGTGTCAAAGATCTGTGTGTAACCTGATAGAATAACCACCCCCATAATTCATACAGGACTACCTCTCCAGCCATCCCAGGCTTTGTAAGATCTCCAGGGGAGAATCCTGGTGTGGGCTCTAGTATGGTGTGTTACTCCTTCAGGCAGCTCAGGCTTTTTCTTGTTCTAGTGCTGCAGTGGTGAAAGGATTTCTGGAAGCAAGAAAGGTACCAAACCTCTGCAAAATACATAATGATTATCTTGTTCTCAGATCCATTTTAGCACAGGTATTTTAAAGGAGTGTAACTCCTGGAAATGTGTCCATTTTGGTTCTGTTTCCCCCATGTGATTAACTAGGTGAGTTACTGCTTAGAGCAAGGGTTTTGATGGGGGCTGCAGAAAACATGAAATACTTTGTTCTGGGTTTGGGGGGGGGTGTTTCGGGGGGTTTTTTTAGTCTTTCTGCTCTTCTGTACTAGAGGAGATCGATTATTTCCTTCTGTGGAGGCAAAAAGTTCAACTGAACTTCAGTTTACCTACATCTTTAGCATTTGTTAGCATCATGTTGAATCCACAGGCAAAAAAGAGGGAAAAGTAAGGTGCCTGGTCTTCTTCTCTCCATTGTATGGATAAAGGGTAAGACCACCACTAAGGAAAGACTTGGAAGCACCTTGATTAACCTGGTATTTGTTACCTTTGCCTTCCCCTGCTGCAGTGTGACTTGATGTCATTGGGTGCTTCAGGCAAGAGATGAGGGAGGGAGGAGAGTGAGCAATAGGTAAAACACTACTTGGCCCTTGCTTTCAGAGGAGCTCGCACTGGTGCTGCTCACACCTGCTCTTCCCTGCTCTAGAGAAGACTCCTCACACTTGCACTACACACACCACCTGCTAAATTTTTGCATCTGGGGTTTAGCTTTGGAATTTCACAGAAAAAAAACCCAACCACGTAATGCACTCAAAAATGAAGTAAGTTTCAGTGCCTCTTTTCTGTATATAGGTGTGACAGTTTGTATTATAGAAACCTTCACCTTTTTAAGGACCAGCTGGTAACCCAGCAGGGTAGAATTCATGTTCAATAAAAACAAGTACAAAGGTTTTCTGCTCGTTGCATTCCCTGTCTTTTTTCAAGGGGCTGGATGTTGTTTTGTATACTGTAATATGTCGATTCAATTTGTGAATGAATTGGATGTTTATAAGATGTATCTCTGTAACAATTTAAAATATATTAAGAAAGCAGTAATTTTGTACAAAAATACTTACCTTGCCAGTCGGACAGTGGTTATACAGCCTTGTAAATTAATTTATAAGTGGACTGACAAAATAGTAATGAGATAAACTGTACATTGAATAAAGACTTATTTAACATAGTAAAAATACTGCTAATATTTTAACAAATTTAATTGTACACAGGCAGATGATGTTTTAACGCATAACTGAATGTATAAATCCAGCCATTAATTTTATTCAGATTTTTTTAATACATTGTATATATTTTTCATTACCTAGTTTTTCCAAAAATGCTGTAATGTTTTTTTAAAGACATTTTTCCTATTGTCAGACACGGTTCTTCAGGAATTAAAGACTTCTATGATTTTATAGGACAACAATCAATAAAATACTTTTAAATCCTTACTAAAAAAAGCATCAGTTTTTCTTTAACAAATACCATTAAACGTCAAGTTGTTAATGTCATTCTTGTCAGACATTCACTCTGCTCTGTAACCTCTGGCATTTAAAATTTTCTGTTCTGTGAAGATAAATAGCACCATCCTGTGTCCTGCTTCATTACACATGCCCATGAAGTTGGAGCAATGGCATAAAATGCAGCCCTAGGTGAGCATCTCATCGCCTGGTTAGAGACTGTATTAGGAGAGGGAGAAAGGGAAGAGTGTAAGGCTGGGCTTGGCACCTGTCTTTGCTTTCCATAGTGGAGTTGGAAGGGACCCACAACCACCATCTAGTCCAACCACTCCAGGGCTGACCAGAAGCTAAAGCACATTGTTAAGGGCACTGTCCAAATGCCTCTTAAACACTGAGCTGCTCCTCAGAGGACATACATACCTGCCAGCACTTCCCCAGCTTGGTTGCCTTCTAGGAGCCTCTCAGAACCTGGCCCTTGGCTCCAATACATTTTGCACACCTGACTTCTGGAAGGGACTGTGCAGAAAATAATTCAAAATTATCAAGAGAGAAGGATGAAACAAGGCCCTACTGCAGAGCACATAGAAAGTGGAAATGTTGGACCCAGTTCTTGCTAAAGATGACTGCATTAGTCACTATTAAATAGTTACAATAAATGCTGGAAGACTGTATTGCAATTATTTATAATGTGTAACTTATTAGGTTAGCATACAAAGGTGGAAAGACAAGTGCCTGTCCTACTGCTGACGGCTTGGGGCGGGGGGGGCGCCTGAGGACTGTCTCCTCTCCTGTATAAACAGATTTTCAAAAGCTAAGGGGTTTGTTTTTGTGTTGTGGTTTGTTTTTTTCCCCCTTCTAACAACTCCACAGTATTTTCATTAGCAAAAAAAAAAGCCATCTCTCAACTCTGCCTTGCTCTGAGATGAGTACTTCTGTTGCAAAGGGAATGATCTAAAAAAACTCATTCATTACTTTCACTAACCAGTGGGCACACGTGCACACTCTCTCTCCTGCCCAAGGAGGACCATGACACTAGTATCTCCTTTTTAATTAAAAACAGCCCAGCAGTGACACAAGACAGCTGGGAGTTAGTTTGTTACTGTAAAATTAACTTCCATATTTGCAGGGCCTGGAATTCGTACCCCTTCCTTACACGACTTCTCTCATCAGGTTTTAAGCAAGTTGACCAAAAATAAAATGCTCTCAGTTCACAGAATCAAAGCTTAATTTTACATGATGCAATTAAATACACATTAGGTAAGGTGGGCAGAAACCAAGCTGGGGACTCTGCAAGGCCACCAAGCCCCCCTTCAGAGAACCAGTGCCCACCTGACACAACCTGCCTCAGCATTTCCAACTACTCGTGTGACATGCCTAAAGAATAATACTGTCTTTTGTGCTGCTTTGTATCATCCCTGAAACATAAAAATGTTCTATTTATTATCTGAACTTTTTAAAAAGTAATGCTATAATGCACTATTGTTCTCAGCTCTCATGTCAAAGAAATTTGTTCTCAATTTGCTGAAAATAAAAAGGCAAAGTAGGACCACTTTAGTCAACCCACACAACCTCATGAAACACAGTCTTTGTGCAGCATCAAACTTACATGCACGTACCTTAAACTCTGTATCTACAGACTATATTCACACAAACTTCCTTTATTCTGTGTATCCTATTTCTAAACTAACACAGTCAAAACAAGTGGACAGAACACGTGTTAGAAACAAGCCTAGAGTAAATTTTGATGCCAAGACTGAGGAGGTCTTGTTTCCTGGGAAGTACACAGAGACAGTTCTTCAGTGGTGCTCTTAGCTCTGCTGTAGTCTGCAAGTGATTCTCAACAGCTGTATCATAACAACTCTATCATTTAGGCAAACTGGAGATAACAGAAAGGTCAGGAAGAATTAATTACCACCACTGAATTCTCTTTCATTCCATAACCTGGAGTTCCAGAAGATGCTAGAAACTAACACACAGGCAGAAACTGCCTTCATTAAGTGCACTATGAACCAGGAAGAGAAACATTCACAGTCTCTGGCTAGCCACATGAAAAAGAGAGTTAAATACCTTACATCAGCATTATCTCATAGATTGCTTAATAACCTGATGCTGTGGTTTAACCCTGGTACGCAGCTAAACCCCACACAGCTGCTCACTCGCTCTCCCCCAGTGGGATGGGGAAGAGAATCGGAAGGGTAGAAGTGAGAAAACTCGTGGGTTGAGATAAAGACAGTTTAACAGGTAAAGCAAAAGCTGTGGGTGCAAGCACAGCAAAATCAGGCATTCATTCACCACCTCCCAGCGCAGGCAAGCGTTCAGCCATCCCCAGGAAAGCAGGGCTCCATCACCACACATAAGGGTGACTTGGGAAGACAAACGCCACAACTCAATGTCTCCTCTTCCTCCCTCATCCTCCAGCTTTTACTGCTGAGCAGTACAGCCCTACGGTTGGTGTGGGATACCCCTTTGTTCAGCTGGGGCCAGCTGTCCTGGCTGGGCCCCCTCACAGCTCCTTCTGCACCCCCAGCCCATTGCTGGTGAGGCAGCTTGAGAAACAAGAAAGGTGTGATGCTGCCTCAGCAATATCCAAAATATCCCTGTGCTGCCAACACCCTTCTCACCACAGATCCAAAACACAGCACCATACACACCACTATGAGGAAAAGTAACTCTATCACAGCCAAACCCAGAACACCTGACATTTGGAAAAGGCTGATTTTCAAACTCAGAAGAAAACCTAGGTTTCTGATAGTTTTCTGTTTAAAAAACTATGTTAAGCTACAGGCTTAAATACAGTCAATATCATTATTTATACATTAGTCACATTACAAGTAAAGATCTGACCATTCCAACCCGAGACCACCTCAGTGTGCATTTCTTCTGGTGGTGGCCCTAATACCACACTGATGCTGATCCTCCACACTTTGGGGGGGTGTGTGGGTTTGGGAGAACTGCTGTCTTTGTTCAACCAACTCTGCTATTCTTACCCAGTGTGGAAGAAGATAAATGATTTGCTTTGCTTTACGTTTAGATCACAGAATTTAGGCCTAGATAAAAATTAATAAGAATAGTGAATAGAGTTGAGGAAACAATAGCCACAGGTGCTCAGAAAGTCTGAGAACCACATCGCAACCATAATGCTGCTCATTGGGCCCTTGTATAGCCCCCTCCAGGGCTGGCTTAAAACCCAGTCAAGCTAATCAGTAGTTTCTTAGAAATTTAGATGTAACAAAAGATAACTGTCTGGAAAATAAGCATTTATCAAAAAAGTATGAGACTATAGATGTAGACAACCACTCAGCTTAGGCCTACATTGTGGTATGTAGTTAATAGAACATCTTGAAGCCTTCTCAAAATTCAAGGGTAAAAACATCTGTGTGTACAGAAGATGAACGAGGAGATAAGCGACCAAGATGACCCTGAGGACTTCAAAGCCAGAATGATGAAGTGGAACAGAATGACAAGAACCAGCTGAAACAGGACATTGTGGTAGATTTTTAACAAACAAGAAGATTCAGGAAGCATTTGTGGAAAAGTACTAAAGACTTTATATCTTACATAATGCGTTCTGAAAAGTATATAAGGTATAGAGTTTTGTTGTTAACCACCATTCACTGCAGTGGTAGTCCAACTCTGAGTTGCTCAATAGTCAGCAAACCTAGAGACCTGAACTCTGCCGATTTTCTTTAACACCCACGTTCCGCTACTGCTACCATTTCTTTTTGCCCTTTGTGTTCTGAAGTAGAAATTTAGCCATCATTTAAGCGCTACAAAACCCAAAAGCAGGTACAACTGCCTCACACCACAGCTCCCCTCAGCTCTGGGCGCCATCTTGCTCCTCCCTCAGCTCTGGGCGGGGCGCCATCTTGTCTCCTCCCTCAGCTCTGGGCGCCATCTTGTCCCCTCCCCAACCGGTTACAACCCGCGTTTCCACACCAGGAGCAAAAGATACAGCACTACAGTCAAATTATTTAATTTCCATTTCAACACACATTATCTCCTCCCCCCCCCACTTTGATTCCCTTGCTCACCTCAGCGCTGCGTGGCTTCCCGCCTCCTCAGCCGTCCTCTCACCACCAGCAGCCCGCGCCGAGGCCCTCTCACGGCAGCTCCACCGCCGCCCTGAGGTGAACGGACCGGCCGCCTCCCGCGCTTATCTGTCCCTCGAAGGTCTGGGGGGTCCCGGCGGCCTCCGGTGGGTCCTCACAGCCTCCACACAACCGCGGACGGCTCCGAGGCGGGGGTCGAGCGTCCGCTCCCGGCCGGCGCCAGGTCCCGTCTCGCCCCCCGCCCCGGAACTTTTCCCCTTCCTTAAACTGCATCCACCGCCCCGAGGCCAGGGCAGGATGTCCCTCCTCCTCCCTCCGGGTTTTAAACACCAGCTACAGCACCTGAGGGTAAAATAACAAACTGATTGGGAGGGGGGGAGGTTGAACTTTGTATTTGTTTGCACCTGTGTTGCAGAAATAACGAGACCCTTGTTAACCCAATGTCTAGTCACTAAGTTACTTATTTCTGTATGAAATAAAAGAGTAGTTTCACATGATCAGTTCTGTTTTCTTCAGGATAAGGCTCATAAATCCTCCCAAGTGTGGTGGTCAAGGTCATTTTTGCAAAGCACAAGAAACCAAACCAAACCCAACCCCGAGAAGGGGTTACATTTCCAGGCAAACAAAATGAGACAGAAGAGCTTTGTTCCTCAAGGATAAACCTCAAATTTTGTTATTTGTTCCTCAAATAACCGTGGCTATGGCTGCAAAGCACAGGTAACAGAGGGCTGCCAAGTAAACTGCCAGCACTTTCCAGTGCCTCAATTTTATCTCCATCTCCTGTCCCTGCTCCCAGCAGTGGGGAACAGAGCCCAAAGCCAGCCCCCAGGGTTCAAAGGAAACAGCAGTTTGATCAGAACAGTATTTCTCAAACTAGTTGCCCTACTCGAAATCCTAAACCATGTTCTTACATATTTGGAAGCATTCAAAACAGAATGACATTCAAAATGTTAAGAACTAAGAACAGATGAAATAACACTTTAAAGAAAAGACTTTTAATGTAAGACTGTAACCCATACATGGACTGTTTTAAAAAAAGAAAAATCAGAATTAAATGAAACCGTAAAGTGCAGTCCACCATGACTTTTATCTAACCATGTTTCCTGGAGTCTGAAGTTTTAAGTCAGCAGTGATGATGGATGGGCACAGAAAGTGAAGAAAGATTAACTGAATGGGATGAAAGGCAGAAGAAGAGAATATTTCTGAAGATTGTTTCCTCCCACAGTACAAATTTAACAAGTGTTTTCAAGTTTAGTTTAATTAAGCTATAATTACCTTCTGTGGAAGTGTTGGTGAGAAGACTGCTGCACAGCTGGAATAACACAGTAAGTATAATTACTCAACACCCCCAATTAAAAAAAAAAAAAGTCTTTTGAGATGTTTCTACCAGTAGCAAGAACAGATCTGAGCATTATTAAGCAGTATTTTAGCAGGTTTTTTAATATCTATCTGTTACCTGATAGGTAAAAAAAAAAAAAAGGCTACAGCAGGACAAGAACCATACATCAGCTAACACTGCTAGCATTGCATTCGCTCTTACTTAAAAAGCTACACTGAACACAGAATACCATGCATATACAGATATTACCAACTATTTTGAAATAACTGCTCTTCAGTACAAGGGAATTACCCTAAAAAAGTTTTTCCTCTAGCTAAATAAATGCTGTAAAAAAAAAAACAAAACAAAAAAGGTGAGTATGTTGGCTTTAGCGATACAGATGAAAGTGTGTCAACTATAGCGTTCACTCTGGAATCGTGGAGCATAGTTTCTGGCACTTTCATTCTCCTGTGTTGTGATTAAGTCTATAATAGCTGTCAGTACTGCTGTGTCCCTGGATTTAGTATCATCCCAGTCCACAGGATGTGGGTTTTCTATTTTTTCTTGCAGAAGATCATCAAGCTCTTGCCTTAAATTCTGGAAAGAGTTTGTTGGAATGAAGAAAAAAAAAAAGAAAAAAAGAAGAGACAGGTAATTAGAGCTACACACAACAACATTACTACAGTAAATTCAAATCCCTTGGGCCTTCTCTTCTCCTAATCTTTACACCTGCTGTTCTCCCATCAATTCAGTCCAACATTGCTATCTTCAGGATCAAAAGCTGCTTCTCAAAAGCTATCAGTTTTACCTTGTGTGACAGATTACCATCTCCGGATGTGATGGCCTTTAACAGCCTATATACACCCCTTAGCTGACTATTTCAGGATTAAAGATATTTGGGTTTACAAAAGAGAGTCAGATATGATTTCTAGGGTCTAGTATTAAACAAAGCTCCATTCAGCTCCTCCTTCCACTGGAACTGAAGAGCCCCATCCTCATGTTTCCATATCCACATGGACATTTCATGGACTGATCAAGTTCATCCTATAGCTTTTGCTATAGAAAACTACAGAGATTAACCTCTTCAAATCTCCACCTGTAAGACATGTTTATAAATCCTTTAAATCCACCCTATGACTCTTCTCTGAGGCTTCTACAGTTTTTCAGTGACCCCACAAACGTTTCAGCAGAGGCTGCAGCAGCTGAAC
Source organism: Nyctibius grandis (assembly GCF_013368605.1). NCBI lineage: Eukaryota > Metazoa > Chordata > Aves > Nyctibiiformes > Nyctibiidae > Nyctibius > Nyctibius grandis. The sequence continues at coordinate 1,035,047 of NC_090665.1, forward strand.
AAGAACATCACCACATTCCTGACGCCTCAACAGGCACACAGCCTCATTCTCCTTAGTCAAGCTACTACACTGGAAACAAACAAACAAAATTAACCTGAGTGCCTGCTCCTAAGGCCAAACATAAGGGCGTACATTACTGTTTACTTCTGCCCAGTTCACCATGTGATACACTGTTCAGAATGCTGGTTTTACTACTGCATTTTATCTCACATTCATTTACACACCTTCAGCAGATCTCTCGTTTACTTTGTGTACCTGAACTGCTTTCTGGGAATACATTTAAAACATTATTATCTCCCTACAGTGATAAATCAGTAGGTACACAGTAACATCAAATACAGAAATCTCTAAGAAGAACCAGTGTTACACGAAGTCCTCTATATACATCATTATTATATATAGTCACCTTAACTAACTGTGCTATTCTTGCCGGAGACTGGAAAACAATCCATTCATCCACAGCGATGGTGTCCTGATCTTTATCCTTCTGAATGGATATATCTCCACCGAAGAACAGGAGACAGTATGGGGAGACCTCTGTGCAATCATACAAGTAAATCTGCAAGCAGACAAAATTGTCCAATTATCCTTCAAAACATCTTAAGCGACACCAGTAACCCTTAATGAAACTCCTAACAGAATTCCAGATGATCATTAATCATTCATAAATTTGCAAGATGTATCTGAAGCAACTCAGTTGGAAAAATTACATGAAATCAGATTAAACAGGAGCAAAAATGGTCCCTAATACAGTCCTTCACACAAGTGATGAAATCAAACCAACTATTCCATAACAATCAGAGGAAAAAAAAAATTTTTTTCAGCATATTCAAAAGTCCTACACTGGATCAAAAATAATGATAATAATAAAAATAACACCTGTCATTGCCAGAACATTTTAAAAAAAAAAAAAGCCAACAAAACCAACAACAAAAAAACCCCAAAACCCCAAACAACCAAAAAAACAGAAGTCAGTATATTAGTTTTTTGTGGAACAATACCACCAGTACCACAAAGAGCATAATCTGATGGCATGTAAAAGAAACAACCCAAGACAGGAAGGCTTCAAACAAAGGCACTGTTCACGTCCCCTTTGAACCTTGATCCAACCTTATTAAAGAGCTACAAAAATAAATTACACAAATATAAACCTCCACATACACTGCTGGTTCTCATCTTCAAATGGTACACAAGCCAGTTATAATGGAACTCCGTTTCTTCCACGTTAACTGATTTAGGATGAATATTAACTGTTCCATCTGTCTTGGTGCAAACTTTCACCCTTAAAAGAAAAAAAAGTGTTTATTTTAGGATTGAAATAAGATCTTGAGAGTTTGGTACAATCATGTCCCAAGCTAAAAAACCCTCCAATTGTGTTCTAAACTGCGAAAGTACAAGCACATTTGAAGAAACAAACTCCTTTCCCAAAAGATTACAACTGAATCTACAGTATGAATTTTTAGACATCTCTCTCTGCATTTAAGTTTCAATTCTTTGCCAAATTTACCCCCTTAATAAACCCTGCATTCTCTCACGTAGAAAAAACAAGTGGCATTCTTTTTTTCCAAATGAAGGACTCTGAGTTACTGAATTTGGTTACATAAACCAAGTTTCAAGCAATTTCTTGGAAAAACCACATAAGGAACTTACATATCTGAATTCCCTGCTCAGCGTTAAGCAGTGTCAGTGTGGAACAAGTGAGTAACTATACCACGGTCAACCAGTCTGGAGTGATGTACCTTTATTTGTACCAGGTGCCTTTGAACAAATTTGACTCAAGGAATAACATTCAACTGCTTTGGTTACACTTACTACCCAAAATCACATTTCCCTTCCAACTTATTAATGCCACCAGACAATAAAAAGCAGAAACCAAGCACAATACATACGAAGCACAACTGTCCTCCTCCTTCTCACATGTCAGAGATGTAATTCTTTGGGTGTGGATCACTGAGCTCTCCACTCCATGTGCACAAGTTATTTTGCAGAACACTTGAGTTCAGCATTTGGAGCAGAAATAATCACTTAGGGTTTTTTTTGCTTGTTTATAGGCAAAATGATTGCTCCTAGCTTGCCATTTCAACATTACACACACAGAAAAATCGATCCAAATGTTCAACCCTTCGTTCCCACTTAAAATCAGGTCTGTAAAGAAGGATGTCTATATTCTGATGAGTATACGGTTACTCACATTAATAAGGATAAATAGTCTGATAGTATAAGTAGTGATAAATAAACAGACCGGAATTTCTGGGCTCTGTGTTGCCAAATGATAAGGAAGGATATGTTTCAACTGCTGCTGCAGGTCAAAGACATGGCAGGACTCCTTTAGCAGCAGTGTTATTGATATCTTGTAACATTATCCATGCCATGATTAGGTCACACAAATTATTTCACAGACTAGCAGGTATCCAAATGTTAAACAAAGTAAAGATCAACACTCCCATGCTCTGAGCTACCCTTCTCAAATGAAGGAACCCACACCTGTGACTGAGCTATACCGAGATCCACCCATGCACTCCAGCCATTGCTTCACCTTGCCAAACTACCTAATACAGAAAACACCTCGAACACAAACCAACATTACACCAAACCCTTACATTTTTCTCTTTTTGCTGAAGCTTGGCCGGATCTTTGCAACTTTGGGATATAAACCAGCACAGATGACTGCTTTGAGCAACTTCTCATTATCTGCAGAAGACAGCAAAGTAAATAACGCGGTTCTGCAAACTGAGATTTCAGCTACCAGAAATTTTCCGTTTCCTTCCACTGTTTACCTGAGTTGGTATTAGATTTGGGATCCTTGGGGTCTCTGCTATTCACAAATCCAGCTGCAAGGAGATGCTCAGCAAACTGTCCTTTCATGTTATGCAGCATCTAGGAAACAACAGAAGTTGTCCCAGAACGACGCTGTGTCAAAAAGCTCCCTCCCTTTCCCCCAAGACAGGATCCTCTTTTTGGGACTGTCAGGATGTTACCTGGAGCGTATTTGAAGACAGGAAATATTCCCAGCAATAGTCTTTCTCTGTTCTGAAACCACGACGCCGAGTCTCTTCCCAGCCCTAAAAAATCAAAATCATAGTTCAAAGGCATCTGTAAGCAAACACATACCTAAAACACTGACAGCAAAAACTGGAGGTCAACAAACAATAGTTACCTTTTTCTCTAAAAGAGAAAGTAAATCCTTTGATGTTTTTGTTTATATATATGCAGCACTGAGTAGAAAAACACAACTTTACAACATTTTGAATCAAAAACTTCCTTTTTCCATGGTGAGGAGTGAAATCTAGCCAAGTTTGCCAGAACTTCATTTGTTGCTATTAAGTCCTGGGTAGAAACTGCATTCCAGGCCATTTATTTCCTCTCCGTGGCCCAACACTATACAGCTACACCTCCAACGCTTCTGAAGCCTGCTTCAGCCTCTTGTAGAGGCCAGAAGGACAAGAATTAATTACTTCAGCAAGGTAACTATAACATTGTGTTTTCTTTGTCTCTTTCATAGACAAGAAATTAGGTTTTTGAGTCTGAAGACAAGACTCCTCAACACTAGAAGGGTGAAAATTAATTTAGTTTTATGTTTCTGCAGCAGCCAAGAAAGAAATATTTCAGAGCATAAACTGATCAGTTTTTTCTTTACAATAATCCATGCTACTCAAAGCAAAAAATCTAGAAGAAAAAAAAACACCAAACATTAAAACATGCCTACCGTGAAAGCATTCACCACAGTTAGATGATCACTTTTAGTGTTCTTTGAGAGTTCCTTTCTTCTTGCATCTGCTACTTTCTCTTTGCCCTAAGAATAACGAGAACCTATAAAATATTTGTGACTGACACGCCAGTTCTCTTTTCCTAATTAAGGTACATATATACAGCAATACTTTGTGTGCTAAACACATGAAAATTAAAGCTACTTCCAATATTCTTTAGGCAAAGACAATCCTTCATAGTATGTGAAGGCAATCTTTTACTAATAAAAATGTAATTAACATGAAAATAAGACTAAAGTGCTTTTAAACTATAACATCTCAGTAAGTCCCAATATCCTTCTGAGATTCTTAAAATATTATACGTAAATTCTCCTCTTAGAAACCTTACCAGAGGAATGACAAAAGGGTCTTTGAAGCTGAGGCTAGCTGCAATTGTAAGGACTGGATCCAAGCAGCAGAATAAAGCTCCAAAGAGGATCATTTTTCCAATATGTGGTTCAACTGGTAACCGTGCTAAATGGACACCCAGCGGAGTCAGTTCTTCTTGTCTGTCCAAAGCATTCTGTCAGAAGAGAAAAAAAACAAGGAAAAAAGAATAAATACAGTATTTGAAATGGGGAGCATTTCCTTGAAATAGCCACCAGTATACCCAGAGAACAAAGGAAAGCCTCATAGCTGGAGAAGACAGCTAGCTGTAGTAAGGTATGGTAGGGAAGTCTATGGAAGGTCTACACAACACAATAATGGGCTGCAAACATCTAGACCCCTACAAACAGAGCTGTCTGATAACAACGTAGTAACATGGCTCTAAACAGATTTTTCCTTGCGTGTACATTAAGCAATACTTTACCAGCTCCATTAGGTGATTTATAGCCAACATAACAGCATCACGAGATGGTGGATCCATTAGTTTGCTCAGAAAATAAGCAATTCCACCAAGCTTAAGAATCTGAAAGAAAAAAAGAATAAAATATCCAGAAGCCTGCAGCAATTGGAGAAAGATGGGTACCTAAAATCGATAAGCAGTAACCACACTAATTAAAAAAGTGTGACTAATTCACAGCTTGAGTTAGAATTTCACTAATTAAGAACTAAGGACAAAAATAAAAATGTATTAATGATGAAATCTGAAAGATGTCTCAACCTCTTATTCCAATGGAAAAGTAAACAATAAATATGTTTGAAGATTCATATGTTTACCTTGATTTGTAAACAGAGTTCTTCCAAAGGGGTCCTCAAGATCTCTGGTAATTGATAATCATCTAGAAGGCTAGCACGCAGTCCGTTGTATAGATGATAACAGTGGCCTGGCTGAACTCTGGAATTATTTAAATAAACAATTATATTTTTTTTCCTACGACACTGTGACATTATGATCGTGTTTTTCACTAAACAGCTTTCCAAAACACCCCAAGGAATTAGAACTGAAGTTATTCAATGGTAAAAGCCACGTCAGCTTTCTGAAACACTGACCCATCAACAGGAAAAAAGGCATGTAGAACACAGAAACCTCCTATCAACTGCTCAGGAGTCATGGAGAGACCACAGAAGAAGTCTAAGTCTGAACAAGAGAGAAAATATTCCACAAGGTATTTTGAGAGGGAGAAATTTTTTAAAATTGGTATATAGCTAAGGGATATTAATTTGTATGTAAAGTATCATAGCCTCATAAATGAGGTATGAAGGCAAACACTACCAACAAAAATTCAAAAAATGCAGGACTTATTCTTCTGTAAGAATGAGAGAAAACTCCTGAGTTAAATGCAGCACAAGTTAAGTCTGTTTCCTAGAAAGACAAAGCAACCATTCCTTCGGTGGGAACAAGAAAGAGTCGCACTAGCATCTGCTTCTGAACACATGAATAACGAAGCAGTATCTTCAGCACGCATGTGCTCAGAGACTGATGGAAACTTAACACCATAAAACTTTTCTAACCATCCCCACTATTCTTACCTTCCTGCTCGCCCTTTCCTCTGCTTGGCATTAGCTTTACTAACCCACTCTGCTGCCATGGTGCTAATGTTGTTCTGTGTGTCAAAGTGAGTTTCCTTTATTTTTCCACCATCTATAACGAACACGACGTCATCTATTGTAATGCTGTTTAAAAAAGAGAGGAAAAAAAAATGCAACTCTTCATCTTTGCAAGCTTGACCTAGGATTTGAAAGGGCTTTAGCCTCTCTTTATCCTCCCCCAAACTGTCAGCCAGCAATAAAAAAAAAAAATCTGTGTTTGGAATTTCATTAAGAATTATATTACTAAGCAGTTCAAGAAAGAGCTTGATTTATTCTTGATTTATTTAGGTCTGGCAAATGTCACCACGTGGGGTTATGAGGTCTGCAGAGAGGACAGGCAGCTCAGATTTATCATGTATAACAAAGGCGAGTCATTATAGTAACATCCATGTTTTAATTGTTTAAAACAATTAAAGGAAAATTCCTGTTTAGTCTATAAACATTTCTGAAGATAAAGTGTTATAAATGAATGGTACAAACATGAAAGCATATTTTTGGAAACATTAAACAGGTTTAAACTTTAAATTATCACTTTATTTTGTTAAATGTATAGCTTTTTTGGTCTCTGTAGCTAGCTATTTACCTAGTCTCTGCAATGTTGGTAGCAATCACGATTTTCCTTACTCCTGGCGGGGTCTTCTTAAAAACCTGTAATTACCCATGGCCCGTTTATATGTTTGCCAAAACCAAACATATGTTTCATTAATTTTTTTTGTAGTTGTGAAATATTACAATAAAAGACAAGCATACCTGAGTCTGGTTAACAGTAGGCATCAATGAATGTAAAGGTATGATAATAAACCTATCTGAAAATTAAAAATCAGTAAAAGATATGGTGTAAGCACAGAAATTAATTTTACAGGAAAATCAACTATGCAGAATAGAGAAAATACGCTGCAAGTCAGTCTATGGTTTCTTATACTGAATTCACAGGTATATGTATCATAATGGCAAATTCTAAAGTAAAAAGGTATAAAGGAATTTTTCATTATGCTATGATGACTTGACAAGTTTAAGAGACTATATGGAGTTATGCACAGTAATTTATATTTCATTTTAAAATTCTCAAATTATTTACTAATTGCTCAAGTTTAATAAATAAACTGACACTCTCCTCAATCTTTCAATAAACTGAAATTCTTTATCTATGGAACATACACAACATGAACTGTAAGACAACTATGTGAATAGTCAAGAGCAGTTAGATGAGTTAGATGAAAATATGAGTTATGCAAACAGGATAAATTAAAGTGTATCAGATAGGCATAGAGTACTTTAGTGTCCTATTAAAAAAGCTTCCAGGAATAAATAGGATTTAAAAGAACTATCAGCAAAGCAGTAGACAGAAGCTGCTGAAGAATCAAGAAAAGAGGAAATGAACACAGAATGAAGAAAGAGAGTTTAGCTTTGGATGGACGTTATCACAGCTAGAAGAAAGGACAAAAGGAAAAAGATGCAGGGCTCGGATTCTTTCTCAGATTGTTCACTCGTACACTGTGGAAAATGAGTTATCATCATTGAAAAAATACCACAGAAATGCAAAATAGGCTGCGCAAACTGCAGTCATTTTGAGAGGAGAGACAAGAAAACAAATCAATCCAGTGCAGTACCAGCAATCGCATGCAAAAATTAAGTTTGCCACTAACGCTACTGCTGGAATTCCCATGTAAAATTTGGGGTTTACCTGACTTAAACATGACTTGTGACATCAAGAGATCATGCAAAGTGCTAATGTTGTCCCAGCCTGGAAGAAACACTAGAATTGCACCTTCCTATGTATAAAAGAGGGAACAAAGGGAAAAGAGGTTAGAATAAATCAGACGCTCTGCAAAGAACCAGCTACTTGCACACTAATACAAATATTATTTGTGGTATTTGAAACCTCATTGACTCAAATTTGGAACAACGTTTATAAGATTGTTTTCTATAAGAGTCAGCTACATATATTCATCTGAACATAGATGTCATTAACACCCACAACCCCTATTCAAGAGAACGCTTAGATGTGTGCTCCCCTTTAAACATTGATTCTATCCCATCATTTCAATAAACACTGTCACTAACCACATTCTAAGCTCAGGGCTTAAATAGTAATTAGATATTTAAAGCTGTTAGATTACTTCTCAGAAGAGCAAAACAAAAAATTATTATTCTTTATATCTGTATGATAAGCCAAAACAACTACCAGCTCTGGTGACCCCAATTCAGTCACATCATTAAAATGTGATGACAGGAGACAGAAGTGTACCTCTTCTTCCAAAACGATGTGTCTGATAAGTGCTGCTATAAGGTCAAGGTCAACCTTGTCATCGTCCATCATTTCCAAGGCATCTATAGTACTTGCTGAGTACCTACAGGCATTGAAAGCACACATATTGTAACTATTAACATACAAAGGCGTGAACTCATGTTTCTGTTACAAGGCTCTGCAATCACACATCTGTGTAACCCCTACTGATCAATTTATTTCTTTCTCTGTTCAATTACTGTACCTCCAATGTACTCTTGAGATTTAGTTTAGTGCAATTACCATCAGTTTAGAATACTAAGTTTAAGAACTACCATGTTACAACTGAACTGCATTTGAAGCATTTACATGATCTCTCGCCTCCTCATGGATTAGCCAGGACATAAACAATCTGACTTCACCCTTCAATCTCTCGCTCACAGTGAGTATAGGAGGCATCTCATCTGTTGAGCCCTTTGATTTCATGAAAGTTAACGCTATGCAAAGAATTGCCAGTTGGTTCAAAGGACATGGCAGGAAAGGGAAGGAGGAGCACAAACGGGACGAGCAGAGCATGGGACAGGCCAGACAGCAATACAGCACTGAGGACCTCTCCCTTAGAAAAGAGAGGTGAAACTGAGCCACCTACATTCATTGTTGTCACCAAGCTGGATATAGAGACAGTCCCAAAATGCAGAGGACAAATAAGACAGGAGAAAAAACAGGAAGATGCTGTTCCTGAAATAAATCAGCCAGGCTAATTAATCAGCTTATCCAGATTACCAAAGTAGTCAAATGCTGGCAATCAAAAGAACGTTTGAAGCGGACAATCTCTACTAGGTGCTCAAGAGGCAAAATTACTTAGCTTGGTTTTAAGCCACTCTAGAGGAATATTAAAATATTCTGAGGAAAAGGTTCTGTTGGGGTTTTTTGTTTTCTTGAGTTTGTTTTTTTTTGTGATTTTTTTTTTTAAACCAGCACATTTTGTATTATGTTGACTATGAGACTAAAATACTGTGAGATTTCTCTCAAAGAAAAAGACTGAAGAAGGGGAGAATTCATCAGAACAGAACTAATGACCAACGCTCAAGCAGCCTAACATTATGCTGAAGACTGTAATGGGCAACATCAACATCAACAGCAAGTGACTCGACAGCTCTAAGTTCTCTTACTGCTCACACACTCAAAGGAAGCTCATTCTCTGTGATAACTCTAAGCACTTCACTGGCTGCCAGCCAACTGCACGGGCAGGGCAATTCCATCACTGCTTTCCACAGCAGCAACTATCACACCATCAATAAAAGCACAGTAACAGAATACAGCACTAATTTATGTTTCTCAGTTAAGTGTCTAAAAACTTTATCCAAAAGAGTAACTTGAGAACCACCTGCCCCGCAGCTGCCTCAAGTAGCTTGGCCACTGTTCCCTGTAGATCTCCTCTTTTTCTTCTTTTTCTGGTCTGCTTACGTGTCCTTGCATGAAGCCCTTCTTCCACCGCGGCCGACGGTCTGTGTTTTCTGGAGTATACCTTTGAATTTGAATAACAAACATAATTAAATTTTTAACCTAAAGTAATTTAAAGCCAGCTGCGTAGTAGTTTTCCAAACTATGGACAATGTGCCGTTCTTTAGCTATACCATGTCAACAAGATTCTCAAGATCTCTTTCAGAAAAGAAATTTGCTTATAAAAACAGGTACCAGCTCTAGTAAGCACAAGAACATGTAGGAAAAAAAGTCTGAACAAACAGAAAGAGTAGCTTGATTTAGTAGCCTGAAAATTCACCACACCCAAAGACAGACAAGGATTATTTTCCTCCTCAAGCCAACATTTCCAGTTAGCTATGTGCCATTTTTAACTACTGCAAAAGCTACTACACTTGACTGGAAAGGTTTTCTGTTGAAAAACACAGCTAATTCTTTCACAGGTTATTTATACCAAGATAATCTTTGAAAAGACATACTAAGCAAGAAAACCCAAAATACTATCTATAATGGTGTGCAAAAAATACACTTACCTCAACTTCTCAATCACATCTTCGAGCAGATATTCCTCCACAGGGAAAGTGAACCCAGGTATGTGAATCATTGGACAGTTATCTGTTGAGGAAGGCCTAAGTCAGTTTTCAAACAGCAAATAAAATACTGTACTGAAATAATACAGGCAACAAACATTCTTCACTATTTTTGCAATATAGTTGCCAAGTCTATAGGGTTTTTCTGTTTATTTTGAAATTCTCATGGAAGACCCCAAATTCAATTCCAAATAAAGCTGCTGAATAACAAAAGCATAGGTAGCAAGCAGTATATTGTTCTCCAGTGTGTTCATCTGGTTCTACCTACAGGATAAAGCTGGAAGACTGAACGAACTAAAGGCTTCAATCTGATTGCCCCCTCACACCAAGACTTCTAAAATATTGTAAATATTAGTAAATATTTAATATGAAGAGACTCTGGAGATACTGTTTCCATGATATGTCTGCAAAGCAAATACAGAAGCAACATATGCTCATGAGAAGATACAACTAAGGGAATAAGCATCCCCAGCAGCTGGCAACTATTTGTAAAATTGAAGTCATTACCTCTTTTGATAAAAATCAGTCCTAAAATTTGAGAACTGAGTTACACTGTAGAAGCCTGAATTACTTAAGAGGAACATTCATAGGAAGCATTTCACCTACCAAAATACTCCGAAAACTTCTCTGCATTTAAAGTAGCACTCATTAGTATTACTTTCAGATCCAAACGAATATTCAAAAGATCTTTAATAATGCTCATTAAAACATCTGACTGAAGATTTCTTTCGTGAATTTCATCAAGGACTACATGACTAATGCTGGACAAGTGCCTAAAACAGAAGAGCAGGAAGTTAAACATTTGTTTTTAGCAAAATTAAAAAAACAGAGCCAAGACTCTTAGAAGACAGCTCAGTAATCAACTCATCTCATTACTGTATTTGGTTTCTTATTAAATAAGAAAACTTACTTATCTGACTGGAGCCACTGTAGGACAATTCCTGTGGTACAGTATAAAATTGAACCTTGTCTCCTTGGTAACCGACTGAAAGAGATACATTAAGAATTCCTCAGTTCTCTTCTGTATTTTACAAAGTACTTTAAAAGCTTAAAATCAAAATGCAGACGGTCATTACAGACATTATGAAGTATGCCTCATTCTTTAACTTGCTCACTTACAATTCAGTTGGAGGAACAAGGAGCTTGGCCACAGTTGCAGCAATTTTGTTGATGGGGAATGAACTACTTGTAATCTGACAGAAGCCCTGACTTCCCAGACATAATTTTTCATCATTTTCACATTGATCTGCTGACCCCAAATTCTTGCAGCTATATAAGCTCAGCACAGATGACAGCTAAATAAATATATATAACATTCTTGATTAAATAGTAAAGAAAAATATAAACGAGATTCTATAAACTCAAACTAAAATGCTTAAAGGACTAAGCTGTCATCTCTCACCAGCAGTTTTTCTTCAGTGATAATTGAGATTCCATTATTTGCTGGTAACACTTCAGATTTTTTTTTAAATTACAGATGTCTCCAAATGTAATAGCTTTTGCTCTACAGCACTAGGTCTACAAACTCTTGCCAAAGCACTTAACTTTATTACCTGATCCCAGTGGGAGTACTCAATAGGTAAGTGTAGCAAATACATAGTTTTCCACAGAAATATGGCTTATAGCATTCTCTCCTTTAGCATTTCCATTTTTCCTTGAAATTCATGGATTAGGGACGTCAGTTTTATCTCTATCTATAGCAGAACCTTTTAGAAGAGCTGAAAAAAGGACTTACTAGACAAAGTACAACTTGGTGCTAGCCATTGTTAAACACTGCATAAAATACAATAATCACTCAAACTTCTTGCTAAATTTCAAAAACCTTATTCCCTACACCAGCTATTCACAGGAATTCCTTTTGGAGAAAATATCAGAATGAAAGCACTCATCTATGTTAAAAATCACTCCTCCAATTTTCTTGCTTGAATAACAATAGGTACTACTTCATATGAATGCGTAAAAGCTGCCAAGGGAACCTCTCCTACCTCTGCAGACGAATTTGGTATCCTGTACTCTTGCCATTACCACATGCTTCTGCCCTTTCAGCAGCAACTCTCTCAGCCACCTTAGAAAAATAGATAAAAATCAAAATAGTGCATTAAAGAAACTTTTTCAAAAGTCCCACAAGGCTGATCTATGATTTAGCTACTCGTCAGCAGGAAATACCTAGAACCAAGATGTTATGTGAACAACAAAGAAACACCCTGAAAATCACTTTTTCTCCTCCACTGAGAACAGTGTTTCTTGTCAGCGACCCAGGATGAGGTTTGCGACCCAGGATGTATTTTAAAAGGAACACAACCATTTCGGCATTAGCAATACACTCACCCTTTCAGCAGGGCAAGCTCTTCCTCATAGGAGTAAGGTTCTATAACCATTTGACACTTAACTATCAAGAAAAGCAATTACTGTGCACTTAAAAGCCAAATTCTTGCTCATTAATATACCTCTAAAGGGCCTGACACAACATTAGTGTTTACCTTAATTCACATTTGCATTGCCCATAGCCATTAAAATCACAGGCACAAACCATGATTAAATTCAGGGAAGAATGAGGCTTGCAGTGCCAGTACTCTATTAATGACCAAACCTTATGAAATATCCAATTAGTGTACATTAAGAAAATGGTTATTTGCAATAGAATGTGAGACAACTGAAAACGAACACACAAAAAGCAGTCTTCACAGACCACTACAGGCTGAATGCTTATCTTGAGCTTTAAATTCAGGATGAGTACATGTGATGGCAGAGCAGTTTTCTCTGAGAGGTGCACAGTACCTATCTGGTCATTTGGAATTTTTTCATATCTTAACTTCAAATAACCCAGCAGACTGTACATTCAGTTCAGAAGCCTGCTCATGGATCCTAGGCCCAGGAAAAAATACATTTTCATTCAGTGATTCTGAGTACGGCAGTAATTTTTCCTCAGATTTACTGTGCAAAAAAATAATCACAAGAAATAAAGTTCCTCAGTTTGTCAAACTGCACTTACCGAGATAGCACTGATCCTCCTGGGCTGAGTACAAACAATCCTGCAGGTAGACCCCTTCCCTCGCTCTATGTAATCATCCAAGATGAACTGGGTCACTTGGGTTGTCTTTCCACAACCAGTTTCACCACTTATCACAGTCACTCGATTATTGTTTATAAGGTTTACAAGTTCCTGTTTCCAAAGAAAGAGAAAATATTTATTGTATTATTGTTCAAAACAGTTTTTAGAAGGATTTTGACAATTCTCTGCTCCTGTGTGGTAAACTTAGAAGAATAGCAACTAAAGAAATGGACACTCTGTTTCTCATAATACTAAAAAGTTTAGTTTAAACCACACAGGAGTAATTTCTGCACATTTGCACTTCACATCTGTAAGGTTTAAAGCCTATAAAATCTGAATACTAGTTTTAAGTACTTAAGATCCTGTATGAAAACAACATAAAATAACTAAAATGAAAGCTTGAAACACATTTTTAACCTTTTCTCCCTCCTATTTGCCTTCTGTGTATCTTTGGTGACTGAAAACAAGCCTTTCCCTGATGGACTCCACGACTGCACTAACTGAAGATTCTCAGTGCAATATTTTAACGTTTCTTATACCAACAGGAACAGATTTCTTACACTCCCAGCCTCTGCCTCCCAATCCAGAGGATTGTAAAGGGGAGCATAACTATTTTAAGAAACAAACACTATCAGGAAGGACCACATTATGACAAATTAACTTTAGAAAGGAAGCTCACTAATCATTCATTGAGCCTGCAAAAGAAAACATCCCAGAATACTCAATTTCTATTTCATACAGGCAACATCAAATGAAGAATTAACATCAGTTAATAATAACCCATACTATCACTGACATTATACTTTGACTGGGAAACTAATGGCAATAAGAGCCAGCAGTACAGCCATTAAATCTGTGATTAAAAAAGTTTTAATCAGCACTATATCAAATTCTAAATTGGGCAAATGTAAAAAAGTACTTAAATGTACCTAGCATTCAATAGCATTTCCCTGAATAATGCTGCCCCCACTGATAAAACTGTACACAGCCCCAGAGTAACTTCACACACATCACGAAGCAGTGAACCTGGGCTACTTTCCATAAAGAAGTCAAACCAGTGTCAGAACCTGGGAGGCTTCAGCACCTTCATAAAACACAACAAAGGTTTCCTGACAGTCCCAGTTATTCAACTGTTTTCTCCTATTTTACAACATAAATACATATTCTTTCAAATTAAATACACACTTACCTGTCTCATCCCATACGAAGGGAGTTTCTCTCGGAATCTCTGGGGAAAAATAACAACAGTACGTATCTTTAAACACCCTTTCAACACTGAAGTCATGTAACAGCTTCCATCTATGATCTAGGCTAAAAACTGCAAAATAACACAACAAACTGTTTGGCTCATACTTATATAAACACAGGCTCCCTAGAAGGAAGTTTAATTCCATGCATGTTTTCAGTTTCATTAAATTTAGCAGAATTAATTAAAAGCAACAGTTCAGTACATGAAGAGGTAAGTAAGCTGCAAGACTAGGGCCTTGTAGCAAAGGGAGAACCGCCTGTTCGTAGTAAGATTGTTTTATTTGACAACTTTATATATGGCTATTAGAACAACACAAACTACGTTTTTAAGAGGCAATTCCTTCAGAGCCCATTTTTGTGCTTTTAGTTTTAGACATAAACTGAAGAGGATCCATTCCGTTAAAAAACAAACATAAAAACCCAACTAAACAGTGTGTAAGCTTAAAATTTTAGCTTTTATGCCATCAGAAATTGTCACTGAAAGCCTGTTTTTTCAATCACTGTCCTATTGACAGGTATGCATTTTGCAAATTCTGAAGGTAGTTTTTAGCTAAAGTAACATCACGACAACTTCCTAGTAAATAAACTGCAAGAAATTACATTTTCTGGTTAGTTTAATTTAAAAAAAAAAGAAAAAAAGTCCAATCAAGAGCCTTCTACTTAACACATGGAAAAGTACCTGCATTTCAATATATCTAGGATCAGATCTCTTCTTTCTTAAGTCTTCTTTAAGTTGCTCATCTAAATCAGTATCCTGCTCATTTTTTTCAAAGAGATATTCCACATCCCGATCGAGACATGTTTTTTCCAAGACTGGTCTGTGTCTTACAGGAGCTTTTTCAGCATCTGGTTTCACTTTCACAGGCTCTTCTGGAGTAGGTCTGAAGTGCAGAGAACAGAAATTTCAAAGACTACCCAAGACGTGCTGTGAAGAGCACATTGAACCACCCAAAACAAACCTTAAATCTGTTTTTGAGACATTACATTCATGAGTTGCTTGACCATGAGCCAATGAGAACGTGGCGTAAGCCATTAAAACAACTAGTCTGAAAATCACCAGCCATCAAGGATTTTACTCAGTATCTAGAAATATAACATGTTCTTTTGTATCAAAACAAAGCAACAAAACACCTCCAGAGAATTACTGCTTCACCTGCTGTCAGAACCACTGCCCTGTACCCGGATCATTCAGCCAACAGAGACCCAAACACCTCACTTCAGTGCACTCAGAAACACACCTGGCTGCCCATTTCACTGCTACTACTTAAAATCCTGTAAGCGTTAACAGCAAACCCTATTTCACAGAGGCTGAGAAAACATTCCAAGACACTGAAAAACGCAGCCAAATGCCACTCTGGAAGAGTAATTCCAGAGGCTAGGGGAGCTGAAAAATTCTATATATCTACTCTAGTAGGCCTGGAGATCACTTACAGGATTTTATGATTTTAAGTAAAAATTTAACACCCCAAACTCAACAATTAAAAAAGTTTTATAGCAACGGCTACAACCAACTGTTTCAGTATGACAGAAAACTGAGTATATTTGTTAACGTAATTCACTCACTACGTGTAAATATTTTCTGACATATCTTCCTACCAGTTTGTGGGAAGTTTGTTCCATTCAAAGTAAATAAAAGTATTAGTAACTGCTTCTCTTTACCCTTCTTCATCCCCAGACCACCAGGACATGGCTTCTTGCTCCTTTTCATTTTTGGTTTGGACAGTATTCAAGAGCTGCACAATCTGCTCTTCCCGGCGTTCATCCATGTGCACAACAGCTCTCTAGTAAAAAAAAAAAGGACAATTTTCACCAGCATTTACTCAGTGTATCTACAGATATTACGTTGTTAACACTTAAACGTCATTCTCAAGCTAGGGAGACTCTTTGGCATGACCAGAAACTCCCTTTTTAAGTTGCTCCTTAGGAGTAATTTCAACGTGCAGAAAAAGAAGAACAACACATCTTTTCCACCGTGCCAGGCCAAACACCCAACGCAGGTACGCGTTTGTAGGATAACGGCACCTCGGCACAGGCAGCCAGGCACGGAGGGCCGAGCGCGGGAGCAGGCCGGGCCGCCCCCAGCCCGCACCGGCCCCCAGCCCGGGCCAGGCCCGTCAGCCCCCCCCGCCCGCCGCTGCACCGGCTCCTCCTGCCACCCTCACCCCGACCGCCGCCGCGCCCTCAATAGCGGGGCCAACGGCCGAGCCCGCTCTGCCCCCGCAGCCCGGCCTCCGCCGCTCCCTCAGGGCCAGGCCGAACCGCCCCGGGGCGCCGCGGAGGCACAACCGGCGCCCCCGGCTGGGCAGAGCCCGCGGCCGCCCCTCACCTGCTGCCGGTCCGTCTCCTTGCTCTTCTGGCCCTGCTTCCGCGCGTACCACAGCCCGATCTCGCGGCCCCGGAGGTGGCTCGGGTGGCGGCCTCGGCCGCCGCGGCCCCCCTGTCCCCCCGCGGAGGAGGAGGCGGAAGGCCCGCCATCACCGCCGCGGCCCCGGCCCCAGCCCCGGCGATGCTCGTAGCTCATGGCCGCCCGGCCGCCGGCTCCCACCGCCGCCGCTACCCGCCGCATCCGCCGCCGCACTTCCGCCCGCCGCCCCGCCCCGCAGCCGGGCCGCGGGTTCGAGTCCCGCCGCCGCCGCCCCGCCTGACGCGGGTTCGAGTCCCGCCGCCTCCGCCCCGCCTGACCGCGGGTTCGAGTCCCGCCGCCGCCGCCCCGCCTGACCCCGCGCGGTGCCCCGGCACGCACCTGGGAGCGCAGCGGGGTCAGGCGGAGTAAGGCAACACGGGCACGGCGACAGGCGCTGAGGCTCATCCTGCACGAGCATCTCCTCTTGTTTTGATTTTCTGAGGCTGCAGATAAGATTTTAAGGAAGCATTCAGTGCTGTTCCCCATCCTTACCTAGGCGGTTATTACGCTTTCTGTGCACCAGATTCCTATTGTAAATCGAATATACATAATTAAACAGGTACCAGGTCTGCTGGCTGACTGCTGCTGTATGCGCTACACTTTGCCCAAGTTCTCTGGAGTGTTAAATTAAACCTTTTAAATTAGATAAGATTATTCACAGAATTATTACTCTTTCAACAGTTAATTAATGTTCTTTTTGCTTCCTTGAATACCTTTGTGCAGCTGTAAATGCTGCTTCAATCTGATTTCTTTACATACTCTTTTGCCTTTTCTTCTTTGTTGGTAGGATTTACATTCGTTTAAAAAGTTCAGATCATTCAGATCTCTGAAATATGTCACACACTGATTTTCAAACTTCTTTGGGGTAAAGGACTGCTTCTTCCAAAGGAAACCACCTCCTCTTTTTTCTCTGCCTATAGGTTACCTACAGTTAGTCCAACAGCTCCCAGCAGCTGGCTATGTAAAGAAGCAAGAACCAGGTGCTCGAGTTACAGACCTGTACTTACTTTTTTCCTTTCCCCTCACAAAATGCATCCAAGTAGCCCCCTGTCACGCTGCTAGGCTTATCCTTGTCCATGCTTAAGGAAATGCTTATTGCCATGGCCTTAAAACACGCAAACCAAACCCACAACGCCTTGTCACAGCAGACATCTGCAGCCTTTCACTCAAAGGCACCTCAGGTGATGGACCTGCATGACGAGGCAGCCCCTGGAGCTCCTACTAGTGATGATGGCAGTAGGTGGCAGATGGCTCACGGGGCCTGTTCCTCCGAGGACGAAAGTGCCCTGTGCTGGGGATGAGACCTGCAGTGCAGCGCAGTGCCCTGTACAGCCCTGTACAGCCCTGCCACCTCACCCAGCGCTCAGCTGTACACCTGCAAAGTGGCACGGCATCATGCCACGGGCCTGCACAGGAGGGTTTGAGCAAGAAACATCATGTGGCCTTTTTTAGCTAGATCCAGTTTCAGGTATGAGGAGATCTCAGAGAAGCTCAGATTTTAATTTCAACAGAGACAAGTAAGGAACAGAGAGCAAGATCTCTGAGTCATCAGCACAGCGAGTGGCTGAACTTTGGGTGAGGTTACCCAGAGAACAGAGGGAAAAGGAGGGGACCAAGAACAGAGAGTACAAGGACTGGAGGATACTGAGGGAGATCATCTGAAAGGCAAATTACAGGAAGAGGTGTGGGAGAGAAATCTAGGAGGAAATGTACTTCTTCCTTACTTCTCATCCTGCATCTGCAGCTTTGTGCAGACTAGGGAAGCACCCTCCACGACTTCTTGCATTCGTCGTCCCACATAACCTAACAGTAACTCCACAGTGTTCTTCCAAAGTCTCACAGTAGCAACCAACTAGGGAGTAAAAAAGAGCCAAAGAAAATTAGTACACAATAAATTATTCAGAAATCTAAGAAATGTTAAAAGATCCCCTGTTGAAATACGTCCCTGGCGTGCCTATACAGGGCAAACAAGGGAGGATGGCCCAAGTGCACCCGAAGGGATGGGGCGGGCAGGGTACCTGATGGGAAACCACATCCTGCTGCTCAGGTGTGAACTTTCACATCAGTGGCACGACATCACCCACGCACAAAGGAGCTTGTGCCAGGCCTTCTCCAGTCTGTGGGTCAATATAAATCAGGGCAATTCTTATCTCCAGTTCTGTTATTGAGATATACCAGGACAGGAGATGTGCCTGATGCTAACCTGAAACTAGGGATGCCTGGAATGAAAGGGCCCCCGGTGCCCATCCCTAACAGGTGCCACCAGCCAGGGCTTACAGTACGTGCCCCGTCACCAATGTGCCTGGCCATGCTCTCGGGTGCCACTTGACTCGGACACGCCGTTCCATCTCGTGATAGGTGCTGCGTGCCTAAGTGAGCTGTCAGAGAGCTGCTTTTGTCTGGTTTATCTCCTTAAAAGTATTGAAGAAAAATGTTCTGGGGTTACCTTGAACCACTCGGGTGACTTAACAGACGTATTCTCTTTGATCCAGTGTCTCTCCAGGATGGTGTATTTTGACACCAAAGCAGTGCACACATTTGAAATAAATAGGATTTCAGTGCAAGAGGAGATTTCCATATGCACGCCTGCAGCTACTGCATTTCAGACATGTCTTTTTAACGCTGTGAAAAAAGCACACGTTCTAAAGAAAACATTACAGATCCAAACAGTTTTAGCAGATGGTAGAATTAGATGTTGGAAATAAATGTGCATCTATTCATGCAAAGATAATTTTCTAATACGTATGAAAAGATGTATTTCTTGACATGATCTCAGTGGTTTGCATATTACTGGGCCTTTTCAACTCCTTGTAACCACTGTTCATGTTCAGTTTTCATCCACTTCAGCAGCAAACTATCATGATGTAACGTAACACATCTGTACATAATGATCTCCACGTAGCAGCACGCTCTCAGAGCGGACAGAAGACAGTGTTCTCCTTTCAGTACCTTGCAGTGAGATTCCTTGAAGTCAAATTCCTAATGAGGAAACATGAAACTTGTCAGGTAACACTGAGGGGGAGGAGACACAACAAAAGAGGATCCCACGTTACAGCTCTCAATCCACTGAGTAAAATCCTGCTACTGCACGCTACCAGTACTGCACGCAGTAGGACTGTCTCTGTGAGTAAAAATTTTTTGTGCAAGGACCTTTAAAATTAATTTGTTTTATAAAACATAAGAGTGTACAACATACCAGAGAATACAGATATGGGTACTGTAATTCTTGTGGGAGCTGTTGCTGGAGTCTGGGAAAGCAGAATTTGTTCTGCTCTGAGACATCTAAATCTGCAAAATTCATTAAGAGAGAGGAACATAACACTCAAACCCTCATCTTGGAAATCATTACAGTGATACATCCTGCAAAGTCAAATCATGTTCCAGGATCTATGCATCAACCCCAAATCTATAAAGGTAAAATAACATACAAGAAACATCTATTATTTTTTATGAAATTACTGTATTCTGAAATAGTGTGATGCTGTAAGATATATCTTCTATCAAGATTCGTACAGAAAATTTACATTCCAGCACCTGGCTATCTCTTTTCTTTCAAGCAGCACAATCCTTTGAGGCATTTGGGATTTTTGGGCCTGGCCTTGCTTATCACAGATTTATTTTTCTCATAACCCTATTAATGTAATGTTATTCTCAGTGTCCCTGAGTGCCACTGAAAGGGAACTCTGACCCACGGCATGTACTGCTTACCAAAGATTATCTGAAAAATTATTTCCCAGTTTCTGGTTTCCTGCCCTTTGCATTATTCACCTACCCATATCCTAAGAGCAGGGGAAGCCCAGGCGCTGACTGAAGTCACATTTTCCAAAGGATTCTTTCCAGTGGGTTGCTGTGGGGTCTGAACAGAGATGAGGTCTCTTTCAAGTCACCTTCAAACGGTCAGTGACAAACACTTTGCCCTCAAATGTCAAGCTGTCACTGAAATACATTAAAAGGTCAGACAGGGGAAAAACAACAGAGGAGGAAGAAAAAATTTTTCCTTAAAAACTATTATAAAATAATTGTTTTAAAAACTAAGTCCAACTCCATTTCAAGAAATGATAAATGAAGACACCTTCACACTTATGTGAATAAACAAACCAGAGGCAAATGTTCTCCGACAGCAAGTTTTCTGGTGCTTTGTGCAAGGAGCTGGTATCTACTCAATAATTACAACCTGGGTTTTCAGACACTTTAAATTGTTTAATGATGTGAGTCATTTAGAGCAAAAAATAAAATAATCAGACGTTTGTACGTTATCAAATGTACAGATTCATTAAAGAAAATGTATGTTTTATTACAGCAGCGAGACAACACTCCACAATCAGGTCAAGCTCCAGGTCACAGCTATGCAGAGTTTCAACCCCTCCCAATTTTAACCCTTTGCAAATAAATCCATCACAGATTAACACACATAATGTTGGTAACACAGTCCAAATCACCTCCAGGAAAAACAGAACACCTGACCAAACTGAAGCTGTGATGGTGCATCCTCCATCACAACGCTGCTACCTTTATCTGGACCGAGTGTGGCTGTTGCTATAAGATACCTTCTGTGTTCCTCCTACGGAACCCAAAAGCAACATATTCAGAGACAGCAGAAAGCGTCTCTCTGCTCCACGTAGGATACAGATTTACTCAATAGACTTACCACTGATTGTTCCTTCTGCTGTAGTTTCTTGTTAAATCCGACATACAGCGCCTTAGTGGAACTAAGAGCCTTGAGGCAGTCTCACGAGAGCCCTTCTTTTCACCTTGGAGAGGCAGCACACGGGAAGCACAACTTGCAGAGTGATCCATCTCTATCACGGCAACCTGCAGTCCTTGACCCTGGTTTTCTTCAGCGCTACATCACTGTCACACCAGCACAGCCCCACTGAGGGCGAGGGCAGGCCTGATTTATGGTGGGGAAGCGAGCAGGCAAGTCGCCCGCTTGTTTTCATGCCTCCACATTGAACGCTGAGGGCAAATGGACACAGTATTGGGCCCTTTTGCTCTGTCTGTTCATGACCCATAAAGGAATCCTGAATAGGGTTGTGCTTATCCTCCCTTGCACAGACACCTAACCGATTCTGTTGTCACACGTACCACTGGAAATTAAATCTATTCATTAAAGCAGCAGTATAATTTTTAATCAAACTGCTGAAAGTCCTGGGAGTATATTTACCTCTGTTTAACTGGAATGAATGACAAAACCTCAGAAAAAAGAGCTCTCAGTCAAAATACACTTTCATTTCAAGCACATGCAGCGTATTTAATGTAAGACTTGAGGACTCCATTCACTATTTCCACCTTGGCTTGTCTGAATTTGACACAAAATAGAGTATTCACTGGTTTAAGGTTGGTTTTAGACTTAGTTTTATAAGTCAGTAGGGAGATGGGCTCCTCTTGAGGGAGATACAGGGCAGGAACTTGATTTAGGTAACCAGACTCACTCTCTTGAGGTTGATGTCTAAGTTCAGTCTCTAAGTTTGGCTGCCTTGAATAGCTCCTTCCCTGTCTCCTAAGCACTCACACCCGAGGAGTGATGACAGGTTTACTGACAGAATACACATGGCAGAAAAAAACATTAGTGTTTTTGGTGTGAGCCACTGGACTCCTGCAACTATCTGCAAGATACACTCTCTCTCGTGGTTGTGTTGATACAAGTACTAGCTTCATATGGGCCTTGAGGAGGAAGATGAGATTGTAAAACTATTCCTTGCTTAGAGACAACTCAGACATGAACTATTCAAATTACCTTTGACATCCTACCTCTTCAAACAGTTCAAATGCTGCCTTTATCTGGATTGAGTTGCAAATACTCTGTGAGGCTGGGAAACTTCTTAACTTGGTAAGACATCACGGAGGCAAAAGGACTCTCCAGAGTAACTGGCATAAAATTAACCAACATTTGTCACATTTGATCAGAGAAATGTCAAGCCATGAGAACACTCGTAGGTTTCACAATGTCATATTTACAAAATGTGCATGCTTACATCCCAGCCACTCATATTCAAAGGTCTATACAACGGCCACTTACACAGACATTACATATGAACCACATATAGAGTAGGAGAAAATTAAACCATTTACATATCTTTTAATCCTCTACTTAGTCAACCCAACGAGCTAGTCTTAGGTTTGGGCTACAGTTGTTCAGGTAAATATTTCAAGTCTGGCACATCAGTAGGAGCAGAACTGCGAGTCAGACAAAACTGCTGTAACCTCACACCCGTGGAGCTGCTCCCTCACTTTCCACAGGTTCCCACAGACAGACCACCCAGTGCCAACAAGCGACCAGAGCTGGTTTTTAAGACTCTATTTAGGATTCCTTTGAGACACAAGTGTTCCTCAAATAAACAGACACATAAATAACCTGAAAGTCACTATGCAAAGCTGCAAAGCACTTAAGTATTTGTTATCCCATCCATATCTCATTAAAAGTTTTAATCTATTTAACAGTGTACCCAAATAAAATTAATTTATAAGTTAGGAAAAAACAGTTGTCATTGTATTTGCTAGGGTAACTTGAGTCAAGAGGAGCAATGTCTGTCAAATCAGTTTAAATGTCTTGATTAAATGCCTTTTAATTGCTGTTGCCATCTTCTTCCCGTTTTCTGTATGCTTTATTCAACATCTGAATTTCTTCCTGATAACCACCTCTTTCCATATGCTGCTTTTTACTATTCTGCCGATGAGCTTCGACAGTGTCTGGAATTGATATGTTAATATCGCTGTCAGGGTTGTTTGATGGGATGAAGAGGGAGTAGGAGGCAGTTTCCCCTAAATCACACGAGACAAACCTGTTTTCTTTCCGTGAATAACGTAAGGATGGAGACCTTACCTGTGTGGAGGACTGGCTGATGTTACTGATGATTGACACAGTGTCCAGGGCCTCTTCATTGTCACAAATTTCAAGAACCTCTAAATGAATTTTAACACTCGTGTCAGCAAATGTGTTAGGAGACTCCTCCGGGTTTGGCTCGTGACCTACGCTTTTAGATCGATACACTTCAATTTTCTTGGACGTGGGTGTTATTTTTTGCCCTTCAGTGCTCACCTCGTACGTAGATAAAGAGAGCGTTTTTCCTGTGGGTGCCTGAAGAGATACAGTTCCTTGGAATGCACACAGAGGGATAGCTAAGGCCCCGCCTGATCGCTGGAAAGAGAAAGAATGACCATTACCTCATGCTAATTTTTGAAGTCAGAATCCATTATAAATAAGCCAATTCTGCTTAGTTTGTTAGCTTATTTTACTGTTGTCGATTTTTCCTTGCAGTATTTTAGAAACCTGGTATTTATGACTTTAAAGAGTAGAAAGAAGTGTTTTATAATTATACACTTTAGTATAAAAAGTGAAGCCCCAAGTGACTGTGACTCAGCTACAGCTTGTGGACACACACACTTTATCAGAACAGTCTACACGGCACAGCTCCTCGCAGCCGCTCCCAAGGAGACAGCAGCACGAGCAGGCACCTCTCTGGCTGGTACTCACTGGCACCTCTGAAGGTGTTTTCACTCTGCTTAAATCAGACCAAGACACTGATCTCCTAAAGCTCCTCATACAGTGAGGGAAAGGAAAGAAATGACACCAGAGGACTGTTCAAACCAGGACCCTACGCTGACAACGTCTGTCTCCCTTGGGCACCCTGTCTTAATTAGCCTTAGCTAAATTAGGTGCTCAAAGACAGATGGCTTAGCTACCAAGCTGAACTTTCCAAAATAACTTGTCATATATTATTCAGGGAACTTTTAACACATTTTTGTTTATTTTTATGGTGGAAATAATGTTCATCCAACAGTATCAGTTGGAAACCTGTAAAAAGGATTTACAGCACCACTACCCTGATGGCCAGAGGGCCCACCCAGAGCCCCGCTGCCAAACACATTTCACAGTGGTTCTAGAAGCCAATATAGCATTTTCTTCTAGAACAAAGCTGAATGCTCAAAGCTGAATGCTCAAACCAAGAATTTTTAGCAGTTGCAATGAAAATAGTGTTTCAGAGGCTGTAAATAAATAAAGGCATTACACAAAGACATCACTGCGAGTGCCTGCACGGAGAACAGAGGACATGGCTTGCTCCTCTGTGGACCGTGGTAGCTGACTCAGTGGTAGGTTGTTACTTGTTCCCTTCCATAGTGCTGCAGGACAGATCCTGACTCTTCTCATGCCATAAAGTCTCTCGTTTTTAACTGTGGAGGTTGTCCACTCAGTGACGTGTCGTAGACAGAACAAATGTGATGGCAGCAGCAGACACACACAACAAAGAAACATCGGACTCAGGTTCTGGAGAATCTCACTGAGGGGTCACCTATTGCTCCATCCTCATCTGCTTTGCTACAGTTGACTGCTTACTGAGAAGGGCAGGGATTAGCATTTGAAAACCTGCTCTTATTCACTAAAAAATACTACTAAAAGGAACTGCAGCTTTGCCAAAAGCAGACTCCTTGGCAGGCGGTGACGTGCTGACTTTGGGACAGGGCAGCTCACGAGGAAGGGCTACACTGGCTTAGAGGGAAATGCACCCCAGAGAAGACTACTGGGATGAGGGGAAGCTGCAGGATCCAGCTCTGCCCCCACGCAGACACTAGGAGAGGCGTGCGCGGAGGGTATTGAAAGCTGCCAGGTAGCAAGGTGAATCAGTCTCCTGTGCTGCTGTTGCTATGCTGCTTCTGGGACCCGCTGATGATCTTTTAAATCTACCTCGAATATCTCCAGATCACACTGTTATGTGAACTCCACACTTACTCCTGTTGTGCTGCAGCTCCCTCTCCAGCTAAGGTGCATCCCTACCTCCCGCTGCTGCTGCCTCACATCTCTTACTGGCCATGTGAGGGAGGGCTAAGATGAGAGAGGGAGACGGCTGGCTGGGACAGAAGGATAAGCCTCTGCGTTTGTAAGTGTCATGATTAATCTGCCTGCAACTAAGAGACAAACCACAGGAACCCTGGGCTTTGGAAAAGACCAGTCCTTCCCAGGCAAGTTACAGGGGGATGCCCTGAGCTCCCCCTTGGAAGCAGAAGCTCCAGTATTGTCCTCCTGGGTACTGGTTTGTCTTGTGCAAACTGTCTGAGGAGAGACAGAAGAAGAAAAGGAGTGACAGAAAGACCAGGTCTAATAATTGGCAGCACGGGCAAGTACTAGCATTACTTCAGCACTGAAAGGACCTCTTCCACTTGGACCAGTTGTGTGAAATAGTTCCTTTCCAGTAAAACTGAAAAAGTGAGTAGAAGCAGAAGGGTTTAGGATACCGACTGGAAAGGTGAAATTGTTCACAGTGAGCTGGGAAGGGTAATTATTTCCTGATTATTAAAGGAAGCTGTTGTGATGAGACTTGTCGAATTAGGCACAACTTTACAACCACACAGCTAAATCAAGTGCCACATTACCTCACCTTCACTAAGGAGCAGGAAAAGGAAATTAGGTTTCATTGCACAGAAAAATCTTGCCAGACTGTGACTTAATGTGGTCCTTCGACAAAGGAATTTGCCTGACAAAACCCCAGGAGCTGGCTTGCCCTGCTGGAAGCAAATCAAAGTTGTATTAGTCTCCTTAATAGATTTGTCAGAGAAAAATGGTCCTCAAGTGTTCTTCCAATGTGCAGTTACAGAGGCAGCTATTGTGCTGTGTCATCAAGCCAGCAAAGGTCCTGTATCAATGAGTGTGAGATGGCAGCAGCTCCCTGCCAGCTCCTGGCCGCTGCTCGAGCACAGAGCCATGGTGGTACAGGGGCTCTCTCCAGTGCAGCTCTCCCAAGGGGAAGCACCAGCGTTGTCTCAAAGCAGTGATGAGGGAGCTTTTTCTTTAAAGCACAGTTAGGTGTTGGCACTTACATTTTCTGTAGCAATTAGTAATTAGGATCACTCCTCCAGGAAAGGAGAGATGTGAGAATAACTGTTTTCTCAGCTTGAGGAAGCTCTTCTCCACTTGTCTCCCATCCCAGGTGCTTACTAAGGCCACTAGACGACAGAGCAGCAACCCCAGCTCTGGGGAAGATCAAGTGGGCAATGGCTACTGTTCCAAGCAGCACGGACAGAGGCACAAGGTTAGTGTCTTGGCTATTGCAATAGGCAGAGCCTGGATACCTAATCATTTTGGTAACAGGCATTTAGAACAGTGTTTCTGTTGGATATAAGCCCTACAGCTCTGTTTCCAGCCCCCCGTCTAGTTTCTGCAATCAATACTCAAAGTCCTTTGCAGAGTCAGTCAAGAGTGTCTGCATTCCTGGTAGTTAATCAAGCTCAGAGTCTGAAGAACAGCCTAAAAGAGCACTTAGATTATACAGAAAGACATCTAAAGAGTATGAAAAAAAAAGTTAAATAAGAACTGATTACTTCAGCACAAGGTTACGTTCTACTCAGTAAAACACTGCAGATTTGTCAGACTGAACGTCAAGAAGATGGAGGATATGTCTGAGGCACCGGGGGGAGAATGAGTACTCCTCACTTGCTGGAAGGAATACTCCAGTTCTGGAGAATGAGAAATTTTCCAGTGACCACAGATTTAGTGGCTCTTTCTGAAAGTCTGTTTTGTGTTGAGAAATCAGTATTTACTTCAGAAGTGAAAGGGACATACCAAGTCTTCCATGCTACTTCCCAGTCACTAGTGAGGAAACCAGCAAACTACACCATTTTCCACTAGAAAAATTCCAGTAGAAATATTGTTCCATTACAGATGCCTTCAGCTGTTTCTACAAGTAGAGAATCCAACACAAAAATGCTATGAATAAAATCACTGTTAGTCCCAAAGAGGGAAGAATGCATTTCGGGTTTTATGTACAGCCAGGTAAAATCAATTATTACTGGAATTACTTTCAGTATAAACCACTACTAATGAGAACAGAATGTGACCCTTAGCTTGTCCTTGATATCGTTATTGAATATCCGTTTTTGCTCCTTATGATGCAACCATGGCAATAAATAGGAATCTACCAGCAAACCAGACTACACGGGTCCATCCTGTGAAGAAGTATTTTATCTTCCACTCCCACTGTAACCTACAGTTCAGCTTTCTGATTTTAAGCCTTACAATGAAATTCAATTCTAAAGCAGTAGGAACAGGAAGCAATTTGAATAACACTTAACAGTGGCCTTCAGTTCATCCATCCACGTTCCTGTATCTCATCTCTGCATTATTCCAGTGGGAACAAGAGCATCCACAGTTGTAGAAGGGTTATGATTCATTTTTCTCCCGTGAGGACAGAAAGAGATCCACTGTGCTGTTGCTGAACGTCTGCCATCTCACTCTCCACCGCCTGGGCCCAAATGCCTTTTGAAGGGGTACTGCTCCACCAGCCCCTTCCCACACTCTTTTGCCCACACACTTTGTATTCCTGTATTTAAAAGAAAACCTAGCTTCTAAGAGAAATGTGCACATTAACTCCTCCCACACAAATTATGCTATGTGTTCTCTCTTTAAAGCACCTCTAAAAAGATGTGTTTCAGAAGGTACAGAAAACTTACAGCCACTTGTTTCTCAGATCATCTTCAGAAAGACAACGTTTTGATGCTCTCTTGACAATGCACGCAGGAATCAGGCACGAGCACAAAAAGCTTTGTGAAATAAAATAAAATCCTGTCTTTTCAACCAAAGTGCCATTTTGCAGCTTTTGTGTCTCTGTAGCTTTGCAGCGTATTAGATACACATACATAATTATCATTATTCCTAAATAAAATGTAGAAATTTTTCTACAACTCCAGTATTGTGTTTGTTTATTGGCGTTAGTTACACCAGGGTTTGTAGTACTATCACAGACACCCCCAGCTGAAGTGCATTCTTTCTCACTCTCCTGCATCCCATCCCAGTTTGGCATCCATGGTAACTACACAAGGACAAGGGTGACCATGATCCTGTGAAGGGAAGGCTTGACTGTCTGAGACCTTACTCACTCTCAGCTAGGAGAGGTGAAGGAAGGATCAGACATCTGCTTGAAAACAGCAGATTTAAAATTAAGTCTCTTCTGGTTCTTACATCCACTTATAGATACTTCTTCTCTGCGTGCACACATGCATAGATACATACAAGTATTTATTTATTCATTGTACACATGCATATATGTATATAAAATATTTATCTTATAACATTTTATTTCTTACTTTCTGGTGGGACTCAAGGAAAGGTTTCAATTTGGAAATGCTCAAATGTTTCAACGAAAAAAATCCTGCCATTCCCCAATCAAAACATCCTGTAAGCCACAATCGCTCCCTTTACGCTGAGGCCAGCTTCAACTGAACCCCACAAAATATCTGGCGGTCTCACACACGCTGCAGTCTAGCACTAAATCTGAGCTATCCCTGTTTTCTGCAGGTTTGCATCACAGGAACAGCAAGTTGATGATTTTCAGAGGTGCTCAATATATATCCACACGCATTTAATGGCTCGGGAATGCTGCGGGATCACTAATGCTGGGATGTTTGCCAGGAGCTCCTGCCAAGGGGAGCTGGCCCTTCCCTTGCCTGGTTTTACCTCCTGTGGGGGGTTTATTTCCATCCCACCCTCCCCAGGGCACACCCTTGTGCAGCTCTGCCCGAGACGGTGCCGCTGTTCTGGCTGTCAGGATCTGGGACAGGGACTGCGCCGGGGGACTACGTGTGCCAGCACATGCATTTGTAACAGGCAAAGACACAAAACTACCAGGAAATAAATCACAAATGCACTTGTTCCTTAAGGAGCGCTGATGCACGCTGAGCAGAGAAATCCCTGCATAACTGATAAAGCAAATCCTTTCATGATTAAATTAAACCATCCACCTCCCAGATTTCACAGAGGACAGAACGCAGCTGTCGTTGCTACGAGGCAAACCTGCCTCACAATCCCTGCGGCTGCAGACTGGGCTCCCTGTCCTGCTCCGGCTGCCTGAGCAGCGTTTGATCCGGATTCACCGTGGGAAAGCTCCTGCCACGCCGGGGAGGGCTCAGCCTCTGCAGGGCTGCCTGCGGGAGGGCTTCCATTGGGAAATGCTCAAAGCAGTGAGCAAGGGCCACCGGGAGCCGCCTGACTTACAGTTTTTAAATGATCCCACTAAGGCCGTTGATGGCACCTAGAAACTCCGCAGCCTTCCCTGAATAGAAAATGGGTTTGATCCCTACGGCTTTTTTTGAGGGGGATGGGAAGGGGAAGGTGACTTTTACAGAATCTGTTATTGTTTTTCCTCCTTGCAAACTGGCAGAAACCAAAGAAAAATATCCTTTTCTATCTGGTTTGCCGTGAAATACTTATGTGAAATATTAATAAAGGGGCATTAAGCTGCAAGTACACTCACAGAAAATTGTAATTTCCCCACTTGCCAAAGCAGAGCCTCCTCCGCGTGCTGTCGGTGCCTCCCACGGGTGTCTGGCGTCCCCTCTGCTCCCAGCAGGGTCTCCAGGAGCTGACCCGCGATGTGCAGAGCTGGGTGCTTATAGAGAAGGCAGGAATGTACGACTGCAACCAACTCGGAATACTGATCCTGAGGTAGTGACATGTGCTGGTCAAAATAAGTTAAAACTCTAGTTTACAAGCGATCGAGAATTTATTCTGCTAGAGGAAGCCTAGAAAATTATTATTTCAAGTACCAAACACTTCTACATACTTTTTGCATTTCATATTAAGTGTAACTGGATCCATTCTGTTACAAGGAGCTTAAACTCAGCGGTCTTGGTTCTCCAGTGCTTAGCACCGGCAGAGACCATCACCCAGTCTGGATAAGCACACGCTTCCCAGGTAATTTGTTGTTTCAGGGAGCGGGTGGCTACACTGCAGGGAAAGGAAAGCACAAACAGCTCCATTCTCCAAACACTGTTATCAATTAATCCTTCATCTCCTGAGAACAAAGCTGATCCTGTTGGAGATGTGGATCCTTAGCCAGGTAACGCTGGTTAGCAACTGGAATCAAAGGTGAACTGTTCAGAGCCACCCGGCCTGAGTGGTGGCTCACGCAGCTCACAGCTCAGTGTGATTTTAAAGATAATAAATCGCTGTCGCAATATGGTAAATGCCAGTGGAGAAAAAAAAGGTTAACTGGGGAAAGAAAGGAAATGCCTAAGGGCCTGGGATTCCTACGGGATCAAAGGGAAGCAGAAAATTTGTCTGGAGGATGCTGCAGCGCACCTCAGTTAGGAGCCACCCTCCCTGACTGTGCCAGCAGGCTGCGTACTCAGACGTTGGGAGTCTGAACTAGTTGCCCAGACATGGTTGCCTCGTGCCATCAGAGATGCCATAGAAGATTCAAGACACCCTCAAAAAACTTTCAAATATAACAGAGGACTAATGGGAGACCTACAGCCCCCCGAAGCAGCTGCTGGAGGCCAAGTGGGACACCCTAAGGCATCTCAAGTGGTTCTGCACGCCCGTGTCTGGGCAATGGGCGCAAGCACAAGGTCATTTGTAGACTCTCCTTCATGATTCCTAATTTTCAAACGTCGTGAATCACAGCCCCTGGAATCAGAAGACAGGTGTAACATCAGTGTTACAGTGAAGTAGAGATCGTATTAGAGTGTGTCTCTCGTCTCTGGAAAAGGCAGGAGAGCTCTGCTGGGAGGTCCCAGAGTGGAGTGACTCCCCCCAGCCAGCGGAACGGCGCCGTGGTGGAGCCAAGGACAGTGGGCAGGTTTTGGAGCATCCCAGTCCAACGCCACCCCCATCGGGCCATGCTGCCTTCCCAGAGATACCAGCAACCTAAATAAAGCTCTAATGAGTTTGCGTTCCTAATTACTTTGGTGGAATACAGCTCCAGCTGAAAAGTTCTATTTTTAGAATGTTTCCAGTCAGGATCCCAACATTTCTTTCCAGAGACAATGTGTTTTCTGTTCATTTTAAAATAGAAGCTTAGTCTTCCACCTCCCTAAAAATAAAAATTAGCCGCAGTACAATTAATTACTGCAATGATCTGCCCTTTGAGAGGCTGACTGCTGTAAATTTAGACCTAACAGGGTATGACAAGAATAGACAAGCTCACCTCAGATGCCCTGAAACTAGTGTTTGCCATTGGCCTGCCCGGTGTGGACAGACTGGTATTTGGAGCAAGTTACTAACAGAAAGTGCAAGAGAGGCATCCAAGGTAAGAGCACGTGTGTCTACACACCAGAACTGCTGTACTCAGCTCTCTGGGGTTGAAGTGAATGAGCTCAACAGAAAGGCCTTTAATATTCCACAAATAATGCATATGGCCCCTTCAGTGACCCCTGCACCACACGGCTGCAGCACGGACAGAAGCTCTGAAGGCGCCTGGCTCTAAGGCCGCTCAGTGAGCCCACGGCTCTCCTTACTGCGGGGCTTCGTGGGAGCCATCTGCCACGAGCTTCAGCTTCTCTGTCGTCCGTAATCGCTGATGTCCTACAGAAGGGGGTGTTTAGCCTGGAGAAGAGGAGGCTCAGAGGTGACCTTAGTGCAGTCTACAACTACCTGAAGGGAGGTTGTAGCGCAGTGGGAGTCGGCCTCTTCTCCCGGGCAACCAGCGCTAGGACAAGAGGACACAGCCTCAAGCTTGGCCAGGGGAGGTTCAGGTTGGACATTAGGAAGCATTTCTTCTCAGCAAGGGTCATTAGCCATTGGAAGGGGCTGCCCAGGGAGGTGGTGGAGTCACCATCTCTGGAGGG
Source organism: Nyctibius grandis (assembly GCF_013368605.1). Lineage (NCBI taxonomy): Eukaryota > Metazoa > Chordata > Aves > Nyctibiiformes > Nyctibiidae > Nyctibius > Nyctibius grandis. The sequence continues at coordinate 1,067,325 of NC_090665.1, forward strand.
GTTTAAGAAAAGCCTGGACATGGCACTTAGTGCCCTGGTCTAGTTGCCATGGTGGTGTCAGGGCAATGGTTGGACTCGATGATCCCAGAGGGCTCTTCCAGCCTGGTTGATTCTGTGATTCTGTGACTCTGTGATTCTGTGCTCTGCTCCTACTTATGCTAAAATCATTACAATCTATATTTTCACGTAAAGATTTGCTGTTTCAAATCTATTACATTTAAATAGTCTTTTTCACAGACAGAACAGCTGATTTTACAAGGAACAACTCTCTTCAACATGGAAACAGGCTTGCCTGATGGGATTTGCTGATACGTCTGGCTTTCAACAAACTTCTTGCCTTCAGGACACCTGTCTCACATCCTACACTGATCTTTCAAAAGTAACTAGGAAAATGTGCGTGTCTGTTTGATTTGTTATTTTTAATAAGATTTTTAGAACAAGTACAGACTTGGTCCTTATGTAATGCTGTGCATTTGTTCTCACAACACAGTGTGAGATATTTACGACAATTTCTAATAATTTATTTGCAAGTTCAGATAAAAAAGAGTGCACAGAATTAAAATTTCAGTGTTAGCTCTAATTATTTGCATAAAGATAAATATTTGCGCAAGAAACAGAGATATTATTCAAAACCTACACTAGAGGAACATTTAAATTTCGAAGTCATGCACTTGAAAGTTGAAAAATGCCAGCACCGTGGCTCCCTGGGCAAACTCACTCTGGCTCTTGTATTTCTGTCTGGTGTGGTTTCCTCATGGGTACAGTGAATGTGGGCAACAACTGACCACGCAACTGAAGGCTAAGGCCATGGTCTAGGTGTACACCTCTGTTCATACAGAGAGGGAGGTGGAGAAGCTGCCTGAGGTTTTAAAAGCAGAACAACGAGGCCAGCACTGCACTGAGGCAATCACCTTGCTCTTAGCTGTAGAGATACCTCCAGCCCTGCATCTCCACCGCACAGTATCAGTCAGTGCCAAGTAATAAGGGTTCTGTCAACTGGACCACAATTAAAGCAGTGTTAGTGTCCACAGAACTGAAATTTCCTATTTTAGAAAGGTGCAACTATGAAATCCACATATCACACTCTAAAGAACATGGGTTTTGCATGGTTACATATATCTGCCAAAGCTTTCCAGCCACGGACGTTTGAAAATGGCTTCTTATGGTCTTGACTGACAGGGCTGGTTGCATCATTAACTGTCTGAGGCAGGTCAGTATTGCAGAGAAGAGCTCTATCGGTACAGAAATCAGAGCGTGGGATGTCCAGCTGGTGGACATTGATGGTCCAGCCCTCTCCATCACCTTGCCACCAGGAAGTGGTCACTCTTTGCACAGGAGAGAATCTGCTGACGTTCATTCTCTTTTTTGCAATACCTGCAAAACTGGCCCTTACCCTTTTCACCAGACTTGGTGAAGCTTATTTGACGTGTGTACTGACAGTCCTGGAAAAAAGGTCTGAGTTCATTTGCAAGCACCATACTAACAGGCTTTCTGCTGAGCTGCAGGAATAGTAAAGGTAAACTGAAATGGTGTTTTCGCTTGCTAGGAAAATATAATGAAGAAAAATATGTTGAAGAACAGCAGAAGCCTTTAAAAAATGCAGAACATATCAGGCTAGAACGTCATGGCTTTATGGAAGGTGTCTAAATTGCACTGCTTTTGTAATCCTACTCCATTAAGTGGCATTAGGGCCAATGCACAAGGATCCCTTGGTCAGGGCGATATCGATTTTGTTTGCAGCATTGCCTGTTCTCTCAGAAAAGGAACACTGATACCAGTCAGGGGCAGCTCTTTGCAGGATTGATTCCTGTAAGAGTCTCTGACATACGGTGTTGTTGGTCAGCTCCACAAGGCTTATTTATCCTCATTACTTCTCCACAGCCCAGGTTTTTATCTCTTTTCTCTAGTTCCATGCATGCACACATACTTGTGTCTAGCATTCATAAAAACCTGTTTAAGCAACAGATCTGACCCAGAGTAAACAGCAGCCACAGAAAGCTAGCTGCTTCACATGGGGCTGCCAGCACGAGGGGAGCGCTGCAGGAGCTCACCTATACTCATCCTTGCCTCCTGGGCAAATGCTTCTACTCTCAGTATTTCCCGTTTGTGCAATTCAACAGTGCCAACTGCAGCTTAACTGCAAGCAGAGCGTCAGCGAGCGTGGCAAGGACCGCCCGCTTTGTCCCACCTGGAGCAAAGTTAGATGATGGTTAAATGATACATTGATTTTCCAGCCACCTGCAGGAGGGGACCAGATGAGAACATCACAGCACATCAGCGTGGGTGCAGCTGTATAGGCCAGTGGAAAGCAAATATAATCTTCAAGTCCGTTCGTACCTCAGCTTCTGCGCCGTGCCTGGTGTTTATTGGAATGTTTACAACTTTCCTGGAGTGAGAAAGATCCTGTGTATTTATCACTGCTAACAAAACCTCAAACTGCAGACACACAGAGAGCGAGCGCTGAGTCCTCCTAAGGGAAATAATTCACACAGCCTCCCCCTTCTCTTTGCAGGGCACATAAATAGGTTCTATACAGAGAGTCTCTTGAAAGAGTTTGCTTGAGGCAACCCACAGATGAGATACCAAGTCAAAGAAAAAAAATAATCAGAAAACCTATAACATGTTGCAAGCCTGGGAGATTTCTGTTGCCTGAAGGCAGTTAAGTATAGGCAAAAAAATACATGACACATTTACACTCAGTCTCTTTAGGAAAGGGAGATACCTTTAACATCTCATAAAATACCAGTGTATCTTTCAAAAATGCAGCTGAGCAAGAGTTAGAAATGACAAGTACCATTTTTTCTCTCCCTCTCAATTATAGCTAGCCTATATAGGCATTAAATAAAACTGCTGCCTCATTCTCCTTTCATGCCACTTTTATTCCAGAGAAATCACTTTGATGGAGTAACTCTCTACTCACAGACCAGACAAATAGGAGACAACCAGCTACGGCATCATTACTATCACTCCAAGGTAGCGACAGCTTCCAAGTAGCACATAGCCTCCACAGAAAATCAAAGGCATCACATACATTGTCTGGCTCCCTGCTCTTCAAAGAGCTCAATCACAGTAATTGAAGCCTTTCTCACTGCTTATTTAAGGTCTGAAAATGGCAGAGTAAAAAATACTGCTGTCACAATACAAATTAAAATGGGCAGCCTTCTGCAAGGATCGCCTGTTGCTCGGAGGGTGGAAAAAAGTAACGTAGGGAGATTCTCATCCCTTGTTCCCCTGAGTCACTTTATGCAGACAGAGCCCCACCAAATGTAATGGAATATTACCTGACTAAACGCTGGGATGTTTGGGCTTGGGCTGCTTTGGAGCAGCCCCCTGTTGACTAACCTTGCTATTTACAACCTTGAGTAAAACGTGGTTGGATTGTTCCCCCCATTTTGATAAAGTTTGAGTTGCTAAAGGTAACCTACTGCATCTGCTTTTGACCGTCCAACTTCCAAAGCCAACCCCAGTTTCCTGCCTGAGGTGGGAGGTTGGTTTGTTGGGGAGAGCTGTGCTGTTTAACACCACTCCCCTCTCAGCCTCTGTGGCCGACACGCAGGCAGCAGGTCAGCTGCAACTCACCCCTCGTACAGCGTGTGCAGAGGCTGTCAGGGAGGGCCACCTCCACAGGAACTGCAGGATTCTGGGTTTACCCATTAAATCCTTATGCCTTTATCTCACTATGCGAATCACATAACTTTAAAATCAGCAAAAACAAAGTCATATTCGCAAGGACCCAGTTGCAGGTGTTACTGGCAGGGTTTACCTTTGGACCCGCAGAGTCCTCAACCCTGGCCAATTTCCATTCAGATGAAACTCTCTTTCCTCGAGTTGGCTGGCCAGGTTTAGCTAAGCACACAGGTTTTCACATCTTAGTTCTTAATCACAGTGTAACGCAATGCTTCGGTCACACCAGAACACCAGACACTATTTCCAGCCATACCAGCACTCCCAGTTCCTTACTCCATTACTTTTTCATCAGAGATGCCAAGCCTTTCCCTGGATCCTTACCCTCACCTAGCAGTGCAAACCACCTTCAAACGAGATGGAAAGCATCCCCCAAAATTCAGTCAGATTTCAGCAAGTCCTTTGCCTCAGAGGGGTTTTTACTATTAAGCAGTTGTGTGCACACTCGGCCCATCAACCCAACACACGCTGTAAGTTTGGCGGTAGCAAAATAGGAAATTGAACATTTCTTTGTAACTCAGAACAGCACACATGCCCATCAGCATGACTATAAGTTATTTAACTGAACACCTCCTGCTACAGAAGTAGAGCTGGAAGAAAATGCACAGGATGGCTTTGTAGGACAGAAACTAAGGGGACACATTTCAAGGGCACGGCGTGTACTTCAGCCTCTTGACTTCCATTAGTGTTAATGGCAAAAACACAGCTCTGTCCTGCCCTCAGGATGCAGCCCAAGAGGATATTTTTGCCTGGAAACACCACAATTTAGCACACAGCACTGCAGCCAGTACTCCCACCTCTGCCTTCATTTCATCAGCACAGCCACTGCCATATGCTTGCTTTGCAGAAAGACAAGATTTGTGGAAGCTTTAGTTTTCCCCAGGCTGAAACAGAGGCAAACCCACAGCTTTTAGGTGAAAGGGCTGAGTAAATTTACTGGAAAGTGCTAAAGAAAGAAGGCAGGACGTGTGCTGGGTTTGTTTCTGGACCACAGCACGCTCAGACTCCACTGTTCTCCAGTATGTCACTTCTTTTCCTCCTGAGCTTTCTCAGAGGAACTTCGGGCAAGTGTTCTTCTGTGAAACAACGCTTGGTCAAGCCTGCTTTTATTTGCACACTACATCTCATCTCCCTCTCCTGTTCAACCTGCTCTGAACAAGAATTTTAATTTGAGAAAAATGCATTCTGGTTTTCTATAAGACAACTCACTGTCCATTTTTCAACAAGTATGTGCAGAAGGACTGAGATCATCTTTTCCTCAAGGTCTCATGCCAAGCACCTATGCCCTCTGCTGTGTGGAAATTCAGCATGTAAGGACACACTTACCACACCACTTAACAGCTAAGCTGAAAATCCATGTGTAATTCCTGTTCTTCCTCCTACTGTAAGTTATTACAAGTTCTGCTTATTTAAAAGAAACCTGGAAGTACTCTAATAAGAACATCTCTATTTATTTCTGTGATCAAGCATTTGTGGCCTGAAAGTACTGAAGATGAGGAACTTTTATCCTATTAGGATAATCACCCACTTCTTTGTATGGTTTGGTATCTTCTCCCCAGCTTAGCTGACAAATTAAGAAGTACACGGCCAATAAATGCTAGGGGAAGACTCCTTTTTTAACAAAGGTGAGAGAGGGAGAGTGATGAGAAGAAAGTGACTTTTCTTAGATACTTTGGGACTTCCAGACAGGATAAATAAAAGGGATGGCTTTCAACTTATTTCATGTTTGGCCCAAATTGATCTTTCATCCAACATACATCTGATAAATGCATTAAAGCTATTTTTACAACGCTTGCTGGAGTTTCACATTCTGCCCTTTTTCAGCAGCAAAGCAAATGTCAGTGCTGTGGAGCTCTGGACACTCACGCTGAATGTCAGAAGCAGGGAGATCTGTACCTCGGAAGCCTTGAACTTTCAGACCGCAGGAGCCTTAATGCCTGGCAACTGCACACTGGGTTGTAACTTGGAAAATGTCAGGAAAGGATGAATTGGGATTCCTTGCACTGCAAGGAGTGAAGAAGTATGTCCAAAAGTGACATAGAAAGCCCCAGGGCCAATAAAGCCATCCACACGCAGTCACTGCCAGCTGCTTCACGGAGAGGTGTTCGTACCTGCTGGCATGGGAGTCACAGGTGCAGCAATGTGAAATGGCAGACACAGGAGATGGGAAAAGGAATTTTTAATTTTTTTTTAAATACCATCTGGAAACTACTGCTAATGATGAACCTAGTGATATACTGACCTTATTAACCAAACTACACATGGCACACAAGAGGTTAGTGAGAACTAGATTAAAACCAGGCTGAGTCGTCATTTACTTTTGCCCACAAACACGGTAGCTCATCACTGCACACTGCAACGGAGTGAACATTTGCTTTTTCATGAAAGGGATGATCAGTCAGATTTGAAATATCAAACAAATCCCTGCTTTGACTCAAATGATAAACTTGTGTTTATCAGAGAGGGGATTCCCTCATTTAGATATAAAACACATCTTCTACATCTCACCTAGGTACGTGCCAACGGCCGAGAGCAAGTCGATGTAGCTTTGAAGTCAGCCCTGCGTGGAGCAGGAGGTTGGATCAGGTGACTTCCAGAGGTTCTTTCCAACCTGAAGCCTTCTGCAGCTCCTGTCCTGTGGACTTCACACAGGCTCTTACCCCACTCCCACCAACTGTAGTGCCAAATGTCTACAGAATTCCACAGTGCACACTCAAACCCTCAGAGTTTAGTTAACACTCAGCCAGGCAGACTGGCTTTGGCTTCTGACTTCATTGTGCCCCAAACTCCTGCCTCCTGCACCACCTCGGGGCTGCGGTGGGAGGAAGGACTGGGATTCTAGGTACCAGAGTTCAAATAAACAAGGAGAAACTGTTACCAGCTGTGGAGTTCACTGAAGGGACATGTTAAGATGAACAGAAGCTGTGGTTCTGCAGGCAATGCCCCAGAAGCATGAGAGCCTCACCTAGCCCAGTCAGCACACGCTCCAGAAGACAGGGTTCTCATAACCCAGGCAAGGTCAAGTCCTCCCCTCCCATTCGGACCTTAAAATCCAACTTCCTTCATGTAAGTTTCCCCTTCCAAACATAGCTCGGGAAAAACTAAGGCTTCCAGGAAAATTATTGACCATCTTCTGTTGTCCTTGAATAGGGTGTGAACATGCAACTGTATCACCTGGAAACGCGTTTCTCAGATTTACAGAGACTTCTGCTTATTTCAGTGGAGACACTTAAACCCCTTGACAGGCAACTGATACTTGAGTTTGTGTGACCACTGAAGGCCAGTGGGAGAATAACTGCTGCCACACAACACAGCAAACAGCTTTCCCCAAATAAGAAAATCACCCTCCTGAGCATTTAAGTTTTCAATTAAGTTTTTGCTCATTCCTCAGAAGAGAGACACACACTCTTGTTTTCTCTCAGTGTCACAATCCTGGAGAAAAACTGAAGATATGCTTTTCCTATGGCCAACATGAACTTCTCACTGTGCAAATACAGCAAAAGAAAAGGAGTAATTCTGCCACATACTACAAAAGCTCCTGAAATTTCATAAAATAAAATGAAAACTCAACCTCAAATAGTATTACTATTTATCACTCAAATAGTAATAAAATATTTTTTTAAATACTTCAGTGTTCTTTGGTTTTGTCCTTTCGCTTGTGTTTCCTGGTTGCTCATGCATGATACATCGAAAGCTGATACTGGCTCCTTTTGGCTTCCACCAAGGGAACCTTCCAAAGGTGAGCAGGCAGTGCTGACATTTTGGGTTGTCTCAGAGGCAATTTACAGCAGCAATATGAACCTGTGACTGTGTCACACATAAAACATGAAAACTGTACTGATAGGTACACAGAATCTTGACAATGGGTGTGTATCTGTGCTGCCAGAAGATCATTACATGCACTATTTATGCAGCCCAAAACTGTGCACTGGAGCATAAATGCCACAGCACGGGAAAGGTGCACACAGAGGGAGCAGATAACTGCACGATTACCCCTGTTCACTCCTTAGGCCACTCTGAGATCTTTTTAGAGCCCAGTGTGTGCCAAAAGCAGCATGTAAATGCCACAGGGATAAACAGCTGTTGCTCATTTCAATTTCCACTACAGATGTCACAGCGCAGGCTCACCTGGGGCCTCGTGCCAGCGTTCGGCCTTTGGCTCATAATCATGAATTTTCAGGGGACAGAAAGTCCTCATCCTCGTTGCCCACTTAACAGGCAGTTGACAAGGAATGGCCACCAACCTCACCAACTCTCGTCAGAAGTCAGTGCAGACCCTCCCACTATGGGCACTAACAACAAGGTTTGTCACAGCAGAACCAACACACCTCCACGCTGAGGAAACCAGTGATCCTGCTGTTCGTGATACGCCGCTATCCCCACGGCAAGGAACAGGCAGATGAGGACCCTGCCCTTGGAACAGCTCGCAGTCCTGCAGTCTGACAACTGAAAGCAAACCCCAGCTTTTGTGGCAGTGGTGGCACATTCAACAGGACAGGCCTTCAGGTGAAAGAGTTACACAGCAAGATTGGAGCACGCTCCATTAATTTAGGTGGTATGTCCTTAAAGCCTGTGGGTTTTGATACTCCCCTTCTCCCAATCTGTGAGCTCTGTTGGGTTCAATACAGTGCACACCAGAGAGAGCAGAATCAGAACATCTGTGCAAAGAACTACACAAGCTGAGGTTACAGACACCTTTAACAAGTCTTTCCATTGCAGTGCTAATGTATTAAGACTCTACCTTTCTCTCAGAGCTCCTAAAAACTAATAAATTTCTCAGAATTTCTTCTTCCCAATAACTGTCCACAATCCAAAGGAAACACATGAACAATATAATATTTGGAATATTTTTGTTTGAGTCTAATAGGAATCTTTATGCCCAGATTGAAATCTACATTTCTCTGTGGACTTACCATTCATGCTTGGTTTTGCAGTTCTCTGTTTTCCCCTACTCAACGTGTAAGCATGACAAAAAAGTCACCAGATGCTTGGAAATACTCTTGAAAATGTAATCTTTTGGAGTCTTTTGGAGAGAAAATTCCTATTCCTTAAGATGAATTAACATAATTTATACTGAATTCTTACCATATACAGATCATGCAGGTGCACACAAAATAATAATAATCATTAAAAAAACATGATTAAGAAGACAAGTGAGAAATTATTGCAGGATCAGAATCTGCAAATAGGTGTGCGGTTACTAAAATATACAACACTAAGTATGATTTTTACTAAAAGTAACTACACAACCAATAGGACTAATAGTAATTTGAATGTAAGTAAAAGGTTAAGTAATTCTTATAATCAGAAAAAAATAAGGGCAAATCCATATTTTACCTGCCGAGGTGTCCTCTCTGATTTACTCCTGCACCATTCCCAGTCTGTGAGCTCAGGCTTACGGCTTTCCTCGTGAGACAACCTCCGTTCTGGTCCCTCAAAAAGAGTCGCCGTCTCACAGCTTCGGCCCTCGCCCCCTGCGGGCGCTCCCTCCCGGGAGCTGTCCGCGGTGCTGAGCAGCGCCCGCCCGCCGCCCGGGGCAGCGCCGCTCCCTCGCCGAGGGGCTCGGGGCTTCTCGCCCTCGCAGCTCACCAGGTTGTGACAGGACGTAGATTGACCATCACCATCGTGGCGGTGGTGGTTTTCACGGGATATTTTGTAGATTCCATAACCTTGCTGGAATGACAGGTTGAATTCGAAAACCCTGCGTTTGGCTAAGCAGAAAGGGAAGAAATGTCATATTGGAAAGAGTCAAAACCAAGAAGAAAAGTGAGGTGACATACACAATGAAAATTACATTCTAGAACATGGAACAAATTATTTAACGACTGCTAGAAACAGACAAATTTCTATCCATAAAAAGAACGAACTGTTGAGAAGAAAGACTTCTCAGATGGTATGTTATGCTGACTTCTTAATGAATTCACAAATTACACATTCCAAAGTTAATGGATTCCCAGAAACTGGTGGATTATCTGCCATTTTCAAAAACACGCGATAGATGATGTTTTATGGGACACACACAAGAAGAAAATATCTAAATTTTGTAATACTGTCTTTTTCAGAGGCTATTTCAGCTATATTCCCAAAGGTGAAAATTGTACAAAATGATAAAACGTTTCTGAGAATATATAACTAACCTTCAGTACTAATAGTCAAGCAAGAAAAACAGAATTCTAGCATAAACAATAAATATTTGAAGTATTCACACAATGAAATTTTTTGTATATTCTCCATTCTACATTCAGTGCTCCAACTAATCTTACACAGCAATTGAACAATTAAATAACAATTCTCAATCATTATTTATAGCCTTTTATTCTTCCTCCTTTCTAACACAAAACACCTCAGATTCTTCATCCTCCCCCTCTTCCTCTTACATTATGTAGTAACTAAAGAAGTGCCTTTTATTTAAGTAATGAAATCATCTTCCCACCAAACCTTTCATGCTAAATTATAAAATAAAAGGTATGGGGATACATTTGTACAACCTTTATTTCTACTCAACAGTTTGTGTGCTTCCTAGATCATATTTAATTGTGGGTGAAATCCTGACCTTAGCAGTCATTGCATTAAAACTTGAGAACAGCCTTTACTACAAATATCTAAAAGTCACAGATTTATCTTAAATAATTTTATAATTGCTATTTTTCCATCTGTTGAACATTTATTTCTCTAAATAGCATTATTAAATACAGCTGAAATAAACTGTCTTCTGGACGAACTGCAGTCGTCCTCTCTGGGAAATTGGTTGAGATGGCATCAGTTTCAGCACAAGCCATTCTGCCTTTGGAGAACGTGTCCAAAGCAAGTGAAAGCCACGAACGAGAATGGCTTTTCTCCAGGATTCAGGAGCTTGCTTTCTCCCTGAACATGCACTGAATGTCAGGAATCCATCCACGGAAGTCAGAGGACTTTCACTCCAGAGAATGGGAAACAACACCCAGACACTCAGAAGTATTTAGTTCTTCACTTTTGCAGTTGGACTAGATGATCCTCGTAGGACCCTTCCAACTGAACTAGTCTAGTCTAGTCTAATTGTAACTTTCTAAATAAAACTTGCCAGCACTTTCAACTCCCCCTGGACCAGGCCTCAAGGGACAATGGTATCAAATGCTAGCACTGCAGCTCTCACTTCTGAAGCATTAATGCATAAACATATAATTGTTATATACAAATATAACTGCAGCATTATAAATAGGAAATTGAAATTTTTTCTGTGAAGTTATTATTGATAATAATTATGAATGTAAATCAAAAAATCGACCATTGCTCTATTGTAGGCTTCCTTACTGATTTTTTACCAGAACATATTTATTATACGTTAACAGAGATCTAACAGACACAGATGTGTTTAATATCCTGTGGCAGATCTCTATCCTTCAAACTTTCCATAGTTACCTACTGTTGAACAGCTGGATTTTTTTAAGTTCATACATTTTCGCTTGTCCCAGAAAGCAAATGTGTATGAATATATATGCCTACATTTGTGTGTAATTAATGTAAATTAATCACTAATAAAGATACTGAACTTATATTAATAGGTATAACAAGCTTCAAAAAACCATTGTAATAACAAGTACTTCTCTCAGAGTAATACTGGAAACATATTTTCATTTGTAATTCAAAATGCAATCCCTCTGTGCAGCTACGTGCACACTGGAGACAGAGGTACTTCCTAAGTAACTGTGGCCAGGGGATTTACAGGAAGGCATTACACAGTCTTTTAGCCACAAATATGATGAAGTTATTCATGTTTGCAGAAGCCTAAGTGTGCTTTTCACTAGAGATAAGTCATGGAGTGACAGCTGTATTTCTTTGTCTCCTGCTTCCCTGGCTATCACCACATGATCAAGTTCTTTATGAAAAGAACACGAGTCGTGTAACTGCGGGAGACAGGCTGCGGCAGCAGCGTGTGCAGGGACTCCTCCAGCTGGTGTTACAGGGAGGCCCAGAGGAAACCAGGGCTTTGGAAGACTCCAAGGAGCTTACCAGTGAAGGTCTGGCATCCTCTGCTACACCAAGGTAAGCTTCATAAACACGCAGGGAAATATTTTTAGGCAGAAGCTGTGTCAGGGTTCCTTAGCTTTCAACAAGCAGCAGGAATGCACTGAGACAGAGGCCCCTCCCGTCCATCACATCCTCACTATTTGCTGATTGGCGTCGCTGTGACTTCTGGTTAGTAGCTACAGCGCAGGGGTACAAACATTAGCTCCTGCTCCTCTCCTTATAATTTGCCCCCAGTTAGCACTATTTTTTTCCCCCACAACATTAAATGTGTTTTGCATGTCCCATATATCTGATTGGCAAAAGTCAGATTTTGGTAGATGCATCTTCCCCAGGGTAAGAGAGGAGAGCGAAACCAGGATTCTGAGTCCGTCGGACTCTGCTAAAAGATCTGACAGTGACCTGGGAAAATCAGCCACGCTCCTGTGCCTCAGCATCCACTATTTCCACCCACCTGTCTCGCAGGAATGTTGAGTCTCATATACTGTACTGAACAATGTCTGTATACCAGGTAAATGATTTCAAGGAGTGCAAAGTGCTGTTACCGACATGAACTTCCTACCCTGTTTACTACGAGACACGTTCCAGCTGCGCACCACCCTCCCATACTTACTTTTGAGTTCTTCTGAAGACACTGCGTACGAGTTCCTCCTGCAATTAATGATGCAGCCACAGGGCAGGTGGATCCAGTGTTCTGACAGGACAAACACTGGGGTGACTGTGGCAGCCAGCAAAGTCAGCAGGAAGCTCAGTGTCTCAAACGAAAGGCTCTGAAAACCAGTGACGTGCTGGACAACCATTTGTATCTGAAAGGCAGAGCAGTTTGAAATTAAAATCACTTCAGGCTCCTGAGATACTTCCAGGAATAAACAGAACATCTCACCATGAGTATGACATAAGTAAAACACACAGGTTGTCATTAATGTGTGCTGAGCCTAACAATTTTGTTTCTAACAGAGAGTGGAGAAAACACACTGACAGAGGCTCTCCTCCTCATTCTGCATTTCTCAGAAAACCCCTTGCTTAAGCTAAATATAGATGCCAGAGCACTATTAAAACAAGCAACTCAGAAAAGCCTGCTAGCTCAGTCTCTCCTGCACGGCTCTGAGGAACCCCAGCTCCTGATGGGGAACAGGAGAGGGAACTTGGCACCACACCGGGCTGTGCTGCAGGTGCTCTGTAATGCTCTTTCCACGGAGAGCAGCTCAGGTGCTAAGTCTATACACACCCGGGGACAGGGATAACACTGCCCCAGACCCATGTTCCATGTTAACAGACTCCTTTCTCATTATACATGAACGTACCTGTTCCCAAATACACCAGTGCATGCACACAGACAGCCCTCCCCGCCCTCCAGTGCTACAGAGATTACAAAGATGCAAACAAACCTCATTTTTCTAACAAACTCCCATTTTTTAGCCTGGCAAAGGACGTGCCAGCTGTGAGGAGGGCCAGAAGGGCTGGCTTAGTACAATTCACAGACCCCATAATGCTGAACAAATGCTTGTCAGACAGCTGGCAATACAGAAGGGTGGACCTTATTCATCCCTGTATTCAGGTGATATAAATAATGTGATGATAGAGTAACATACTGATGAATCAGGCTCTGCCAGACCTACTGAAAGCCAGTTAAATTCATGTAGTGACACAGACCTGCTCAAAAGGACTTCTGCTGGCACAAACTGTACTATCAGGAACAGCTGCAATAGCTACTGTTCATGTTGAATCCACGGCACACCAACTCACATCTCAGTTAAACGTCAGTACACAGCAGAAAGTAAAGCAATCTGACCATTTACCATCATTGGAAGCCAGAGAATGACTTTGGTCAACGCCACAATCAGTGAGAACCGTTTCTGGGCGAAGCCCACCGTGAAGCTCCTGCTCTGTGTGCTGGGCATGCAACGGGGCTCGAGTGCAGCGCTCTCAGCCACACCTTTCCTCAAAACTGCCTCCGAGCTCGGACACGTGCTTTGGAAATGCTTCAGGGTTTTATCCACAGGGTCCACCGGTGACAGAGATGGGGTGGCAGTACTGCAGCCTGCAGGCGTCCCAGGGGTGGCGTAGCCTCGAGAGATTTCCTGGTAATCGATGTGCAATAGCTGATGCTCATCTGAGCACAACAGCTGGTAAGTTAGAGGAACAGCCAGCACTGTGAGGAGGCAAAAGCACAGCGAGTAGACAATAAATAAAAACAAGATGTAGGAACTGGCACAGTCAGTGAAGCAGCCCCAGGAGGTGGGGATGTAATTGCCCCAACCACAGAGAGGCAAAACGCAGATCAGCAAACTGACAATCCAAATGGTAAGAATGGCCCATGCCATGCTCACCCGTCGCTTGGAAGTGCTGCAGCCCATTGTCTTAGTTTTGTTGATGGTGTAGAAGTTGTAACAAACTATAAGAGACCCTTTCATGTTGCTAGAAATGCCCTGGAATAAATACATAAGCGCTGAGGCGGTGCACAGAGGCTGGGGGAGGACATCACTTGACCACTGGATGAGCATGAAAATAATCACTGGCACAACGCTGATCAAATCATCTAGTGACAAAGAGGTCACAATCATTGAAACAGTGGTTTTGTTTTGCATTTTCAGCAGGGAAACTAGTGAATAAATGCTGCCCAGAAGTGCTGTGAATGCAATGATAAAAGTCAAGCAGAATAGAAAGACATTCAAAGTTTTATGCTCACTAGGCTTATCCATGATGCTATGATTTTCAGTGAAGAAGCTTGTCCCATTGAGTGACAAATTACCAGGCGTTACCGACATCGTCCTTGGCAAATTTTTTTCTTTGCCTTCTCACTGACTCTGCAAGTTTTCACTAGCTGAAACCAGAACTGTTAGCTCCACATCACAAGTTTCTTTGTTTTCCTAGAGACTCTTCTGTGGCATCTGATGAAGAAATATTCAGGTGAAAGCACCCTTGATAACCAGAACAATTCATGCTCTCGAAAAATCAGGCAACAATGAAGTATCAAAGGTGCTGGAAAAAAAAAAAGCAGTTCTTCATAATCCTTTCAGTACTGGGAGATGGTTAACTCAGGCTCTTCGGGTAATAACGTGCCATTCAGCTCTGACAGATAATCAGGAGATGTGCCTTACTCACGAGTTCAGCTGAAACGAAGGCAGAATATCAGGTATGTTCAAGCTCTAGTAGCTCGGGGAGAAACATAGTAGAAATGAGAGGCTGTTGGATTCACCCTGCGCTGTTCGGAGCTGCAGGAGGGAGGAGTCAGACGCAAGCAGGATAGCAGAGCCGAGGGGAGTGAGTATCTTCTCAGAGGGAGCTGCCTCTTCGCTGGATGGGAAGAGTGAAACAGTGTCCCTGCTAAGCCACTCCTCCGATGCTGACACCGAAATCCAATGCAAATACTCAGATCTGATGTCAGCCGTAAGTGTCATTCCCGTAAAGCCCGTGGCTGCTCCAGGGCTGTGCATCACGGGCTGGAGCGCTGCCTCCATCCTGTCGCACTTCTGTACTCCAAGCTCAGCGAGGGGAAAAGCTGCAGGAGCCTTTTATGAAGGTGACACAGAAGGGGGGTGCCTGCTCTGCCTTTCTGAATCCCTGCTCCCCCTGAAAGCGTGCCCGTGTTCGTGCACACACCGCACACGGATGCCAACCGCAGTCACTCAGTGACAGCCCTCCACCCATGGCAGGTAGGTGCCATGCCTGCCAGCCGGGTGCTGCCCGCCTATGCAGCACCTCAGCTCGGTCAGGGGTTTATAAAACTTTCATTCCCTGCATGATTCAATCCGAGCTGCACCAAACGCTGACTGTCGGCTCTATGAACACACAGAATCACAGCCAAGTGCATTTTGGCACGTTCTGAATGTTTGCTCTTGAGAAAGTGCAATACTGGTGAAACTTCTGAGCTGACAATACTTCCAACACTCAGACGTTAAGTGGACAGACGGGTTCAGCGCAATCTTCTTGGAGGACTCTGCCCCTCTCTTCTTTTTGGCACCACTTTGAGTTCAAATACGTGATGGGGATGCAGGACAAATATTTTCTGATTAAGGGTAATATTGTGAGGCTGCTGCGATTACTTGCTAGTCTAGGTAACATCACAAATCCACCCAGTTATATCTGTGTTATTGACAACCTGATCCTTGCTCCACTCTACCCACTCTGAAACACATTAGCTGTGTCACACCAACAGCTGGATCGTGCTGGTGTTCTCCCTCCTGCCAGGGCAGGGCAGGGCTGGAGGCAGCGACTCCCAGGTGCTGGAGCCCCGACTGGAACAGGCAGGGGAAGACAACACGTGGCTGACGCTGTGTCGTGTGACGAGAGCCCACAACACACGGATCAGAGCTAAGGGCAACAACAACTCACCTGAGTAACACCTCCTTCTGCATTTCCCATTTCCAAGCTGCCCTGCCATGGCACTGGGAATGCCTACACCCCAAACCAGGCCAGGTCTGCCACCCAACCCCACGTGCCCCGTACAGCCATAGAGCTGTCCTCATCGCAGGACCTGTCGCAAAGCCACGCTCCTCCTCCACAGCCTGACTGGGAGCCTTTGCCTCCCCGTTCTCCCGTTCACATCGCAGCTGCCTCTGTTTTGAGGATTCTGCACCATTTATCAGGACCAACTGTCAACCCTCATGGCAGAAATTTGCAAAAGAGAGGAGCGTCCATCCTGCCTTCCACACGAGGCACAGTCCTGGATCTGGACCATCCATCTGGCCTTTAGCTGTACAGGATTTGACTTGGCTTTTGTGATTTATCTGTCCTGCTGGACTATTGATTGTTAATCTGTGCTGTGCCAGCTAAAGGCCAGGGCTCATTTCCTTCTATTTACAAATCACAGCCACCTCTGCCCCCGCAAGTCAACTTTAAATTAAGGACAGCGTTCTAAATCTTAACAGGGTGAGCCTGGTCAGAAGTACAGTCAAGACAGAAGAAGATAAAGAAGCATCATTCACCCTTGTTTGGACCATTATTTTTTAGCCTGGCTTCCTCAGGAGACACACGACCACGCTGCCTGAGTCTGGATATACGCCTGTGCATGCCTCTCTCCTGCTCCCCATCCCTCAATTCCTTTTGACAAAATGATCGTTTTCATCTCAACCTGGCAGTGTCAAAGCTATTAAGTTCCCACAAGTTTTATGAAAATGAGCAGCAGATCAGAGGAGACACATCACAGCAGGCTGCCTAGACATGAGACAGGCTGCAGCAGTTCCCTCTTCACTAGGAAGTAGTGAACACAAAGCAGAGGCTTTATAAATACTCCAACCATAAAGAAAGCTTCAGCTCCAATCTCAGTTAACCTGCATGTTAAACTTCTATTTATCGCCATACCCATTCAAGGCAGATGAAGTATTACTCACTTCAGTTTCTCTTCCCACAGAATGTATTTTATATACAAACAGCACCTTGCCATTCTCTGTGGCAGCTTCTACCAGAACTTACAATATGGTGAAATGTTCTTTCCTCTGGTCATTTCATAGTTATCAACCAAAGGTCTTAGAAGTGATGAATTCAAGCAGCTTCCCCCCTTATTTATCTTTCTTTAAGATGACTGATAAATTCTGACAAAACATGTACAGAAAGATCAGTTTCATCTTAAAACTAAAGACAGAATTTGGTTGTAGTAAGAAACAAGCAACTCTATAAAGAGAAGTGGGATTTTCCACAGAGCTGTGCCTCCAGGTAGTCGACTTGCATGCCCCCAGTAAGGTCTGAGCCCTGAAATGTCTCTTGTGGCCTGGGGCAAATGAATCTGAACTAGATTCTCTGATCTCTTCTAGAGGGTGAGTTTATATTGCAATCTTTCAAAACTTACAGGAACGCTATCTTTGCAGTTGTAATTTCACTCCCAAATTTCACTGAAATTCGTCAACAGACTCAACTAGGGCCAGGGGTGGCAAGGACCAGTAGGCAAGCAGAGAGGTAGTGTCAGCACAACCCCCTTCTCCCCAGTTTTCTACAGAAATAGTGCTAGAATGGAATAACACAGCCCTGCCAAAGAGCCACGGGTAATGATCTTGCAGAAACCAAGAGAAAAGACAAGACACCTTTGTCTGCTGCTGTGTCCTTGGTTTGGCCCGTGCGAAGGCAGGCAGGAATGTGCAGATCAACACCCTCACTACCTGTTCTCTTTCTTCTTTGCATTGAGCCCCCTGAATTATGGGAGGTTCCTAATACAAATATATTCTTTATATATTCTTTATCCCGGTGTGAATTCTCTTTGTTAAGGAATGATCACAAAGAGCAAATACATCAGGCACAGAAATCTCCTCTCTGGCCTCACTTCAAACAGCACTGCCCAACCATGCCCCGTTAGAGGAAGAGTCAGCCCTACTCCACAGCCTGTGAAAGGATTTCCGAGACTCTGCATGTAACAATTCAAAAAATGCTTGTAAAGAGAATCAAATATTCACCATTCATAAAATACAGTCAACAAATAAGGTATTAAAAATTTATCCTATTTAGTGTATGAGTCACATTTCATTTTCATACCTTGCACTAAGCCAAGCTTTGACTTATGGTTTTGCTTCCTTTTGTCACTCAAGAGAGACAAGGTTATTACAGCAGCTGTACAAACATTTCATTTCAGAAGGGGATATAATCTCTGTGCCAGACATAAATGTATATATATAAAATTCCATAAATGTCTCTGTAATTTATTCCTCAATAGCATGCGAAAGAAAATGTTTTATTTTTTTCTAGAATTCTTTAACAGGCTTTTAAAAAGATGTCAAACTAGATGATCATTTTTGGTCTATTGGATTCAGACGTCACTCTCAAATACAAGATGGTTAAACTGCAGCTAATTATTTAATCTGGTTATTTGCCCCAGATGAATGAAATCAGTGGTGACTTCTAATAAAAGGCAGATACTCTTATACCTAATCCATTCCTGCTGCAGCTGTATTGCTGTGCTGTAGGAAAAGGGCGCTTACTGAGTTGGAGCAATTAGAGCAAAGCAAATCAGGAGTAATTCCATTAAACCTAAAAATACGATTTAACTTACGTTGACTTGGCACGTCACAGCCTGTCCCTCCACGAGGCAGTGCCCTCTCTGAGTACATGGGCCAGTATTAAGCAGTGCCCATTGCCAGCGCTCCCCAACTGTAGTTTTTGCTCCCGTGCTGTCAGTACAGACCGCAGACTGAGACTGCCACGAGCTGAACGGCTTTGGAGAAGGACAGAATTAGTGAGAGACAAACGGAGGTAAAAGTGAGCAAGCCCCGAAGTGTCCACTGGGTGAGGCACAATCCTGGTGTGCGTCCTTCCCCCAGCTCCCCGACGGCTCTGAGCGAGGCTGGTGATGGACCAGATGGCCGAGGGACGAGAATGAACCCGGCCGGGCTGCGCTGCACCACACCACCAGAGATGGTTACGTGCTGTCATTCAGGAAATGCCCAGAGTGGGACCAACTAGAAGAGAAACAAGCAATTATAAAATAATAATTGCAGGATGGCAATGCTGAAAGGGAAGAGGTATTAAGTATGCACTTCAAGAAAGATGTTGAGGTGTTGGAGCAAGTCCAGAGGAGGGCGACCAAGCTGGGGAAGGGTCTGGAGGGTCTGACCTACGAGGAACGGCTGAGGGAGCTGGGGGTGTTTAGCCTGGAGAAGAGGAGGCTCAGAGGTGACCTTAGTGCAGTCTACAACTACCTGAAGGGAGGTTGTAGCGCAGTGGGAGTCAGCCTCTTCTCCCAGGCAACCAGCGATAGGACAAGAGGACACAGCCTCAAGCTTCACCAGGGGAGGGTCAGGTTGGACATCAGGAAGCATTTCTTCTCAGCAAGGGTCATTAGCCATTGGAAGGGGCTGCCCAGGGAGGTGGTGGAGTCACCATCTCTGGAGGGGTTTAAGAAAAGCCTGGACATGGCACTTAGTGCCCTGGTCTAGTTGCCATGGTGGTGTCAGGGCAATGGTTGGACTCGATGATCCCAGAGGGCTCTTCCAACCTGGCTGATTCTGTGATTCTGTACACAGTGTACACAAGGAGGACAGCAGGACAGGTCTAGCCAGGAAGGTGTTATTTCTCTAGCGGATGGTGAGACAGAGATGGGAGCAAAATCTGCAGCTACCAAAGTGGCGAGAAGCCCAGTTCTAGATAGCGTGGAAAGTAAGACATTCTGCTAGGTGTGGCATAATTGCTCTCTTGAGACAAGACACTTCACAATGTCACTTTTATTGAGCAGCCGCTGGCTCACCAAATTGATCGGAGGAGACAGGCAGCTAGCAGGGAAGCGATTCTTCAGTACACCTCCTCTCGGTACTGTTTGCTTTCTAATAGAGAGCACAGCAGGCTAGGAATATAATTCATGGAACAGCATGATATGAATGCTTTTAATTTTGCTGCACAGCTCTACCAGCAGTAGAACACCCGTAATGCAGCTGTATTAGCAGGGTCATCCCTAATCACGGAGAAAATCCAGTAGATGTAACATTGTGCTCGGGAATCACTTCTGGTTTAGGCACCACAAAATGTATGGAGCATAGCAGAGAAAAAGCAAATGTTGTGCCATCCAGCAGGAGCTGGGCAGAGGTAATACCACACTGCTGGGGAGAATCGCACTGAGAGTTAACTGGAGAAGCCAAACAGCCGGGGAGAAATAATTATCCCTTTCTGAAGGGAGGAAAAAAACCCAGGAAGAAGGCACATGCCTTTGAGTGACCCAGCCATGACCCCATCTGGAAGCAGCAGGAAAATCAGCTGGATATGTAGAACCTTCTCCAATAGTAATAAAATTAATGATGGCAAGAGCCATTTGTAATACTGTGTGCAGCTTTCACTGCCTGCTGGATAGTCTCAAGAGCTCTGCCGTGGGTTGTCTTAGCCCCTCGTTTCTCTTCCTCATCATCTTCTCTCCCACTCACCTCCAAGAAGGCTGAATGAGCAGACCAGGAAATTCAGCCCCAGGAGTCAGGATGAAACCGAGTTTTAACGAGTGAAGACTGAAAGCTCTGAAACCAAATTCTGCCTCTAGAGGACTGAGAACTTGCGTTGGTGGTTATCACTGCTTTTACCTGCACCAACAAAACTACTACCTTCCTAGCACCGACCTGTTCCCTGAAAAGATACTATTATTCACCAAATATTTTTGCAAGGAAAACAGTATTTTAAGTGTTGCTTTACCCTGAATTCACAAATATAAATGCTATCATAAATGATACCAAAAGAATGTGGACACAGCATAGGACACAGCTTACTGCACGTAAAAACAAAAAGTATCTTTTTTTTAACAAGAAGGGAATCCTCTGTATTCTGCACATATGTTACAGAGACTTTAAGGGAAGAGATTATTTTTGTGCAGCAGACTAGTACTCCTTCTGCAAATAAGCTGAGTAGCAGACACGTGCTGCTCTTTCCCAGAGGAGGGGTGCCAAGGAGAGGAGCAGCTCTGCAGGGAGATGGCAGCCTTTGGCCAGCCTGAAGGAGAAAAGGCTACAGGGAAATCGTTTACGCTTGCCCATTAGAGAAGGCTCCTTAGAGCGCAGAGATTTTTCTTGCCTTCCTTAGGAAGACTTCTGTTCTGACTTGAAGCTTTGGAAAAGTTTGGAAAAATAGGAAAAAAAGAGAGTCTGGGGTAAAGGTGAAAAAAACAATAACTGGTATTGTAAAAGAAATACAGGAGATAAAGCAAATCCAGTGGATTTCAGATATTCTATAAGACCACTGAAAAAAAACCCAATAAATGTTTCTTTTCCATAGCTTTAATAAAGTTGAAAAGATATGAAAAGTCATGGGCTGAGAGTGCGTGCGCCAGCTCTAGCCTCTGCTTTCTGCGATAGCTGTGCTCTGGAGTCCCTGAAAATCACACTTCATAACAGAGCCATATCCTCTAGCTTCTTCCCCAAAGGGTAACCAGATGTGCATGTGTTTTTGAAGTGTTTTTAGAGTACTGAATAAAGAAAGGGCTGCTAATTAATTCTGAGTGACAGTAAAAAGGTCTATTAGCTTTGCTGATGTAAAGGATGACTGAGTTTGTACTGGAAAGGGTGAAAAAAGGTAGTAAAAGAGGATACTGGAATACAACATGAAATCTTTCCTTTTCTGAAAGAATTTTTCTTTTAATGGAAAGGTTTAATTGAAGTATGAACTCATCAAAATGACAGTGTTTTCATGAAATCTGAAGCACGGCAAGGAAGGAATACTGCAGACTACAAATCAGCTGTACTTCCCAGCTACCTCTCACCAGGTGGTAGGTGTTTGAGAAAGAAAACGTTCACTTCAGATTAGAATGGTTTTTAGTTTCAGATTCTTCTGAACAAACTTCACTTCTTGGTAAGTGGATTTTTGTCTGTAGAGTATTTACAAAAAACATTGTGCACGGCTAAAGGTCACTAGATCACGAGGCAGCGCAACGTGAAGAGACGCTTGGGCTTGCTCTGCTCCCTCAGGTGCACGAGCCAAGGCAGCTACACTGCTCTGCACTCTGCCCAGGCCGTTACCTCCTGCTCTGCTCCTCACCCATCTCCAGCTCTGGTGCTCCTGCACAGCAGTAATACGCTGGGTAATGGACACTACCATTCCTCCCCTGTGAGCTCCACAAAACCTTGGCTAAAACACAAACAGTTAAACCCCAAAGCTATCTCGTGTTCCTTCCACTCCTCAGGAGTATGCCCCTAAACCTACCAACCCCACCACCGATGTTAATATTCCAGCCCTGGGCTGATCCTACCCGCAGAGCAGCAACAGCAACAACAGTTTGCTTTGGAGATGCTGGGAATTGCCTGAGTGCCTTTATCTGTAACTATCAGCTCGAAATTCAGGTCACGTAGAAGACCTTCCCTTTCAAACTGTGAGGTGTAATCTGATGTTTGGTATCATCTCATGTATTTGCACAAATAAGCAAACTAAGATGGGCTCCGATAACAAACCGTTACTAATTGAGCTTAAGAAAATGCATTATTTAAGAAAAAAACCATACATTCCTCCTGAAACCCCTTTCCCTCTCTGGTCAGTTCAATATCATTTGTGAGTATTTACATAAGAGGGACCAAGTGGTTCTCAACAAGGTTATTTTTCACACAAGTAAGGGCTGAATTAGTAGTGTAACAGCCTGGGTTACACCAACAAGAAGTGAAACAAACACATTGCTCTCCTGTAAATATATCCAATCATTAATTTCTCTTGATGTTGGGAAAACACTGAGTCAGTACATTACTAACCTTTTCAATTTGTCAGCCTTACTCTCTCTTCCAAGATCAAGAATACTAAAGGAGCTTCAGAGGCTTTCAAATAATCTGACGAAACTAACAGGATAATTTTACCACCAGTTCACAAAACTATAGGTTACACGGATGTTTTAAATAGGTCTTGAAATCTATTTTAGTATTTTAAATTTTCAGTAATTGAAACAAATGCTAACAGGCTATGTGGAATTCAGTTTGGCAAGGACAGTGACAAGACATCATATAGGCAATAAAACTATACCCTAAATCCATATACTTATTAAATAAACTCTTTTGCATTGTAGGAGGAGGAGCAGGTATTTCCAAATGCATGTTCCAAGTTACAGGCTGATTCTGCAAACTGTTTTTCTACGAGTAAACTGGAAGTAATTCAAGAAGTTTTTCTACAAATGTTTCAGTACTGTACTAAGCTCAGCCCCAGTTACAATGAGCCCTAAGGACATGTTACATCTCACATAGAAGAAATCCTAAAAACTCCCAGTTCTATTCCAGCTGCAGAATATCCACACACAAATCTTGGAAGGTTGGTTCATCATGAGGATTTTCAGCGTGGTCTCAGGTAAGAAATCACCTCCTCACTTGTTGCAACTTACTTGTGTAGCTAAAACACAACATCTAGAATACGAAACCGCATACTCCTAGGGCGTCCTCCAGAAGATGGCATTAGTGAGGAGTTGCTTTCCTTTCCCTACCTTGCTCAAAGCAAAATACCTCTGTTTATGCAAGTCAGAAAGCTAATAAATGAAAAGAAATTAAATCTTAGGTTTGGAAATTCCACCTTCTTTGTCGTAATTCCTTTTTTGGCTCAGTTCTGCACAAGCTGAGGCAGGGAGGTTTTGTTTATCAACTTTGGTGAAATATGGGCCAGGAAAACCCAGCAGGCTTTTAAAATTTCATGTTTACTACCAAATTACAGATATTGTAATTCCAAGAAAAACAAGACAACAAAGGTATAAATCTTTCCCAGAATTTTCAGCACACTTATAATGAAGCTTTCTTCTTTGATATCGCAGTTTGATCTTTCCCAGTAATGGTATTTAAAACTGTTAATTTACAGAAGTAAAAAAAATATCAGATTAGAAACATGTGGAATAATAATAGATCCAGCAAGAAGGGAAGTGCAGAGCTACGCCACTGGGCATCAAGCATTTTCTTAAGGATTCCAGCCAAGAGAAAGAACTCATGAATATTTTAATGAGATTGTGAACAAAACCCTCCCAAACAAGATAAAATCACACTTAGAAAACAGCCTGTCAAATGCAGTGACAGGTCCAGCCTCTCTGATCTATGACTTCTGAGACTCAGACTGTGATAAAGAGACTGCAGAGTCCAGGCTTAGCGCCAACATAAACTGGACACAGTGTGTCAGCAAGATACTGAGATGCTATGGAAAGCCTTGCCATAAAAACCTGACTTATGAGGCTAGATGGAAACCATGCATCGCCCCTCTCAGAGGTTAAGGTGTCAGAGAAAGAGGAAAGAAAAAAAGCCTGAGAAGATTATTTTCAAACACTGAATCTTTTCAATTCACATGTTTATCTTACCCCCTGGGACTGATGAAAAACTTAACTCCGGATTCACAGGGCAAGGCTGAGGCTTCAGGAACGTGGCTACTGGTACAAACCCTACCTGGGCACGGGCTCGCCGTCAGCACGGTGTATTTCAGATCTGGCAATGCAAGGGAAAACACTGCAGCATAAAAATGCACATAACTGTGTATTTTTCTAGTGAACAGACATTTGTGATTAGCTTGGAAAAGCCAAATCTCAGCACGAATGAGTCACCCGCTCCTAGTGAAACAGGCGTGGTTAAACGAGCACACTTAGTCACAGCGCATATTAATCAGGTGTAAAGTGAGCACATTTCTGGTTGACTTATTTAATAACAACATAGGAATAAATCATCTCGATTCCCTCCACGTTCAATCTTGCATTCTCAGCAGTTTTTAAACCATCAGTGGATAATTTTAATGGAAAAATTAAACACGTTCATGATTGCAAACACAAGCTAGAAGTACTTCTCTCTGCCAAGCTCCACATTCCTCTGGGTGTTTCAGATTTGCACATGAACACGAATGGTGTATGTCTCAGTGAAACACAGAGGGGATTTGCTCAGTAAAGTCTGAAAAATAACTGATTTTATTTATCATTGTCTAGTAAAAAACATACCACAGAGAGCACGGATCAGCTTCTTAGGTTCTGGTAACTCAATTTCGATTTCAATTTTCAATCATCGAATTCAATTTCTGCGAGAATGTCTAGCTATGTTCTGAGGAGAAAAAGCACTACAACCCCTCCTGTTAATATGAGAGAAAATAGGAAATGGATAGGAAAGCAAAGCACTTCAAGGTGTGCAAGGGAACTTTTCCTGGTGAATACTACTTTCCATCTCAGAAGCATTCAATGATTTGGGTTCATTCCTGGCATCTTACAGAAAACCACATCCTCCTTCTGAGACAAGCAGAGGGGACTGGTGGAGGGTCAGCACCTAAGAGCAGGTGGAGAGGTAGGTACCATGAGCATTTATTTGTATCTTTGCTTTTTCTCCTGAAGCCCCCCTCAGTACTGACAGTGCTTTTCAGAATAGCGTTATCAAGCTGTCTACCAGGTATTAAACTAGGTCTTCCATTTCCTACAAAATTTTATATAGGTATCATTGAACGTGCACCAGAAGATAACAGTGTGACCATCTGTATCATCAAGACTAATCAGTATCGCTTTCAACCTAGAAGACCCTTGAACCATCCAGGCTCACAAGAATGATTTTCACTCAATTATGCCATAAAAACTTACATTACCTGATATTACAGAAAGAGGTTTCTTTATACATGCAGTGACCTAAGCTGTTACAGTCTGTCATTTCTTCCCTCGTGTTAAATGATCATCAAGAGTTTTTGGATGTTAAATCTAATCTATGGAGAATTGCCCATTTCTTTTTAAAGTGTTTTTCATCCCTTGTTCACTCATGTCCTCTGATTCATGTCACGAATTCTCCGATTATCATCCCAACTTATGGCAGATGTCTCCACTCAGTATGTTTCTGGAAGGTATGTATTATGGATGTACCTAAAGATTCTGCTGCTTCCTTTCATATCTGGCCCAAAATGCCAGATATTATCTCCAGCTGCACACGAGAGAACACCTATTCCTCCAAGCAAGCTCAGTGCCTGCTGTGGTCTCTCGTGAGCATTACCTGGTTGACAAAGACGGGCCCAAGTGCTTGTGCTCTGCAAAGACCAGAAAGGCACCAACCAACAGCCGTTCTGGGAATGGAATGGTTCTTTTTCTCACCACTGGATGTTTGCTGCGTTTTCACCTGAAGGTATTAAGACAAAAAATCCTGCCAAGACAACCAGTAAGACTCCATGTAGTATATAGAGCATGCTCACTAGTCATTTCAAAGTGTTTTAACCACCATGAAAACAATAAGTGATTAAACACCAATCCATAAATCCATAATTTTAAACTATTTGACTACTACATTTTACTTAGAAAGAAGCATGATTTTGGTCACAGATTTTTTCAGCGTGTAGGCAGAAAGATTAGTCTTCTCAACACCAACAGGCACTACTGAAAATCTTGTATTAGTTTAATAAGCCCTAAGAAGTCAAGTTCTTATGGCTGTGTAGTCTGTGGCTTTGTGGCAGTTAGCCTACTCCATAACATAACTCAAATTTTTGAGATTAAAGGAATCAAAGAGTGTATTTTTTCTACCCATTTGTAAATACACAGCACAGTACCATGCCATCATAGATTCAGCAAAGCACTACCATGCCACTTCAATGCTTAATGGATACCAAGATTTTTTTCAAGAGTTGTTTTACATAAACCATATTTGGTGAAATCATTTACCAGAAGCCTGTGAATTAGATCAGTACAAATATTTAGAAACAGCAATAATAGTGGGAAAGAGTCTACTTGTTCAAAGCCATAGTAATTTCTATGCAATTATTTATTCAGAATGCATTAAATTAAGGTTACCTTGATTAATTTAAGTCAGAAAACATTCAAGATAAAGCCATAATATTGACTGTATGGCAGTAGCAACCTGGGAAAAGGAATTTAAAAGGGATATATCCATCTAAAAAGTCCCTTGGGCCATGCAGTTTTCCAGAGATTGATTTTCAGTCAATTATGCCTTAAATATCGAGGTTTGGTTGATATATTATAAATATCCCAGCCTGAGGGTTAGTGCCATGCAAGAAATTGCTTAAAGACTCCTCTTACATATTAACAGTGGTTTGCTTTTCTCATATGTATTTTACTGTTAATTTCGGTTTGCTAAAATAATGCTGAAGGAATAATAAAAAATTCCTCCAATTATCTCTGTGCAAACACTCATCCAGACCTAATGAGGAAAAACAATGTCTTCCACTGGCTGCTCATCGTGTGCCTCTTCAGTAAGCACACAACAGGGTTTTTTGGACTGAAACCATAACAAAATAGACTGTAATTAACATGAGAACTGACCCAAGGTCAGACTCATCATCTGTTTCTTAATTAAGTTTTAATGTGAATGATCAGTAAAATATTTAACACCTTTACTTAAAGCCACAGCAGATGACATACCCATCCCCAGGATCACAGACTGGTTGAGGTGGGAAGGGCCCGCCGGGGTCCGTCTGGTCCAAGCCCCCTGCTCACACAGGGTTACCCAGAGCTGGATGCTCTCCAGTATGTCCATGGCTCTCTTGTACTGGGGAGCCCAGCACTGGACACAGTCCTCCAGGCGTGGCCTCAGCAGTGCTGAGCAGAGGGGAAGGATCACCACCTCCCTTGACCCACCGAGATACTCCTAACGCAGCCCAGGAAATGTGTGACGGTCAGAAAAGAAAGATGCCCTTTCTGAAGTGTTATTTTTTTCTCTTTCAAGCCTCAAAACTAGAGCAGTCGTACAATTTCCTCCCCAAGTCAGATAGCTCATTCCCTGCTTTCACATGATTCTCCTGCTCTAGAAGGCGTTAGACCAGATCTTGCTGCTGAAGTATCATTAATAACATCACATAGGTCGTCACTGGGATTAGTAAGAGCTTAAAGCAAGCACTACATTTCCCAAGGAAACAGACCAGGCACCATCAATTCCTCTTAAACCTCTTTTCAATTAAAACCTTTTCTGTTTTAAGTCAAAATTGGTAACATAAAAATACGCATTAACTTTTTTTCCAGAGAAGAGACTGAGGATTCTATTTCTTCATGATCTGACTGACAGACAATGCTTGCTTATTCTATTTGTTATGAATATAAACAGTCTTTGAACTGGAATAAAAAAGGTTTAAAAATCAGCTGTTTTCCCAGCTCAACTGTGCAGTGACAAAGCTGCTGTCAGCTATCTGCCTTGATCAAACATGGCTTGGAGTGCTCTCAGAAGACAGTCTATAATGAGGACAGAGGAAAAAGAAACAGAAGACATCATAACACAGTAAGAGGAACCTTTAGAAGACAGGGATGATAACAGGACAGGAAACAGGAAGAAGAAAAAATCCTATTCTCAGCCTTCTGTACTAACAGACTTTTTTCCCTTCCACTTTCTTAGTTTCATTCTCTTACAGGGGTTTTCTCATAGATTTTCCATTATTCACTTCTGAATGACTTTTGGTCTCACTCCTCCGTTTCATTTTCCCACACATCTAGTTCTCGTCCTTTCTTTTGTTGTGTTTTTTTGTTTTGTTTTGTTTTCTGTCACTTTTTTACCTTTTCAGTTTTCTGTTTAAACCTCTCTGTATTCTACCTTTTCTTCTCTTTCCCTGTTTTCCACATTCCAGTCCACCACAACCTACTTCATGGCACCAAACAACCTCACCATAATTTAAACACACTCACCTGCACAGAGACCCTGCAGTCACCTTTGGTCAGTAACTGGTAACATTCCTCTTCAATTACATCAACTCACAACAGAATTTTACAATACCACAATCCAACATCATGCACTACACCCAATTCTAGAAAGTGAAATTGGGTAAAGTTATTTATAGCCTAATTCTGCAACCTCAGTTTCAGGGACCATGCTGCCACCCCTACTGAATTCTTTTTTTAAAATAAAAAAGGTTACTAATTTCAGTATAGATTGCAGGGTTGAGACTATCTTTCGCATATGTGTGTCAGGGAAGTGGAATACAGTTCTCTCCTACTGATGAAATTAAACTGTACGACAACCACACCAAAAATTAACCATTCCACAAAAAGGAAAGAGTTCTTCCTAGTCCTTATACTTTTTAAAAGAAACTGTAAGAAAAGGTACAAGATTTATATTAGTAAACATGATTGTCTAATGTGGATAAAAAAGAAAAATATTCAAGATAGTCAGGTTTCATAAAAGCACAATTGAGTTGAGAGGATAAAAGCAGAAAAATTCAAGCTTATTGCAGAGACTCATGACTGCAGATTTGAAGCTTACTCAGACATTTCTCTGACTTAGAGTGTTATTATGACACCAAACTGGCAAGAGGACACGAGTACATCATGAAACTCAAGAAAATTTTTGTAGTCTTATTTAATTACAATGCTTTAATGCAGAACTTGAAACAACCAGAGTTGTCTTCAAAAGCCCAGGAGTAACTGGCGAGTCCTGCTGTGTAACGCAGTGAAGCCCAGGACCTTCGTGCCTTTGCTAAATTCATCTTTCCACTGGGCAAAGGCTGGAGCCACGCAGTTCCCAGCCTCAGGCAGCTGCACTGTGCTTCACACGAGGAGGGAGGCGTACCAGTAGCAAGCTTTGAAATATTATGGTACTCTCATCTACACCAGTCAATAATTTTTTGTGAGAAAGGTAAATTAATGAGGGGGAAATCCTCTTTAATCACAGCAACAGGACATCACCAAAAAATCAAAGGGCTGTGAAGCAACAACAAAAGTGTTAGCTGGAGAGAGGAAAAATCATGTTTACTAATATAAATCTTGTACCTTTTCTTACAGGTTTTTTTTTTTTTAGAGCTTTCCATTTTTTATCAAACTGAAAATATTTTTTCATCCATGAAGTGTCTAAAGAGGAAAAAAAATCTGTCAGCACTGTGGGTGACGACTGTAAGAATACTTTCAGGGAAAACCACCTGAGAGCAGACGAGAGAAACACCATTGCAATCAGCCATTCTGTGCTGAAGCAAGAACCAAGGCTGAAGGCTTTGAACAAGCAGAGAGAGATGAAAGAACCTGCAGTATCTACTCTCCAAGACAAGTGTGGCACATTTCAGGGGCCTGACATGTTGTTCAGTAAGCAGGTACCCTTCACTGGAAGGTCTTGCCCTACGTCTTAGATTTCTTTCTTCATGCAGCCTTGGGGTGACGGCTCAGTCTGTTTTAAGAATGAAACAGCACCTTACCTACAGGTACAGAAAGTCTGCAAAGTAAAAGTTTATAAAGAAAGTTTTGGACAAATCCATTCACATAAGGGGAACAAGAACCTCAGCAAGGGAGCAACACAAGACGAGAGCAAAGAAACGCACAACTGCATTGCGACAAGGAAAACCAGTTAATTACTGTAACTACTTCTGGTTCCACTTCAGTGCTTTGGTCAGACTCTTTTTACTTTTTCTATTTATTATAATGCAACCTAGTGAGACCTAAGACATGGGGAAAGCACCGGATCATCTCCCTACTGTAAAACTTGCAGCATGCTAACAAAGTTCAGTGAATCTCTCCGTATTTCACACGCCAACCCACACCCAGCCTTTTGGTAACTCAGAGCTTTCAATTTCAAGGACTTCCTGAAAGTTTTTGGGGGGTTGTTTTGGTTTCTTTTGTTTTTTTTTTTTCCAGAGAAAGTGGCAGAACCATATTAAGGTAATTTAATTTGTGGGAGTCAAAATGCGCAGTCAGGTATTCTGAGGGCTCTCAGCACAAGGGTTTGGCTGATGTGTGGTTGCCAGCCACGCACTTACTACTGCTTATTTCTATCTCATCTTCTCTGTCCGGCAGTAAAAAGGGTAGACAAAGCTCTAGTAGCCTGGTGGAAACCCAAGGTTTTCTCTAGTCTAATAAATTGTGGGGTTTGGCCTTGCGTCAATTCAATTATAGAAGGCATTCGATTTGCCCCATTTCAAGTCGCCCTCATTCATCACACGCTATCTCAGACTCCACAGTACATAGAAGGCTGATCAATCTGTCAGCCACTTACTAAAAACCACTGAACTAACGTAGGAAAGAGTCAATAAATGCAGGGTTGCTATTGTTTTTACTGTGTTTTGTAGCCCACTCAGCTAGTCTCTAGTGGTTGGGAAACAGGCATATCCTTGTCTCTGAGAGCTAATTTGGACTGAAACAATGTTCCAAGGTAATTGAACTTGTAACTGCAGATCTCAGGACACCAAGAACACTCTTCCCTAATTATTCCGTGCAACACGAGATACAAAGCTTTGTTTTCTCTCATTTCTCCTTTTACCTGTCATACAGTGCTAGCTCATCCTCAGAAATCACCATGGTTTTAGTAACTAAAGGCACCAACAAGGACTTGTCTCAAAGGCACACCACTGAACCGAACAGAAAAGCATTAATTTATCTGTTGAAAAATGACAAGGGAAAATAATACCAAAAATGTAAAATGTTTTATTTTACTAGACTATTTTCCACGTAAATTAAAAAAATATGGATCACGTTATCATTAGTTTATGCAGCGACAGTCTAGTTTGTGATGAAAAAGCCAAGGAGATCAGAAACTGTGTAGGAGCAATCCCTTGTACCGTGTTTGTTTTGCAGAAAATGTACTTATGAAATATACATGTGCTGGGATGGGACTGGGATGCAGTTCTTGTTTTGATTAAAATGCTGCTTCCCTCATGTTTACCGAGCTTCAAAAACCAGCCTGATTTGTATGCTTATATAGTATTTTCTGTCTTTTTTTTTAAAGCAGGACTAAATTTAACTTCACTGCTACGTATGCAAAAATGAATGCAAATATGAAACTTTCTTTAGCTTACAATTATTAACCTGAGAGAGAAACTAGAAAACTATTAACCCAAAGCCCAAGGTCATGACTACTTCTAATAACAATAACTCCAGTAGCCCGAAATGAGGTCTGGGATCCACTGAGCCAAATCATTCAAAAATCACAGTGTGCTTTGATTTTAGTGTGCTCTTCCCCTCTCCCTTTGAGCTCTGTTTTGTCAGCCCTTGTCAAAGCACAAGCTTCATCACTGCTTGGAAAACTCTGGAAAAAATTATCACCATGGCTATTATATGGTCCTTCATTCAGAGCCTAAGTTAGACAACACCATTTTCAGCATCCTGCCAAAAGCCTTTTCTACTAGAATTTCTGAAGCTGTTAGGATCTGAAAAAAAAAAAATCATAGTCTAGAGAAAATTAAAACTTATTTGGTGAAAGCTGCATTAGGTGGCAAAATGGGTATTTCTTTCTTACAAATGACATAAAACAAGCCTTAGGGGACAGAAAAGAGATTTCTTCCTAGGAAAAGGAGTGATGATTTTGTTTTCCTGGCAGTTTTACCAGTACTTTTATTACAGATTTTGTATTATTCACTCCCGTCACTGCACTCAACCAGGTAACTGACATTCAGTCAGCACAGTGCTCCTAAATTGAGCTGCCTCCTGAATCAGCTCCTGTTATTATTTTAATGTATCATATATCAATACCTCTGAAAGACCTGCCAGAAGCCTTTTTAACAGTAAAAGTACCATTTGTCTTAGAGCCCTTAATAACATACTATCTGCTCTCAAGTATTTTGAGGGGATAGTATTCAAGTTCATATTTCTTTGACAATGCCCAGCTTCCCTTCAGTCCTCTATTTTAATTAAAATAGACCAAAAATCTTCAGGCAACAGGTTGGTGTTGCTCACTGAGTATCTCCAGCCTCCAGCAACAGGCACCTGGGAAAACGGGTAGCCGGCCAAACATGGCATGTTTTCTTGTTCAATGACAACAAGTCTTTTCAAAAATAATCCATTCAAACAGAAATTGTTGTGTAACCCTTTTCTACAAGAAGTCATCTGCCAATCTCAGGATCCATCCCACAAAAAACGTTCTCCCAATCAATTACTTTTCACTCCCGTGTAAGCAGGGTGACCCACTCGCGTGCCTGGAGCTTGGAGGCAGTACTGCACGCCTGTGTGTGGAGAGGAGGCCACTGCGCTTCCAGCTACTGTAACATAAAAAGCTCCTTCTGACTTCCTCAAGTGAGTGCAGTCAGTTACTGTAGTCTTTAAAAATATTATAAGAATTCTGGTTTACTGTGAACTCCTTGATCACGCAGGCTCAGAGTAGCAAAGCTCTGCTGATGATTAAGTTTCCCTTCCACTGGGATGGGGCTTTTAATGCATCTGTCTAATTGTGCATATAAAGTAAAACGACTGCTGTTCCTACATTATTAAAATGGATTAGTGCCGTAATTTTTATGGTACAAGCAATGAAAAGATGAACACGTTCCTTTACGAATCCAGTGGTGGCTGGCACTTCCATTTTGCATACTGATAAGAGAATTCGTGAGAGCAACTATGTTTTCATTTCACCACTCTTCAGTGAAATATTTATGAGCTTTTTGTAT
The DNA here is from genome assembly GCF_013368605.1 of Nyctibius grandis. NCBI lineage: Eukaryota > Metazoa > Chordata > Aves > Nyctibiiformes > Nyctibiidae > Nyctibius > Nyctibius grandis. The sequence continues at coordinate 1,100,658 of NC_090665.1, forward strand.
TGTCCTCAGATTCTTAGAATTTCACACTCTTTACCTACTGCTAGATTTGAATAAGGAAGACAGCAAAGGTCACCATGACAATGCCAACTGCAAACTGTTTAATCACAGAATGTATTTTAGCACTCAGCATTGTCAAGTTCACTTACAGATGTCGTACGAATCCTAAATGCCTGTCTCCCGTTTAAAAAACTTTGATGCTAAATATCAATAATTTCTAAAATGTGTTTTTTTATTAAAAATCCTGCAGACCTCACTAGTACCTAAATCATACTTGATCTTGTATAAACTGCTTTGAAATATTTGCACACAAACATGAAGTGGCTCCATATGTCCTAAAAATACCCTAACAAACATACACACATAGTTACACACACACAAACATACGCCGTGGGCACTGTCAGCTGTGTGGAACTGCAACCTTTAAAAGGCTAATACTGAAGTACCCAAAGGTTTGTTGTCTGTTTACAATGCAGCATGCAAGCCAACAACCCGCTCATCGTTTTCTCATGCAGTCATGGGTATTCCCTTACCCACTAACTTCACACCTCAGAATCAGGAATGCTGGTAAACAAAGCAAAACCCAAAACAAAAGAAAAAACCCCTGTGTCAATCAACATAACTGCAATGGTGAGGTTTGTGTCAGGGTCAGACGTGTGTCAGTCGAGGGCGAGCGGTACGAGACTCCTCCCATTCACCCTGACAGAAAAGGTTCAGAAGTGAACTGGGAATCGCAGATCAGATGACATGGGAAATACTTGATGTATGGCTCTAACTTGCTCCCTGCATAGAGATAATCAACTGATAGAAAATCCACAGAAGAAAATGAGAACATGCTTTGTACCAAAAATAGTTCCATACCTTTAATTTCAATATTAACTCCAATTGTGGTCCTTCAGCCTTGAGAATCTAGTGAGGTGGGGCTGGGTTTTAATTTTAAAACAGAGATCCTTGGTAGATGGCTTTTCCCAAATTCTCCTAGTCCATGTGAAAAGAAACACTTCACCTTCAGCTCACTAAAACAGAGCATTTGATTGTAGTGTTTGGCAGAGCATTGAAGGATTGAAGCCAAATTTGCTGCTGGGAATTTAATTTGCAGGAAAAAGCATCAAAGAATAAATCAAGAGCCTTTCTGATGGGAAAACTGCAGTACAAAACATATTACATTATGTCCTGGAGGTAAACACATTCCAGTTAAAATTTTCTACCCTTTAACCTAAAGACAATCGCTTGTTTTATAGTCATCCCCTCTCTGAAGTGCCAATAATCACAAACCAATAATGAATATCAGCCTCCTTTGTGCCACATGAATATATCTGTCAATACGAAAATCTTGTGGTTTCTCTAATGACGAAGACAAGACACTTTGCATGTCATTAATGTTAAGACAATTACCATGTAATGTTAGCCTGTACCGTTAACACGTAGTGTAGCATGGCGTTGACATCACCATCGAAGTGGAAATCCCATCTGTTAAAACATAAACGCCGGAGGCAGATGAGTTGGATTTGGGTTGCACATGTGTAGAGAAGAGAACATCCATAAATTATAACTATCTTGGACATCTGACTGCACACAGAGCAAGCCTTTCCAAAGCAAGTGGTATTTAAGCGAATATTAAAGCAAGAGCTTTACTCCAATGGCCAACACGATCCTTGGGGATGCATAGAGCTCATGACTATGCCGATGCAAAAACAATTAACAATAATTTATGAGTGGAAAAGCATGTGAGTTGGCTCTCAGAGAGTTTGCAAGTGAATATGGCCAGGTGGCTGTTTTAATCTGAGTAGCAAATGTTAGGAAAACAGCATACATTTACAGCTGATGTTTAAACCTGTGTCAGCCTACAGGTATGACACTAAACAGTAAAAAAACAAAAAAAACACCAAAATAAAAAGTCTTTCCTCCTCTGTCTGTACCTCTCCCTGCCCCAATAACACACTGTGCAGCTCCCAACGGCTATGACATCCCATTAGTGATTACAGTGGCAAGTTAGCTCACGGTCACAGATTACACGTGGGTGCACACATCCACACTCACATAACGTGAGACTACAGACTCACCCCAGCACAACATTATTTTCTGTGTTACTTTCAGCAACAAATAATGTCAGCAAGTACTACGCATCTGTGTAAAACTGCACGTGCACTTTGTACTCAGGGCCCCGAGTTCATTTCAGGTAGGGCTAACGATGGTTGGAAGACAATGAGGCCAAGAAATCACGCCAAGAAATCTTTATATTCCCAAATGAAAATGAGCTCCATAAATAAAACGCAAGTTAAGCTCCTCGCAGCCCCTCAGCACTCAGGACTGTCTTCCCAGCCCAGCTGTGAGACACTGGCTTAAGCAAACTACAGCCCAAAGGGCGCAGAACCCGACCCTCCGTGGTGCAGGAGGGGTGCAGCAGGGGCCAGGCTGAGCGTTGAGCCAAGCTTCCCCACGTTACACTGCTCGTTAAACCACAGCTGTTAATGAACACAGCCTACATGCTAAACATTCACAGCTCTACCTTTAGATTTTGGCAGGAATACACATGAGGACAGGGAGCTCTCAGCATAATTAGCTCCGCACAGTCCCAAAGCTCCTTCGTTAGTCACACATCGAGGATGATAACGTGGTCTGAACGCCTGTCGGAGTACACACAGGCTGATCGCTGGCAAAACACAGCCCCAGCCCCTGTTGTCCCTTCTACACTGGCAACGCTGCCCATCCCCTGCGGAGGGTGGTTCTTCCACAAACCCAGAGCACAGACACACGTTACCAATCTCACCACACAGTATTCACAAATGTACTCACGCAGAACCTCATTCCTCGTTTCAAAAATCACGATGAAGTAACACAGGCAGTGTGCCAGCCTGCAAATGGAGGGGCCGACAGGTAGGAGGGAGGAGGAAAGGGGCAAACATTGCCAGCGGTGAGCCCTGCCTGCTCCAGGAGGCCATTCCCTATCCCAGCCCAAGCACACGGCGAAGGCCCACGGATAAGGTCTGTATGCAGATCACTGTGGTGTATACACTAAATTTCCTCTGGCAATGTATTATTTATCTGCAGCACAACGCACTTCACCTGCAGGGAATCTGTCCATTATGAATTTATCAAATGCACTGATTTATCAAAGTTATTCATACATTTGCTTAGGAAACTATTTATTGTATTTATGCTCCTTATAAAACACTCTTTCTGCAGAAATACTGGGACCAGAAGTCGTCTTTTGTGATTCATATGCCGATCTTCACTGTGAAACAAAAATGATAATTGATTCATTTCCATTACCATCACCCTGCATTTTTTGTGCCAGGAAAGTCAAACTGACAAATATTCTGACACAGAATCACAAAGTAATCATACATTTAATCTCACTTAAATATGCACAGACTAATAAAACAGTAGTAAGAACATGCTGCCAAATAGTGTTTTTTAAAGCCAATTTGAGATCATTTGTAATGCTGATTTCTGTAAATTCTAACGTGGCATTAAAGAAAAAAAACATTAAAAGCTAGACCTAGAGCTGATTATACTGGAGCAGCTGTGAAACACCACTGCTGTGCATTACAAGCAATATTACACTGTTAATATTCAGCAGCAGGCAATATAATTTGATATACAATATTATAATGGACTCTCATAGTAGTTCTTTTCATTTCTTTTGCCAGATCCAACTCAGTCTGGCTTTTGCAATTATCTTTTATCCCTAAACTTCCTGAACTCCAAGATCTGGTACTTCCTTGTAAATAATCCCTTTTGCCATTCCTCGTAAACTCTTTGTTTACTCCTAACAACCTTTCATCTCGAAATCGCTCTGCCTGACAAAAGTCACTGCCCAGGAGTGGTCTGTAGCCTACCCTTCGTTTAAGACAATGAGGTGATGCAGTACAACCGCTGTAAAGGAACATCAAATCCATGCTCCTGCTGAAAGTATCAGCATTCACACAGGAGAAAAGCAGTTAGAAAAATTTGCCTTTAAGCACAAAAAGATAATGGATGATAACAGCCTTCTCATTCCCTTGGATCAAGTACTGCGCTGTCTAGAATTTTGGCCAAGAGTAAATGCGTTGACTCTGTACTTTTTACATACTCACATTTTTAAGGATCCAATTATTTTTCTTGGAGTGTGCTTCCTGTATCTGAATATAAAATATACAGCAAGTTCAAAACATAGTGGCAAGGGCTGCTGTATCAGGCACAGAATTACTTTATGGCTCATTTTCTTATATTAAAAAAGCAGCTAACTATACAGCAGCCAGGATGAGACCTGGGTTCCAGAGAAAAAAAAAGGCATCCCATTTATTAACCTACAACCACCTCTCCAGAGACCTCAGGCATTTTGCACATCTACTATAATTTGCTACCAGTCTCTGAAGCTTTGTAGTCATCTGTCGAATACTGTTCTCCACCACCAAGGGATTTATTGATCCCTGGTGAACATTCATGTCTTTTATTTCTATAGGGAATCTTCAGTGAAATGGACACCTTAACTTCCCTCTGAGTATCAGTGTTAGGGATCCTGTAAACATCTCGAAACCACCACATCCCCAAAGGCACCGTGATCAGCCCGTTCATCCCGTAGAGTCTGCACACACACCCCGTCTGGGTGTTCACTCACAGGAGCAAGACACGGTGGCAGAAAATGTCTGATGGAGCCCAGATGACAGGCAGTAGAAGATCTATGGTGGCTGTCCTCCAGTCTAATTCTCATTCAATATGTACCCGAGCTGCAGACAGGACAGTAAAATGATTTAGCACCAAGTGAAGAACTGAGACAGTGGCCTTTAGCAGACACTGTTCGGTGGTATCTTGTCCTGAAAGACCATTTGTGCTGCACATTTATACCAGGTCTTACTTCATCCCTGTAACTCTATTTTATCCTACTACCTACACATGCTGCATGGCTGGACTCACAGCATTTGACCTTTTTATGTCAACATTCAGCAACACACGACTATGGCCTCATCACTGAAAAATAAAACTGTCTGGAGTACTTAATAATTGCAGGCACTTTTGGCAGAGTCCCCAATAAACAGTTCCTTGATACAGTCACTTATCTGGTGGACAATCCACAGTCTCAGATAGGATAACTAAACAAAACCAAAACCCAAACAACTTCTGGATTTTAGAAAAACAACTATAACAAACCAAGCACACTGACCAGGTGACCAACAGGGGAAAGAGAATTAAAAAAATGTTTCATTTATTGGGATTCCGCAATACGCTACTACAAGGTGGATCCTACTTCATGTATTCGTTTTTAGTCCAGTCCAGTATACTACAAAATCAAGAAATAATTACTGTAGCTACTTTACAGGAACCAGCATCTGCTTCTACCTTACTCAAAATTATCACAGATTTAAAAATCAAAATAAAATCCCTCATTATGTTCACCAACAGTGAATTATACTAAGTTGAATGTATACAGAAACTCCCCAAAGAAATTTGAAATATTTTTAATAACGTCTAATGGCAAAGTATATCTGAAAAATTATATTTCAGCAGCAGCTGTGTTGTTTGCCCAGTTGCCAAACAAAAACTGACCGTATGCTCTGTGCCTCAGTGAGTGGTTTCATTCTCTTTTCCTTTTTCCAAAGGTGCACTTAAAAAAGAAAGAAGATGGGTTGTTCAGACATACTACTACTGACTAAGCTTCATCTGAAACTGTAGTGCTACTGTATAAAAGCTATAGGCTCCAGAAGAGCAACAGATAATTCCATAAAATCAAAAGCTTTTGTATCTTATCCCTAATACAATAAATAAAAAAACGACAAAAGAAAAATAGTGAGTTATTTAATTCTGCCTAAAACCACACTAGGCCAATTTCAGTAGTTAATAAGGAGTAGTGGGGAAGGCCTTGCAAAAACCAGATTTTTAATGAAACAATGAATTTACCATTCCTTTTTATTTGCCTGCCTGTTTTATGTCATGAGGGCAAATAATCAAAAAATCTAGGAACTAAAGAAGAAAAAAAAAAGCAAAATACTGCTAGAGACTTACACAAAAACATGCGCTCTTGCAGTGCTCCTTCAAGAAAAATGTTGTTTTCCAGTTGTTCCTCCTACATTGGGAGGGTTCTGCTCCAGCAGTGGCTTGTGGCCACCTTGAAGTAAGCAGTGAAACAGCGCAGGGGACAGAACCCTCTTCCAGCCTAACGATCACAGCTAGAGAAAGAGAACTGAATTACACGGGCTAAGCAAGAAACCAGTATCTGAGATTTCTTTTATTCTTTTCATGAAAAGACATGGCTGAAAGGTGAGAAGAGGGAAGTGTCAGAAGTTCCCTTTCTAAATAATTTTTTATATCAAGGAAAGCTCTGAGGAAAAGAGAATTGTGGACACTACCCGGGACAGCCCTTGCGCCTTTTTAAAACGTTCCAAACCAGATTTTTGCCAAGATAGATGGATTTATAAGCTACTTATTTTTTATGGCATGCATTTTCTGCAAATAAATCTCTGTAAGAAAATCCTTCTGAATAAATAAAGACTATCTTTATAAAAACAGAAAATGAGACACATGAAAACAAGACTTCCAGTAAGCTAAACCAGCTCGGAGACACCAGCTGGTTGTCTCCATACCAACTCACTACGCAGTTCTTACAGCAGTTGTACGCACTGAATTTCTGAACATTTGTTACAGTTTTCAAAAAAGCTCAGATTTGGGGAATAGCATCCTGGACACTCGGTAATTTGAGCATAAAAGCGAATACGAGCCATGATTGCTTCTGTTGCTGTCACACCGGCGAACGGGCTCAGCCTATCGATCTGAACGAGATGTTGCTCCTCTAAGTAACTAATAAAACCCAATCCCATCACTCAAGCTTCATTAGGATCTCATGGAGTGAAGACAGAATAGCTGTATGAACACAGCTTGCTCAGAGCTCTGCTATTCAAAGCAATAGATCATACAACATTTTCACTCATTTTGGTTTCACTTTATGAATTTTTAATCTTTTCAAACCGCTTGAAAATGCAGAAAGAAAATGTTAGAATTCAACATTTAGCCATTAGTCTTGCAAATTGCTGCTTTTAAATATTTTAGATCATTCATATCTAATTATTTTTATGGGAAAAAAACCCCAACCAGCCACCCTGAAATCTATAAACAGGGAATAGATCTATTCAGAAATTTTGGTGCTGTGTAGCAAAGAAAATTTTCCTTATCTTCAGGAAGTCAATAGTGAGTCTAGTCCCTCACCTCAATCCCTTGGAAGGTGACAGGTAAAATCTTCCTAAAAACCATTTTGAACCACGTGAAGGACAAGAAGGTGACTGGGAGCAGGCACTGTGGATTTCCAAAGGGGAAATCATGGCTGACCAACCTGATGGCCTTCTACAACGAGGTGACTGCCTTGGAGGATGAGGGCAGAGCCGTGGATGTTGCCTACCCCGACGTCCTGACACTGTCTCCCGTAACATCCTCATAAGCAAGCTGGCAAAGGTTAGAAATGTGCCCAGCAAGGTGGGTTGAAACCTGGCTGAACAGCCGGCCCAAGAGGGCTGTGATCAGTGGCACCAAGCCCAGTTGGAGGCACGTCACCAGTGGTGTACTCCAAGGGTCAACACTGGGGCAGAAACTGTTGAACTTCTTCATTAGTGACTTAGGCCCTGGACCAGACCTCACCCTCGGGAAGTTCCCAGGCGATACAAACCCGGGAGGAGTGCTTGACATCCAGCTGGGTGTGCCACCATTCAAACAGACCTCCACAGGCTGGGCAGAGAGCAACCTCAGGAAGTTCTACAAGGGAGAATGTCACGTCCTGCATCTGGGAAGGAATAAGCCCAGGCACGGGTACACACCTGGGGCTGGCCAGCTCTGCAGAGAAGGCCCTTGGGGTCCTGGTGGACGAGCAGCTGGCCACTAGCCAGCAGGCACCCTTCATTTATTTTTTTCTACAAATTTTAAAAAGTAACTTCTGTTCCTCTCTCTCTTTCCGCTCAAAATACAAGGAGATTCCAAGTCTTAATTTAGGCACTTAATTAGGTACCTAGAGTTAAGTGGGCTGAATCCAGGCCTTATGGATGAGATCTAGAACAATAATGTATGGGTTCTGGGGAAAAAGAGTCTGGGCACTTTCACAGGGGGTAAAATCTAACAGATCTTCACTATACAGATTGTGTTATACGAAAGAAAGAACCAACAGTCATCAAGAAAAATTATTTACTATGTCTCCATTCTACTGAAATTACCACCAAAGTTTTTAGGAGCAGTGTGGATCAAGGGAAGCGTTAGGAAAACGTAACAAAGGACGGGCACAGAAAAGAAGAATTAGAGAATGAGGGGGAAAAGTGAGTCACTTGGAAATAATAACGTGTTCTGAAGGCTACACAGTAGTTTTCCATGCTACTCCCTACAGAAAAATGAGGTTTATGTCACTATTATAGAAGCAGGAAAACAAGGTTGTATAGTAGTTTTCCACGCTACTCTCTGCAAAAAGGTGAGTGTTGTATCACTCTTCTAGAAGCAGGAAAATGGATGGAGAGGCAGATCTAAGGATGAGGGAGAAAAGAAGTTCTCTGGAACCAAAGGTCCTAAGAAAATGTCTGATTAAGACATTAACTACACAAATCATCCTGCATGCAGGGTTTGCTTCTGTCTACACTGTAACCCTTGTGAGGAGAGAAGAGGAGGAAAAGGGGGGGAGGGAGAGGAGAGGAGCAGGGAAAAAAGAGAAAGATCTGGGAGACAAGTCTTTGGGCGACAGACGGGTTAGCAGGTACAGGGCAGTGACTGAGGCATCTGCAGGTGAACAGCTTGGTCAGGCAAGATGGGGAGGAAGGGAAACAAATCCCAGGGCAAGAGACTGGAGTCGGTATGGGAGACAACAGTGATGTAATGAAAAGCTTTTATGAGCAAATGAACCTAACAGTACCATCAGAAAAGGCAGATGATTTCTGAAGCAAAGTATATACAGATCTTAGAGTGATTAACCACCTGTTTGTGCCTGAAAATGCAAGAAATAAAGATAAAAGCTCTATATTCTGCAAATGGTAAGAGGCTAAGAGAGCAGGTACATCTGACCTCCAGCACACATTTACAAATCTGTCGTGTCATATTTTCAAAGGCTACATCTCTATTTGAATGCGCTCATTTCTGTGTGCTGGTGACCTCTCCAGCTTAAGAAATGAAGAAATTAAGCTAAGAAATTAAATGGTTTTAATACATATAAATTTGAGCCTTCCCCTGTAAGAGCTAAAATGGTTTTGTGAAAAAGCATTTTAGATACCTACAACAGTAAATCACACTGTTATTTACAACACACTGACATGTACCCAAGACAACTCTACTGATGAAAACAGTTTGTCAATGAAAACCACCATTTTATTACACAGTTACTGACTTTTCACAAGAAAATGTAAAGAAACAAAAAACCTATGGCAGCTAAATCCCCAGATGTTCCTATTGGCAAAATTAGTCAAAAATAGGGTTCCCAAGGTCTTAGCACTTCATGTGTGATAGCGTCTCTCTGAGGAGTCCCACCTACAGAAGGCAGTAACAACAGGACATGGCATGGTGCAACACCCATAGGAACACAGTAGTATTTCCACTAACACCCTGGGGATTTACCTGCCTTGTGCTCCCTTTTTAAACTTCTATTTCAAATTTAAAAGCAGAGTTGATTCTTACATGGAAATCAGGTACTTCCCAAGAACAATTCACCTACTTAACAACAATTTTACACAGAAAACCAGCTTACACTCAAAATTATCATTAAGGTCGAAGCCAATCCTGCTGACTAGGCGCATGCTCAGCACAATAAGGCAATTTGACAAGCAAAATGCAAAAATGTCGGTGAGTTCTCCATGTGGAGGACTCACAGTCCTCTCTGGGAGCAGAACAACAGATATGAAGTTGCCTAAAGGACATTTAGCATGCCTACCAGGCAGATTTTTAATGAAATGTCTAGAATTTCACACCACAATATAACATACAAAGCCAGCTTGGGAGTCCAGATGAAACATCTCCAGTTCATTCAATGAAAGCTGCAGGTTGGTTTGTTGAAAGCCAACAGCCACGTGCAGGACACAAGAAGGACATAACATCGCACAATACACACAGGTACCTGCTCTGTTTCATCTACTCCCTTTTTTCTTCACAAAAACAATTCTTTAATAAAAGAACAGAGAGAGCACACAGTTCACGCACCGTGTTGCAGCTCAGCACGTTGGGACTAATTCTGGGGTCTTTAGTCAGACTGAAGACTTCAAAAGAACTCAGGATTAAATTAAATTTTCAGCAATGGCTCAATAACTTCCACTGCCTCCTGAGAACAGCCTCGGAGAAGCCTTCTCAGAATCAAGCAGAAATACATGGTTAGATTCTACCTTAAGCACATACCCAGAAGGACTACAGAGAACCTGCTGGGGTTATTGCAGAATTACACCACAGCAAAATCCAACCACGTTCTGGCCCACAAATTCAGCATTCAGCCATCTATGTAAGACGTCTGGTTCCCTCCTTGGCAGAACAATCCAGCGAAGTACAAAATCAATGGATGACAGTAGCTCCAGTTCTGCCACTGGAGCTTATGTTGCCCACAGATTACTCAAGATAATTAAATCTCTAAGAATCACACTTTATTTTCTGATGTAAAAATTCAGAGGAAACACAGCCCTTGGAAAGCTGTCCCTCCCTGGCCACAACAGCTGTAAGATCATCGTTACAGCCTCTGCTGCCCTGCATTCTGGAAAGAACAGGCAGGAAATCAGAGGAGAATTGTGTCACGGGGAGAGGGGAGGTACAGGTGACATGCAGTCAACCCCATGGTAACTGGGTATTTATATCACTCTTAATGGTCTCACATTGTTTGAACAGAATTAGCATACAGTTTTAAGCTGGTCAAAGTGGCTTTTCTTTTAATACCATTCTTCAAAAGATCTCAGTCAGTAATTATCCTTCTAGAAGAGAATAATAGTAATAGTAGGGCAGGTTATTATTTTCATCTGTATGGAATAAACGCTTTGCAGACAGCAAAAGACAGCCTAAAATAAGAGTAAGGTTTAACAGGCCGTTGGAATGAACGGGGTGCCAGGAAAAATGAGGCAGGTTGAGAGATCCATTTTCATACAATCCACACGTACGGAGATTCTGCCCAAACACACAAGGAAATTCTCCCATTTTACACGCAATGAAAATGTGTCACCAAGCAAGCGTGCAAAAGGCTTGAACTTTTGTCTCTACGCAGATGTATCAAAAATGGTTTATTCAATTGAATTTTCATTATTTCAAAGACAGCAAATTAACTCCAAAACCAGAAACGTTGCCTGAGAGTAATTATTTGTCATTGCTTTGCAAAGAAAACAGGAAAGAATATGAAGGTCAGAAAAAATGTGCTGGGCTGTGATCCTTTATATTGCCTGATTACTGCAAGTATTTCCCAGCCAGGAGTTCTGGGGTAAGGTTACCCCACGCCCTCCTTCTTTCCCTGCCTACAATGGGAAGAAATAGAATTTTCAGAGTAGCCAAAACAGATTTACCTATTATCATTTCAGAAGCTTTAGGGGTAAAAAGAAAAAGCCATATTTATTTCATCGATAATAAGCTTGTACTACTCCAAAACAAGTCAGCCAGTGTGAAAAAAGGGTGAGTTTTACTGCAATATTGGTGAAAGATTTGGCTTAATGGTATGATCAGAGCAGCAACTTACTGTGGTGTATGGCAGCTATTTAATACAAGGGCAGTAGTGCAGTCACAATCAGACAATAAATACTGGTCCATATAAACGTTATAAAGACATCTAAGGAAAATAAGACATTCAACTAGCAAAAAAGGAACAAAACAACTAAGACAAATTCCAGCACCAATTATATCATAATCTGAAAAAATAAAAGCTAATGTCTTTTCAAACTCAGAGAAAATGGCAGATGTTTTCCCAAAGCAACTGAAGTTGCAAAACAAGTTATAGTTAAAACAACAGCAGGAACATCTACAGTGAAAGTGAACACACACTTGTCTTCAACCCTAGAGCTTCAGGAAAGCCTGCTAGAAGAGTAACGACCCACCTTGTCTATGTAATGAAAGGCACACGTGTCAGCGTGATGTACACGCGTGAAGGATTGACATCCATGAGTAATTCACACTGTTCCCTTGAGAGCAGCTGTCTTCAGATCTGCACATTGTGAGGAGACTGCTGCAGTGTCACGCTTCCCATCCTTACAGCCTGCACCCTTCCATCTCACCACCCAGAAAAATGTAAACCAGAAAAATTAAATACTCCCCAACATACTAAGAAAAACTGAGAGAAAGATCCTTCACTTATTTACTGTCTTCCTAGAAAAAAAACCCAACTGCCTTAACAAAACTACATTCTCCAAACCCAAGAATAAACTTCCTATCGTTATATGGTGGATAGGAAACACTGAAGTAATTATCGTGGGTATTTTTTCCTTTTCTTGTCTGTTCACAAGCTGTATGGAAGCAAATTGTATAGTCTCTCGCTAAATCACCAAAAACACACTAAGTAGGGTTTACATTAGTGTAAGTGCAATATGGGGGGACATTTTTACTTCTACTTAACTTTGTCCCCACTTATTTTCCCATACTGTCTCATTTTTTCTTACCTGTTGTCTTCGTTTAGCCCCCAACCAGGGCTAAACACTGACCAGTTGTTCTATCCCACAATCTCCCCTCCCCAGGTGAGAAAGGGAATTGGGAAAAGGAGGGAGACTTGTGGGTTAAAATTTAAACAGATTTAATAAAATAAGGAAAACAATATCAATGCTAATACAAAAGACACAAAATTATACTTAGCTCATGGAGTGGTGGCGAGTCCCTCCAGGGATCACAACCATTGAGAAGAGAGGAGAAGGAGAAAGAGGGAGGGGAGAAGAGAGCAGAGCCAAGAGCCCCCCTCCCCAGCAGCTTCCCCATTTATGGTGCCCCTGAGGTCAATGTCCCAGCACACACCTGGGCCAGCCCGGGGCAGCTGCCCTGGGTTTAACTGCTGATGGCCTCCATCACCAGCCACAGCTGGGCACACACTGAAACAGCGTGGGACAGAAAAGGGAGTCTATAAATTTTATCCCCACAAACCCAGGACACCTATTATGTAAGTAATATGCCACTAAGGTATTCCTGAATTCAAGAGCTTCCACCCACTTGGAGTACAAATATTTGCAAAAGTTGCGTTATCATAACTCTTAGTAAAGCATGTCTTCTAGACGGAGCTCCACACACATACACTTCTTGTATCTAAGAGAGAAGCAGGTATAAGGTCTTCTAAACTCCTGCATTTGTTTTGGTGTGCACTAATACTCCCATTTACTAACACAGTAATTCAATTCAGAAAAGTACAACTTTTGTTGTCTCCGGGGTTTTGCAGTACCTGGCTTTGCATAGTGCTGGTTACCAGTTGACACTAACCATTATTTACACTAATAAACATTTATTTTAATTAATCACTGAATTTGCAGGTTTTGCTAAGTTGTCTTTGGGAAAAAAAAAAAAAAACCCAAAAGAATAGCACTTTTTTGACCTTGCATTGCTAGGAAAAAAAATGACTACAGGTGCTTTGTGGTTTTACTGTAAGAAACCTACTTACACTGTCACCCTCCTACCAAAGGGAGCCTGTCCTGGAAATTTTCTGCAAATAACCTGATGTGTGAGAGGAGAGAGAACTGCAGAGCAGACTGGACTGGCAACCTCTAACAACTGCTGAATGTTCCAGATCACCTGAGAGGGAGAGGCTGAAATGCTGGGAGACCCCTTCGTGTCCTGCACTGCAGCTGCACGCACTCCAGAGACGCTCCCTTTACATGCTGTAGGACATCTTCACTGCTTTCAGGGTAGGGAGCACCTAGAGTATCATGTCTTCAGTCAGAAATGTACTTCCCAGAAGGGGTTTTACTGCAGTGTTCAGTAGCTGGTGCTTAGAACCATTCTGAGAGGTTAGTCTTCAAAGACTCACAGCACTTTTTTTTGAGAAGCATGCTCTTCAGGTCTTCTACAACCGCAACTAAGCTCAGCAGCCTCCATCCATCAATAATCAGTTTTCAGCCAGTAGAGTTTGATAAAAGCATGTGGAGTTCATCAGCTTGTTCTGAACAGAATCTTTAAAAGCATTAAGGAAAAATTCAGCTGTTCATTCCCAAAAGCATCTTTTGAAAGCAGACAATTCTTATCCTCACTTGGGGAAACAGAGCTGCAAAGACTTAAACTGGATTTACACTGAAGGCTGCAGGAGTAGGAGCTCCTACTAGAAAACACAAGTGATGCCAGTCTGCAGGAAGTGTAGCAACTGAGAAGGAAGTGAGATGTCTGATTTTTATGCTGAATAATCAGTAGCATCCCCCATGGTCTCCTAGTTATGCCTTTGTCCCATTTGAGTTTTTATCCACCATGATGCTTGAACAATAGAAGCCAGTGTGGACCTATATATACCACAAAGTTTCCACGCATTAATTTTTGACGTTTCTCCCACAATCCACCATTTACTCCAGAGAATAAATCTAAGAAACATAATTTACATTATGTGCAGTTTGCTGATCAAATGAGAAATCATTGCACTTTTTAGTACCAAGTAGAATATGTATCAATAAATGCCATGCTATTACCCACTTCCTTGCTTCTCTCAAATGCCATGGGCAATGACTCACTGTTGATCTAAAAATAGCTTTTATCTTGAATAAAACATAGGAATCCAGCTGCTTATTTAAATGCAACCTCTCATTTTTCAGTTTCTGTTTGAATAAAAATGATATGCTGCCAGGACTGATCTAATAAAAAATTTTATAGGACCTGAAATAAAGGAACCTTCCCAAACCCTCAAATCTCAGAGTTTCAGTAACCACACGGACACACAGGTACAAGCCTTGGTAACGTGACAGCACTAGCTGCAGTCCTGGCTGTATTTCTCAGTTTAACTCACAGTTTCCTGAGTATCTTTTGTCTTCTAGTTATTTCTCACAAGGGCGAGACTGTATATTCACTATCCACTTCTTGCAGGGTGAAGCCCCTGTTGTTCCTGACAGTCATGCATTGCTTTTATGCAGACTATGTAACGGTGAGTAGAAGTGTCCTTTCTTTTTCTTCTAAAATCAAGCCATAATCTGCTGCAAACCAGGCAGACTCATCAGCCAGTGAGACTGACACTATTTTATACACACATATGTAATCCCCTTCCCTGCAACTTTGGGTTTGGCTATTTGTGTATTGTGGATACACCATTCAACTACAGTACAAAGCTGGTAGTGTCGTGAGTGGTTTAAATGAGCTGAGGGGAAAAGAAGAGCCAAACTTATACATAAAAGATCTGACTTTTGGGACACAACTGGTTCCAGTGCATTTGGTTAGTAATTTAAATCCCATTAACAGACCAAACCATATTCAAGACTGTCACAAGACCTAATCTTTTCCTCTCCTTTGCATTTCACAGCTGCTCTGCACTTCAAGGTAGAATCTTAAGGTCCTTTGAAAGAAACAGCACTGCCATCTCCAGCTGCATGGTCTGGTTTGAAAACAATGACTGAAGTACAGGGTCTCCTGCTCGATTATTCAGAAAGCTCTTGAGCCTTATGCACTAGGTGCAAGTTGCATGGTACAGTTGGTTAACTGCAGGTATACAGGTGACACATGCAGCTAACTCTCACACCCCTGTATCTGGTCTAGGTACACGGCTGCTAAATTCAGTTATTCCAATAGTGTTTCCTACAGGAAACTAAGTTCTAGCTTCTCATCAGCATCACTGCAACATTATTCAATCCTATCTTTGGCCTATTAATTTTATTAATAAGAATAAACTAAAATTATACTGTGCAGAATTGTGTCTCCTTTGAATCCAGTTTTAGCAGTTGTGGACCATCTGGAGGAATAAAACACGAATTCAGGTTCTTAAATTGAAGAGAAACAATGCGCCTTGTGCGCTCAATAGTGCAGCTGGAAAGAGGCAAGGAAGCAGTGTCCCCCAGTGTTCAGGAATGCAAAAACAAGGTGCAGAACAGTCACAGCAGCTCAAGCAGCAGTCCCAAGCCGAGGGTACACCATTCTCAGTGTCTTGTAACGGACAGCACTGGCTTCAGAGGGAGAATAAGGCTTGGGATGGCAAGGACAGTGTTCTGGTGCCACTCAGAATGAAGACAACAAATGGCAGAGCTGCCATGTGCACACGGCAGGCACTGCTACCAAGGAAAACAGACACAGACAGCATGGATAGGGGGTGAGTAAAGCCACTACAGATTCTTTCAAGTTTCTGTAAAGAATCCCTTAGAAAAGAAAACTGTGATCAAAAGTAAACATTTCAGGCTCAGCTCACTGAATGATAAGCATTAAACACTTTCTCTCACCTCTGACAAGTCACACCTTTCTGCTGAATTCAGAAAAGACCTCACAGCACCTTAACAAGCATGAAACCTCCCCTATTGATGACAAGGACATAGCAGATGAAAAGAGTATTTCTGGTCTTCTCCTATGATGTACCTCATTTAGAAAACCTCAGAACTGACTAAAGCTCAAAACTAGTACTCAGAATAAGCTGACTGTTCTACAGTAGGATAACATGAATGAATTTTCATTACTCATTCTCATTCTCAAATCTGTCTGAACATCCCCATTTTGTTGGGATCTCGAATGTGATTGTTCAGACAGAATTAGAGGAGAATTTACCGTGCGTGAGAGGAGGTTCTGGTATGATAAAAGGAAGAAAGTCAAAGTTTTACGGCGTCTCTTATGACACCATTTAAGAATTTTACCTTTCATTCTACTCATGTGCACCTTATTTGTTGCTTTTTATAACTGGTTGAGGGATACATAGTTCATAGCTCTCTTCTCATTTTCACCTGTGTAAAATCCCACTGACTTCAGAGAGCGAGGCTGATTTCCTATTCTGAAAAGAAAGCCCAGTATATTTCTGAGTAGGGGTTAAAACAGAGCAATTAAAGAAACATTAATCTTCATTGCATACAGTTACCTCTGCCAAAAAGCTGGAGATCACGTGAGTGTGAGATTAAGCATATTTTACTTCTGCTTTGTTCAGTCATGATATATCGAGTTTAGTTTTTCTTTACAGTACTGAGCAGTTTTGTTCTATTTTTACCTTCTCTAACATAGGACAATGTCCCTAAAAGCAGAGAACATCAGAACAACTTTTGTAGCCAAAGTTCAGCCGTTGGAATCAAGGAACCCAATCTCTGTAAAAAGCTCCTCAGTCCATGCAGTAATGCCAGAAAATGGCTTTTAGACTTGCTATCTTGCAATACTAATGTACGAGGCAATCAATTAGAAACCTGTATCCTGTCAAGAGATATAATGCTGTTAAAAGATTTCAGGGAAGTGGAGCCAAGATGCCTGAAGCCAAACAAAGGTTTCCTCTCAGGAAACAGATTGAGAGAGTCTTGAACTAATTATAACAGAATTTGGAAGAGGCAATGAGACTTTTCAAAACAGGGAAACCCTTACTCCTTTAATCAACTGAATTTACTTAGGAAATAAAAAAAGAGGCAAAAATTAAGGATGGAGGGAAGCATTTGGCAATTGTCATTGGGAATACTGAAGGATTTTCCTTTACGAAGTGTAATCTTGAACTACTCTGGATTTGCTATTCAGCTATTCCTTGTCTACAAGTTTTGGCACTACAGAGCCATCTCTGTTCCAGCACAGGGAGGGGGGATACAGGTGAATGGTGTACATTCAGGACAGTGGCTGAGGCGTGAGAAGATGAACAACAGGCCATTTTTCAATCTGTTTCGATTTCTTTCCTAGTTTGGTAGCTGGTGAGCATCAGGTTATTGCAATGTTTGTCCTTTTCTTTATGCATCACCAGGACTACTGGCACAGAATATGGGCTCATTTTCCAACTTGCTTTTCTGGTTTTTTAATCTCTCTTAATTACCTGTAAATTTATACTGCTGATATTACTTTTCCGCTCTAAATGTCTCTGAGTTCTGGCTCAGCTGCTTTCAGCAGAAAGCCTGGCACCAGAAGCATGTCAGATAACTGCATGTACATGGAAAAATAAATACATATGACTCACAAAACAAAACAGACCTTGCTTACATGCCCTGTGCTAAAAAAGCCAAGTTCTGCTCTTAGTCAGCCCTTCACAGGGGTGACAGAAACCCCGACTAAGGGCTTACACCACCACTGGAGACAATGGAGTTCACATTCATTTTCATGATTAAATGGTAAACCTGGGCTGACCAGATCTGGCTGAGTAAGGGAAGAGTGAGAGCTCTGTGCATTTCTTCTCTAGAGACAGCTTTTTCTTAAATTCGATCCTCCAGTCATGACTGAGCTCTGAAGCTGGTAACTACCTTGGAAAACAAACACTGCTAATAATTGTATTCATAAAATGTTCCTAATTGAGACACGTTGATTTTCCAAGAGCAGACTTCCAGTTGACCATGGTCATCTGACATCCTACATGCAGTTTGATCTCTCCAGTTAAAAAATCCTTTCACATGATCCAGCCAAGACAAATGGAATAAGTGTCTGTGAAGTCATGTGAACTCCACAAAGCCTAGATGTATATTCAATACAGGAGCTTCACTTCAAAGGGCTGGAGGGCAGGAACCGCTTTGAAAAATGACAAGTAGCAATTGAGCTAAGATAGCTGCTCAGTCCAACTGGCTGGCCTAAACACATCGCTATTTCCACACAAATAAAGGGATATGGATAGAAGCGACTTGCACATTGCACTAAGTCGTTGATGGGAACATACAGAAACCTCCCCTCAGCAGCAGTGTAAGAAGCAGCACATGTGACAGTGCAGTAAAAGTTGGCTGGAGAAATGGTGAAAGCGATGTCAACAGAGCCATAGGCATGCCCTCTCCCCAGCTTAGTGCAGTAACTAATTAGCTAAGTAATACAGTCCTTAGATTGACACAGCAACTAGATTTTTCCCCTTATTGCTTAACAAGTCATATTCCTGTAATGAATCAGGTATACTCATTTTCAGACTAAACTACAATCACTGTTAATTTTCATCCTATTAAATTCAACAGAATTACCTAAGTGCTTCCTCTAGAATTAGCACTAGCTATCAGCATGGCTAATGTCAAGTGGTTTGAGGGATTTTACCACATACTTCTTACGTTTGGCTTTATTTAATGAAATAAAAATGACATTTTGACACTATGAGGTAAAATCCCTGCTTTCTCAGTGTCTGCTCAGTTTAAGTATTTCCTGTGTGTATTTTCCAGAGCAGGTGTTTGATCAGGTTTTTCCTGCAGATTCTCCTGCTGTTTAACAGTAAATAATCAAGTGGCACGCCACAAAAGCAGAGCAGCAATCACAGCACAGACTAATGATGCTTTAAAGGACTGCTAATAAATATACACAGTATGAAAAAACCGCATTGAATTGGAAGAAACTCGGCTAAGGACCGACCAGTTCCTGGGGGTTTCAGACTCATTTTTTTCAGATAGAATGCCACCAGGATTCATGACAGGACACAGAGAAAGGGCCTGACAGAAGAATATTTTTTCTCCTGTACCACCAGCAGCCATAATTCTTGTTATGCTGGTGATAAAAAGAAGACAAAAAGTATCATCTTCATCATAAAGAGCATCAAAGTGTTTCTCACAAAATCACACCGTCATTTAAATTTATACATGTGAAAGAGAAGAATATAATTTATATAAAAAAATTTGTATAAAAGACCAATTTCACACTGTGACTTAGAGCAGAAAAACACATGCAAAGAGAAAAAAAAGCTACAATAAACCCAAAAAGTTTCATCCCTAAACTTACATATTCCTTACAAGTGGTATTGACTTGAGCTTAAAATGTTCAAGGGTAAAACTTACTGTGCAAATTATTTTTGAAGCCTCAGAGAGGTTTAAATAAATGCCCCTAAATGCCAACATTAAGGGAAATTTTGAGAATAAATAGGATTTTCTGCACAAGGGGAAAATGATCGCCGAAAAAAGATCCCCACTCTGTCCACGATTATTATGATTAATCACATCCAGATTCTTTATGTGCTTAAAGTTAAGCACATGGCAAAATCAGGCAGCATCTCGCTGCTTTGTTGGAACCAGAGTGCTTCAGCCTGAAGTTCTCCAAGGTTGTACGGTTCCCCTAAGAGTACAGATTGGGCTCTGTGCTCCATGGAGAAGGGGGAATGGTGATTATAATTGTAACCTCAGCAACACACTGAGTGAGCAAACTAGCAAAACTTTACTGGCTACTTCTGCAGCACGAGGGAGAAAAACTAGGGAAGTGAGTTCATGAAAACACAAGAAAATAGAAAGTACAAAAAGAATTAAAGATTTTTGTCCTAATGTTAATACAATTAAAATTCCATTTTAAGTTATTTTTTAAATTCCATAGCACTGTAGTACTGTACCAGTTAACAATGAAGAGTGTGAACTCTTGGGTTCCAGTTCAGCAAGTCATGAAAGCAACCTGCCTAAGTCAATGTATCTTTGAATGAGCTATAGGGACATTTGTGGGATCAATGGCACAACTTCCAAGCTTTTTTGTTATTCAACTGCATTTGCACTGGAGAGATGGAAAATATAAATGTTTCCTATCACTAGAGGGAGCTGCTTTCCCATATTAATACACTAACAGCCAAACGCAAACACCTGATAGAAAAAACTGGATGATCTTTGCACAAAATTGCCAGTCCCACTGTCTGGTTCACACGGTCCCCCAGAGCTGGGGTTAACTCACGTGTCTATTGATAAAGTTCATGTTCACTGTCTCTGAAAAGAGGCTTTAGGATGGCAAAAGCTGCGCCTTTTTTTTTTTTTACATCTCTCATGTCTTACCTGTTCAGTTTAGTTTAGCAGTGAGCAACATACCATGGCTCTGTCCTTATGTGTTACAGGTTATTCTGATGTGTGCTGTGCCCAGACACCACAGAGATGGCATAGAATGACAAAATGTAAAGAAATTGGCCAAATATATGCTAAACATATAAAACTACATCTTACTAATTATTATTTTCTGTAGCTCACACTTTTGGGTCAGATTTCTCCCTTCCCTCTTGCACACAAAAGCCATGCTTAAACGCAGATCCCTCTCCATCTCCACTGCAGCAAGCAGTCAAAGCAGCTCAGAGGACTTCATGCTGAAAGGTGCTGGGCATGCTGCTCGGTTCCAACAAAGCAGCGAGATGCTGCCTGATTTTGCCACGTGCTTAACTTTAAGCACATAAGGAATCTGGATGTGATTAATAATAATAATCATGGACAGAGCGGGGATCTTTTTTCAGGGATCATTTTCCCCTTGTGCAGAAAATCCTATTTATTCTTAAAAGGCCCCTTCGAGGTCCCTTCCAACCCCGACCATTCTGTGATTCTGTGATTAGGGTGAATCACTGTTTTGCTCCAGGCAATAATGAAATGCGTTGGTGGTTTCCATCACAGCACACAGGACACGAAGCAAAACAAATATACAATTCAAATTCAGCAAGCCTGGCAGCTGCTGCGTTATTAATGATGCTTTAACGGGGCGTAGTTTCTTTGCCCAGTAAGATGCTTCCCTGACCTCCAAACACATCACTAAGATGAGTGGCAAAAGAAAGAACTTTTGTACTTCTCAACCTGCAGCCTAAGGCCTGGCTCCAGCTGTCCTGGTGTGTGTCCCCTGAGGTCAGCCAGCCTGTCATCACCCCGCGGGGCTGACTCCACGGTGTGCATGCAGGACCTCTGACATGGTGATCAACAACATTCAATCACTGAACTTCACCCCCAACTCTCACTCCCGTACTTGAATTTTCAAAGCAACAAAAATCACAGGTATACAAGGTTGGTGTAGGGTGAACAACGGATCTAACTCCTCAGAGCCTCATTATACAAAGTTAGGGAGCAGGGGCAGTCACTCAACAGGGAACAGGAAGATGAGGGACCACACACAATGCTTTTTTTGGATGCTGAGGAGTCTAAGCCTAGCCATTTTTTCATCTCATTATAACAAGGAGGAGTAACTGGAAGATGCAATGCCTATACCCTCCCTTTCAGTTACCTTATCAGTAAAAATGTGCCACACAACATGTTTTCTGCATCCACAGATAAGCAGATCATTTATTCAGGCTCCAGCTCACCCAAGGAAACCAAGAGGAAAGGCTGAGTTACTTCCTGTCCCCTACATCTTGGAGGTGATATTTTGACACACTTATTGTGACATATTTACTTAGATTGCAGGTTATCTTGAGCAGTGGATCTCATTACGTTTTCTTTTACCTCATTTATGAAACAGACCAGCAGACTAGCTCTGCCTGTGGTTGCTGACACGGTGGTAAATCGCTGGGGAACCCACGAACTCAGGTTTTGTTTGCATCGCAACACGTAACTTCTAGAAGTGTAGCAAGACTCGGTCTGGTGCTTGGCCCCTCTATGCTCAGCTCAGTGAACCACCTTCTGTCTCCCTAATCCTGCCAACAGTACACGTATACACTTATGGGATCTGTGGAGTTAAAACATTTTTTCTCAGTTCTGCTGCGGAGTTGGCTTGAGTGGGTTCGCAGGGCTGTGAGGAGAATTTGGCTGAAGGCATGTTTTCTTTTGTTCCATTGTGGCATTCATACTGCTCACCCCACAGCAAGAGCAAAACAAAACCAATTTGTGAAGTCAATTCTTAAAAAACCATCTCTGCCAGCTCCGAGATGCCTGTATTGTGCAAGTTCTGAAGGCAGTTGGGGGCGTTCAGCAATATAAAAAAGTATTTGTTTTAAATGCACACCCCTTTATTTCAAGGGAACAATGCCAACAAGGATCTCTCTTCCCTCCCCACCCCCAAAGGCTCTGACAAGGGAAAGCAGCTTCCCATCACCTTGGGGACTCAGCAGGAGATCAGAGAAGCCCAGGGGATCTGTGTCTCAAACCAAGGTGTCCCAGAGACGTCCGTGGATCTCTTACGTCTTTTAGTTCCTAAAGCAAAGTACAACCGCCAGAACTTCTAGATGGACTCCCTCTTCTTGGGAACCCGGAACAGAGGGTGTTTGGTGGCAAAATCACGTATAAACAAGAACTGAAATAAGCCTGGATAGTACAAGAAATTGGTTTAAAATCAACATTTTTCTGTATATATTTTGTTTGTTTCTCTTGGTGTGTTTTCACTCTTCTAGATAAGCAGATGGGAAAGGTAATTTTCTGGGCCCTTTTTCAGCACCACACTGATCTTTGTCTGATGGAGACTCTTCTACCTTTTGGCACAATATCCACTATTCACTAGTATGGTTTTTTCTCATCTTTTTAGAGAAGCTTCACATGTTACAGGCAGAAACCTTAAGCCTGAGCTGAACCTCTTGTCAGAATGGGAAGAAGAACAGAGAATGATAGCTTTTAAACCTGGATCTGCATAATTCCTGGCCTTAAGGCTCTCAGGCGTCTCACAAGCTTCCTCTAGCTGCCTTTGTGCTCTCCTGAGTCCCAAGGAGGAACAAACACACCACTCCAGACATCCCTGCTCCCACCTCCTCTCACGGTACTATGAACAAACCTTTTGTGTGCTGGGATTAACACATGGGATACATAAAATGCCTGGATCCAGGTTGGATCTGGGGTCACAATTCCTGCTCTTAGAAGCTTACATTTTTTTAGGTTTGCTGAGTTGTTGATGGCAGCAGATAATAAGTGTTAAGCATAAAATCATAAGAGCAAGGAAATGGTGCCTAAAAGCAGCAGGTTTTTGGCTTGCATGCCCACAAGCTTTCGTTCGGAGATTGTCTTGTCTGACAGGTCAAATCTACTGACTTGATCTCTATCAAAATATTTTTAACAGCTGTTTGCCTCATGTCACCTTTTCCTCACCAAAAGAGGACGTGCTGTCACATTAACATCATACATTAACTGTGCTGAACAGGCCGGTGTCTTTGTACGTGAGATCTCCATGCGACCTCCAACGCTGAGAGAACTTCTGACACAGGTAAATATGAATTAAATACCTTTTCATATGGGAAGAAATCTGGGTATTCTTACACTGTATCAGTCATGCAGGTGAAGACTGATAACCTCTATGAGGCCCTACACTCCATAACATACAGTAGTTCCTTATTGCACAGAAGGAACTGAATGCTGTCAGAAAGGACTCAGCATAAGCAGCAACACGGAGACGATGGTCTTAATAAGGAGGAAAAAACACTCTGCTTTTTAAAATATCCTCTGACCTCGGGAGAGATGAAGTACTTGCCACTGTGATTCAGTCAGCATTTTTCTTGTCTAATATCAGCTTTATGAGCTTACATAGACTTTCTTAATGATTCAGTGTGTTTATTATTTTAAACAAGGAATCTTATGGTCTCTCATCTACTTTTAGGCCACCGTGTTACTTTTTTTTTTTTACACTTTGTTATGGTAACAAGAAATTGTTCCTAATAAGACCTTGGAAATTTCTGCATGTGCTTTAATCTAGCCATAAAAGAATGCTAAAGCACTGACAAGGACGTGAAGAGATTGAAAAGGATGATAAAAGAGTCAAAGACTCTGCACCTTTGATCTCAAATGATATTCTAAGCCATGTTATTAAATTAAGTCTAACTTAAATGCCAAATATATGAAATGCTTTAATTGGATCAAGGTGAATATATATGAAAAACATTTCCTATAACTTTTATCAGAAACTAATAAAATTCACCCAGACTCTAACTTAATAATTCTTCCTCATCTGCAGTCATCAATAAACAGTAGAGTTATCTAAACTCTTTGCAGACCATCAGTGGTTCATAAGCACTTCCAGGTGGTCTGTGGAGTTGTTCTTGTCAAGTATTTGCCAGCCTTCAGTCAGTGTTTGCTGTAAAAAAGGCAATCTCTAAGAGCTTTCAGGAGGTTTTTGGAACAGTTAAGATCTCCCTGCTTGTCTGCTCCAAGTCCTCTCTTGCATATTTCTCACCTGGGAATTTAATTACAATAAAATTTGCTGTTGCAGGAGAAGGAGTGTTGCACAGAATAGTATCACTGTGTACAGATGGGAGCAGCTGGAGCTGAAAACTGCAACAGGAGGACTCAGTGCTAATAAGCATAAATCCTGAAAGAAGAAATAAATAGCACAGAGAGAACGTGTGGGAGAGAATGCTGCACGCCCATAATTTCAGGCAGGAGCCAGCTTATTTTGCTCCTTCTCTTTAAGGTCATGATCCATTGCAACTTAATACTATATTGCCACCAGAAAGGGGAAAAGATAAAAAGCAGGAAAGGAGAAAAATATGTATCAAAACCTTTTCCCATTCTTGTCAGAATAGGAGAGACTGTAGCATAAAGGCTGCAGACAGCTTACGATCAGCATGATCATTGCATTGGAGTGAATTTTCCCTAGAGGGGCAGTCTTGCAAAAAAGAAATTTCAGGTGAATTTCCATGTGGAAATTGATTCAGACGTAAGGTGGACATGTCCAGAAGAGCGGCTGCTTCCCATTCTTCACCTCCCAATGTACAATAACTATGTCCCTGCTCTTCCCTCAGTGTGCACTTGGCAGCCCCTCAGGTATAACATACACTCACCTCTGCTCAGTACAGCAGAAAGTAAAAGCATAAGCAATTTTCAAAGCTGCTAAACTGAGTTACATTATTCTGAAATTTAAACATAAAGCAAGTCTGGTAAGAATGACTTTTAATTATAATGCTAGTTCAAACAGTGACAGCCCTTACACATTTCCCAGCCATCTACACAAAGATCACTGCTCCCAACAGCCTCAAAAAAGAAGAAGAAACCCCTCAGCCTGTCAGAGGGTAAGGACAAACCTCTCGTTCTCTCCAACGGTCCCAGTTACTCCTGGACTACACAAACACATCCTTCAAATTGCCCACAACCTTCCAAAGGTGAAAGGAGATAAAACAAGCAGAGAGAAAGAGCAAAGAGGGTTACAGGCTAGTGAAAGTGTATTTACCTCTGTATTTATACAGCCATCTGTACGTAAAGGCAAAATGTAAATGGAACAGAGAACGGAGTAAGAAGGACCAAGCATGTGGAGTCGGGAGGTGGGAGAAAGATGAACAAGGATGAGTGACACTGCTGGAGACACTGCCATGGGAAATGGAAGAGGAGAAAAACGGACAGTTAGCAGACAGATGGCAAGAGAGGAGGTACAAGGTGGCTGCAACATGTAACTAGTGAAGGGACAAAAGTAACGTCTCACCGCCAAATGTCATGAGTTACAACAGACACCTTATGTCATGATCTGCGTCCACAGATCGTAACGTTCTCACAGGGCTTCAGCGAGGCCTCTACTTTCAAACTGCTGTTACCCCTCTAGAGGGTCCTCCAGGATAAACTCCTGCCATTGTTGAGCGACGAGACGGCTGCTGATCTGTGCGTCTCTGCTAGTGGATGGCAACATGTCCACCCCTGCTGCTGGGGGTCTTTGATGCTCTAGCTGGATGGTTTCATCCACTTCCTTGCCCACAGCCCTTACGGGTACTTGCAGGAGGTCCTAATGACTAGGTGGCATAATTATAATCACTCTCTTCCATAGACATTTGCTGTACCAGCCAAAAAGTAAGACTTAATTATCTTTTTTGACCTCTCCAAGCCAGATTCTACCCCTCTTTCATTTGAGTTTCAAGCCCTAGTGTGTGAGGAATAAAAGTAATGGAAGCTGAGAGGTCAGTATTCCCTGAAATACCTTCACACTGTTTCACTGTCTCAAGAGTTATGTGGACCTGCATAGTTTGGTTTAAACAGAATAAATCTTTAACTGTGGTGCATGTACACGTCGTATCCCGAGTAAT
This sequence comes from Nyctibius grandis, assembly GCF_013368605.1. NCBI lineage: Eukaryota > Metazoa > Chordata > Aves > Nyctibiiformes > Nyctibiidae > Nyctibius > Nyctibius grandis. The sequence continues at coordinate 1,127,245 of NC_090665.1, forward strand.
TTTTTATGACAGATTACCACTCGTTTTTTCTCACCAAATTCTGTGGGAGTCTGACTGAATCAGACATGAATAAGGACTGAATCAAAACCTCAGGACGTGGTTCACTGGAGACTTAAAATGCAGAAGTAGCATCCCTGAGTTCACTTCCAGAGTTCAAAAAATTCTAAAATTAAACATTAATGTTTTCAGTGGAAGTTCACATGACTGACTCACTCAAGCAGGTCTTCTCATCTGCCAGTATCCAAAGTAGAAAAACTGTGGTGACTGCACCCTGTGTAGAAACTGCTGCCCTGGCTTTGGAACAGTGCTATTAGCCCTGTGAGTACAGCATCTCCAAATTCAGTGCCAATTGCAAAGTCACCTGAGTCCCCAGTTTGCCCAGTTCACTGCAATTATCTCTACCAGCTGTTCCAAGGTCTACACTGTATCCATGTATGTTTACATTAGTTGAAATCACAAGAATATTCTCAACTACATGACTTTCAATCTCATATTTGATAGCTCTGGAAAATTTGTTTGAAAACAACAGCCCTGGTAGCACACTACAAAGAATCTCTGGATTTCTAGAACTCTGTCTTTCAAGACTCTATGTAACACCAGCTCACCTGAGAAAATGTCCTCAGGTTCTAGTCATCTTTCATAGAAGAGAATTTACTCCGATTGCCACTCCCCTGTAACTCCTCAGGCATACCAATTAGTATGTTACAAGTTCAAATATGCAACACCATTTGCAGTAACCTTAATGAAGATCTACGGTTTTACATCTTTCCCATCACTGGATATCAAAGCTTCCAGACATGAACTTATTCCTGTCTGTAAGGAGGAGAAAGCTTTATAATCCTCACCAATAGAGTGGGAAACTGCTTCTCAGAATGACGACGAGGGCAGCGCAGCAGAGTGCAAACAGAAAGCGTAAGCTTGCAAGGGCTGGGTGCAATACTTCTAAAGCACTGTAGCTCTTCTTTAGGACTGCCCCACTGCCATTACCATCCACAATTTCTAAGGGGAGTACTCCCATGTGGGACAGCTGGGTGTGCATTTCTATACAGGTCATAGGGAAGACAAGAAAGAATTGTTAGGAACCTCTTTTACCTTCTCCCACCCAGGAACACTTTGGCCACTAGCCAGCGTTGCTGCATCTTCAGTTGTCAATTCACAAAGACAGGAACAAGGCTGATGACAAGTGTGTGTCATTTTCTGTTCTCTCATATTCTGATCAGCTTTAATTCGGACAGAGACAAGTCTAGATGACCTTAGCTGTACCCTAGACTACACTGCAGAGAGATCATGTCTCACAGCTGGTTTTTGGTGGGATTCCAGCTAAGTACACCAAGGTCTACACCACCTAGAAATATATGCAAACTTATACTCTAACATGCCCTTCTGATTCCCTTTCTGTGCAGACAGTGACTTAAAAGGAAACCCTCTGGCTCCCTGTTACACAGACAAGGTCAGAGTTACACCATGTACTTCTTTCTGCACCTGGCAGCTTTGCAGGAATGAGAGCCAAGGAACTAGTGCAGACAGCTCCAGCAGCAGCTCTCCATACCGTGAATATCTCTGCAAAGGGTCGGAGTCAGGAGAAGGCACCTCAAGCTGCCATTTGACCCATTTATGTGTGGCCGAAGTGAGTACTGACTTTGATTAAATATTCCATGCTGCTGCAAACTATTTCTACTTCAAACAGAGATTTCTTCAAGAATGTGTACATATGTGGGAGCTGGAGCGTAGGAGAACGTACGTGGATTTGAAAACAGGATGACTTGACTTTACTTTTAATTCCACCTCATCACCAGAAATCACTGCCCCTTAACAGCTGTTTCAGAGCCCAGATAAAGAGCTGGCAACTTCAAGCCAGCCAAGGCTGACAATGCTAACTGCCAACGTTACGGGCATGACCCTCGCTGGAAGCTGCAGTGGATGCTCAAAAATCTTCTGTGTGGAAGCAGAGGCTACTGAATTTTTCAGTCAAATATTAAACAAAGGAATTTCAGCTTATTTTGATCTTAGCCTGTTTGAGGAAGCTTAGAGTAAAAGCTAAATAAGGACCTAAGGGCTGTGAACAGAGATTCCACACAGACTCACAGTTCCAACAGAGTTGACTGAATTGTGAGAGAAATATTCACGAAAGCTGTTCACCGTGTAAACAGAATTCTAGTCGCCAGTGCTGTGAAATCAGACTTCATTAGCATCAAATTCTCTCCACTGTTTTCTAGAAGGGGGGAAAAAAAGTAAAAGTTTGGGAATAATAAATTTGCAGCGAGCTCTGCTAGTGCAAGTGCTTCTCCATCAACCCTTCTGTTAGATGTTTCTAATAATGGGATGCATATACTGACATCTGTTAAGTTACAGAGGTAATTTGCACCCACTTAGAGCTCCACTTGGAAAGGTATAAAAATAGCCTGGTAACAGCAACCTGGCCCATTCCTTTTAATAATTATTAGAAATATAACTAGAATAATTATTTTAGTTTCACTAATAACCTGAAAATCAGGCAGAAATGTGCCTTTGAACATTCTGTGACAATCTCTTTTGCTATTAGAGACACTAACATGGTTCCTGCAAAAGTTCTGTTCACTCTTTCATAGCACTCTTCAGCTGACCCTTTCAAAAGAATAGAATGATTTTGGAAGAAAGCAAAATCTCCCAAGATTGTTCCAAGACATCTCAAGACTCAAGTTCGCTGAGCTGTCCATTTCAGTTACGTGCTTGATGATAGAATTTGCATCTCTGCTCTCAGTATTTCACAAGGATGTCAGTATACACTCTGTATGTTTTCCTCTATAGTTAATCTTGCTGTACACTGGCCCAGAAACACAGAATATTATGGATGCAGTAATACATCATTTAAAAGAAAGGGAATGAATAATAGTCTTTAGCACAAATAGGTCATTTGTATATGTCAATCCTAACTGGGTTACTGGATCAGAGAAACAGTGCTGATGCCTTTCACAGGCTTCACAAGCCTGTACTGCTCCCAAACAATATCCCAGAATTTTGATTTCTGGAATCATCTAGTTTCTATTTAGGGAAAATTTACTTTACCCATAGCATAGTTATTTTGTCAAGTTTCTGCCAGCTATGTTTACTTTCATTACACACTGGTGGATGTTTTTCCTGTAACTGCATACATACTAAATTTGGTGATATACACTTCATTTGAAAGAGGAGCTACAGTCTGCTCTGTGATTTGTAGTATCTTCTGAAGGAAACAGTTATCATCGACTTTCAGCATTTCAGCTCTTTGTAAACTTTCAGCTAAGCTGATTTTTTCATACAGTGTTCCAACTCCAGTGCAACATCTCAGCCCATTACATTTTCCATATTTACTATGAAGATTTCTTCCCTGTTTAATACTTTTTGTGAGAATATATGCAAGGAATTTTTTCTAAATATTAAACATTTAATCATAGAATTAAGAGTCGTAAATCTTTGTTGTGTTACACAGTAGCTTTTCAACATTTGCATCTATTTACGAAGACTTTTCTGGAGAAAGCTAGAAAGAATTTGTATTATGTTTAAACCCAAATAAAGTATTAATATTTAATTTTTCTCTTTTTCTCAAAGATTTTGGAGAATGCTACGCAGGCAGATAAATATCTTTGCAAAACTGAACCAGCAACATCTGCTTATGGCTACCAACGAGAGCATCATGGCATTCTGCATGTAAATGCTTGCTTTATTTATGATACAAATGCTGCAAAAATTTACATCTTCATTAAAGTCTTGTAAATTAACAAGTTCAAAGTTTTCATCAAGAAATGCCTAGGGGACAACAGATCTTTTCTCCGAGGATTCCCCCACATCCCTTTTGCAATACTCTGGAACAACACTAGAATATTCTGTCACTGTGAATGTTGCTCCCTCTGTAAAATCCACTCCAAAACTTCTGTGAGAGCTGATTGTGGAAGGTAAGCAGAGAAGATGACCTGATATTGTCTGAATAGATTCAAGTGAGCAGGAAAACGAAAGGGTTTGAAGCCAAACCATTTGGATCATCCCTCTCTGCAGTTACAGCTGTCACAGTCCACCTGGTACCTACAACTTAAATTTCTTGCAGCTTGATTTGATCCTTGTGTGACCATCTATCAAATTCAACAGTCAGCACCATAATTGTATCATAACCCCCCCTAAAATTCATGGAAATCACACTGTCTCAAATCCTTTTAAAAGGAACGCATGAAATTAAAACTTTCCACAATCTTTGATTATTATTTTCAGTCAGAGTGCAACACCTCACTAAGCAAATGTACATACTGGGGAAATTACACTCACACAAGCTGAGTTATAGCACTGTAGTTTTACTCACATCTTTTACAACGCCCTGAAATCTTCTTTTTTGCTCTCCTCATTAATCACTTCTGTCAGACAAGCCTGTATTTTTGATGTCCCTCTGAAAGAAGTCTTCTCTTCAGGCTATATCTGTAAAACAGTTAACAAATAATTGTGAAAATAGTGATTACTATACTTCAGTCATGGATAATTTGTTTCTCTCTACCAAACTATCTGTACTTCAAGAGTGCCATCAACGTATCCTACAAGAATAGGAAATCAGCAAAGAAAACTCATCAGGAGAAAGGAATGTCAGGATGAAGTGTTTGCATGTCGGTTGCTGTTGGTCTAGAAGGCAGAAATGCAGACTGTCCTCTGCATAAAGCAGCACATAAAAACATGATAATGCAAGTGCAAGGCCTCACAGGGATCCAACACTAAATAAGTTAAGAGCTCATATAAAAGATTTAAGCAACGTCTGCGCTGCAGAAGAACGCAGACGGTGGTTAATCACAACGCTGGGCTAACTGGGATGGCAGTTATGTCACAGCCAAGACCCTCAAGCCCGCTGTGCTGTTTGCTGAATCTGCTGCGCTCGGCAGGGCCAGTAACACTCTGAGTAAGGAGCATCCATGAGCGTTACTTTCACCATAAGACTATTGCTGGTGGGCACTCGCAAGGAACACAGTTCACCTTCACAGTTTTGTGAACACATCTCCGATTTTAAAATGTACTGTGGCGTAGAGGATTGGTTTGGTGGTTCTTTCACAGTCTTACTTCAGAAAAGTGGGTACACATTCACAGACAGGCCACACAACTTGCTGTCACCAATACCTAAGCTAGCTCGGTTACACCCACACCTCATGAAGTCACAGAACAGGTACCCCTGGATCATATGCAGATGCACAAGGAAAACCAAGAAAACTTCTCCCTTGGCACTCCTCCTCAAGAGCCTCCGCCCCAAGGATCCATGGATTTAGTCTGGGGCAGCTTAAGTATCCTGGGGGAAGACAGAACTTCCTCCTGGGAAGAGCTACTGGCTCAGCTGGTTCCTTGGGGGAAGCACTGGAACCTCCCCACACTTAACTACTCAAGGCATCCTAAGTAATTTCCTTTGTTTACAAAGAACAGATCTTTATTACTTCCAAGCAAAGGGCTGTTTGTGCTTGGCCCGAAGCTTGCTCTTACAGAGTTCTTCACGCCCAGCACCTCTGGCAGGCACAACAGGGCACGTGCCAACTGAGGCTACACCACCTCAGGCAGTCACCCCACCGTGCAGGAAATACGCAGTGCTGGGAAGGGCTGAACATCTTAAAGACCATGATGTAACCCAAGGTCAAATTCATAGGAGAAGGCACAGGTTTCTCCTTGATCTTATGCATATTATTGTGAATAAATCATTCCTATCTCCCTTCTTCAGGTTCAGGCTGTCAGTCATGATACAATAGCAGTGCCTCAAACTAATCACAACCTTTCTTATCAACCGCTTCTTTTGGGGCTCCCACAATTACCATCCCTTTTCTGCTGTTCCATGCTCATCCCTCCTAGGATTTCTGGCTTCACTTGTTTACATGAGACAATACATTCTGAAATTTCAGTGAGTTAATCAAGAATCAAGCCTTTGTGGAAAAAAAAGCTTTGCTTCAGCTCCAAAACTACCCACTACACAGTGGATGTGCCTACCTTTCTCCTGTGTGCCTACTTTCTCAGTGAAAGTGAAAACCAGTATTAAATTATTCTCATTTTAAGTAACAGAGTGTAATAAGAATCCTACAATATTCAACTCTTATTGGATTTGTGGAGAAAATTTAACACTAAGCAGGGTCCAACTTTAAGCCCTGAACTCCCAACACAAGTGAAGTTTGGACCTAAAATGTAAACCTTATAAAAATAATCTTAATGCAAAATAAATATTTATAACGCAGTTTTTATTTGGAAGAACTGAAAACTAGTTTTATACCTACAGATAGAAAATGTAAGAAAACACGATGATGGAAGTGAGGGACACGACAGAGAACGTTCCTCCCACAGCTATTGATCCTAACCTCAAACGCAGTGGTGAGGTTAATGGCATTGTGCTGACGAATCGAACAGAAAACTGTTTTGCAGGACAATAGCAGTGGGACTGTCACACATTCTGACTTCTGTGGCAAGTTTATTTTGTGATTTTTTCCTCAAGTAAATTCAGGATCTGATGTTTCACCTTCTCCAGGTACAAAACTGCTACTGATTTCAGTAGAAGAGGGCTAGTGATAGCCCAAAGTTAGAATTTTAAAAAAAAGGGGAGAAAAAGGAAAGAAGCAAGCAGTGGATTAACTTTAAGAAGACTGACAGTGTAATACCTGCTGAGCAATCTCCTTCGGCTTTTGGAAAAGGTCTGCAATAGATACAGACATCCACGAGGACAAACACATCGCTTATGACAGACGTGCAGCAGAGGGACGCTGCAAACCTGTTATTTAACGGCAGCGAAGGGGAGTATTTCACTCATAAGGGCTCAAGTTCTCTATTTATAGTTCAAATAAAGTAGAAGCAAGCAGAATGTGATGCCTCCTGAGCCGCCTGCCAATGACATCAACAATTACCCACCACGGCTGGGTAGATCATCAGTCTGCACTTTAATTTTCCTCCTTAGCACCCCAAATAGGCTCAGGAGGGTATTTCTTTGTACCTGAAGGGAAGAACTAAAGCAGAGTGCAGCAAACTGTTGGTTGAAATAAACCACCCACAGCAGCACGCTCATAAAGTCAACCTTCTTGAAGTAGGTCTCACATCGCAGCTGCCAGCAAACACCCTGTTTATTACCCAGAAAATCTCCCATTCTTTTAAGCTGAACACCCCGTACCTTTTTCCTGTATGCTGTGCAGCTGTGTACACAAAAACATCCAAATGAGGAAACTAAGGAAAATAATATTCTAAGATAATTGTGCTCACCTCTATGATGCTCTTTAAGTGTAGTATGATGCAGCTAACCACTTCTGTCCTTCGAAAATGGCCAAGAACTATAAGCTGCAAAAATTGCCTGACAATTGTTTTACTTTCCTTTCTAGGTGTAAGTTTTTTAAGTAAAACCATCCTTAAAACCCACAGTGAAACTTTGCTGTTTGCCAAATTTCAAATATGTATGAAGAAAATTATTAAATGTCCAGTTCATGCAAGTGTGTATATTCACTTTAAGTCCCTGGGTATAAAGATAATTTTGTTTTACCAGCATATGAAACATTTATTTAAGCACTTTAAAATAGACTCTGGCGGTAACAAAATTATGGTCTTTGCCTCACTTTGTTTTCAGGAGTGCATAAGAGCTTTCCCTCTGCAACACAAAAGAGCTGAAGTCCAGCTCCTTTATAAGCTGAGAATTCTGCAATGTGTGTAAGTACCAGAGGAGCAGGAACAAAATGTGACACTTCATCCACACCGCCTTTATCAAAGGGCTGATTCAACGTTGCCTGAAACGGTTTCCAGTCTTTCATGGAGTTCAGATGCCAAAAAATCCCCACAAACAAACAAACAAACAACGACCCCCAGAAGAAGGCAGCATGCACAGATGCTCTAAATACTTCCTGCACTGAGCAGCCCTGGCACAGGTAGCAGCACTTGCAGGACTCAGCCCAAACCTACATGCCCACAAGGAGAACGACACGAGCACACCAGCCACCCTCCCTTCCAACTGCCAGTGACCTCCTGCTTTGTAAGATGTCTTCTGAGACAACACGTGTGTCACAGAGTGCATTATGCAAGAGAAGAATTAAACATTCAACGGTTCCTCTTCCAGCCTGGCTGTATCTCTTAATTCATTTAGCAGCAATGATCTCCCAGGATTCTCTTAGAAAAGTAAATGGGTTAAACCGATGAAGTATTTTTAATGTGTGCTGACAAAGGTCCAGAATGAATGTACAGTTACATTAGTTAAATTGGGGACTACTCTGCTCATCCCCAGTAGAAATGTCTTCCTCTTTCATTATTTAAAGCTTCTATTTTTTTTTTAACATTTTATTATGTGGAAAGCAGCAGGACATCAAATGCTAATTCACTGGGAAAACATTTCTGGATTTTCTGCAAAATCACGCTGAAGCAGCCGTGGAAAATGTATTTGTTTCATTTTCACGCTTCCTTTAAACTTAATTTGTACACAATCTTTTTCCTTTTTTTTCCCTACTTTCATTGCAGGGTGCAAGGAAAAGGAAAAGAAAAAAATAACTTTTTGTCCTCCTGATTATTGAAAGTATTAGAGGAGAACCCTGACTAAGGATCCAGCCTAAGACATCTAAGTGACTATTTATGCCTCTCTCTACCCACTATGAGCCTGAACTAAAAGACATCTCCCAGGTAACCACGTGCTGCAGAGGAGATGAGCATTGCTAGGAATCTGGACGCTGCTGTGGAGTCTCCTGATGCCCTGATAACATGTCTGCCTTGTTAGACACTAACACAAGATTTCTGAATTCGTGTTGCACGTGTGGCCCTCAAAGCTGAGGCTATCCTACCCAGAGCCAGCAGCAGCCTCAGATGGGTCACAGGAGCAACTGAACACTAGTTTCCTCCATTTGTTTCTCTGAGCTATAGACAGAAAGCACCATCGGTTTTGCTGCCTCCTGCAAATAAAAACAGCAACACTCTTCCCCTTTTTTATTTGCATTTGCCTTATGTCAGAGTTGATGATGTTTTGACACTTCTTGCTGGCTGTGCCCTCTTGATCTCACCAAGGGCAGTGCCGTTCCACAGACCAACAGGAACGAGGTACGTGGGGCACTCTGGATATGGCAACATGACAAGTTGCTCCGAGGCAAGCTGGGCTGTCGTCGTCTTAGTTTATGTTAAATTTTTTTAGTTTATGATAAACTAAATTGGACTAATTTAGCTACGTGGCAGTAACCTTTCACTGAAATCTTAGTCAGCCAGTTCTGAGTTTATTTTCAACTACATGAGACAGTAAATTGTGAATCCTACCCAGGGTGTCAGAATATACATAAGCCTATTCACAGGGCCTTTCATTTCAATATGTAATCATCAATATATGCAAGCAGATATTGTTAGAGGTGGCTTTGCTCTTGACACACCACTTTCTAACGACTGAAGCCATGGAGGTGCAGATAACAGTCTCTCCAGTAAAGCAGCAAGGTTTTGTGAAAGAAATCAACATCACCTTGAGAAGCAGTTTGGACAGAGTATTCATTTATGTCAATGATAAAAATCAGTGGCACCACTTTCAATCCCTGTGTTTTTAGCCCCGACAGTGACAACCAGAGAAGTACAACCTCAAAGGAAAACTCAAATTGCAACCTTCCTCTGCGATAAATAGCCCATGTTCACCTAAGAGTACAAAGTCCCACAGATTTTCTATCTGGTACAAGAAGACAACAAAGTAATGCTTTACCAAGCGTTTTCTTAAGGTCAAAAGATGCTTAAAGGATCACGTAATATTTTCAGACATCTAATGAAGCCCCATTCCTTTTTGAAAACTTGAAATCACATTTCATGTCCTACTGTGAGGTAGTGCTTTGACTATGTTACTCTTTCACTACAGATCCGTCCATTTTCCTTCACTACAAATTGCAACTGTATTTTGAATGAATTGGGAGGCAACTGTGTTGTAACTTCGCCTGCCAACAGCCTCACACTTGTGGCGTAAAGGGATTTTGAGTTTGACCACAGAATCTGGGCATAAGGAGGAATTCCATTTCGGTGACCTCAGCGGTTTTAAACCATGACACCAAACACTGCCCCAAAACTCTGTCAGGAGTACACAGACACAGTTTAATGATTATGGAAAAAGAAATGTAGGAAAAAAGTCACATGTTCTAGAAGCATTGCCAAAATACCATGGAGCCCAACGTAACTTCCACCATCTTTCTAGAATCATGCTGATTTCTTGAGGAGTGGGAAGAGGCAGAGAAAAGAACCCCAACAGGCCTGACATCCCCCCTTCATACACCACAAACACTATTTTTATCAGTGATAGTACCAGTACTCACAGAGTTTGCTAAACGTAACTGAGAGTCTCCTTCCTCTACAGCAGACAAGGGGCCTGACTGGTGCATTAGGACAACTATGCAGGCAAGGCTCTTTTGGCTTCCCCAACTCATCGAGACTCACCTGGTTTGATGTGTTGCCTCCTTCTGCTCTGGTCCATCTTTTAGTCTTTGCTCAAGCCCGGCACATCTCATACATCTTACTCTAATAAGGTGATCTCAGCTGATTTGCCCAAAGGCAACACTAATCAGGCTCAGTTTGTCTCCTGGCCAGCTGCTCTGAAAGCATTTCTCATGCTAAGACTGACACTAATGTGGTCTAACAACTCTTTTGCACCGGAAAGTATGACATTATTAAGTCCAGCTCTTCTTCCTCCTCTCAAAGAGAAAGGTGAAGAATGGCCTGGGCTTAAGGCATTAGACTGTGATTAAAAAAGTCTTCTTTGCACTTCAGATTCCTTTACTGCATAACATAGCGATTTATTATTTGAGGTCATGATTTAAGATAAAATTATAAATAAATGAGAACTGAAAGATATTATTGTCCATCTCTGTTTACGACCCTTAATAGCAAAACAGAAAATATCTCTTTCAGTGTTCCTGCTTGTAGCCTCCATAACCCCAAATTTCCAAGCAGAAACACCCTACAACCAGGCTTTTGTACCAAGTTTGTGAGAAATCTATGCACACGTACGCAGGACTCACAAACGCTCAGGCCTGCTTGGTATGCCAGCTAAACTGCACGTGGCCTCCCTCTTTCAGTCAATTCTAAAATAATCAGGTATAATTTCTGGTGAAGAACAGCAGTTTGGGGGCTTTTTGGGGAGACACAAATCCTCATAGCAGCTGGGCTCAAAATTATTTGCTAGAAACTGGCCCAGTGCCCTGCCCTCTGAAGTTAACTTCCCCTGGGATTGTCAGCAACCAAAGAATTTTGGGATGTTTCCAGTACCTCTAACCAAACAGGCAAAAGGCTCATGAAACAAACTGGCGCTTGCCAGCAGAGTAGGTAGATGGCTGATCCCGAGGGAAGTTTTTCTGCTTTTCATCATACATTTGTATCGTTTTCTTCTTCTCCACCACCAGTGATGACAATTAAGACTTGACTGTGCCAAGAAATGGGGTTTTATTGCCTTTATTTGATTCTTTCTAGGAGCAGAAATGGCAGGTTAGAAAATACCAGCACATAAGAAAGCAGAAAACCCCACTGTGTGAGCTTTGTGCTCTAGATTAGAGCACAGCCCTCACTCCTAACCCAGGAATGTGAACAGTAAAAGCCCAACTAAAATGGTTCCACTTGTATAAGCTGGCTGTCCAGCAATATTCCCTCCACTCGTCTTTCTTGGAGGATCAGCAGAAACTGCTCAACCAGCTGGGAAGAAGAATCAACCAGTAAAAAGATTTGTTGACACTTACCTTGTGTCAAGCATCACTCCTGCCACTGATTCTTGTCCATTTAAACAAGGAATGTAAAAGAAAAGTAGAAGAGATTTCTCTTTTTCCAAATTTACAAAAAAAGAACAGACCTTTATGACCTTTGACAAAGACTTTCCCCTTTCGTGGTAACATAAAAGCTAAAGTCACTACTACCGGGTTAGGCAGTGACATCTCAGACAAGACTACACAATCTTTCCCCGGAGGCTGAAGACTGACCTGCCTCAAATTCTGGGATGATGCTAAAAACTGTCTAAAATAAATGCAATAAAGATGTATCTCTATTATAAGAAACATATTGCATGCTTGCAATGACTGACAGCAAATAGAAGAGCTGGACGGCTGCTGAAGTTGTTAAAAGACATGAAGAGGTGGAATAGTTTTACTTTATTTATCATCAGTCCTATTTGGAATTTATTGCTTCTGTTCATTTCAAGCTGACATTACATTATCTGGTTCCTTAGTATATTCTTTGCTTGTTTCAATACAGACCTACAACGTTTGTGAAGCCAGAAGTGTTTCCTTGTAAGAGCACTCTTTTCCATTCCCTGTACTGTGGAATTGAAGCTCAGGTTAGTATGTGATTTTATGCTAAAAAAAAGCATTCCTAGATATCAAGGTAGGCCCTGACTGCTGCTGAAGACACCTGGAAGTGCTAGGTTCCCATTAAAAACAATAAATTGGGAATAAATTCTGTATCACTTTCCCCTGTGTCTGCACCACTTCACTGTTCTTCCCAGATGAAATTTGGCAGAGGGAAGCAGCAGTGTGACATTGCTAAGCTTGTTTTACTGCAAAATATGGCCCATCAACATGTATTAAAACACAAACCTACAGATTTCACTCTGATCAGAAGGACAATTCTGCTAGGTAGAAATCTCCTGGTGACAGAATGCATCAGTCTTGTATTACAAATAGCCTGAACATAAACAGGTTTTACTGTTATTGCTTTAGATAAAAATCTTTCTCCTCTTCCAAGGGTTTATACAATTTCACACTTACAGGAAAAAAATCCCAAAAGTTTTTCAAATGGGATTCAGCCACAGCTGCTCTATCATAAATCTAGAAAATTAAAATGTGCAGTGAGACAGTTTGGCTAAACAACATCTTAATTTCCTTCACGTGAACCAGCTTGTATAAACATTAACAGCAGCAGCGCTGGGGAACTTTTTCAGAATATGTAAATGGAAGAAAGAGACAGCAAATCGAATCTTTCCTGTCTGCAGTTCTGTCACCCAGATGTATCATTTCCTAAACAACAGCGTTATCCTGACACACAGCCAACACGTGTCTTCATGCACCAGGTGCCGCAGGGTAACCCCGCAGGTACGCCAGTCTTCCAGGTTGCTTAGTCGTAACCCTGCCCCACAGAGCACAGCCCTACAGACCTGGGAGGGAGGAGCACTATTCGCTGTGGAACCTTATTCATAACAGCAACAGTTCTCCTTGTAACCTCCTGACCAAATGGCAACATTGAGACTATTTCACAGCTACCCAAACTGGAAGGCTCTGGGACTCAGAGCTTTCAAGCTGGAGTGACACTCTGAAGGGACAGTCTCTTGGAGCCTGGGAAGAGTCAGTTTTATTTTAGCAATCTGCACGAAATTCTTTCCTGTCAGATCAAATACATTGATTATATCACCTTCTGCAGGTATAATTTCAGGATTGTCCCTGTCCTTGATTTTAGATCTGGCGTTTATATTCAAGCACTGCCATAACTGGTGCACATAGCTGGAAACTTAAAAAGTCAGTTGTGCATGTTTTCCTTCTCCACAACATCTCAGAAGCTTGGGAACTGAACGTCTCTCTCCAAGGGTGCCTGCTGAAACACAATCCACGTGTCGGCATCATTTTATAGGCCTCTACCCTCCTCTAGTTATTTCATAAAATTGCCTGCCAAGTTCAGCTGTCAGGATATAACCAGGAACGCAACACACACGCTGATGATACGCTCTGCTTTCCATGCAGCAGCACTCAGCCCACACTCACCTACTGGCAAGGCACAGCAGTGGAGAGTCTGCATTAAATTATGAATTCCACGGCCCACCCATGAGCCACCTTTGTCTGCCAACACTGAAAAACACTGCTGCCCTGTGAACAACAAGGGTGATTAAATGCAAACATACTCTACGGTCACTTTGGCCACGTCATTATTTGTCAGTGGCATATGCTATCAGGAAAAATAGGACACGTAGGTTTACACTAATCACTTTCTTCTCAGAACTCCTGCTACTCAGCAGCCAAGTCCCACCAGAGGCATTTCCATGCAGCAGGAAAAGGCCAAAGCGTGGACACCTTGAGCATGAGCTATGATTCACCTGACGGGTGAGTAGAAAGAAATCTAAACATCCTGAATTCTGTTACCAAGAACGCCGCAGTTTAGCTTGGCAAAGTGCATTAGATGATGGTAACTATAATAGTCATTACAATAATAAACAAAGTTGAGAGCAAAGAGAAATGGCCTCGTTTCAATCATACAATTACAGTGTAGGACGCTCCCAGAGATAACGTGACCCCCAGCCCAGACAGATCTCTGTCTCTCTGGCTTTCCTTTTCTCCCAGGTAAGTCTCACTAAGACATGGCTGCAGCTCATGTTCTTTTTTTCTCACATAGCTCTTTCAGATTCCTCTTATATGCCTGATATATTACCATCCAATTTGCAATACCAACTAAAAAATAACAAGATCTGTCCTTCCATTCATGGCTATATTCCATGCAGAACTCGGTCCAAAACAGCGTATCAATTCCTACGCTCCCATTTCTATGCTTGCAAAATTAACTCCCTCAATCTTGAACACTTCATCTATTATATCAGCTTTTCTGGCCATACTTTGAGATACAAATTAGGAGAGACTATGCCTGTATTTTAAGAAAAGCCAAGAAACCACACACACCGATGCTAGTTTGGAGATTTGACTGCCCTCCAAACCCCAGAGTGAAAATCCCTGGGACCACTCTTAGAAAGGTTTGGTTACAGCCTCAGACAAAATGTGCTTGGTTACAGGAACACCATCACTGTTTCAACGCATCTCATCTGCCCTTGCTGCAGTTTTCTCTCCCTATTTTTTCTTATGAAAAAGGAATCTTTCCAAGATGACCTGGTGGGATTTATTGGCAGCTTGAGTTCGGTCTGGCTATAAAGGCACTATGGACTTGTGGAACCAAGTCTCTATTGCACCTTTGGGCTTTGTTACAGTCCCAGAGCATAAATCCAGTGTAATTCCTGACCTTCCCACAGTCTCCACTACCACCCCACAGCAAACATGGCCTGAGGAGAGTCAAACTGATCTGCAGGCATTCCTACGAAAGGCTGTTTTAAGACAGAACAAAATTAAATGCTCCCTCCTTTTAAAACAGAAGTACAAGGCCCCAGGCAAAAACATGCACACAATTAATTCGATTTGTGCATGGAAATGTGGTGAGCACATGAAAATTCCGGCATATTTCTATGCAGCCTTGGGCTTCAGGCTTTACAGAAATCCACCCCAATATATTAAAATCTATTTTTTCTTTGAAAAACAAAAAAACACCATCAACTACATTGCACAAATTGAATAAATGAGTGTCACATACTAGCTGAAAAAAATGATTACCTAATTCTTAAAAAAAATGAACACCACACTGTGGTGTTCATATCCATTTTATTAATATAACTGTCTTTTAATCAGAAAAAGGCAAAAAAACAATGGAAGAATCTCTTATGTTGAGGTACAAACTAATCACCAAGTCACCAAGCAAAAGTTAATAATCCAAACAGGGTTCTACTGTTCAGACTAAAATGAGTATGAATAGTGACCCATATTCAGTGAGAAATATCACTCCTGGGCTGAATTCAATTCAAAAGACCTATTAGTAGTTTGGTTCTTTAAATGAACAAAACAAACGTTGTGATCTAACAAGATTTCTAAAAAGGAGACTCTAGGAAAGTCCTTTTCCTTAGGGGTCAGTCACTTTAACTTCCCACAGTTGTGCCTTAGGGCCTTACTTTGTGGGAATATTGGTTCTATCAAACAAACTATTGCTCTTTAGAAAGTTTTATCACTCCTTTTTAAACCTGAAGGACTGGGAGGACTAAGACAGCCACAATCCTGCAACCAGCAGGACTTTTGAAGCATTCAGGTCATGGTTCATTCTGCTGCCTCTTCTGATTCAGGAGTTTTATCACCGACGTTGGTGGGAGCCAGGTTATGCCCACACCGAATACTTTCAGAACTATAAACCTCGAGGAGGTTCGCTCACAGAACCCATCTGTCCACTTTATTTATGAAGCATTCATTAGAACAAATGCTTCTGTTAAAATGTTTCATCTAGATAACTGCTGCTGATTCTATTTCATACCTCATCCACCAGTTTTCTTTTCAATTTTCGTATCTAATAAGGTTTAAGAAAACATCTGTTTTATGAATTCAGACAGTGGCATTACAGAGCGCAGCCTGCACCACATGTTTGCTGAAATGCCTCTAACACAGATGTGTATCATTGGGTAAGTATACTGCAGGGATCAAACTTTTACTCATTCTGTGATGGTTTTCACTGAGACCAAAGCACAAAGAACAGATGAATCCAAAGATCATCAGAATTAGCTCCTGACAAACAATAATGTCAATGAGATTCAAATCAAACACTAATGTTAAAGACAAATATATAAATTAGAGCAGGATGAAACAGTAATATTGAATCAGCAGCAAGCTTCTGGGGGTTATTTAATATACCCAAAATACATAAATTGTGACATAATATTGTGTCACTAAAATATAATTCTGTCAGCTGGACACAATAAAAAGTTGTCCATGCTTTGTTAGAAGAGTATAAAACCTGTCTTTGGTGATAGTTCAGGGCAGGGAAATGTATACTTGCATCTGCTACAGTTGTGAGCACATTTATCAAAGACAAAACCTTGCTAAAAACACCCATCACACATTCATTCGGACAGCTGTGAGGTGGTATTGCCTCATCAGGGGTTTGCTGGCCACTGCAGCTCCCAACAGGACATTCAGCATTGGTCTCATTCCATTTTGAACCATTTCCCACGTCCCTCACGGGTCGTGACAGGACATGTACTGTTGTGTGGTCCACAGGCGGACATCAGTTACATCCCCGTGTGCCCATGGCCAGGTGATAAAAGCAAATGCAGCCCCAGGAGAGGGGCAGGGTGTGACCTACACCCTGCTGGGCATCTTAAGGAACTTTGCCCACCCCAGCATCCAGGTTGGACACCACGGCTCTAGACAACAACCTAGCTACTGCACGGCTGAAGCAGTTTGATATTGACACATGAACAAATAGGACATGCTACGCCTTCTTCGATGTTTTAACAGAGAAGCAACAGAAGACCTGATAAAGACTTAGTTTTCAAATATTAAAAGCACAAAACCACCATAGTGAACCTGTATTTCAATGCAAACTTTCTTAAAATGCTGGCAGTGGGAAATGCTACGTGAAACCTTTCAGAATTGTAAGGCTCTGGGTGTTTGAAGCACTATCCTGGCTACTGATTAAGGCAAACAAACATAATGTGTGCTGTATAAACTCAACACTTCCTCGCTCATGTATGGAGCATCCAGCCCTCTTACTGCTCCGAGCTCTGCACCAAGCATGCACTCACAAAGCAGAGCTGCCCATCCATGGCTACACGTGTTCTGAAGCACCAAGAAAAAGGGCAAAGCATTTGTTTCCTTTTTCTGCATGGTCGCCCTGGTTAGCAGCACTTCGAGACCAGCTGCAGCTGTTCGATCTGGTGCAAATGGAAGGAATAAGATTTCACTTATTACTCAACAAAAGATGTTCTGTTGTGAGTGTGTGTTTGGGGTCTGTGATACTCCTGCTGCCAAACACCTGCATTTATTCAGACACATGTGCAAAAGAATCATATTTTGTGATTCATATTTATGCTGTCAGATACCAACGACAACTAGATAACTAGTGAAAATTTACTGAAATTTTATTTGCTTCAACATTGCATTTTAGCATTCTTCACACATCGTACAGCAAGTCTGAATAACTGAATAAAAAAAGTAATCCATTTACGTCAATGTTAGGGCAATCCTGCACTAGCAGACATAATGCTATATATCAACGCACAGGGGGAGAATTCAGACACTTTATTCAGTTTTGCTGCTTCTTTCATATTTTTTCACGTCAGTTCTGACTTGCTTCCTTTTATATGACCAGTGAGATTTGCCCTTTGGTTCTATTTGAAGTGGCATACTTTATTTATTTATTTATGATCTTAGATAACATAAACTATATATGTACTTTAAGAAGTAAGACTTCATCTGACTTGTTCTGTTTAGATTGAAGCTATCTTATCAGCTGGAAAACTAACAGGTCATCATGTTCTTCAGCTTTTGAAATTCTATTTGAGTTCTTCCATGCCAGTGGCATCAAATACGTCTTTCCTTAAAGATGCCTGGCTGGGGTAGAAAAGCTGATGCAATGAACAATCTTTCCACCACATCTCAGTGCAGCCTTGGAGCAGCAGTCATTGGCTGCAGCATGGTGGCCCACACAGGTGCACCAGTACTAGCCAGCTGTGTCAGAACTGAGAGGCCAAGATGTTCTTCACAACAAGAAGCCACAGCCAGACTAGTACCACTGAGATTTGTTACGAGCTACTCCAACTCAATCACTCTTTTTCTATGGCATGTGAAATTAGAAAATAACTCAAACAGTTCACCTGGCTGAAAACAAGAAACATTTGAAGAACCCTGGCAACTTCTGGACTAGCTTCATAATTAAACTCAGTTGATGTTCAAGGACAGCGAAGTCATATTGCGTCATTTCTGACATTTACACATTTCCTCTTGTTTTGTTCCTTGTGTATAATAAATCACTTCCATATGTATTCTGAATTTAATGAATGCATCAGAGACACTTTATTATCCATAGTAATTACTCTGCAGTTTAAAAAAAACAAAACAATTCTTATTTTCTTTCTTTAAAAGAGAGTAGAGAGAACTTTACTCTGGGTATCAGCTTCTGCTGTGTTTGGTCACCTGTTTTATTCAAGAGGTTTTCTGGGAGAAGAAGAACATAAGAATTAGTGTTCTGGCTCTGATCCATGGTAAAACTAACTCCTGTGCTTTCTTTAGAAATGGCCACTATGCCGGGCAAACTTTGGAGAAAAACACTAAAAACCAATATAGATAAAGTCTATAAGGCAGAATTTTTTTGACTCCTCACAATCATGGTCAGTTTACAACCAAAATCCTGAAAACTCATATCTTATGTTGGTCTTTCTAAAGTACTTGTAGTTTCTCATTACTCTTAAAGTCTTTATGATTATGTTTTAATAACTTGTCTTGTCAATTAATACAATGGATGCACTATGTTGAAAAAACAAGCAAGACAAAAACCTCATCACCAGAAAACTTTTGAATTTTTGATTATATTTGCCTTCATTATTTTTGAATGTGCTCCCTTCAGAGTCCTGTTCATGTATCAGAAATTTACACCAACCTACATGTAAAGGAAAAGGAATGTGAAAAGTCAAAGGTGGTCTCTGAACTCAGAATAATGTAAGAGATGAAGACAGAAAATAGGCACAAAGAGGAGGGAAATTACAAATTCCGTTGCTAGAGCACTGTAGGAAACCCAAACCAGTTTTCATCTAGTACTGCTCTTCCAACATTTACTTCATTGTTGGGGATAACATTGCCAGATAAAAATGCTTTCCAAATATTTTATTAATAGTCCAGTACTTTAGTTACCAAGTAATCTTTCCTAAAAGTTTAAGGACCAGGTATTTCCTTTCCATCCTATATTTCCCAGGAATAGGGCCATGACCGCTTACATTTCAGTGCAGAGGTTATTTTTTAAACAGCTAAAGAAAAAGCCTACAACTCTTCTAGTATTTCAGAGCACATTCTTTGAACCTGAACCTAGCGTTGACCAGATGAAGCACTGTACAGAGAACATACACTGTCTGATATGGCATGCTCAATTATTAATCACACCAGTCATTTTGTATCTATATTTAATTAGGCAGCTTAAAAGAAACACAAGCAATATGTTAGTTTGGCAAAAGATTCAGTGTACTATCAGTATTTATGGTGGTTTTCCATTCTTAAACATATTGATTTATATTTTAAAAGACCTCTAAGTTCACTCCTGTCATTTGAATAGGATTTTCATGGCAATGCTGCAGGTTCCAGAAGCTCAGCTGAAGCTTACCAAGCAGTTTTTACAGCACTAGTGCAGGAAAGGCTGTCAAAACAATTTCTCAGGTAGCATTTGAAAACTTTCCCTTAATCCTCCTCAGGGCCATGGCTCCATTCCCTCTAAGAGTCACATGGAGATATACTGGAGACATGTAACACATGGAGAACATTGAATACCTGTTTCACACACAGCCACAAGAATCATTCAAGAACTTCAGTGCTGTCTCAGCACTATTTTCTGGTTTTTTAAGTGTTATTCCTTGCACTAAGAACAGTTTCAAATTGCTCGGCATCTCTCCCTGGTTTGACAGAATTCACGTACCTGCAAACCAACTTTCTGCAACCCTACACCCAACGTCATTAGCTTTACGTAGGGTAATTTGTCAGATGGAAAGAGAACACTGCAGAAAAGCATAGTGACAGCTACATATCAAAACGAATAAAGCTCCTGATAGACATCTCTGAAGAAGAATTCTACATTTGGCCTGTCTGGAGCCATAAAGATCGGTGCCAATACCGGCTATCACACTTTGCTTTTGTTTTCTGTGTGCTCTGTGCACTAGTATTTTGCTTAACTTCTGTATAATTCAGTATTTCTTTCTTTCCCCCACCGTGTTCTAAAATAACACTTCTCATTCCCAATTCCTAACTGTCATTCTGGAGAAAACTATGTATGGGAAGTTATTATGTTGGGAAGATGTATTTAAATGGTTGCTAAAAGTGCACAACTTTAAAATAGTAAGAGCAAAAGCAAAGTATTGTGGCTTTCAGCCAGATGAAAATTTTCCGAAGATCTTATTTCATATGCACAATAATGTCTCCAAAGAAATAATGCTGTTCTTGTTTATGGGATGGGATGAGATGTGTATCTTCTGAACACTGGCACAAAATTTAAGATTAACTGACAAGAAGCATAATTTAGCTTGACTTCTCTTGATTAAGCATCCATTGGCAGCTTGTCCTGAACTATGAGGAATAACAATTAACTTCAGAGGGAAATATGAAATCTAAATTACAGCTGCTAAACCTGAGAACAGCAAAGAGAAGATTCTATTATAATAAGATATATTCAAATTACATACACAGCACACTTAATTTAGGAGAGTGGGCTCATTAGGAATGGCAGAGATGTGGATAGATTATGAAGTTTAGTATTTCTTTATATTCCTCAAACTTGATCATGAGTAACACAAGATTGCATCTTGTTTTCTCTCAAAGTTTATATACAGAAAATCTCAAACAGCTTGTCAGCTGTATATGCTGTATATATGTATATTCTCAACCTCTCCTATAGATTCAACTTACCTCACATTCCGCTGGGCCTATTTTCCACCCTAAATCTTCCAAAAATTACTCACCCATCTCCTGGAGAGGAGACCGGGAACTGTGCTTGAAACTTCAAGACAATAACACCTGATAATACAAGTAGTTTGGCAAGTGGGCCTATAGCTGTGAGAAAATGACTGGCTTTTTATTTGCCACCTGGATAGTACAATTCACTCACAGGGTATGGATCAGTGAGAGACAGATGCCAACACATCAATACACTGATACAAAATAAGTGAGACAAGGCAGTGAGTCTGTTAAGTGAAACTACTTGCAAAACATCTTTTAATTTGGAAACTCTTATTTGTTCTTATCCTGAGCGTAATCACTACCTGACGCATTGTTTCCCTGAAGTTCAGTTTACTTTCCTGCCCACCTGCCCTAACGTGGTCAGCTAGAACTGAAAGTGCTAAAAAAACCATGCTGAAACACAGCCTTGCTAGATTTTCCTGTTTTAAAGGTCTTACTCAACTGACAGAACCTAAAGGGAAAGTTTCCTAGACATGTTCCCCCCATGTACTCTCTGTAAACTCCCCCAAAAACTCAGATCAAAGCAAAACACATTTCACTGGACAGGCATTATCTTCCAGCACACCCTGATCTGCTCAAACAACCCAGCTCTCCCCGTTGTGAGCACACCATCTTTCTCTCTTTTATAAAGACTGGAGTTTAAGTACATTCAGATGTACCTGTTTCATCTCAGGAGGCACAGCTGACATTCTCAGCTCTCCCAAACCTCCTGCTGCTGTGCTGCACAGCGGGATTACTTCTACAGTCATCACTAGGACAGCACAGCTGAGAAAACTTCCCTTACTATAATGAACTGGCCTATCCCCCCCATCACATTTCTTCTTTGTAGGAGACATCAAGCATTGAATTACCTTGAAAAGTTATAGTGTAGCTACACCACGACATCACCATCCTACATTTGCTGCTTTATCTGCATGGCAGTGTCCAGCTGCAGCCTTCATTTCTACACAAGCAGTTCCCAAAGTATGCCGTTTGCTTTGCTAAGGACATCAGAAGTACCAAATGTTTAAGTGGGTGCTGCAGAGAATGAGATTTGAAGTTATTTTATCCATAAAACATCTCAGTTTATTGATACTGTTAAAGTGGTCCATATTATGCACACAGCAAAAAGTTAAGAAAAAGTGTTATCGCCTATGTGAGACAGTACTGAAACACTGGGTGTATTCAAACTATGTAAGTATAACCTTAGAAGGAGAAAGAATGGAAACACTCAAGTTAGATTTCCAACTCAGCCATTGTTTTGCTTTCTTTAGTTTCTTAACATTCCACCTCTACAATGAGCAACTCCACTCTATTTAGTAACAACAATAAAGAACTTTGGAAAGTGTTCTCTCCATCTGGTGGAAGCTGCAATACAGAAATCATAGTTTACGTATTTATTTTAAAATATGTGACACAGAAGAGCAGTTCCCAGGATTCCCTCCATCTTACTGAGGAAGGCTGCAACCTGCCAGACTAGAGTCATGCTCTCTCACCCTTCTTCCCCCCATATAAACTTTGCTTTTTGGTTTTTAAACAACAGTACAGCTTGTTTCCTGAACAAATTGAAATGCACACAGAAAAACATGCATAAATGAACATCAAGTGAGAAGTGATTAAGCGGATCCAAAGCCGAGAATCAAAAGAGACAGGTGGGAGTCACCCTGTGCATAGAGGATCTCTGATGAATGACCCATGACTATGGGCCACAGAAAGCCACTCTGGTTTTCAGCAGTGGAAGGACCCTGCCTTCTGTTCAGCTCAGTGAGAGCTGCAGACACCAGCATTTCTTTCACGTTGAGCAGAACAACAGTGCAGAGCACTGGAGAGAAGGAAAACTGCTATGTTTGTGTGCTGGTCCTGCTCTGGGAAGGTTCTCAAACTGTCCGCTTTTTTGCAGGTAACAGAACAAATCTACATCACCATCATACTGCAGGGAAAGACTCAGTTGTGTCTTGCAGACATGCAAGAAAATCTGCTGCATGCAGAAAAATCACTAAACCCCCATCTCATTAATTTATCAATGGACTTCATATAAATAAGAGCTAATTTCTCAGTTTGTATTGGTTGACTTAAGACTCAGCTTTTAAGTCTTGGACTTCTTTTGGTTGGGGAGCTGCAGGACACACCTCCTGTCCCAAACCACTCTTCCTGCCTAAAAATACATTAAAATTTGATTCTGAGATCAAATTCTCACATTTTGAATTCAACTATATCAGACATGCTTTGAAGATACACCATTAATGGGCTTGGGGCTGCTTCCCAGTCTTTATTCTTCTAATATTAAGTGACTTAGAATTTTACCACACAAGGATGTCCTTTAACAGCCAGCCATATTCTTGTGGCAGTGCTCCATGTCTCAGAGCACCCGTTTCATCACAGGCGTTGCTCTTGGACAGTTTCAAGTATCTTCCATTTATATCCAGACAACGACATTTCACTATTTCCTCATATATGCTCAACTCACATTCAGTTATAATATATCATTTCAGCAAGTCATGTGGGAAATGAAGTAAACACAATAAAAATCCCTGGTAAGAATGGTAGCTGATTGACAAAGAACCAGTATGTTCATAGGCTCGAATTAAACCCATTTTCTGGTGCATTAAGGGGGAGAAAAGAATTTATAAGATAGACTAGATTTTTTCCAAAAGCATGTAAATAATTTATAAATTCAAGTTCTAATGGAAAGCAGGTGGGACTTGTACTACAAATGGCTCCAGTTTTAGAAAATAGAAGTGTTCACTGAGCATACCCTGTCATGTAACGACAGAAAAACCTTCTTTAGAAAACACAAAACCCAGAAATGTTGATCTTTTTTGGCAGAAGATAACTCTAGCATGTTAAATTGCATCATCTTAAATAGCACCAGAAACAAATGCTAGAAGTATACGCTGTGTTAGAAACTTCTGTAAGATTTCAAACATTCTTGCGCTGCTTCTTTTCACTGTAAGAAAGCAAACAGCCCAAGTGAGAAGAACGTGGAAGAATGCAGTAGTATTGCAGAAATGCTCACACGCAGAGACAAAAATCAAAGACAGGTTTTCAGATGTGTGTCATGCTGAATATGAAGGAAATATACTGAAACCCACTGTAAACAGTATTTTCAAACTTAGAAATTTTGATTTCAGTACTTCTGGCCACTCAGCTTCCAGTGACTTCAAGGATATCTCTGCCCACCTAGCACTTAGATGTTTGGCAACTCAGCTTGTCTTTCTGTGCCCTTGCAGGATTTCACAAAAGCTAGAATGGAGAAAGGCTTTTTCTGGCAAGAGTAAAACACTGGCAGTTCAAAGCACAGGACAACAATTACTGCTATTTCCAAAAATGTACAAGCTTCCATTTGCTTCCATCTTATATCTTACTTTGGCTATCACTTGGGAAGGCTGTTAGTGTTTAAAAGGGAAATGTGCCAGGAGCTCCTTTAACACAGTATTTTTAAGTTATTCCTGAGAGATCATCTGATTAGCCCCGGGGAAGTCATGATTCCACAGCAGGGTATTAATGCAGTTTTCCATTAAAGCAGATACATACAAACAAAGCAGGCCACAGCTTAAGGAAATGAACAGTACAATTACATTTGTAACTAAAGCACACATTATGACTGACATTTTCTATGTGATTTTTTTCAGCTGCAACAAATGTAACAAGCATATTCACTGACTTTCTCTTAGCAAAACCTGTTCACAGAAGGCCAGTGGTGTCATCTCCTCAGGTGTTTCTTTATTTAATCAAGCTGTTCTTCTTATACCAGCAACTGAACTCTAAATTTAGCAAATAGCCCAGCAAGGTAAACTTTTAAAACTTCAGAAAGAACTTCTTCAGAACTTTTGAAATTTCAGAATTTCTAAATCTTTTGAGTTTCAGCTCCAATTGTGCATGGGAACAACCACAGCTCAAAGAACAGGAATAACGACACTGAACCACATGTGCTCCAGAGCCTTACCAACACTAGAAAAATATTAAATATCCACATATCTATATTCCTCTCTTCATTGTCTTCTAAGCTTTCTGTGTATCTCAGCTCAAACAAATGAACTTCAGGTGCATTCTTATTTTATTAGAGCCTGACACAGAAGACTAATTATTACTATGCTGGAAAACCTTACTGTGCTTCTCCACCACAAGATGAGAAGAAAATTAAAAACAAAGCATCACTTGTCATTATCTTTAAAATAACTAAAGCTAGAAACTCAGAATTAATCTTAAAAAAGCTATGAAAATCTTAACTGGATAGCAGCTGATTCAAATTTCTAATCTCCTAAAATGCTGCAAGCAGCAATGGTTAATTTTTAAATCCCAAACAAATTTGGATTGTTCCCTCTAATCCCCACTAAATCATATGAAAGATACTGAAAAACTATTTTGTTTTATCATTATTAGCAAAAACATCTGAGAAATCTTATCCTTTAATCTCCACGTAACTGAAATATTAAGATGACTGTACCAGCAATGATTTTGCTACACCTGTCAAAAACCATGAGTCTTCCCAGCTTTAAATACGCTGGCAATAGGGAAGCTGTAGCCAATGTCCCCAGCGTTACAGAATGTTTCAATGATTATCTGAAAACTGGCAAGGTTTTTCCTCTGAGTACAAGCTCATCAGCAAAAAACCCAACCAAAACCCCAAACAGATTACGGTAGCACACATCTAAGTCTTGTCTCACACCCGCTTCAAATTTTAATCTCATTCTACCTAATTGATCTTATAAAAGATATGGTACATTTATCACCCCAGCAGAATCAACTATCTTTAACAGTCAGCTGCTTAAGAAACCAATATCCACAACAGACAAAGTCTAAAAAAACCCAAACCCCACCTGCAAGATAAAAGGTAAAATACCTTTTCTTTATCACTACCATCCCCTATCAACTAAGGGGATTATCAAAGATGCCTAATGCTAACCTATCCAAGATATAGCAGGGTGCTTCAGTAGTGTTTCAGAGCATATGCTAGATGAAACCTGGGAAAAGGTGGGAATAAATATATAGAAACATTCTTGAGAATTTTATTTTGGCTCAGCCATTTTCATCAGAGCAGAATATTATTTACATAATGAGTAAATTCCTATCTATAAACAAAAACTAATAACCTGGGCAATAATGTATGCTGAGGACAAATAATTTCTGTCTCAGGTGGAAACAAATGTAACTTAGAAACGTTAGAGCATCCAGTCAGTGAAAAACCACCAATGGTGTCACACAGCATATCGCAGAGCTTGAACTGATCTTCACAAACATAAAGTAACAGCTGTACATGACACATAAGTAAATACAATATTCACCTAAAACTGTCAAGAAAAGCTTGAATAAAATATAAGGTAAAAGAAACCTCTCTATGAAGAAATTATAAACTGTAAATGGAAACACCTGAAATCTCACACTGTAAAAAGAAGTTTATTTATGCTACATTTGCAATTAAAAAACAAGGCTAACTCAGTGTAAATACACACTAGGCAAGGAGTGTATATAAGGAGAAACAAAGCAAAACAAGCCAGCTACGCACTTAGCGAGGACTTGCATTGTTTCACAACCACTACTTTGCACCATTTGCTCACATAAATCAAGAACAGCTTTGACAGAAATACTTCTTTAAAGTATGAAAATAAGGAAAAGAATTATATTAGTTCTGAGCATTTCTGAATATTTTTCAGAGGAAGTCTTGCTGGAGTGAAGGTCAAATTATAATTGTAACAATATTCTAAAACAATAAAAACTTAAAGGCCTATGAAAACATGCAGAAATTATATCAACACATGGTTGTATTTCATAAGACTTTTCACAAAATAAATACTACAGTTTCCAGTCCTCAGAGATGAAGAATGATGTCGCAATTTTCACGTATTTTTTTTTCCTCTTCAAAGAAATTTAAACAAATGTATTTTCTAGATCTTCACTCATGGTGAGAAGGAAGCAAGAACTGCCATGCACCCAAAGCAGGTAAGTACTATTATCACCTATAAAAAGAACTGTCAATATTTGCTCTTATTAATGTCTACTTTTCTCTATGCACAGGACCTCTGCTTGGCAAATGCAGATACAGTGACCACCATCATCACCACCATCGATGAATACAGAGACCTACCACAGTGAAGCTATTTCTCCATGTCTGCCTCGTAAGCCTGTGGCAGCCCCCAAAATAAGGCAAAAGCATCTGCACAACCTTCTCTGTGTGTGTGTGTGTCTCCCAGCTTGGAGTGATTCCAGCTGCCAACCTCACACTGCAGAGCAGGGGCAGAACCAGAGTTAAGACTTTCCCTGACCTCCTTCAACACAGTTAAAGTCTCACTGGAGTTCCTAGGGCCTTGTCACGGCACAGCACTGAGAGCCATGCCTCCATGATCAACTCATGCTATACCGGGCATCCTTCATCATCAGATACAGCACTTCTCATTTGCTGCTCCCCGTTTCTGTTTGGGTAGGGAAGGAATATATTTAACTGGTCAACAAACCACAAGTCTTTTTTAATTTTAACATGGCATTCCCTGGGGTTATCTCACTGAGTGGGAGAGAATAATAACACACTTCTGGAACAGGCTTGGTGCTTCAGCCAGATTCTCTCTTTTCACTTCCGCCTGAGTCACTCTCGATCCCCCAAGGCTTCTCCACAGCTGGGTGTCAGATTATTTTGGCTGGGAGTTGTACTTGCACAGTTGGTACCACCTGCTGTAAATTCTTCAGTCCTTGTTATCTCTGCAGCAGCTCTTGGCCTTTCAAAAGCTAATTCAGTGAAGAAAGAGGAAGGGACAGTTTGTGCTTGATGTTTAAACTGCAAATTTGTTTTCCAGAAACTCTTCAAATTGATAGTTTTGATTGTATTTTAAGAACTCTCAGCACGACACGATGAACTATCAACTCCTGCTGCTATCATTTAAAGGAGGCCAAACTCTACGCTGTTAAGTTGCTCAGTGGTATAAATACAGTGTAATGCCAAAGACCACAACAGAATTACTTTACCCACAGGTGACAGAGCTACTCTGGAGCTGTGCACATAAGAGAATAGAAGTTCACTGTACCTCTTTATATAGACAAAACCCAAGCTATCAGGCACAAGGAAGACTAGTATTTTTCTGTTTATCCCACTATTCACAAGAGCCAGCATTTTTAGAAACACATGGTTTTAGTACTGAGGATGCCATCAGTCAAGTACCAGGGGAGGTCATAGAGACAGTAGTTGTAGTGGTTACAGAAACGGCTGAATTTATATTCTTGTATTTAAACAAGACTGACTTAAACTCACTGTAGCTTCAAGACTTGAACATTCCACAGGAACAAATCGATTTAACATCAACAAGTGCATCTGGATTTCTGCAGTCAGGAGACAGGGTATGGATCCAAACTAGTCTGAGAGATGCTGATATACATTACAGTTAAAAGAAAATCTGAATTTGAGCTTAGAGCCAAATTTCGCCAGTCAAAACCTCTGCTAATCCAAAACCAGATCTGAACAGGTCACATTTAAAGGAAGTTCTGCACTCATTTTGCTGTATAGGTAAGTGGACTAATTTTCATTGCTGCATGGTCTTTTTACAGGGTAGCCATTGAACAAAGAGAAGAAAGCTAATTATGTTTTGGGTATCTTCAACCTGGAAGAAAAAATAGCAGTTCTGTGGTACTATGAGAAAATTGACCACTTGTTTTCTGCCTTTCCTTTCCGCCACTCTCCGCTCTGCCCAAGACAAAAGTTTAATGAGATGTGGGGTAGGGGGAGGAAAGTATTTTTAGGTTTTATGTATTTTGCCCTTCCTCTCTGGAAAGTAAACAACAACAGAAGTTCCTACTTCTTCCCAGTTATGAGTAAGAATAAACTAGGACTTCATAATAAAATAACCTGGCATTTAACAGACACTATTTGATCTCCTCAAGACACAGAAAAATGTAATGCCGCAGAACCTTATAAATGGCAAACATGTAGGATGGAGGAAAGCAAATACTTCATGGCTTTTTTTAAACACAATTAGATATTTGAAGATCAGAAAGTAGCAGCAGCCATATACACCTAGAGTATGAGGCATACATAGTGCCTGGTTAATGTGTATTTTAATATTCACGACTTACCAAATATGTAAATATAAATTCTCAGAGAAAACACACATCATATGGTTTAAGCCAACCATGTGTTACCAAGATAATTTTGAAAATCTATTTCTGCACTTTAAATTATAAAATCTTTGAAACTTTTCCTTGTCCTCTGCAAAATGAGCATTTTCCTACTTCTCATCTCCCCATTTTATGTGTATTTACAGACCCCCTAGTTCAAAATCTTTCCCTGCCTAAATCAGTGATGTCTTTAAAACTTCTTAAGGAATTTAATAGGTCTGGAAACACTTAGCAGGCTACAAATCCCCCTATAAATCCTGGCAAATTCCCAGACTGCCCATTCTCACAGGGATACATGGCCTAATTACAAATCCATTAAACACTGAGTTCAAGGGTCTGCTTTAACCCTGAAATTGTTTGATCTGCCTTACACTAACAGCTTCAGTGAAACAGAGAAGAGTAAAAAAGGACAAAGCCAACAGGAAAATAAAGTGAAAACAGGGTCAGAGAGTAGGCAAACTAAAAACATGAGAAAAGTAAATGGCAATCAAAAAGGACCAAGCAGTAAGGAAAGAACACTCCGAGATAAAGGGGAAGACTATCAGCTGCAGGGGAAAAAGAAATACTGCTTGCTTTGTATGAGCTCTCGCTTAGCCAAGTGTAAGTGAACTAAGATGTTAGGATGTTGATGTCATGCCACCTCTCTGGGTAACAAAGACACGGGACCGGCTCTGTCCCTGCTGTTCAGGTATCACTGCACAACTGCACCCGGCAGAGGCATGATGACACCTTTTAAGCTGAATGTAGAGCAGGTATTTGCTTTTATTATACATGCTTAATTTTGTCTATGCTCAGACATCTGCAACTGTGCTTTAGGCAACTAAATACCACACACAAGCACTTAACAGCCTGGTTTCTCAGGGCAGAAAGATGTCCTAGGTCTTGATCTCATCAATAAAGCTACTAGAAGCTTTGACACAGGCCCAAGTGAAGCAGGACAAGCCCTCACTGAGACAATCAATAAGAGATTTATTTCCCCATTTTCAGATTCACGCATACAGAAGCTTTGCCCTTTCATATTTTAAGGCAGGAAAACTAATGTAAAACATTAGGAAGAACTGCTAGTTTTCTCTCCTAGATCTGCTATTCGATGTGACCTAAGAAGGGTTGCTTCGAACGGGACAGCTCTCACTGTGTTCCGACAGTCTAGAGGCAGGGGTTTTTTCTCCCCATTTTCTATACAGTACTCACGTTATGCAAGCCTTGTACTTTGTCATTCGGGATTAAGAAAAGACCAAAAAGAGACATTTAAGTCATGGACTTTGTTCAAATTATCTCATTGTCCAGGGACGTGGAGCCAGCTAATCTGTGACATTGAAACAGAACTTATTTTTCTTGCAGACTATTTGCTTATGTCATTTGGATGGCGAAAAGAAACTCCAATCTAGGGTGTGAGCAGCAAGAAAGAACAGAAAAATGTGACTATTGATTTGCCACTATGCCAGGCAAGGTGGTAGGACTTACTGCTTTGTTCAGTTGTGGCTGATTGTTTTCCAGTGACCTAGACATTACTTATGAATATTTTTAATGTCATCCTAAATTTAGACGTTTCTCTCCTCTCATTTTTAATACCTTCCAGCCTTAATAATCCTCTTGATTGTAACTGCACTCAACACTCACAGCAAACGTGGCCTTCAGTTTAGCATGTTTATTAGGCTTGCAGGACATCAATGGCTTGTTGTTTTAACAGAATATGACAATGAAAAGAATCACACCCCTCGGCATGGTATAACCTGATTAGTGGCTGAACCAGTCTTGACATTTTTCCAGCCTACTGAGAAAACACATACTTTGGGATCTGTTCTTCAAAGGGTTTGTCTCTCCTGATAAAGGCCTCCTCATCTATCCGCAGTCTAATGTGGTCAACACACAACACAGACATGCAGTATTTTGGCAGAATGCTATCTTACACATAACTCCCATGCAGCACTGCTATGCCCTATTATTTATATTTAGTTAATAAATAATTTGTTTGATATTCTGAACAATAATTCAAAATGTTGTTGGACGGGATGCTGAGATTTGTGCATATGAGGTAAAGACATAGAAAGAAAGCATATAAATACAAAAAAGTCATCACTTTAATCCACTGAAATAATATTTTTTTCTCTTGCTTCTTTGCTGTACTTTCAATTTTCACACTAAGATACCTAGGAGGAGATACTCACCATTACTTTTGATTAAGTATTGATGACATTCATTACAAGCTTCTAGTTTTCTTCACCCATCAGTGCATTTAGCTACAGCTTTATACCTTGGTTCTGAGACACAAGAGTTTCAGCCAGTGCCAAGCCAGTACTTGGGTAAGTTATTCTGTGACCACAGTTACCACAACAGGGACACTTCAGCAGGCATGTACCTTTGTGATGTGCTCTCAGGGCTTGGAGAGAGGACTTTGGATGGACAGCAATACTTCCAGAGCATCCATGCAAGTCATGCCACCTTCCTGGCACCACAGCTGAAGCCTGTCTCACTGTCTGGGGAAAGTGAGGCATATTTTCCCTAGAGCAAGTTGCCTGTGCCATCTGGAGCCTGCTCCAGATCTGGGGCTAGGTGGCAAGGCATTTGAGAAATCAGGTGATAGTACACAGCTGCTTGACTTCTGTCATCTCCTTCTCCATTCCATTCCTGCTTGCTCTCTGATAACTAAGTCTCTGGCTGCTCTTTAATGGAATGGATCAGCTCAGAGATCCTCTTTTTTTCAATATAAGTTCGGCTAAGCAGGACTTTTAATCCACACTTCCACCTTACCAATGAGCCTGGGTTAAAAGTCCATGTAAGAAAAGGCACGTGTGCATCAATGGCAGCAGAATTCTCACTACCATACAACTGAAAATACCGGGTATACATAGTTAAAGGAAAACCAACCAACCAACAAGAATTAGTCCTTCACAGCTATTTCTTTGCAATAAAGATGTCATGGCATGAAATCTATGAAAAACAGCAGACAGATTACTACAAAACATTCTCTCTTTATTTGTTAATCTCCTTTGAATTTGACTTCTTATAATTTATTTTGTGCTTCAAGATGCCTCTTAGACACTGTGAAAAGGCAGCTTGCAAGCAAACACTAGAGAGCTGCTCTTTTTGATTTTTTCTGCTAGAATTTTTTTCCACTAAATGAAAAGGTTACTTTCATTACTTCTAGAAAAGTTCTTATGGATTAACATGTGTTCCGTAAAACCTAAGCAAAGAAAAAACTAAAAAACTCAGAACTATTCTCTCAGCAACTGGAGAATTAAATTACTTTTATTCATCAAGCATGGTCTATATTTGCTTAACTCTAAATATTGCTACTCTTCAGGAAAAGGTCCTCTGCGATGCTTACAGCCTTAGTTCTGTAGATAATTTAGACACGCCACTGAACTTCTCCAACCATTCAATGCACCTTTATAGCAAACAACAAAGACTAAATATTCTGATACTTGACGATGAAAAGAAAGGAAAGGTTATTCTATTGCTGAGAAAATGGGTGATGTTAATCTCATTATCTTGTAAGGAAAAGACAAGTCAGAGTAAGACTGCAATTCTGTTATCCTTAGTGCTGACACATGCAGGAGCAGCTTCAGAACATTTTTTACGCTGTAATGGTGTATCAATCCTTTCAGCTGATAACCAACCCTCTCCTCCCCAGCTGCCATATTACATGAGAGATATTCTACATATTCTCTACTTTCTTTAAAATACCATATTCAAAGTATACCACAAGCATATTTGTGGCAGAACTCTGGGCTACTGATACTTGCAGAACATGCTGTGATCGTAACACCTGGAAGAGGGGCAGGTTTTTGATTTACTGCTGCTAGCCCACTCCATATTTTGGGTATTTTTGTTTTCATTTATATCACTACTACATTGTTCTTGCCATCCAAACCACCAACATCCTTACCAGATGCCATTTTCATAAACTGTATTGTGCACTTCACTAAATAATAGAATTCAATAAGAAATTTAAATTTTTCAAGTAAAAAGTTGAATGAGGTTGCATGTTTTGAATTTGAAGTAGCCAAAGCCTGCTCCTACCATGACCTCCAGAAAACAACCAGCTTCTACCTTTAATTTCTGAACTATTAATACTGAGAATTGAAATTTGCAATGACCAGTTATTGCATTACCACAATACCTATTCTACCCTTTGCTCACATGACGGAGAAGTCAGAAACAGCAAATAAAAGAGGCAGGACAAGCACTGTGATGGACACAGAGACAGTTTTACTCCTTGAATTAGTGTTTATACCAACACTATGGAACACACTCAGTTTGAACCTTGGAGGAATCCAAAACAGCGCTCTCTTTTGAATTTCAGTAGAAGTAATTATTTCCACAAATCTGCTCAAACTCATGTACCATCTGCCAACAACAGGACAGCCCCTTTCATAAGCTCACTCCATGGCTTCCAGTCTGAAGCCCTCTGCAGAGCTGAGTAAGGCCGGTCAAATAGCAGTTCCTGGACAGCCGAGTGATGTGTAAACTACCAAATGGATCCAAAAACCTGTGCTCCTTTATTTCTTGGTAACTTTAATTATCTTGTACAGACACACCAGGCATTACGATTCAAACAGTGCTGCAGTCCAATGTATTAATCTCATTATTTAGTAGAATGTAGCTGCTATCATTTAGCCAGAAGAAATACAGAGGAAGCACATGCTTTACAAGTTCCCAATTCAAATTATTTCTCCACATTTGTGGTCCCCATGTATCTCCCTGCCCATGGTTCACTCCTTGGTCAGTAGCTGCTACTGACTCTCTGGCACTTCCCCTAAAAAAGCAACCCCAGAACACATCCCACGTTACCATCTGACTGCACCACACAGGCCCCTTTCCTGGCATACCGCTCCACTTCCCAACCGCAGGGCTCTCTGGCAACGTCAAGCTCTGCAATGAAAGCAAATAGGAAATTACTAGCCCCAAGGCCTAAGAATAATAAAGATGATGACAATGCTAACAAAACACAAGTAAAGTTTAGGCTTTCAAAATGATAAGCAGCTAACTTCTCCAAAAGATAAATACGTACATTTAAACGTGAACTATGTTGCCAGGAGAAAGCACACATGGAGAAGTGTGACACATCATGGCTGATGGACTCGCTAACGGCAGCGATGGGGCGATGCCTCCTGACGGTGACCGCTGAGGCACCGCCCGCCACAGCCCCGCAGGAGCCCACACGAGGGGCTCCCTCAGGCGGCACCCGCGCCGGGCCACCGTTCAGCGGGGAGGCGAGCCGCAGGCCCCCGCCCCCTCACCGGAGCGCCAAGTCACACGGGACCGGGGGCACCCTCCGCGGGGGCGGAATTCACCGCGGGCACCGCAATTACCGCCTCCGCGGCGGGCGCCCGGCCCCCGCCCCGCCTGCGCGGAGCCCGCCCCCGCCCCCGCCTCAGCCTCAGCCGCCGCCTCACGCTCTTCCCGCCCGACGGGCGCCCCCTGGCGGCCCCACCCCACTCCGGCCCGCGCTTTCCAGAAGGTTCCAGGCGCGGCGCGGGCCTTTCCCCAGGGCCTGACGGGCCGAGGCGGGCGGTGGCCTTTCCTCAGGGCTGCTGAGGAACAGCCCGCTTATTGTCACTGCATGCGCCCCTGGGCAGCAGCATTGCACGGCTCCCACCTCGGAGGCCCAGCCGCTAGTGCCGGTGCGAGCACCGCTTGCGGGTGAGTGCGGGCCGAAGGCCGCCTGAGGCGAGGCCCTGGGGAGCGCGGCCCCTGCCCGGGGCAGGGCTGAGGCGGCAGGAGCTGCACTTCAAGGCCCAAGTACAAACAGCTGCTTGGCAGCGTGGTGTGGTGTTGACTCCCGACACTTTACGTGGCCGTAGTAGTTGCTGCTCCAGTTGTTGCTGGAGTAAAGGCCTCTCTGTGCTCGTGCTCGTTTTTTTGCAACGCTGTGGTTTTAAAGTTAACCGGAAAAGTGTGACTAAGCTTTGTAGAGTCATATTTGCACTGTGCAGGAAACCTTGTAGTTAGTTCATGCAAATTCTGTCTCTTGCCTTTTGCTTCTGTGTTCACAACTTTTATGCAGCCTGCATACACCACATGCAGTTTTACCTCACTTCAATTTTTACCCATTTCTTCCACAAAACCCACCATTTTCCCAGTAACTGTGGTTGCCAGTATGGCTGCAGAGAAGTTCAGGACCCCAGAAAGCCTGTCAGCCTGCGTTAACTGAAGCATTGTATGTGGCTTTTAGGCAAGCTCAAAAACAGCCAAAAAAAAAAAAAAAAGCAGCTTTTCAGCCAAGCATTTTATCAGGCTCGCAAACACCTGCAAATCAGTTACACTACGAAGCCTGTCGACTAACAAAGACAAAGCTTTGTAATACAATACAATTAGACCTGAATAATTTAGGCACTGAAGCAAATAGTTTGAGACCTGGGCTGTTTACTTTCCTGAATGAGAAATTACCCAGACCTGGATTCATTATAAACCTGCTGAGGAAAAAAAAAAACACAGACAAATGAGTAAGCACTCAGTGTGTTAGACTTTACCATCTAAATTCTCTCACAGTCCAACTTCACCGAACACACACAGGGCCAAGGTTGGAAGGCAGGAGATTTTCCCTTTGTTTCTTCTGCCTGTGGCATAGGATTTGACAGGGAGAAGAGATCATCAGGATTAGGATGGGCAGTCAAAATCACACAGGCAGCATTAATGTTGGCAGCTGTTCATTTCTTGAAAGTTGACTTTGTTACGTTGGGAAAGTGAGCTTTCCCAAAAGGAAATACAACAAGTATCATCAGCGTTGTTTCATAGTAATATAAACGAGTCTTGATTTCCCAAATGTCATCCAGAGGTCATATTGAGAAGAAGGTCTTACTGTTGTCAGCTTGGACCAACTAGAGAAAACAATATTGAATGGGTTATTGGCTTTTCTTCGCTTGAGGAACTCAAGTTGAGCTATTGTGACGCAGTTTGTTTTTCTGAAGGCTGGACAGTGCATCCATTTTTGTATGTTGTTCTGAATACCTGCAGGCACAGTTTTTGGAAGCACACTTCCCTAACCACTGGTTTTTAAGAGATAGTACTCCTGCCTCCTCTCAAATCAGTATTGAGCAGAAACCTTTATTTTTCAAGGACACTGATTTAATGACAGTGTGCTCTTCCATTAACACTTTTTTTCATTATCTGACTCTCTAAATTATATGCTGAGTTTTATTTGGTTCTATAAATTTACCATGTATATGTTTCAGCCTGGTGGTTGTCCATCAGAAGTCCAGAGAATTGTCAGCAGTAGTGCCAGCTCCCATTAAACTTACCCCTAAAGGATGAAACTGCCAGATCTTAATCCTGCTGTCTTTCTCACTGAAAGCAGTGAGATGACTTGAGTGTAAGACAACTCAGGAAGGTTATAAGGGCAAACTATTTATTCTAATCTGTAAATGTGAGGGGTTCATCATTTTTTTCAGTTCTGAGGTGAACTTTCTGTTGTTGGTTTGCTTTTTTGTTTCTTATCTCAGCTTTGTGTAATTACAGTATTAGAAAGATGAAGGTGAGTAAGAGGAAAGCAAACACTTAGGGTTTGACAGGAATCTGTGCAAGCTGTAATCTGCTCTGTGGTTCAGCTTGGCATTGGGTGTACCCCTGAGCAATCTGTAGGGCATTTCCGTTAACAGAATGAAGCTGTAGGTCTCTTATTGTGCCTGAAATTCTAGGGCATAAAAAAGACCACATACACTACTGATCTCAGCTAGGAATTTGTAGGAGTTGTTCATATACGGAGCTTGAAGGTCAGGGAAAGAAGGAACTTCACGTGTATAGCACCTACTGAGAGCCCTCTGCTCAGCTGAGGCGTGCTGGGGTGGGTGGCAGGAGGACAGCAGCGTGCCCCGGCACAGCCTGCGCGTAGGCTGAGGTGCTGGCAGCCAGCTGTGAGCGGTGGGCAGCCAGAGAGCCGTCCTGCAGCAGCGGCGGGGCTGTGCTGGCCCAAGAGCACAAAGTCCACGACAGCATCGATAACAGCTCTTTGCTTATTCTTAGGCAGGATGTGACACTATCGAGTTGATGGGAGTTTTCCCTAAATTAGGCCCAAACAGGAATCTCAGCCTTTGACTCACAGATCACACCTCGTGTAGCCTGCGTGTATGCAAATGTCTAATCCCTGTTTCCAAGCACGAGGTTCTACAAGAGTGGAAACTCACACTGCCTGGCAGGTACGTTAGTCCTCTTGGGACTATTTTCAGATTTCCAGCCTAGTTTCTCCCTTTTCTCTCTCTTTGTGGTGAATTAGGCAGCTACACTTTTTGGTTCACCTAAAATTTTTGAAACAAGTCCTTTTTTGCCATTTTATTTCAGTCTGTTCACACACATCACCCTCTACTTTTCAAGCTTGGTCATAGTTAAGGCTGTACAATAGGCATCTACTTACAAAATCACGTGCATGTTTAACGACTTCTCTATTCCTGTGTTGTTTGGTGAGATTTTGTTGTTTGTGTTGGGGTGTCTTTAAGGCACCAGGTAATGTCAGGACTGACCTGCAAGAGCAGATGGCTTGTTGTAGTAACCGGAGTGGAACTCTGCAAGAATTAACGCAGGAAAGGTTGAAAGTGAGATATTTATATTAATTTGAACACTGATTCTGGAAAGGATATAATCAGCATTTTTCCCCACTCCTGTCTGTAAGAAAATGCAGTATTTTTGTTTTCTAGACTTTTAGAACTGTTTTTCCTGCCTAGGTGTGGTACTTCCATTGCCTTTTCTCTTCGGTGAATAAAACCTTCCTCTTCAGATGTTCATCTTGCAGAAGTGCTTCATTCTTACAGCTAATGCTCAGTTCATACCGTATCAGCCTCCCCTCTTCATCTCACCTGCTCTGTGGGTCACTTGCTGTGCAGTTCCATAAAGAAGTCAGCATTCAGTTTCCACCTTTCTCAGGGAGGAGGAAGGTTGCCCCTCTCAAGCAGCAGACATTTGTGTGTGTGTAGCTGGTAATAAAAAGATTTCAGAAATTTCAGCTGCCATTTCTGCCTCAGAGGTAATAAAGGTGCTTTTAGGAAGGCAGCAAAAGTGAGTGATACCTGGTTTGAGCGAGAGGAGTGGCAGCAGCTCATTGCTTCTTGTGATGTTTGCCGATTTATTAGTAAAAATGGAACTTAATAAAAATGAAACTTAGTAAGAATGAAACAAATGTCTTTTGATACTTGGTTGGCTGGGAAATCTTATGACAGAGCTCGGAGCTGCCTCTCCGTGCAAGAAGTCACAGCTGCCTCCCTCCTGAGAAGCAGTCACTCAGTGAAGGAGGATATAAGATCTTGCACGGGGTATGTGACTGCATTAATTCGACAAAGGCAGAGAGTCTGCATGGAAACAGGCACCAGGCGTTGCAGCCGCTGCCCTTCCCCGCGCATCATCTCTTTCCTTCTCCTGAACTGACTGGAAAGAAATGACAAGCCGGAGAAGGAAGGAAGGTGCAGGCTGCCCTCGCACCCCGGCTCAGCTGTCGCTTTGCGTACGGCCCCGGAGCCTTCCGCCCTGCTCCGCGGCACCCCGCGGTCCCGAGCCGGGAACGGGGCAGCTCCATCGGACATAGCGCTCATCTGCCCCGCCTGTCTCCGGGCGGCAGCTCCTTCCCTCCCCTCCACCTAACGCTCGGGGAGCGTGGCGAGGTGGAGAGCGCGGTGGCGGCGGTCGGGGCGGGGGGGCTTGTTTGTTTGTTTCCCGCCCCATCACATTTTTACGATCGCAGAGAGGAAGAAGCCTTCAGGTCAGCCGGAGAACTGCTCGTCCGGCAGCCCGCAGACAAGGGCTCCTTTGACCGCCAGCAGCTTTGCTCTGCGGCGGCAGCGGCGAGCAGCCGGCGCGGCGAGCGGGGAGCGCCCCGGGCTTTGATGTCCCGGCGATGCCGGCGCCCCGCGCCCCTGCCGCTGCCCGCGGGCGCTGAGCCCCGCCGGCGGCCGCCCGGCGCCCCGCCAGCCTAGCCTGCGCGCCGCCTTCCCCCGGCACCCGCCGGCGCTGCCCCGCCGGCCCGGGGCGCCCCGCGCCGCCTCCGCCCGGCGCTGGTCGGGGATGTGTGTGGCGGCCCCGGGGCCGGACCGCTCCGAGCGCCAGCCGGTGAGTACGGGCACAGGGGCCGGCGGGGCGGGCACGGCAGCGGGACGGACGGACGGGGCTCCGTGCGGCTTCTCTGCCCCGGCCGGCCCGCGGGGCTTTCTGGCCGGCCCGAAGTGAGGAGCCTCCCCAGCGTGCGCGCTCCGGCCGCCGGGAAGTTGGGTCTGGGGGCGGCGTGCCGTCGGGGCGGGCTGCGGGTCGCGCCTCCTCGAGCAGCGCTCCGAGCCCGCGGGCCGGCACGGCGGGGCTGGACCGCCCGGCGCCCTCCCCGCGCGGCCCGGCCGGCGGCAGCCGCGGCGGCCCCGGCCCGGCGGCCCCTCCCCGCCCGGGGCGGCCCCGGCCCGCGCGGCCCGCAGCGCCACCCAGCGGCGGCAGGGCGTGCGCTCGGGTCGGGTAGCGGCGGCCGGTGCCTCCGAGCGCCGCCGGGCTCGCTGCGCGGTCGGTTTAGTGAACATAAATAACAGTGAGAAGGGTATAATGGTTAATTTGCTTTTCTATTATCTATGAATGTATAGCTCACAGTTAATGCAGGGCAAATTTCTCTACAGCTCACTCTTCTATGTGGTTCTGTGGAATTTCAGTCCTGTGTCTCAGAAACTATTTGCTTATTTGACCAAAAATCTACTCTACAGAGAAAAATAGCAGCTCATGAGGGAAATGAAAGCAGTTGTAATGGTCCCTATGGGTTTGGGAAGACAGAGGCTGGGCAGACCTTGCAGGATTCCAGCCTCCTGAGCCACAGAAGACCTGTGATTCTGGCACTGCCAGTCACTTCATGCATGTTGATGCCCAGGGAGTTGTGACAAAAGGGGAGACGAGGCACTGAAATAAAATGTTCTCTCATTCCTTTTGAGAAACAGTGTTAGTGGGATAGTGTCCAAGCATCCACAGAGACAGGTGGTGTGTAAACACGTAGAACACAAAATCTGTTTACATGAGTCCATAATACCGAGTTATTTGACATCTTTATATTACTAATAGCCATACACACCTTCGTGACACGTTCTTGCAGTGGAGGAGCTAGCATTCTAGGTGAGGTGGACATCAAAGAGAGGAAGACAATTATTGGAAACTAAGGAACACCAGTCAGGCGGAAGCAGGAGGTCCAGAGGAAGAGCAAAGACTGGATATCTGAAAGATTGCAGCAGCTTGAGGAGACAAAGATTAATACAAGCCAGCAATACAGTTAAACCAGTTAAAAATAATTATGCTCAAGTCTTAGACTCTCAGCAGAAACTGAGGAGGGTTCCCTTACTGCTGCTACACCGACTTACAGAGAGTGGGGAAAAAGGGTGTGATGAATCCAAGAGCTGAATGCCCTGACCTGCACCACTGTTGACCTTCTCGTGAGGGTCTGGTGAATGTCAGTGTTTCCATTATTTATCCCAGGGGAACTCTCATACTCTTCCCCACTGAATGGAAAGGGTGTGTGCTCTGTCTGGGGATTTAAAGGTCCCCTGGAAATGCTGTGACTAGAAACTGTTGAGTTTTCATTGTGACATGCTGAGAAATGCATTGCTGTATGTATAGGAATTTGAATCTGTCAGCAGAGGGAAGTCTGGCCCTGGGTAAATGGAAGCAGATGAAGAGAGAGCGAAGAAGTGTAGGACAGCAAAAGGTGGCCAGGTTATCCCCAAGGAGTGGCAGAAATAAAATCTTAAAATCTACTGTTACATACACATTTCATGAGTGAGCGTGAGTCCATTCACACTCCCACCAGTTTTGCATGTAGGTGGTGTAGTTACTTCTAATTTAGTGTTCTAACCTCAAAAGAGAGGACTTGGTCACACTTCTTTAAAAATTACTGGGAAGACTCACTGTCTTCAGTGTGAATTTGACAGGCTCCCAGCAGAGCCTGATTTTTCCTGTAAAGCTCTAGTCAAGAACTGCTTACATGACGTTTTAAGAAATGACAGCGAAGCACAATGGCATATTCTGACCTTTGGCATTAGATAAGTAATTGGCAGATCAAGTTAATTTTTATTCAAGCAGAGAGACTTGCTTTTTGCTTGCTTCTGAACTCCTGCACCATCACACAAGATTAAACCACACGGGTACGTTTTAAGAAAAGGTTTTGGTTTATTGGCCTCCCTTTTCTGTTTGGTGGCCTCTCCACGTGAGGGAAGACCACTCTTCTGTTCTCCATAAATGACAAGTAGTGCATGGTATGTATTGTGCGTGCATGTGTGCGTGCAAGAAGGAGAGAATTCTTAATTTCATGACTGACATTCTAGTAGTGTTACAAACAATATGAAAACCCACCCAGAAAACATCTTTGTGACTGCAGCTGAGGAGCCGGTTTCAAGACCTGTGGCTCAGTGAAGTCCTCCAGTGATTTTTCCCTTTTCCTTTTCAGACGCTGGGTTATGGGCAAGTCGGAAAGCCAGATGGATATAACTGAAATGAATGCTCCAAAACCAAAGAAAAAACCGCGGTGGAGTGGCCTGGAGATAGGGCTAGCTGTTGTAGTGATTCTGCTGGCTATTGTAGCGATCACAATGATAGCTCTGTACGCAACGTACGACGGTGAGTACACGTAAGCTGTCTTTGAATGTACAAATACATATGAATGTAAAAGTATTTTAAGAAATTAGGAAAAAATGCTTTAATAAAGAGAATCCAGTTGTTAGTATATAGTGAAAAAAAACCCTGAAGTTGCACTATATTGAAATGTTGTATTAGAAAATACTGTGTTGTGGTAAACACAAAACATCTGTTCCTTCTGACTTAGCAATGCTTCTGTTTGTAATTAATGCTTCAGTAAGCAAAAAAACTCTACAAAATACAACACTGGAAAATCCTATTTTTTCCTTTTACAGGCTGTCGCAGAAAGGACTCTTAGTGAGTGTAGTCATACTCAGAGGTTTTGTGATTCAGCAGCCGTGCCAAAATATTTGAGAATAATTCAGTTCAGGGGTAAATACCCTGATAATTTTTGGAAAAGATAATACGGAGAAGCTAAAATTTCCATTTGGGGTCAAATTAGAACGTTTCCTTACACTGGAAGTGAAATGCTTTGTTTCATTTTAAAGTACTTAATAATTTTGTTTAAACTTTTTATTATAGTCCAGTTCAATTATGGAATGGAAAAATGCCATTCTGAAACAAAAATAAAAAATGTTTTATTTCTAAAGTCTCCAAAGGAAACATTTTCACTTTCCTGAACCTTGTCTTTTGTTTAGGAGACTCCAGAGTGAATGACTCAGGATTTTCAATTAATTCCTCCAAAATCTTTTTGTCATTGAAGGGCATTGCTAAATTCAAACTGACTTTGCAACTCTCTTCAGTCCATGTGCTATTTTTCTCTAAATTTCTTCTTTGTAATAAAAATAATATTTTGCCCACCTCTAACTGATTGAAAGAACATTTTACTCTGATGAGTACAAAAATTCCACATGATGAGTGACTAGCACTGAATGACCCTAAAGGGATGAAGATGATGGTATTTTTAGAGCCTGATCCTATAAATATTCACTTACTGAGCGTAAGGTGTCCATTCATCTTTATCTTACTGTACACTGCAATTAAATGCAATTCTAAAGTGATTGTCAATGAAAATAATATTTACAGTAGGTTTTAGTATATTGACATTCATTAAAGAATTAAGAATATGATTGTATCCTCTTTTAGATGGGGTTTGCAAGACATCAGACTGTATAAAATCAGGTAAGAATGAAAATATTTACCTTCTAAATGCATTTATATATTTTTAAACACAATTACCACCATGTAATGTTCCCATGGGACTGCAGACAAGCATGGCACATTGAGGCATGGGATCTGCTAACCAAAATAACTTTCTTTGCATATTTCTTCTACAAATGTAAAATCTTGTGATGTGATATTGTCAGATCTTACAAAGTCATCAGGGTTACTTTAAGACTTAGAACCAGACTCTCCAAAGGATGCCTCCAGGCTCAGAAAATGCTTTAAGTCAGTCAGAAGATGGCTCTTCCCCCCTCCACCCACCTCCAGGTCAGAATTCAAGCACAGGCTGTCTCCAAAGGAAGTACATGAGCAGAAAGTCTTGATCATCGATAGCCATTAAAGATGCCATGCTACTAGTTGAGGAGATGCAATAGTAATCTTCCTGTCCAGAAAAAATTCCAAGTTTTACAGTCTGACAAGCTAGCTTCATCCTTCAGTAACAACAGCATAAAGAATTCTTAGTTTACATCCTGGTCTGAACTCTACTAGAATGTTACTGAAATGCAGCAGAGCAATGCTGAGTTCCATACCAGATATCCTCTTGCAGTAGTGGTAGTTAGCCACACTGTCCCTTTCCCCCTGTCCCTGTAGTGCTCTTATCCCTGCTGTTTTCTCCTCCAGATCAATTAATGCTGGTTTCCCTTTTTTTTGCCTAATCTAATTCTAAATGTCCCCATTCTCTTATTAGCACTTCCTCTACCTCATTAATACAGACCCACCCTAGGCTTGGAAGGTTGTTGTGGTCTTTCAAGAAATATAATTAGGACCAGACAATAAGTGGAACGGTCATGCCTTACACCAGAACTGACCAATACTGGGACAGTGTTTTGTAATGAATTTCAAAATTTTGCAATAGGTACAAGCCACTGAAAATGAATCAAGTGAAGATACTGTCATAATGTATAGTACACTTAATAGAGGAGCTTCAAATATATGACCAGGAGAAAAAATGTAATGAAAATTCAATTGGTTATACACAGGGTAAAATACCAGTAACTGCACAATAATGTTATCAAGGTTTGTGAAATCCATTGGAGTGCAGCACATGAAGAGACCATGTAATTTGTACATTTGAGCCTTTTTTGAATAATCTGACACACTCTCTGCTAACTTTCCTGAGCTCAGACAGCACAGACTGATGAGAATAGGGAATTTTGATCTCTCTCGTATCAATTTCACCTAGGTAAGCACGTTGTGTTTCTCCTATATCCTCCCCAGGTCACTGGTTGTTATGTTAGCTTATATTACTTTATTTGTAAGCTATTAAAGCAACAACTGGCAATCAGGAGTCCTACAATAAAATTAATCATTAAAAGTAATTGAGATAAGGCTCTACATTCTTCAGTGACAGGAAATCGAATAAACAAGTGAGAATAGGAACAAACCCAAACACTGGTTCATCAAAGCAGTACTGAGGACTAATGAAAATATACCATGTATTATCTGTATTTGTGCATGTATGAATTAACCTGTATTAGAATTAAAATAACAAAATATTAATCAGTCTCACACTTACTATTTCCAGAGTAAAAATGTCTCAGTGTGTACAGCCATGAACTTAGCATAAAGCTGCTTTGGGCACAAGTATCAGCTTATAAATAACTTAGAGCATGTTCAGGATTCTGTCCAGCCTAATTGGTCCCACTGACTTTGAACAGGCAATTCATGTGTCATTATGCTTCTGGGCCTGGTTGATAACAAAATCA
The DNA here is from genome assembly GCF_013368605.1 of Nyctibius grandis. NCBI lineage: Eukaryota > Metazoa > Chordata > Aves > Nyctibiiformes > Nyctibiidae > Nyctibius > Nyctibius grandis. Next base: position 1,171,964 of record NC_090665.1, read on the forward strand.
CATTTCATTGATTTTATTATATCCATGGTATCAGCCAAATAATGAATGGTTATCTTGGGGTTCAGATGTGCAAATTACACTCCTCAGGAGTGTTAAGTATTCTTGAGGCGAATACTTAATACATGTATTTTACATGAAGCCCTAAATGAAAGACTACAGTCCCCATGACTGAGCTCTTTCTGTTATGTTTGCAGTATTCAGTATTTAAACTTCAAGTTTTGATAGAAGTTGATTAGCTAATATTGGCTAGCCTGGACTTTACAGCAGAAACACTATGACAGATGATTATTTTTGTGTGACAGTAGTAGGCAAGGAAGATTAAACAGATGCTGACTACAAACAGAACAATCTGATTCCACAGTTAAAGCAAGGTTTGATATTACATAGACTGTTAATAATTTCTCAGGTTTATACAAGATGTAGGTTTCTCCTGGGTTTTGGTTTGTTTTTTTTTTTTTCCTGGCAAAAGTGACAAGACAGTGGATAAGATCCACCTTCTCTTGGTGTCAGAAGATTTCTCTGTCCTAACACTACTTTTTGTCGGGGCTGGCACACTGCTCTGGATGAGCCAGCTGTGATGTCTGGTCCTGGCTACTAAAGTCTTTGTTGCTGGACTAACACGTGCATGATAATCCAAGGGACAGCATTGCCCTTCAAATGCTGCTCCAGCACGTATCATAAGGATACCCTTAAAACAGGAGATGTTAGTAATAATTAGCAATCTTCCTCTTCTACAGCAAGTAGATGGAGCTAGGACAGGAATAAAGTGCACCATTCTAAACATTCCCCTGCCCCTAAATGGAAGTAGGACAAACTAGACAGAAACAAGTACCAGAGTTTACACAATCACAAAACAGTTGGGGTTGTAAGTGACCTCTGGAGATCATACAGTCCAGCGGCCCTGATTAAAGCAGGTTCAACTGGAAAAAGTTGCTTGGGATCTTGTCAAAGAGGAAATTCCTCGCTCAAGTAGACTGGACAGTAGGACTGGATGCTTGGCTTTCTCAAGAATAGGTAAAAAGCAAGGTCAAGCTTAGTAAAACATGACTGAATTTCAGAGTTTCTGGCTGTTGGCATGATCCTGTCCTTTCAAATAGAAGTCAGCCTGCCACTGACTTCAGAAGGAAAGGAATCAGGTGCTAGGCTTTGTCCCTATTTCCACACTGGGTTTTATGCTACTTGAGTCTAAAATTGAAAATGCCTGTGTTCATGGATTTTTCCATCCTCGAAGCACTGGAGCATTGTAAAACCATCAGATGTTAGCCTAAAATATAACACTCTTAAGCCAACTAAAGATCCCAAGAAAAACGAGGGCGGGGGGAGGCAAGCCATCATAAATACCATAGCCTGTCTATCCACCTCTCCTTTCCACCAGCAGAAGAGACATGGAAAATATGGAAAGTACTGGAGAAATAACTATAAATATTTGACTCACCCATGTGGGAGAAATGAACGCTTGAAATCACAAGCCTTACCGTTTACTAAAAATAATGTCTGAAAAATGGGAAGGATATTCAGCATCCTGGGAAATTCAGAGGTATCACTAGCTCTTGCTTGACTCCTAGCATCTCTCCTTTCTGTGAGAGACTGTGCTAGCATACTAGTGGTGCAAGCAGTCTAGGTGGAAGAAGAATAAAAAAGAAAAAGCACAGAAGGTTTATGAACAGCAGCTGGGAAACTCATCAAGGAATCAGATTTCACTAGAGAAGCCCATGTCACAGTCAGTCAGTGACCAGTTCGTCTTAGAGGAGCCACTTCAAGAGGGTCAATAGGAAGAGCATGAGGCAGTATCAGTTCTAGAATAAAATGTGAAATAGATCTAAAAAATCAGTGTAGATTCAGGAAAGTATTGATAGGAAAACTTTCTTGACAAGAACTTCAATGGTACAACAAAGTCATTATTGTATTGAAATAGATTGGATTCAGCTGAGCCTACATCCTGCTTAATTACTTCAATGACATTACAGTGGATACTTAACCTCTGATATGGCTTGTGCTTTTAATTTCTCTTTTCACCACATTTCAATACAAAGAAGCGACAGTCAGTAAATGAAACATCTTACATTTTATTGAAAACCAAGGAAGCACTCATAAGGAGCAGGAACATTAGTCAGTTTACCCATCAGCAAACACAGGCAACAGAAAAGTATATAAGTTATGGGTAGTAAAGGAATAGTAATTGGTTGTTTACTGACTAGTACTTTGTTTGGTTTAGAACATTCAAGTAGGCTTGAGCCTACTTGAATGAAGTAAATTTATTACTTCCCTCTTCAGAGCAAACAAATGTATTCATTTATTTTCTCTAAAGATTCTTTATGCCTTGATTTGCCTCCTATTACAGCAGCCCGAATTCTTGAGAACATGGACCCCACTGCGGAGCCTTGTAATGATTTTTACCAATACGCCTGTGGAGGATGGCTTAAGAGGAACGTCATTCCAGAAACCAGCTCCCGTTATAGTAACTTTGACATTTTAAGAGACGAACTAGAAGTTGTTTTAAAAGGTCAGTGGGGTTTATGTTTGTGGACTATATAAAGTTTCCTCTTTGGCTTACATGTTATGCTAATAAGATGTGGTTGTCTAGCAAAGCTTAAAATACTACTAAATATTTCAGTTTCTTTGTGTTCGGCTCAGGGCAAATCTACCACAAACTGTTTGCTTGGAGAACGCTGTGGAAGTTATGCTGTTGTGTCTGACACAGGAGCGGAGCTGACCACCCCTGACCTTTCTGGTGTCTGGACTCTGTGCTCATCTGCATATTATAACAACTGAAATCCATATCATTACCCTCATGCACTAACAGCAGCAGCCAAGCTAGATGAAGAAGAAAGAGGTCTGCCTGCGTCAAAGTCAGCTGAACTGCTGGAAGTTGCTCTCTGGCAGCCCCGTGTCCTGCATATCTATATTCCATCAGCTCAATCTCAAAGAGCAAGCCAGCAATTTTCTAACTAGTCAAATGATAAACTTATAAATATTCCTTTTTCCACAAAATGTAATAGTGTCAAATTGTCCATATTCCCCTTTTTCAGACAAAAATAACAAAGAAGTCAGTTTATACTCACGAAACATTCTCCAAACCAGTCTCTCCAGAATGAATAAGCCTTTTTTACTTTGCGTATCTTCTGGTTTTGCCAGGTTTGCAGTTTATGGATGCCACAGTGTTCCTTAGGCTTCAGTTCCTATGGAGCAAAGCAATTGTAAAGGAGCAATTGGAGTAAGTGTAAAGTAGTGGCACGAGTGGGCTGCCCCACAAGGGAAGGTGAGCTGGGAGCCAACTGTGACTCGAGGCAGACAGGGGTAGAGGCCTCACAGACAAGGGGCTCGGTCCCACAGGATCCAAACCAGCAGAGCAGAGCAGGTCCGGTGACAGTGACCAGTTTCAGCCAAGAGCCCCACGATCACCAGACAAGTCCATAGTCATGCAGCAGGTCTGCAGGCAAGTCCGCCAGGCGAGATCAGGCTCAGCAAGGTACAAGGCCAGGTCCAGCATACCTCCAGGACCATGGGCAAGGGGTTGACCTGAACTGCTGCTCCTGAGCCACCAGGCATAGGGTGCACAAGCAGAGGCACCAGATGAGGCTTCTTACGGCTCTTCCTTACACTTCAGCTGTTTTCACAGAAGTATGATCCATGGTCACGCAGGTGCACCATAGCAAAGCAGACCTTGAACATAAGCAGCTAAACTCCTGGCTGCAGTGAAGAGATGGGAGATTAGAATTGCAGGAAAGGATGGTTACAGGCTGGCCAGTGCAGTTAGAGCCTGCTGGTACTCTTAGGGCCCTGACAGCAATTCTCTCCACAAAATAGCTTGGTCACCTAAAAACCATCCCTGAAAAGTCAGAGCGTTTGTATTTCGCCAAGGATGATCCACAGAGTATCCACCTGACTCCTTTATGTTCAGCATATTAACACAGACTGAGGTAATTGCAAGCCATATAATCTCCAGAGCTTTTTTCCCCTCAGCTGTTGAAAGGCAAAGCTTCCCTGGAATTTGAGATGGACACAGGGTACTTATCGTCCACCCTCTCCCTCAGGATGGTATCCCTCTATGGTTTCTTCAGTATCTTTCCAATAAAGATATTAAGACATTTGCTGTCTGTGTGTTTCAGATGTCCTTGACACACCAAGCAGTAATGATATAACAGCAGTGCAGAAGGCAAAAACTCTGTACAGATCGTGCATAAATGAAAGTAAGTGTCCTGAATTTATTGCAGATAGGATAAATACCATCCAAAGAGTCCCATCTTCACAGGCAGCCCTACCTATATCCTCCTAGTTTCTGTGCATAATTTTTCAGAAATTCTTTGTGAAAACTAAAATGTATCTGTTCTATAGAGTCAAATAAGAATGTCAATAGTAAGATTAGTATTGTATCTCCTGTTTTACTAGCTTTGATATTTTAGGTGGGATTACATTACTCTTCAGTTCCTAGTTTGCTGCAGATATTTAAACTCAAATCCTTTCAGTTAAATAAGAGTTAACTGCTTTTGTAGGAATTATCAAGGATGAGGTGGAAAATAACTGGCCTACCAGGCTTCTAGAAAGACAGGGATGTCATTCATTTCAAGAATTTGAGACAGATGCTGCCACTAGAATGAGGAGCAGTAAAACAGTTAGCAGTGCTTCCTAAATCATGCGTTTTTATAGTTTCTATACTGTTATTAATACTTCTCAAAACTATTATTTCAAGCTTTCCACAGAGTGAAAACACAATAGTTCTTCAATGCCGTGGTCACAAGGATTTGCATGTGCTGTTTGCAGTCATGACTGAAACATGTTTTTAAAATTAAACGTTGAAGTACAGTCATACAACAGAGCATATCCCTATGGTGGTGATGGTGAAAACATATTTTTCAGCTTCATTATTCTGAACTCATTATAATATTATAACATTTTTGTGTTTTAAAATGTCATGGTAACTCATTTTATTTTTTTCCAAAAGCTACCATTGACAGCAGAGGTGGAAGGCCTTTAATCAGTTTATTGCCACAGGTATCTGACTGGCCTGTAGCAACAAATAACTGGGATTCTTCCTATGGTAAGATAATCTGTGTTTATTTCCTTTACAGTTAAAATTTCTAAATTATTGTATTTATCATTACTTACCAAAAATAGCGACTGAGTATACGTTTCATTTGCTTAGGTACTGCGTGGACAGCTGAGACAGCTATTGCACAGCTGAACTCCAGATACGGAAAGAAGGTCCTTATTAATTTTTTTGTTGGCACAGATGATAAAAATTCCACAGCACATATCATTCATGTAAGTCTCCCTGGGTGGCATTGTCTTGTTGATCATAAAAGTGCAGCAAAATAACTAGAAGCATAGACAAAAATGTTAACCAGGAGAAACAGCAGCGATTTGAATTTTATCAGAGTAAGTTGTAGATGAGTTTGTGAATCTGTGTAGTTTCTAAACTTGAATTATGAGTTTCACAGGGTCCATTCTCAAAGTTAACATCTTTATTCTGTGCACTCATACACTGTTACTCTCAGTGAGATGGGAATAACAGAGACATTTATAGACATACAGACACAATATCTGTGTACACTGGACAGAAGACAGATATGATCTACTTACATATGCATGCAAGCAAATAAGTAAACATGACTTCCTTACCATGCACTTCAGGCAGAAAGCTCTGTCACTGAAAACCTGGGCTACGGTGCCAATGGCAGAAAGCCCACAAAGGTTTTTACAAGGTATTCAGATGCCAAAGTACTGACAGGACTTGCAATCAGCTGGCACAGATATGAAAGCGGCTCAGGACATTTGCATAAGGCGTGTGTCGAGAGTGCCCTGCCTGTAGATGTAAGATGATCTCTGGAAATGGAAAATCCAGAGCAAGACAGTATTACGTATGGTGAATCTTCACCAGCTACTCCTGAGACGCAACAGTTACAAGGGCTAAGGTCTAATCTGTCTTGTCAATGGGTGGATAGATCTCGCCTACATTGCACGTGTGAGTTTCAAAGCTGCAGTAACTGCCTTGCTTGTCTGTGGACTGTTTGTCTTCTGTATGTCCACTGTGTTCACACTGGGTACGCGTAGCGTGCATTGTTCAGCAACAGACAAAAGAAGACTGAAAAGAAAGACAAAAAGTACAAAGAGAGTGAAAAGAATTAAAGGACGGCAACAGGATGAGAGAGAAACTCGCCTTTGGCCAGAAGATAATTTGGCAAGAGTGAAGCACCAGCAACCTCTAATTGACCAAAGAACAGCCCAATCCCATGCCATTTTGTCCTTAAGCACTTTTTCATTTTTATTTGAATTTACAGATTGATCAGCCTGGGCTTGGCCTGCCTTCTCGTGACTACTATGAATGCACTGGTGCGTACAAAGAGGTAAGATGAAGCTGACAGATCACTGACTATGTTTGAGAAGTTTTAGCCTCTATTTTCAAGGCAGACCTATCCTCAAGAGCGGGGATAGGCAAAGAGCAGGAACAGCCCTTCCCCAAAGAGATTCCAATACTGCCCCTGGGAAACATCACTGGGAGAACTGGCGAATAATGATGAGCACTTAAACAAGGTTGATCTGCAGGGGAGAATAGCATGTGTGACAGACTGGAGAAAGAAGTTCGAACATGGGTATGTGTGCAAGAAGGCAAGAGAGCCAAGAGGGGAATGAAGAGGATACAGAGAAATGAGATTAAGGGCAAGTAGAAATAAGTTAGCTAAGAATGGGAGGGAGTGTAGCAAGTGTCCTGAAGATGAGGTGTTTTAATATTACACCATAAGTGTTAGTGACCTAGTTTGATCTTCCTGGCTGCACTAGGAGCCAGGGGGGCTTTGTCTAGGCTCCAGTTGCCAGTGTGTACCAATTGTCTCTGCACTGGATGAGAAGACTGCACATGCCTCTGGCATCACTACCCTCCGCATGGCCCAACCTGTCTCCCTTCCTGTTTCCCCTTCCCTTCTCTTCCATTCCTTCTCTAATCACTGAACATATAAGTGGGAGAAAAGAAAAGCAGCAGCTTTTCCACACAATTCCTGTATGATTATGCAAGTCAGAGGAGGAACAGCTACTTGCCTCCTTAGGACCTCTTGGAAGGAAAGAAACATGAAGCAATTGTAGCTTTGTTACACAGCTTCTGCCAGGCTTCGCAGCTGAATCAAGAGGTACCTCACAACTGTCAAAGCTGTGTTAAGATAGAATATGAGTGCTTATGGATCACCCCTGTTCTGTCACTACAAAAAGGATGCCATTTCTGAACTATGATCAACTGGCATAGATCAGTAAGTGCTGCAGGTGTCAGTGGAGTCCGCGTGCACTAATCATATCACTAAAAGGCTTAGAAAGAAAAAAAGAACCATCCAGAACCAAAGACACACTTCTCTACATGAAAGAGCTGGAAAGATCAGAGTCCCCTAAGTCAACTGCTGAATGGAAATGCAGCAGCTAAAGTATGTGATATCATAGAAATTCCTTCAGATACCTAAAATTTCATACAGTCGTCTTTAACTCACATGTAGTTATTATTCATATGCATTTTCATTAACCTGTTAGCACTGACACCGTGTATCCCTCATGGCTAATCTGGGATGTGCTTTAAATCCTGGAGAGCTGAAGTGTATGTATTTGCTGAAGTCATGTGGCAGCTGAAACTGCGACCACAGTAACCTTTAATTAGCCAGTTTTCTTCTGTGTAATTAAATGCAGAAGCAATGAGAAAGCATGCTAAACATTTTGGGTTAGTAGGTATTTTGCTGACATGCTAACAGTTAATACTCTAATACTGATTACGATTAATTACAGATCGTATGCTAGTAAAGACAATCATTACCATATTAACTGTTCAGTTACATTATTACCACGAGTTACAGCCTCTAGGAGCTGGCTCATGTATCACAATTTGCTCCGTTCCTTGTATTACATCCACTGCAGCACTAAAAGACAATTCCCGTTCTCATCTCTGACCTACCTGAAAGTTTCCTACTACTTCCCACTGCTGGAAAGAAGAGGACGAAGTATTTTAAAAAAACCCAGATTTATCACTGAAAGGCAGATTCATCATATCCTTACAAGCATGAATACTTCAAGTGAGAGACGCTCCTCCTTTCAACCCCTGCACTCTGGCAGCAGCCTTTTCTTGGCTCTGTTTCCTGCTGTGTCATTCTACTCTCTGAGCCATACGTAGCAAACAAGATATTCCCCTCCTGCACTTCAGCCTCTGGCTTTGCAGGACTTCCCACCACCCAGCTACAAGGGGAATCTGTGAACAAGATATTTTTAAAATCTTTTTCTCTTGTAAGATATATGACTCCTCTGCTCATACAGGAGTTATTCTGATGTCTAAGTTCCCACTGAAATATCTGAGAGTATCTATACAGTCCCTCTGAAATTAGCTGACTTAGTTCTTTGCTACCTGATCACACAGTGATCTGTGCTTCAGGCCAAAAATGAAGTCCATTGATTGGTACCTGGAGATGTCTGTTGACTTACTGGTTTGGGGTAATGTCTGGGGTGTGCATCCTACTGCCTCAGGAGCTGAACATATCAAAATATTTCTATTAACAAAGTTGATGACGTGCACACCTTTTTAATCCTAGGTTTTATCACTGTTTTAGTTGATTACGCTATTTTGCATAAAATAGATTTATTTGATAGCTAATCTACTATTATGTATTTTTATTTGCATTTAAAAACATATTGAAAACAGCATTTCTATTGATAGAAAAATGAGTGTGGCTTATCAAAGAGGAATCAGAATAATATTAAGTTCCATAAAATACAATGAGATCTGTAGATATTTGACAGTAACATTTAAGAGAATATACTTCCATGTTTCCATTCTTATCCTTGGTGAATTCTGATATGTTAAATTTAATGTGTGCTATATTGTCTATAGTATATCTCGCTATTCTAAATTTAGATGCAGCAACATGATTTCCAAATGCTCCAAGAAGCAGCAGAGGAGGTGCACTGCTGCTGGGAGTGATTTTCCCACAACGCTCATTCAACACAGCCCAGCAGCATTTCCCTCGGTTTTACGTTTCTGGGAACACTGCTCTTTGGAAGGGGTATTTTTGGATGTTGTAATTAAAGTGAGCTAGAAAAAACATGGGTGATGGTTTAAATATGGACATACAAATGTCTCATTTTAACTAATGAAAACACAGTGCAGCAGTTGAGACTGTTTAGCTTTGAACAGTGCTGCAAATTATACAGCGATTTTCCATGAGGGAATTTTCAAAGTCAATTTCTATTTGTGATCTAACAGTATTTCAGAATAAATTACTATTAAACTGTTTAAGAAAGGGATGAAGAAGTGTAGTTCATAAAATGAAGACGAAATCTTAAAGATAATCAAGGTATGCTATACTTTGAAGAGTTTAGTCTTTAAAATGTTTGTATTTTTTCCTGCAGGCATGTTCTGCTTATGTTGATTTCATGATTTCTGTAGCTAAACTAATCCTACAAGAACGAAATATTTCTTTCAATGAGAATGAGATTTCCGAACAAATGACAAGAATTATGGACCTGGAGAAAGAGATTGCCAATGTAAGAAAAACATTTTTAAAGTATCCTTGAAATAACTGACTTTTTTCTTAACACCTAAGAAAGCTAACTGTTACTTTTAAATTGTTACTTGTTATTTTGTGGGACCAAAAGGTGACCAGAAAAGTATGGGGCCTGGAACACCTACGAGGAACCATAGTGAGAAAGACATGCCTTCTAATGAGTTAGCTGTTTGCCAAATAGCAAACTGTTTTATCCTAATCTTCTCACAGAAGCCCTTTAAGAGAAGGAAGAGGGAGCAAGGGAGAGAGAGACTTGGTTTCTGTTTAGGCTGGTTTAGAAAGTGAGTTTTGGGAGATGCTTTCGGGCCTCTTCTCCCTTTGTCCTTTTTTCCCCATGGGCTGTTGGGTTATCAGAGCAGTAGGTTCCCAACCCTTGGCCTGCCACGCAACACAAAGTAATGTTTGTCCTGCACGAGCTGCTCCACAATGCGGATTGTTCCAAGTGCCTTTTTAATCAAACGCTGTTCTCCATTAAAGTATGGCTTGGAGAAACAGCTAGAATTTGAACTTGCACAGAGAAAAACAAATGGAAAATCAAGAATTTGTGAGCAAAAACATGGCTTATGATATTAAACATTTCAGAAGGACCTGAAACAGAATGACTGTAGAACAAGCCAAATACAAATTTTGTATCTTCAGCTATTTTTTAAGTTACACTGATAGTAAGGGCACGTGTTTGGCAGAGGAAGACCTTCCCCTCCCATTTGTATAAACTAAACCCATCTGATTTTGATTTTCTTCACATTTTCCTGAGAAACACACCTCTGGGCTTAGACCAGAGATAGGAAATTATTACAAGAAAAGGAATTTATTGGATAAAGATTTGAAGGGGGGTTCAAAAGGAAACCACAACTGAAATGTCTCTACAGCAGTTGCTGCTGGTAGAGGGTACAGCTGGTGGTGGGTAAGCTGCTGTTGCCTCAGTTTTTAACCTCCTTCATCGAAAACTGAGCACCAGCCTGAATGTTACTGGAAGAGAGCTGGCATTGTGCTCTTGGGAATTTGTTAAAGAAAATACAGAAAAAAATACTGAATGCACAATAGATTAGGAAAGAGGAAGCGGAAGAGAAATCTTTTTTTTTAAAAGGATAGAGAGAGATAAAAATCAATCTTGGCAAGACTGATTTTTCAAAAGAGCTTCAATGGGTAAAATCTACTATTCTCGCTCCTGACCGAGTCAGTTCAGAGTTCTCCAGGCAGTAGTGATGTAGGTTCTCCCATTAATTACTCTCATGGATCACAAGATCACTCTTTTCCCGTAGTAGTTTGTGTACCTGCACTTTCTCTCTTTGCCATCAAAAAAAGTGGAAGTTAAAGGGGGGTGGAGTATGAGGGGAGCAAGTGCTGATGCTGTGACAAGGTACTTCTGCATGAGAGCAAAGGTATGAAAGAGGATACAAGAATGCACTTCAGAAACCTGCAGAAGGATCCTAGCAAGGATATTTGAGGAAAAGAACAGAAAGATATTGACAGAGTATTCAGAGACCAAGGGAGGAGTTACCATTAGGTGCTGGTGTTCTCTCCTCTCAGTCTACACTGTCCACACCCTAATTCCAGAGACCTCCCTGCTGATGTTTGCTGTCTAGAGACCCCAGTGGTTAACTTGCCTCATGAAGCACCACCACAGACCCAGTTCTCTGGCAGTCAGGCAGTTTTGTTGTCTGGAAGAAACGGCCCTAATACAGTCATGTCATTAAGGTGTTAATGTATGCACATGTTTAACACACTGGTGCAAAATCCCATTGCCTAGACTGACAGAAAGCTTATCTGAGTTAGGAGTTGACTCCATTTCTATACAGTGGTTCCAGAGAGAACGTATCAGACAGCCCGTGCATCCTGATCAGAGCGGTCATGCTGCATTCCTACCACAGCGCACTGCTCACCCCGTACTCCATAAATACACCTCCTTTATCCCCTTCTCCCAAGATTTTGCACCTTGCATCACCCTACGAATATCACGAGCACATTCTTATGATGAGTGATTGCATCTATTGATAAGTGTCTACTCAGTGCTGAGTGGTATGGGTCTATGCTCCAACCAGTGCTCCTGCACAGCCCGAGCTGTTGATGCTCTAACACAAAACAAATCCAAAAAGTAAAGCTCCGTTTTACTGTCAGAAATTCAGTTCATTTAATCTATCCTTTTATATATTTTTTATCTATAAAATGCTGCCCATATTTACATGTAAGGTACTTTATGGTTAATGCAAACTTATAGTAACGTATTAAGCCAGAAATACTCATTTTCTTTCTTTTTACTTCCACTCACAAAAATTCCTGTGAACTGACTCACCATACCTAGTAATCTTCTCATTGTTAACTTTGATAGGCAACAACAAAATCTGAAGACAGAAATGATCCACTTTCGCTGTACAATAAAATGACCTTGGCCCAACTCCAAAACAACTTCTCATTGGAAATCGATCATAAGGTGAGTGATCAATAATCTCATATTTTAACCTCTAATTTGTGATTGATGAGATTAAACAGTGACGCCTGGCATTTTTTTCTTTTAAAGACATTTCTTTCTTGAGCTTAGACATATCTGAAATTGAACAGGATACCTGACGTGCACACTCTATTACCTAAACATCTGATGACGTTAAACTATATGTAAAAGACTCTGCTTTTGTACCCACTGTTTCTCCTAACTTGAAGGCAGGTCTTGCCCCTCTGCTTCAACATAAAGAGATGGAAAAGGACAAAAGGAAAAAAAAAATACCATGAGCTTGACTTACCCTCCTGGATTCAGGATGGTAAACCTTGCAAAACTTGCACATACATAACCCTTGCTGGAAATCAGCAGAGTATCCTTTGCAGAGTACAAATAAATTCCCTTCCTATAATTACCACCGCAGCTCCAGAGGACCCAGGACAAACGTTAACACTGCGGCCACCAACTGATTCAAATGTGTTGTAGTGTGACTGTTCAGGCCCTCTCTGTTTATCCACAGCTGCAGGTTCAGAACCAGAAGTCCTGTTTTTCCCACATTCCCTCTGTCAGATGGGCTCCCAAAGCAAGCAGAAAGGAGCCCAGCAAGTCAGGACTGTGAATGAGGAGAATTCTCCCTCTTGCTCCCGCTGTAGCTCCCCCAGGATACTTCAGCTCTGCCTTTTCCCTCACCCTGAGCCACGTGCCGTTTGTGCCGTACAACCTTTAATTCATGGCACCACAAAGTCCAGCTGAAGAACAGCGAAACATTTGATAACATAGGTGTGCCTCCTCAGTACCACCATGTCTTACGAGACATGGATATTTTTATCATAAATGACTTCTACTTTAGTACCTTGCACAACAGGCAAGCGGGTTAACTGATGTGTCCCATGGAAGGCGCTGTGCTCTGACTGGCAGGACTGCATTATTGAGTCTTTTGAGGCCAGTAACATACTACGAAATACTATTATTCCTACCACTGTTTCATAATCACGGCTATTTTTATTGACTTTAAATTCTTCAACTTTAAATTACATGACAGCTCACTTCTGCCTAGCTTAATTTGTTTCATAATTTACCTTCTCCCACAGGTCTTAGTTGAACAGTTACTATTACAGTCATAATGTCAGAAACTAACTTCTTTTGTCACAGAACGGCATTGCCCTGGTTATTTTTAGTTCCTGGAGAGTGCTGCAGATCAGCAATAATCATCTGCTCTATACTTATCCAGAAATGCTCAAAAGACACATGATGGGAGTTGGTAGCGTCGTAATGGTCTAAGGATAGAACAGCAATTATTCCTAAGATTAGCTTGAAGTTTGCTGCTTCTCTTTCAAACCTGAAGCCATTCTGTTCATGAAAGCTCAGCTGCTTTCCTCAGCTACATCAGTTTGATGAAAGATGTTACCTCTTCCAATAAAACTTTCCTCTCAAAAGACACAGACTGGGAAAAATCACCAACACTTTTCAAAGTAATAGGCATAACAACAATTTTAAAAATTAACAAAAAAAAATGTGAAAACCCACCCATTAATACCACTCTGTTGCTTTGGGTTGTGTGCTGGAGGAACAGCGCCGTGGCTGCCCGCAGCCTGGCTGCTTTGCCCACTTACAGCAACGGGCCAGGCCCCAGGGCTGCGCAGCCCAGCAGTGACCACAGTCTACGTTCTCTTGGTAGGCAAGAGCATGACTCTGTGTTTTCCAGTCAGTCCTTTGACCAATCTACTGTCTGAAGCACACAATATTGCTCAATATATATATACTTATCAAAGGGAAATTATTTTTCTTATCAGCAAACTAGTAAGAGTTTCCAGTAGAGAGTGCCCACACACTAGAATAATGCTCTGTTCAGACTAGATGGACACTACAGAATGAAAACTTAACAGAAAATAATTTTCATAGGTACTGGCTCAGGAAAGGTATGTGGGCCTCTGACAAAGGTGAATCCAGCATAAAGAAAATGGGGGTTTAGGACTAGGGGCAGCAAACAAACAAGAACTCCAGCCTTTGTCTGAGAGGGGTCTGTCCCAGCACGCTGCACACTGACCTGCTATCAAATCAGTCGCTTCTCCGGTATCTAGTACTGTGGCACGCACAGGAAAATTCATTTTAGATAGTGGATGTAGTGTGTCTGTTTTAAAGCTTATCAAAATAAATCCTTTTATGGACTTCAGTGTACTTCCGAACAAGTCCTTACCATATGCTTCAGAATGGATTGTCAAGTATTCCACGAATCTTGACATACTGTACTGAAAATGGGGCTTCGAGTCATGCTTTGATTTAAAAGTTCTTAGACAAATACAGCAAAAAGGCAACTGAAAATTTTACTTAAAATACCATTTCTGCTTTTCCAGACTAAAAGGAAAGGGTCTTAACATTTTAAATTGTGTTAGTCTGAAATCAAAACGACGTCTTGACCCTTTCTGCTAAATATCACCCTATTTTAATAGGATTTTAGAGCACAGAGGACATAAACTATCTCAGAGCAGTTATTATTATGATGACTTCATTTACAAGTAGTGCAGCTATTAGAAAAACTAAAGGCAGAGCATTTGTGTTATGCAAACACATTTAAACTGGAAAAAACAGTTAAATACTGTTTCTTTATGATTTAACCATACAATAATGCATATTGATTTTCCAGGTATTCAACTGGTCAAAATTCATAAATGATATAATGTCAACTGTACAAATTAATGTTGAGAACACCGAACACGTCGTTGTTTATGATCCAGACTACCTTATCAGGCTGAAGTCTGTTCTTAATAAATACACTCCCAGGTAGGTATGTTAGATATTTTTGTAATTTGTATTTTATTTCCAGTAAATTTAAAAAGCCTAAAAAGGCTACCAGCTTATTCTTGTTGTTTTGTTAAACAGAGACCTTCAAAATTACATGGTCTGGCGATTCGTAATGGATCTTGTCAACAGCCTAAGCCGTACCTACAAGGACACAAGGAATGCTTTTCGTAAGGTGCAGAAATTAATTTCTTTTTAAGTTGTAAAGATGACTTTTGTGAACCACAAAAGATAATTTTTTTACATATTTGTAGTATATAGCTATGAAGTGTTTGCTGAAGCTTCTGCTGGAGTGTCCACATAATTTATATGATATATGCTTGATAGCTGGAGTGGATTTGAAAAGCACTGTTCTGGCACTTGGTCTCCATGTTTTTCTGAATCTAAATTAATCCCGATTTTGATAACAGAACAGTCCCATTTATTTGGAAATTATTACTCTAAAGTTCTGATTGACTTGTTACAAACTCTTCAGCATCCAAAGTAACACATGCAAAGTCAAACATTATGTGCCCAACCTTGCTTTTCAATCATTTGATCCTGCAGATATTTTAGTGCTTTTAAGGAAATGCTGAGCAATTTCACAAACGGATTGGAGATGGCAGTCCTTTCTGTTTCCACAGTGGAACTTTCTGATTTGTAAGTTTGCTAAGCTCCATTAAAAAAGGTTAAGGCCATTTTTGTTACATCTGTTGGTGACATAAGAAATGCTTTAACATGGAAGTCAACAAACATTCAGTTCAGTCAGTTTTATATATCTAACAGGGCAGCCATATTAATGGATTATTTGGCTTTTTCCTCTAATTTAAAGTATGAAACTACTTTAATATAAAGTTTCATATTTGCTTAGTAATATTTCATATTTGCATCATCAGGGGATACTACGTTTTGCACTTATAAACTGAAGTCAGCCCCCACTACATCTTAGTACTTTGCTGCGGAAGTTTCATGTAGAAAAATGTCAGTTTGAGAGAACAACAGAAAAAGATTTTACAACATACAATTGCCTACTAATTAATTAATAATATATGATATAGTATAGCTGGAGCTTCTCACACTAAATGCAGTGGAAATAAACTAGCATTTGCCTTGTTAAGTTTGCTTTCAAATATAAATGCTAGGACAGCTACAGCATTCCATGAATCTCCCATGCCTTTTTTTTTTCTGGGTTGTGTGGCTAATTGGTCACTTACTCATTCAAAACTCCATTTGTTTTAAATACAGAGTTCTTAAAATGTGCTACAGAAGGTGCCAGAGGTCTGGGGGAGAGGGGTTGGAGTTACTTTTGCTACATAAGCTTTTGCTATATAAGCAAATGGCTCCTGGTGCAGCCTGTGTGTGTGCAGGGAGTATCTAAGAAAGAAAGAGATGAAGGCCTGACAGATTTTCTGATCTATTCAGCTATTTATCAGTAATGAGTAACAAAAAGCTCCAACATCCCAGGCTCTTCAGTAGACATCTCTGTGCTCTGTTGTACTGGTAACATTTTCAAAAGACCACTCCTGTGTCCCTAACGCTTTAGGGTGAAAAGAAACGTTAGTGATTTTCCTAGTATTCAGTTCCTAGAATTCAGTTCAAGGTATAGCAGTTACAGAGCTTTTAACACCAAAAATCCTTGATCTGTACCTCTGCAGAGATGGGTAGCTGCTTCATTATGGAATATAAACTTCATTATAGAATGTGGTTTCAGAGAGTTGCCCTGTAATGACACTGTCTGTAATAGTCCTTGCATTCAGGTGTCATACCATTATATTATCCACTCAGCTTTATCACATATTTATCCATTATCATGCCAAAATCCTTGCATACCTTGTGGCAATGTCACATAGAGTAAATGAGCTTCTACTTTGCACCTCCCACAAGTGGGAGGCTCTGACAGAAGAAGCTGCTGGTTGGGTGAAAAACACAATCTTACCACTGCAGAAATTAATTTGCTGCATAATCACAATGGCCCTGTCAGAGCTGGAACTGCAATACACATCCCTCTAACAGTGAAAGCTTTATGCCAGGGTATTCCTCTTTAACCTCTCCCATTCTTAGCTTTTAGAGTAGTTTTCTTCTCTCTACCTTTCACATTTTGAAAGGATAAAGAATATTGCTAACGATTCTCGTATTTCCTCAGCCTGTGACAGATGTTCCCACTACAGAGACCACCTAACTGTCATAAACACAAACATGGATTAAATCCGTGTGTTTAAGGTCAACTAGGCTCCTCTGAAACACACGTCTGCCAGTCAGTCACCATTCTCCTTCCCCTTGTGTGGGCCCAGATGTCACTGTTTCACCTAATGTTTCTGTTTCACAGGCACTTTATGGCACAACGTCAGAAACGGCTGTTTGGCGTCGTTGCGCAAACTACGTCAACGGCAACATGGAGAACGCGGTGGGACGATTATATGTAGAGGAAGCATTTGCTGGAGACAGTAAACATGTGGTAAGCATGTAAAACATCTAAGCACCACTTCATTGTCACCACGCAGTTCTTTACAGAGCTTTGATTACACCTTTTATTAACCTTTTCTATATCGCAGGTTCACTTTCTAAACAACCTAACCTTCCGATTTCCTTCTCCATCAGTGTACCACTGAGGAGTAACAAGAGCGTATGTGCTAGGAGAGTCACAGAATCACAGAATCACACAGAATCAATGAGGTTGGAAGAGACCATTGGGATCATTGAGTCCAACCATTGCCCTGACACCACCATGGCAACTAGACCAGGGCACTAAGTGCCATGTCCAGTCTTGTCTTAAACCCCTCCAGAGATGGTGACTCCACCACCTCCCTGGGCAGCCCCTTCCAATGGCTAATGACCCTTGCTGAGAAGAAATGCTTCCTAATGTCCAACCTGAACCTCCCCTGGCACAGCTTGAGGCTGTGTCCCCTTGTCCTATCGCTAGTTGCCTGGGAGAAGAGGCTGATTCCCACCCCTCTACAACCTCCCTTCAGGTAGTTGTAGACTGCACTAAGGTCACCTCTGAGCCTCCTCTTCTCCAGGCTGAACACCCCCAGCTCCCTCAGCTGTTCCTCATAGGTCAGTCATTCCTTTGCGCCTAAGTACTCCTGCACTACTTGTCCTGAGCAAGCAAATGAAGTAATGTGTGAAATATGAAGATTACGTGTGCACACGTGGAGGGAGTGAGGGACCTGCCTGCTCCACTTGTCCTATGAGCCAGCCTTGAGCCTAAAGCACCACTGACACGTTAGCGATGGACCTGGAGTTAAACCTTCGTTTCCTCCTATCACTCCTACTGTAATCCAGGCTTAAGATACACCATTTTTTGTGGTTGACACATATGCAATAATCTGATCAGATGCACAACATCCAGTGCATGGATATCTGACAGATTTTTTGTAACCTGAATAACTCTAAATTGCATTGCCTTGTGAGCTCACGTCTATTCCCCTTCCTCCCGCAGGACAGGCTAACAGTACTACTTAACTAGAGCTCCAGGTTGTGAGTGTGGCCCATACACAGCATACACTCAAGCAACTAGGGCAGGAAAAACAAGTCTGTAGTAAACAAACTATGACTGTGGAAAAATAACTGGACCATTTGATATGGATTTGTAACGTACTGATGTTTTTCCCAAGGTTGAGGCAATGATTGCAGATATACGTGATGTTTTTATAAAAACCTTAGATGAACTTACCTGGATGGATGCAGAAACCAAAAAGAAAGCAGAAGAAAAAGTAAGTTAAGTCTTAAATATTGGTAATGTTGTGTATTTCTATAAAAATCAGTATTTCAGTTGTTTTTTCCTGAAAAAAATAAGCAGTAACATTATCACTATTTCATATATACAAACCCACAGATATTTGTGTTTATATAGGCACGGCAGCTCACAGGCTTCCTATGTCAGATCTAAATTACATGGGGAGGGGCCTCTGTGGAGATAAACACACAAAGTAGGAGGAATCTATACACAAGATTAAGACCTTCCAGGAAAATCGGTGATTAAGGGGCTAGATAATGAGTATCTAAAGAAAGGAATACTGAAAATGAGAAGGAATGATCTACAGTGATTCGACCAGCTACTAGGAGCAATAGGACAAAACCAAAAAGTCGAACCACGGGCTGGACATCATCAGTGAGTCCTCCTTTAAGGGAAGACCTAGCTTCAGACAGTTCGTGTAAGTGTGGAGTAGGTAACAGAAATCAATTGTAGAGAGCCCCGAGCTGGGAGTGAAGCAATTGAAAGAGCTATTTATGACATCTCTGTTTTGTTATACTGCAGAGACAAAAAATCTTTAATTTTGCATTTTTGATGATACTTTATTATTAAAATTTAATTTTAAAAAAATCTTGGAATATACCATGGTTTTATTAATTATAGAGCGGGATCTGGCATTTTCCTCCAGAATTTTGTGTTAGAAAATCTTAGAAAACAATTTTTCTGGAAATTTGTAAGTCTGTTTTCCTATAACATACTGAAGTTAAAAAAAAGTCCAGTTATTATTTTCATTTTAGATGCTGTAAAATATGTCAGATATTTCAGGATTTCTACTATTTGTTTAAACCAGCCTTTCAACACAAAAGCATAGCTGAAGTATGTTTCACTGTCGTGCACATTTCTGTAAGTTTACTTACAAAGGAAGTAACAGAACTTTCTAGATTTTTCCATTGTTATAATTAACCAAAACTTTACAGTGCTTTCAATGAATAAAAAAATGTAAACAAAAACTATATATAATTAACATCCTGGGTTTTCTGCAGTTGCTTCCATATTGCATTTACTATGCAATTTATGATTGATTTAAAAAATATGGCTGGAATTACTATGGATATCAAATTGCCTTGTCCCTAGGCAACAGCAATCAGAGAGAGGATTGGTTATCCAGACGAGATCGTGACTGACGACAGTAAGCTGAACAGCGAGTACCAGGAGGTAAGTACCCACAACAGACAGCATGCTTTTAAAACACCATTTGAACCTTGTTCATCTGTTCTTTCTAAAGTGGAATTGCCGCTTACCAGGCTGGTAGCTACTAGTTTCAAGTGGGTAGCTCCTAGAGGTTAGGATCAAAACCAACAAATGCTGAACTCCACTCAAGATGTATATCTAAAGAGGGAATAAAGATCTCTAGAAAAAATTATATAGCTGCTAGCATAGGTCCAGCGACAATATCAACTCTGTGATGGAGCAGAGCACTGCAAACCAAGTTCTAATAGTAGATCAAAAAATACTCTTAGAAATGTGTTGCTTAGCTCATCATGCTTGAGACTCGATTTTCCAGATCCATATGTCTTCTATTGCAAATCAGTAACACCACCACTAAGCATTTTTCCCCTTTCTTTTTAGCTGAACTACAAAGAAGAAGAATACTTTGAAAACATTATTCAAAATTTAGTATTTACACAGAAGAAAAGGTTAAAAAAGCTTAGAGAAAAGGTGGACAAAGAGGAGTAAGTATTTAAAAATACTGCGTATAGTGGGGTCTTTCATCCAGTTTCCACAGGAGGAGGTACTCGGAGGGTAATCAGTGATGATTTAATGACCTTCCTTCTGCACTTTTTCCTCGTGAAGAGGGAGGGTAAGAGGGCATTGCTTGTTTCTCAAAGGCTGGACCCACATTAGCAAGTAGGGCAAAGAAATTGGGCGATGCTGAGAGCCTTCATCAAGGAAAGTAGGTATTATTTTAATTAAACCGTGGGACTGTGAATCAAGCCGTGCCCCTGCCACAAGAGCTCATGATGATCTTTGCACGTACCTTCATTCCTCAAGAAATTGTATTAAGGAAAAAATTATAATAGTCTCAGTCTGATACTCATAATGCAGTGGTGTTTGAGATAGCTGGATGTCTGACAATGACAGGTGACAGGTGACACAGAAATCCTTTTAAGTCTTTAAAAAAGCTCCATTATCCCCAAATGTTAGATACCATTATAACCACAGGTTCTGTGTTTCAGTTTCTTTATATGGGAAATTTTGCCTGTAGAATGCTGCAGTACGAGCGGAAATAGAAACAAAAACTAAGTATTGTTGTTAATCAGTTTGGATAACGAAGGGAAAGGGCTACTAAAGTGATTGAGGGATTGGAGTGTCTGACACGCAATGAGAGGCTGAGCGCGCTGGGGCGTTGGACTTGACAATCTCCAACTTCAATTATTCTGTGATTCTGTTATTCAGTTTCTAGCTTTGTTCCAGTAATCTTTAATTCTGCCATTAAGAACTGAAATTCTAACGTTCATTCTTCTGTTGTTACTAGGTGGATAAGTGGAGCTGCTGTTGTCAATGCTTTTTATTCAGCAAGTAGAAACCAGATAGGTAAGGTTTACCAACTTATTAACTGGATAGATTTAATGGCCAAATTATTTTTATATATATAGTATGTATTTTTAAAATCAAGAAGTGAAACAATGTTACGGGGGCTGCAGAACAGCCTCAGTGCAGCAAAATCAGAGGTTTCATTCAGTGTTTTTATCTCATTGTGTTTTGAATTGCCTTTGTGCAGAACAAAGACACAAGCTTGGGATTCAGCCATGAAAACAATAGCAGTGTGGAGTGGCTAGAAGTTTAATGACCAAGTAAATTTGGTGGCCCCAGCCTTTTTTTTTTTAAGGGCTGACCAGGGAGTATGGTACCACTTTTACCTGAAGGAAACACTGACAAAAAGAAAGTCGCAGAGCTTCCTGCCATGGAGTACCTGTGGCTTCCATTCCTCATAGCCCTTCACAATCCCTTCGTACAAGCTTATTAGCGTGGCTTTGGCAAGGATGATGAATTTCAGCCTGCTGGTTAATGAACACACCAGTTCATTGACTGAACTGCTCACAATCCCCTCACATTTCACACGACAGGCCAGAACCACAGAGCCCCACACTTGTTCTCATGAAGCCATACACTTTGCTTTCCATAAGGGAGTGAGACCAGTCTAAAGCAAATGTCATATTACCAAGGCAACAAATGTTCTGTATTTGATGATGAAATAATGCTGAAATATTAGTGCAAAAACCTGTCTTATTCTCAGTTTCATCTCCTCATTTCCAGCACTTTCCCATACACAGGTGTAAGATCTAGTGCTCAGAAGACAGACTCCAGCCATCAGCTTCACATAAGCTGTGCTAAGCAAACTCGTCCCACGCTGCCTGGGACCAGGAGCTCACGGGGTCACTGCTTCTGGAGCGTACGTTCACTGTTCCAGAGCTGCTTCAAGTCCCAAGCAGACAGAAATCCTACATGGCTCTGTCACCACCTTCTTTATGTAAAAATAATCACAACAATTGGAACAAAATATTTGGGGCTCAATGAAACTAGCATTTCCCAGAAGACAAAGTTTACTCAGAAAATCTCTCACCAGCTCTCTTATCTATAGCACTTCAGGATCTAATTATGAACCACAGCACACTACCATATGAACATACCATACTACTATTACTTTAAGTAGTCCCATTTAAATTGCAAATCTTAACTTTTAGCTATTGTAAATGCAAAGTCCTAACATACATTCTTTTATATATGGTTTAAGAAAAGCTTAAGGAATTTTGAGGCATCCTTAATTGCTGTTTTTAAGATTTAAAGTCTGCCAGATGACTTCAAGTTCACAGTCTGATATGTCATTTAATTCTGTTTCTTTTGTGTTGGAAAAATTAAAATGGAAACCTGGTAGACTAAACCAAAGAAAAAATCAAATTTAAAAAGTAAGAGAAAAGTTAAGACAATGAAAGAGTTTTCATAATGCTTTTGAGTATAAATATTTCTAATATCAGCCTACCCCAAAACCATCCATGGTTAAAAATAACTTAAAATAGACAAGAAAGCATTAAAATGCTTTTAAAGAAATTAAAAAAAAAATCCATTATAGCTAAAGATTAGAACCACACGGAAGCACTGAGGTTTCTCATCTTGTGAGCCGTCACAGTGGTGCAGTCTTTCAAGAGTCACAAACCATTTTACAACATTAATTATGCCTCACAATATTTCTGTCATACCTGTTCTGCAAATATTGTTATTGTCCACATTTCATAAATTGCAGTGTCCTTTCTAAGCCATTAATGAGGTGCTATAATCCACATATAACTCCTGAAAACAAGTCTCTCAAAAAAGAGATGATGTTGTGAGGTTTATTTAATAATGATACAGGAGTCGGAGAATGCTAAGTGCTGTAAATTGGGAAAGTAAAATGCTTTTTGGGAAAACAGAATAGTAACAAAGACAAAGTAAAAGCTGGTTGTGATTTTGCAAGTGTCTGAGGAGCTATTTCCCTTTACCCCAGGTTGAGTGGGTCCTGCTGATCTGTTCCTACTATCCTACAGCCATCACCATGTGTCAATTCACTTATTGTTGCTGGTAAATCTGAGGGAACAGCATGACTTTGGTTGAAGCCCATCAAAATGGTCTGTTCATGCTGCACACATAGGATAATGAGGCAATGCCTTAATTGTGTTGTGGGGTTTTTTTGTTTTTGTTTTTTTTGTGCAGTCTTCCCTGCTGGCATTTTGCAGCCCCCTTTCTTCAGTGCATCTCAGCCCAAATCTCTAAATTATGGTGGCATAGGCATGGTCATCGGTCATGAAATCACACACGGTTTTGATGACAATGGTAAGGCACTGAATTTCTACTTACAAAACTTACAATGCACAGGATGTTTTACATGCTTTAGTGCTTAATCATTCCAGGGGCAGATAAAACGAAGATGCAGTTTCCATATATAACACAAATCTGATTTCTGAGGCTCTACAGTATTGTTCCCCATGATGATTCCCAAAAGCGCAATCAAAGAATCCCACACGCTCCTGTAGCTGTGAGGCTGCAGCCCCAGCCCAGGATGAGGGCCTGCAGCACCCTCAGCTGCTGGTCACTCACTGTTCCCAAAGGCTACATCAAAACCCATCACAGACTACACATAATTGTGAGCAGGGTGTGTCACTAGGCTGGCATAGGTGTGAACCCCAGGGTCTAGCTATCAGACCTGCTGCCCGGCCACATCGTTCATTTCTAGACCTGCACTGTGATCAATCCAGCATTGAGTCATGGGTCAGAACCATACCAGGCTTCCCAAAAGAGCCTTAATCCCATCTTCTGATTCAGTCTGAATTAGTTTTTCTTGTCTGCTGAAATATAGCCCTCTTAGAAAAAAAAAAAGAATAAAAAGAGCATCATCTGTATGACCGCCTCATTACAGAGATATTTTTGCATGAGTGACTACACTTACTTGCTACCCTTCTTACTGCATCAAAAACCTCTTCCTGTATACATAATTCTGTTAACATATTATTACAGGCAGAAATTTTAATGAGAACGGAGACCTCGTAGACTGGTGGACTGAAGAATCAGCACGCAATTTTAAGGAGCTATCCCAGTGCATAGTGTACCAGTATGGAAACTTCTCCTGGGACCTAGCAGGTGGACAGCACGTATGTCATATTTATTTGTTACTGCCAATGTTTTTTTTAATGAGGAAGCACAAAATCTGATGTCCTAAACATGCAAACCATTATTCACATGTTGGCTTACGGCCAACACTGTCACCCCTACACCAAAAAAAAAAAAAGTAAGAGAGATTCTTAAAATTAAAGGTAGCAGTAAAAACTCTCCACATACACTGACAGTTTGGAAAGAGGCAGGATTTATGTTCCGAATGAGTGGCAGTCCTAGAAGCCTTTTTGGGCCCTCAAAGGCTCGTTTTTAATTCCATGAAGGAACAGAAAAAAAAATGTGGAAGTTTGAACCTCATTTCTCCAAAGCTTTATGCACAAATAATATATATCCCCAATCAAAACAAACCCTGCCTGCTGCTTTCCTTCACTCGAAAGTTAAAATTCTTAGGCCTTCAGTGCAGTGTCTGTGCCTGGAAGCCCTAACTTCACGAGAACAGTTAGCAGGATCAGCTCTGTTCTGTGTCCCGACAAGATCAATATTCTATTAACTCACCACAAGTCGATAATGATATTGTAATCCCTCATACTGAACAGGAGAGCAGTCCTGTTCCTGTTACATGCAAGCTGCAAAACTGCCCCTGGAAGGAGCCAGCCCTGTGTAGGTAACACAGCACTTCACAGCGTGTCATTTCAGGGGTGACCCAATGCTCTGCTAATGCACCTGCATTGTCTCTAGCACACAGCCCAGCTTTAATCATCTCCAGACAGTTTAACCATCTTCACAGTGCTCCCCCCTGCTGCCGCAGGGATTTTACTGTCCAGGCTGGCAATGCCTGTACTGCAAAGCTACAGATAGCAAATTCCAACCCCAGTTACTAGCTGAGCTGTCGTTGTGCTCTCAGCCAAGGTACACACGGCACTGATGCAGTTTTTAGTTCAGTCCTGCATCTTCCACACGGCAAGTGACACGGCGAGTGTCAGCCCCTGGATCACTGCTGCCCAGGAGAGAGAGGAAAGCAGTTTACTACAGGAGCACTCCATTGCATTGTGGAAGACCACTTACTTTCAGCATTCACCTTGTTTATTTTGGACTTCACTGCATAACCACATGCAGCATTAAGCTGTGCCACCATCTGTTTTTCTGTAAAGAACCAAATTTCTCTTGGGTGGGACCTCCTCCAGTTCAGTGATGAATGAGAAGACACAAGAAGCTATTTCTCTGACTACTGCTGTCTCATTTTTTAGAGGCTGACAATATATTCCATCACACAGAACAGGGAAAAGATAAAACTTCCAGCCCTGAGGTTTTCCTAATCTGTATGTTAAACTGTTGGGCCTCACAGAGAGGCCAGTAAAACTAGAGAATAATTCAACATTTTTTTTTCTGCCATTTTTTCATACATTAAATTCAATCTAATGATGATTCTAGGTTTTGTAGCTTTGAATATCATAGCTCAATATCTTGAGCTAAAAGTTGAAAATATCATTTTTTTAACATAAAATTACAGATTCTGCATTACCAAAGCTTCATCATCTTTAGCAATACTTCACTGACTTAGGAATGCTGTACCAGCTGAATAGCTATCTTGCTACCAAAGAGCTACCCGACCTGCCTAATATACAGGAAAATACCTCCTTTCTGGCAGATTTGATGTCTGTTAACTGATAATTTCAGCTATTTGGAGTTTGGATTTTAACTGGTTTTATAGACTTGGTGGACAGGTTCTGCCCACTTCCTCTAATTAGCACTGTAGCAAGAAGCTGAGGGTTGGAGACATGGAGAAAATACAAAGAATAAACGAACAATGACTGAGCATCAGAAAATCTGGGTAAAAGATCTCTGAGAGCCTAGAAAGTTGCCTGTAGGGGAGGGAAGAGGATGAGAGAAAACAACAGTATCCACATGGATTTTGAGACAAGGGAGGCAAAGACTTCTCAGAGATGGTAACATAATCTTCTGCTAAAACTTCAGATTTTAAGGGAATTCTCGCATTTAAAAAGTGAAAAGTGCACAAAGTTTGGCATTACAGGTCCTGGATAAGCTCTTCTTTTCCAAAAACGATACTTTTCCTTCCTATTTTACAGCTGAGTGGAATCAACACACTAGGAGAAAACATTGCTGATAATGGGGGTGTTAGACAAGCATATAAGGTAAGACGTGTCCATTTTTCTATTAGCTGAAACCAGCATAGATTAAGAAAATTAATTTCAGAGCCTTTGAAGAAGAAACATCATTTCTGTGTTAGGGACAGGACCATACCTACTGCGTCACCGAGGCATGGTTTAAAACCATTGACCAGCTGTTGTATTTCTTTCATCCTGTTGATTATTTCAGGATACACATTATCTGTTCCTAGTGCACTCTTTTTCAGCTGACTTCTTTCTCTCTATTGTTTTTTTATTTTTTTCCTTTTGTGAATAGGGAATTTGTAGAATGAAAACATTTAATGAATCACACTTGGACCATCACCTAACTAAACTGATAACACTGAGCAGCTGTCTGCCTCTGGCTATCCGTCTTCACCAGCTTTTTTATGCCAGGAAGGCCCTCCTGGCCCACCAGAATTCCTTTCTTCTAAGCTCTACCCATAAACAGTCTCTGCTTACATGAACACTAGGCACTGTTCAAAAAATCATCTTGTACAAGTGACTTGTGTCCCCTGTGCAGGTATCCAAGGATGTCAGTGACATCTGGGCTCCTTGTGCTAAGCCTTCTATGGGAGCTTGTGTGCTTTTTGGCTCTCCTTTCATTCACCTCCTGAAATACCTAACTCCTTAGATCACCCAGCTGTAGGACAAAGGAAAAGAAGCAGAGGTCTTCTCTTTGTGAATTCAGGTTGAGGTGAGAAGCAAGTCAGCTTCTCTGTGACCTTTTGTTACTTGCAAATCAGACAGTTGCCAGCCTTAATAACATGATCCTCCCTCTCCTTCCCTCCACACCTTGTTCCACGGCAAAATACTCAACACTTGACAACTGGAGTGCTGGCATTCCTCAATAAAGTGCCTGCTGGGGTGCACGGGCCAGCTCACACCTCTCAAAGTTACCACCACAGCTTCTGCAAACAAAGCCATCACCAACACTTACTGCACTAGAAATACCCGTTTGAGGGCAAATACAATTATTGGTGAGAGTTTAAAGAATGATTTGGAAGCCTAAAAGAGGCATCAGTATGGCAAATTAGATTAGTCTGATCTTCAATTACTGCAACATTTGTGCATTTAAAAAAAAAAATAAAACCAAACAGTACAAACCCACAAAAGGGGATACTCTTTCTGAAAGGAAAGGGAGTAGCCAGAGAAAAATTAGACAGTTGAAGAATTACCAAAAAACCATTAGATATTCATAATTATTATGACATCATATAAATAGTAGAAAAAGGTCCAAAAGGGATCTTGAGAGGTCACCTAGTCCACCCCCCTCCCAGCAGGTAGAATCAACCATTTCTGTACCATTCCAACGTACCGTAAGAGAAGTTCCACGACCTCCTTGCTGCAGTTTGAGTGCCATCATGTCTCTGCTTTCAACAGTGGAAACAGAGCAATCTGTTCCTTTCTTTTCTGTGACCTTTTACGTGTTTGAAGACTGTTACATACTTGAAGGCCCAGACTTCTCTTCCTTAGACTAAACAAACCCAATTCTTTCAATCTTTCCTCATAGGTCATGTTTGCTAGACCTCTGCTCATTCTTGCTGCTTTCTTCTGGACTCTCTCCAGTTAGTCTACATCTTTCTTGAAGTTCAGCGCCCAAAACTGGACAGCGTGCTCCAGCTGAGACCTGGCCAGTGCCAAGCAGAGTAGAAGGGTTACCTCACGTATCTATACAGGACACTCCTGTTTATACATCCCAGTACGACACTTGCCTTTTTTGCAATCCTGTGGCACTGTTGGCTCTTGTTCCCCTTGTTACCCACTAAAAATCCCAGAGCCTGCTCAGCAGGCCTGTTAACCACTCACTCCTCAACTTGCACTTGTGCAGTTGATTGGCTTTACTCGTGTGGTAGCTTGGCACTGAGTTCAGTCAGGGCATTTCTCCAATTTGCCAGCATCTTTCTAGCAGTAGTGATACACTAACAACACATTGTTTGACATACAGTCTTCATAAGAAACATGAGAGCAGCTGTTCTTACTATGGAACTGTTTTAAAGTCTGCAATTCATTTAAAAAAATAAAAAAAGAACAAAACCACAATGAAAAAAAAATCTACTTTTCATAATGCAACATTAGATAATGGATAAAATTCATTTCTTCTCCCTGCAGAATCAGTTTGTGCTGGTAAAACTGGAACTCTGCACTGTATAAAGTAAAAGCATATCTTACCATAAGTGTGTTATTTTAGACTCTAACCCAAGAGCTGGCAAAAAAGGATGAAACACGTTTATGTGATAAACATTGGAGAGAAAAACAAACTGTAAACAGGACAGCAAATACATGTGTTCTGTAGAATCAGAGAGAAGAGAGATTTTTTTTGCCACAGCTGAAGCTTTTTACCCCACATCTCTCAAGTCTAATGGAAAGAGGAAGAAAAGGGAAAAACGAATAAATGGGGGAGGAATGAATCCTCTGATCACATCTCGATTGTCTTGGCAATCGTTTGTGCCTCCGTGAGCGGAGGCAGGCTGGGTGCCCAGCCCAGTGCCTTGACCAGGGATCCACACCCAGGGAATCCCAGATCACATGAGACACCTCAGGTGTGCTTGGCTGGGGACCGGGCCTTAGAAAGCACCACAGCAGCACGCTTTTCCAGGTGGGTCCTTCCCAAGCAAGGGACACACTGAGGGTAACTGACATGTCATTTCCATTACAGAACATATTCTATTTTTTAACACAGAACCACCTTGTTTTATGCAGTCATTAATGAACCCTGTGAAAGGATTTGCTAGGTAAATATCTAACAGTCCAATGGAATTTAACGCATTAATTATTAAAAAGCTTGCTGAAGAATAGTACTAACTCTCTGTAGCTACTGTATTTCAGAATACAACTATCCTCCTTTGCATTCTTAATTTCTTCCCCTGTAAAAAGATGCCTAGTTATGCAAAGATTTCGTTATCTGGATATACCCATCTCACTGAAATTATTCCATTAGCCTTGACTTCTTTTTGCTACAATAAAGCGCCTTCTTTAAGCCTGTTTCTCTTACCATTTATTCCAATATAATTCGGGCAGCTCCAAGGTAGTGGCCAAGGTCGTCCTTGATTAACTGTGTCAAAGAATCCATGTTCCTCCTCGGCACCATTTCATTTTGACTGTCTGGGCTGGAAGTTGTAACATTTCTGCTCTATTCATTCTACAGGCCTATGAAAACTTTGTGAAAAAGCACGGAAAAGAAAAACTTCTTCCTGGTCTCGAAATGAACCACAAACAGCTGTTTTTTCTGAACTTCGCCCAGGTATTCTACACTTCTTGACTGAAGGCTTTAAAAATCATTTGAAGTTACACTTTAACAGTAAGGCAGAAGGAGTAGGCTGACTTTCACAGTCTCACTGAGAGCTGGCAGAGTTGCTAAGCCAAGCAGTGTTCTCTATGAAGTAGTGAAAATAAAGTCTTGTTTGGCAACTTTTATCTTCCCTAAGTAAATTAATTCATCCACGAGGGAGTCTGGTAGACAGTTTCTTGTGCCCAAGTGCCCTTGTCTGAGGACAACAGTATTCTTTTTTTTTTAAACAAAATACACATTTTTTTCTCTGTGTTCTAATGTGAAATTTATTCTCATGACATTAAGTATTTCATAGTGAAATGACAGCAGGTCTCTTCCTGGATAATCTTATTGCTAACAAATGCTTTTCTTTGTTACACGTGTAGGTGTGGTGTGGAACATACAGACCAGAATATGCTGTGAACTCCATCAAAACTGACGTGCACAGCCCAGGCAAATTCAGGTCAGCGTGTGTGATAATCCTCAGTGCAGTTCCTAGGTGTTACACAGCTTTTAGCTACAGAATTTAAAGAACTCCACACAAAAGGTCAGGCTGCACTTACCCCTGGGGATTTAGGCGTGTGCACATACACAGGCACAGCACACTGCACATGGTTAAGAGAGAGACAGACCATCCCTCAAACCTCCCAGCCCTAGCACAGCTCTGTGCTGACAGAACCAGGCAGAGTCCTTCCCAGGAAGCTCCGTGGGCAGAATAAGGCTGTGGGCAGTTGTCCTCACCCTTGAGACAATACAGCTTCATTCTGTCCACACTATTGAGAAGCTCTGAACAGTCGTCATCACAGGACACAAACACCATCACCTGGCTGTTGCCAAACACACACGACTTACAGCAGAGTCCCAGTGACTGTGTCTGGAATCCAGTGCTCTTCCAGAAGTCCCCTGGCTCCCGCAATAGCTCTTGATAGGGTTCATGAAGACCAAAGGCTATAGATGGACTTCCATCCTCCACTAAAGTCACCGGTAAAATCTCCAGTTAAGCTGTGGAGTACAAGCATTTTACTCTTCCAAGGATGGAGAAGAATTCATCTCCTTTTAACCAGTGACATACTGACATGAGAGAGAAGTTACCTTCTATCAATAGCCTTTGCTATCATTAGAATGAGGAACTCCTTTGCCATCTAGAGCTAGAAAGACGTTCTAGCTGTTAAGCAAATTTGTGTTTTCTGCCTTGTGCACTTGGTCAGCCTTCACAAGAAGAGGTGGGCTTGGATTCAGTAAAGTCATGCAGGAAACCTGGATGTTCAGGGTGCAAGTCTTTGGGCCACACTAGGATCTTTTCTTAAGTCAGAGCAACATATTCATCAGCAGTGTAACAATGTTTTTGCTCTAATAAGTCTGTTTGGTCAAATGCCATGAGATCAAGTAGTCATGTAGACATCACATCATCTCTGTTAGCTTTGAAAGGCTGTGTCATCTCCAGGACTCACATACACAATAGCTGATTTCTCTCCCGATACAATTCAGTACATTAATCCCAGTATCTTTCTCTCAACGGCTTTTCACCACAGAATTATTTTGTTTATCCCACATACTCAAATATTTAGTGAAAGCTGTGACTGTTCCTTCAATTGCCACTTGACTGGCATTTCACTGTGGGTGGTTTTTGTACTATCTGCAGACCTCTCTGGAGGCAGTTTATGCATCAAGCCCTACAATCAGCCCAATTTTGTCACAATGCTAATGAGGCTCTGGAGCAGTTCTTCAGAACTGCGCCTCCTCTTTGCATATCTAATTTGTATGAGTCACGAGCCCTTTGGAGTTCACTAGTTCAGCATCTTTGTGTAATTGTTTTGTTTGTATCCGGGATATATTACATCATGTATTGTGCTGGTTCTACATCAGTATGAAAGGCTATAAACTTTATATGGAATTACACAAGTATTAATGAGAAACCAGACTAACATTTTTAGAAGGTGCAGTAATTTTCAGGATGAGGCCCCCCCAGAGCTCTAAAATAGAAAGCATTTCAGTACATGAGACACAGCCACAAAATTACTGCCTAATGACATCCTGTTACAATGTCACAATGGCTCCCAATGTGCCTTTTTTTTATTTAGGGGGTGGGTTTTTTTGTCGTTTGTTTGGTCTAACACCTGCTACCCTGACTGCAGGCTGTTTCTCCTTACAGGTAGAACAGGCAGCTCTTCATAAAAATTGTTAATTGCATAGTACAATTTTCATTTATGGGTTAACAACTCTGAGTACTGGACAGGTAGAATCTTTTGTCCACTAGAAAAATAATAAGTTAACAGAAAGATGCCTTAGAACATGTAATCATCAAAGGCATGTGAAAGAGAATCTGCATCTGAGTGTTAACATGCAAAATTAAACCATATCAAGTACAATAACAGCTACAGGTCAAGTCCTGCTTATGTACCCAGTGCCTGTAGCTCTGGGGATATTAGTAAATGAAGCAGGATTCTTATCCCACTGCTGGTTTGCCTGTTTGTTAATAACAAATGTAAGTAGAGTTTTATTGCACATGAAATACTTTTTGCTGTTTCTGGCCAAATCCCATTTTAGCAGTTCTAACCCTCAAGAGCAGTGAAGCACTGCTCGGTCACTAAAATGCATGACAGTTCTGTAATCTTTTTTTCCTGTGCTATCTCCTGTGCTGCTGCTGGCTCCTGAGACCAGTTAGCAAATAGTCTCACTTTGATCTTGCGGAGACAGTCAAATTGCTGCAGATGTCAGTGGCTGAACTTCACCTCAACTTGTGTGGACGCTTCCTGGTTCTGTTGAATCTAATGATTAAGATTATTCACAGAATAATCAGGAATTACTCAAAAAACCAGTTCTTCAGATAATTCCTGGTCCACAATCCATGTGCAGCAGTATCTATAGCTGACATTTGAAGCAGAAGTTTTCCTGCATAGGTGTGGGCATGCTGTATTCCCGTTCCTGAAGGAGCAACTCCAAGCAGATCCATTCACATATGGTCACAATTACACGTATAAAAGCTGCCTTAGCTGGAATGTCCTCACAGTCACTTGAGAGCTGCTCTTTGTAGGAGTATTTTTTTTCCAGGAAACTCATTCACTGGAACATTTGTGGCAAATGCCCAGAGAAACAGCGTGATCTCAGTTAAAACTTGATTGGTGTAAAAATGTAAATGAACGTTCACTGAAAAGTTACACCGCAGTCCTCTCCCTCGGGGTCTTGTTTGCCCTTTACCGAGAAACTTGTTAGCAAAACATTCTCAGTGAAAACTAACGACAGCAATAAACCTCTTCCTAGTGAAATAAAGGGGAGTTTCGTGAGAGGCAGTAAGGAGGAAGGGTCAGGTCCTCTATTTCGGGGGGCTGCAATAGGGACCACACAAACTGAAAAGAGAAAACGCTGCCCCTGCTTGAGGTGAAATGGAAGCGACAGAGTGCAGAAACACGGGCGTTTCCCACAGCATTTTGAGGTGACGCAAAAAGAGAAGTTACAAAACGTGGGTCATCTTGTTTGTTTTAAACAAAGGCCAGCACCAATGGCAAGACGTTGTCGGTTTGTTTTACAGGGTCATAGGATCACTGCAAAACTCTCCAGAGTTTTCTGAAGCCTTTTCATGCACCAAGACAAACTACATGGATCCTGCTAAGAAGTGCCGAGTTTGGTGACGGAACTGTAAACCTTGCATCTCGAGAAGCTTTCCAGAGAAGGAGGAATTTGGAACTAATGTTGAGAAGGGAAGGAGGGAAGAAAACTGAGGGGGATATGCTAGAGTAGTCACTGTAATTCTTCGTAAACAGGCAAAAACAAACAACAAAAAAACCCACACACCAAAACATCAAATGAAGGACTAACGCCGATGCAGTAATTAGCTGCTCCAGCTGATGAGCTGCTTTTCCCATCACCGAACCCTGCAGAATCTAAGTCGCTTGACACCGTGCAGTAACACTTCACTCACAGTTAACCCTGTTCCCCACTGGCCAGTGGCTTTTGGGATTTTTTTTAAAATGTAACACCTTATGTCCCACTGGTTGGTGAGTGCGTATTTCTGATCAGTGGAAGGAACTGCTAACACACAGTTTAGACATCATAACACGATAACGAGACAACAGTTTATACCCTCAGCGTCAGACTGTACCCTCTGCTGTTATGATAAATCTGTTCTACCAAATGTTTCATTTTTACTTGAAACCGTTTATACAAGAGGAGTCCAAAGACCTGCTGTAATTAAGTTAAGTAACTTCTCACTAATTATTCCAGTGTGTATTACTGAAGTCACTATTTACAACAATTTATTTACTGCTTTCCAGCCAAACTGAAATTGTAGGTAATTTATTAATTTTTGGACATATAATCTGTAAGATTGTGATCAAAGACCCTTTCACAGTTTTCTAAGCTTTTTCTTGCTTTCTCTAAGGTTGGTCTTTTTTAAAGTTTCTAGTAATGTATAAGTCATAGTTTTTATATTTAAATCTGAGCTACACTTTTGACTTGAAGTATTGTAATATATTTTATCAGTAGCTGCGTAGAACTGGGAAATTTGAGTAAAGCATGGTATCAGGCAATAAGACAAGTCTATAAAGCTGAGCTCTCCGATGGAGTGTGCCAATATTCACATTTTCAGCATGACTTTCTCAGTGTTTAGGGTCTGATCCTGCACATAATTTGTACACGTTCTGATCGATGCCAGTCCTCACATCAGTAAAGCTGCACAGCTGACTGCAAGAATGGAGCTGTAAGAAGGTAAAAGGCTTTAAATCTGCAATGATATGTATTAAACATCCTCATGCAGATTGCAAAGGAACTTACTGCTTTGTATATCAAAGCAAACACATTTCCAAAAATAAGTACCAGATACCTCAGATGACTGCTACAATAGGTATATTTACAAACCTATGTTCCTTTTAGCTTTCTGAGTTTGTCATCTGATAAAACCATTTTGATAATAAACTGAAATTATGAGCCAAATGCAACGTGTGTCCTTTATAGGAAATATAAAAGTGAAAAAAAAAAAATACTCTCTGCAAATACATTTCTGTCCTCGCCCCTGAGCACCACACCTCAACATCGTAACAACTGACAAAAGGAGAATTCAGATCATTTTGTTCTAGTCTACAAGCAGATGTCAGCAGGTTATTTAGTATCTGAGGTAATCACACCAAAACTGCCTGCAGAAAACTTCCTCTTCCAAGACTTCCCCCCAACAGTACGATGAAGAGAGCAGAAAATAGACTCCTTTTCATGAATCCCCAGCTGGGGGAGTCACCCTTACTGCAAGAGCAATAGTGAAGGTGTCCCGTAGCAGCCAGCACAGCCCCGTTGCTGCTGGAGGGGTGGAGGCTGGACCCGCGGTTTCTAATCTGTGCTCGTGGTGCACCCGACAGATCGAGGGGCCAAAGGCAGCCACAAAGCAAGTTCCTGCAGACCCTTCGGAGGGCACAGGGTGTCCAGGGCACAGTGAGGAGCTGCAGGGGCCTCGCACCCCCACCGTTCTGTGTCTAGTTGCTACTGCCTGTAAGTCACGCCTGGCCACGAAAGGGAAGCAAAGAGAGAAAACCAGCAGAAGTTAGAGAAGAGCAGTAGACAAAACCAGAGTTGTGTTAACAGGGTTTGTACCTCTCTGCTGGGCCCCTTTCCTCACTCTTCTCCATGGATTTGTCATAGAACTTTCTATACTCCTCATCATTAACCTGATGCATCCAAATGAAACTCAACCCTTTACACATTCAGGCCCCTGAAGCTATGAAACGGGAAGTACCATTATCCCCATTTTACAGCTACACATGGTAACACTCATCAAGAATGGAAAAGAAATTCAGAAAGTAACTAAATAAACCAGTGGGTCGCTAAATAGAGAATAAATAATATTAAATGTAATAATAAATACAGAATCGCTAATAATTAGTGACTGGAACAGCAAAACATCCCATGAGTAAGTCAATACAGGTAGAGCAGCTGTAATGGCTGTTCAATAGCATATCAGCAGGCTTTGCTGATACACCTCATGTTTCATTTGCCTGCTAGACAGACAAAATCCAGAAGAGCATATTTGTTGTTGGAGATACAGGTTCCTCTCTGTGATCTTCAACAGCAGGATTTTTCACTTCTGAGTGACCTATACACACACAAAAATAGTTGCATCTTGATTGACGCTAGCTCTTGATGGAGCAGGAAAGGTGAATTCATAAATACTACCAAGGATACGGTCATTTCTTCCACCATCACAGTAAGAAATAGAGCTACCCTTGTGGAAAGTATCCAGCAATGCTGTGGCCAGAGCGGTAACAGATACTCTTTAAGGAAACAAAACATAGACACACTTGACAGCTGGCTTTAGACGTCGTCGAACCCAGCTTTTACATTCATGAATTATAAGCCTCTCTTCCCAAAACCCCTGTTTCAGCACTGCTTCCCCCTCCCATCTGTTTTATTTCAGACAATCCAGCTGTAACAACGAGCTAGGAGTTTGGAAGGAACTGCATGAAGTATAAACCAAACACGATGCATATGACCAGAAGGAAGGCAAAGTTTCTCTAGTCATTGCTGACTGCACAAAGGGCCAGAAACATCCTCCTTTCGTGACATGAAATCAAGTGAATGGACATCTAGAAAACAACCTACAAACACTCCATGATTTGATACGAGCAAGCGAGAAAGGTTTTAAGAAAAAGGACTGTCAATGCAGGAACCTGAATAGCCAAACTGTTTGTAAAAGTCATGTTTACATACGCCCATGCGTCTATATCTCTCCTAAAAACATCGCCCTGAGAGACCCCCTCCTTCCTTCCTTCCTTCCCACAACTATACAGGCTACACTAACCACAGGCTTGAGCCTGGAGGTGTAAGTGAGGCTGCTCATTTCCTTATTCCCCCTTTGGAGTAGCTGGGAAAATAAATGCAGGGTTGGCTCTACTCCCGGCTAAAGCAGCTGAATCACAACCGTGTGGGTAGCTGTGCTACTGAAACAAGCCCTAGTAGGAAATGGCTACACGCCAGAACCGAGAGATAACAAAGAAATATCTGCAGCACGGATCCGAATCTCAGTGTCTCCTGATACCAGTCCTGGGGCTAGGCACATCATACACCACCTCTCCTCAGCTTAGTGTTCCCCAAACGTCACTTGGCACATCAGCTCAGTGCAGGGAAGCCTTGTATTAGCATTTAACAGAAAACTAAGATGTAAAATACACGTCTTAGACACCAAACTTTAACCAGTGGCAATTACGATTTCCTCGCTCATGCAAAAGTGAAGTTCAGGTCTTCAGAAAAGAAACCCAGCACTAATCATTCAGATGTGAGAAATCTGACATTAAACAAGCAGTGACAATCAGAATATACCTGTCATCACAGCTTGCCAGCTAATTAGTGCCAGCGAGGCTTTTCCTTCTCAGTGTTAATAAGTCAGGGAAGTATTTATAGACACACCATGGAAAGCATTTACCAAAGGCCTCAAAAGCAACAAACAAGACTGCAGGACATGTCACTCAGTGCAGCATTCGTATTTTATTCCTTCTTCAGTTCCCCATTTAGACACTCCAAGATCTCACAGTAGGAGTTCAAGTTGTGTGCAATGCAGTGGTCCTTTCTAGCACTCCCACGAGCTTGGCACAAGGCACTTGTCAATTCAGTAAATTGCCAGATTTACTGCCAAAAGTTATAAAACCAGTAAACACAGTATCACTAACACAAACACTGTGTTGCTGAAGTGTTTCCATTTTCTGTAAGTGTTACCTGCCTTGGCTACATTACCTAAGAAACTGTGTTTCTGTTTTATTGAAAAGATGCTTAGAATCAAGTTGGCACCAACACCAGAGAGATGAAGAATTTGTGACAACATGTAGAAAAAAATTAACTAGTGCCCTACAAAGTGTGCATCAGTGCGTGTCAATGTTCAAAACCAGAAAGAGTCAAATAAAACAAAAAAGAGCAAAAAACCATCAGTATTACCTCAAAGGAAGGCAAGGAATTTCTGACGAGGAGAGTATTCCATACCTAAAAGAAAGAAGAAATGGGTTAATACCTGATGAGAATTTAAATTGATGTTGATTTGTGGATGAATATGGGTTATCTCCTCCTCGTTAGAGTCCTCTAATTCCCTCGCCCTTGATAGTTTTATTCTCATTTTCGTTTTCCAGCTACTTAAGTCACCTTCCTTCTGTATTCTCTTAGAGAAACCAATTCCTTGCAAATAACCACACAAACACACAGTCCATCTGCAGTGGTTTTCCTCATTTCATAGAATCATAGAATGGTTTGGGTTGGAGGGGACCTTAAAGATCATCTAGTTCCAACCCCCCTGCAATGTCAGTTCAGCTTTTTGCTTTACCATAGTATCCTTGTTAGCACCAACGACATGTACAGAAAAAAACAAAAATGTGTACAGGTATGAAAAAATACTATTTAATAACTTTCTCAGATCTACTTCAGTGCAACAGAAGACAGAGTTAAACTCAAAAATAAGTTTAATAAACAGTGAGGCTGAGATACAGCAGGACTCAAGATGCTGCTGATAACAACCCTCAGGGGCTTTTTCTTCCAGACAAGTGACCCCTTAACCACTACTAATTCTTCAGCAGGTGTTACTTATTTTTCTACATTTACTTTTTTTTCCTTTTTGAACCCCTCAAGTTTAGGTATTGAATCATGAGCCTTTAAATTAACTCCAAAATACAGAAGAGCTGAGTTTTCTCCATCTTTTGTAACGCCCAGTGGAAAATCCCAACACAGCAAGAAATCCATAAGATATGGCACACCCTGTGTCCAGAGGAGCCACAATGGATTCACACATCTTCTGTAACATTGCTGGGAGAGCTTTTTACCCAACTAGCTAATGAGTAGTAATTGCCCAACAAAGGATTTTCCCCAACATTGCACTTAATCACAAAGAAAAATGTCAGCAGGCTTATGAGGAACACTGAAGGGATTGAACCCCACATCCTACAGGCTGTGTTGGAACTGAGGTCAGAGATACTCGGGCCCTCAGTCCTGTCCCTTGGCCACTCAGAGCAGGCTGTGCTGCGCCCCAAGGGCTTTTTCCACTGCAAAACAAGGCACGGAGGCAGCAACACGCAGTGCGAGCCCACCCCTGGCACCTTAGTGCCTTTCCTCACAGAGCATTGCTGGTGAACTGTGGGCAGTAAAGCATTTTGTTCCTCCAGCACCCCCACATCCAAAACTAGTTCACAGTTTAAATGAGGACACGTTCTGCTTCAAAGCCTATCGTACCCTCATTTCAGTTCTCACAGGGATGGAGTACCTTGATGTTAGTCCTTTACCTTAAAAACCACCCTTCACTCATGGAAAACTGAGAGGAAAGCGAGAAGATAACCAAAGAACCCCCAGGGCACAGGATGCAAGGGCTATCAGACACAGATGTCCAGAAATGACACTAACTCAGGCTGTGCTGTCACAGAACTGAGATTAACTTTTTCTCCTGCTGCACAGTTCAGCTAAAGACCCCGAAGGTGCTTCAGCCTTCCCAGCACGGCAGTAACCCTTGCACTGCCGGACAAGCCTACCACTGGGCAGCTCTTCCTCTAGGATTCAGTCCAAATTCCTCATTCTTCTTTCCCCCTTCTCCGGGACTACTTATTTTTGAACTCAACACGGGGAAAGTTTTGATGTCACCGTCACGTATCACGGTGTTTATTAATGTCCCTTTGGATGTGCCCCAGTGCTCTCTCACTTGACCAGCTGCTGACAGGCTGCTCAGCACAGCATTCATTTTCTTAGCTGAACCATCAAGGAATTCTTACTCCACAACAAGGCAAAAACCTTCCCAGCTGCTTTGGGATGTGCCCTCTCCAAGTGAAGCCCCTCTGTACGCCCATCGTTAATGCTTTGCATCCACACACAAGCTGACAAGGGTGTTTCACACAGACACGCACGTGAGCTGAGTGCTCGTGGCTATTCCTGGGGTTTCACTAAAATCAATGGGTCGTTTTATTACTCTGTCACACTAACTTTGTAAGAAAGGCAATGAAGACAACTGCTACAGGAGCACAGCCCACTTACAGCACCTACAGTACTAAAGAAATACAGAAAATAATTAAAAAAAAATTTAAAATAAATTCTGAAGCTGTAATATTCATAGAAAGAGATTAAGTATCTCAAAAGTTATCTGAGAATTAAGTCCTCCCACTAACCAAAAAAAAGTCCAAAAATTATTTCATCAGGAGGCACTGGAATAAATTCTCCTCCAGAGGAATTAAAGATGCACATATTGAGTCAGACTCACTGTGAGTGAGCATAGAAGAATTTGGAATTACTTTATGTAATACAACCAACTTCACGCTACTGGAGCAGTGTTCCACAGAACAGAAAGCAGTCAGTTCAGAAAATAAATGAAAGTGGCAACAATTATCATTAAAACCAAAAAATCTACTGAGTTCTGACAGCAGGCAGATTTTTCCCAAATCATTCAGATTCCACACATCTCGATGTCTCCTTTGGTCTGCATTAACTCAAGCTGTTCTCGTCACATCACACATCGAGATACCGGAACGAAATATGGGAGGAAGTGATGGTGGCTC
Source organism: Nyctibius grandis (assembly GCF_013368605.1). NCBI lineage: Eukaryota > Metazoa > Chordata > Aves > Nyctibiiformes > Nyctibiidae > Nyctibius > Nyctibius grandis. Next base: position 1,211,951 of record NC_090665.1, read on the forward strand.
AAGACAGAAAAACCCACTTTCCTCATAAAACCAGTGTTAAATAGAGGTGAGTCCTAATGAGCTCAGACCAACCTCTCCGACTCAGCAAGGGGCAGAAGTCTGGCTCTGTGCCCTTGGAGTCCTGCTCACCTCCTCTTTTATGAGATTACACTCGTTCCCTCACGCAGGCTCAGCCGGCTGTGGGGCTGCCTGGGACGCTGCGGTGTAATGACAAATGCTCAGGGCACTTCACACCAAGCACGACCACCTCCAGGAAGGGAACTGCTCCCTGTATCCAGGAAAGGAATATGTGCACTGACTTCCAAACAATGCAACCCCTTAGAAGCTTTGCAGGTACCATCCAAAATCTGACAAACGTAGCAGAACCTCTCAATCATACATTGGGACAAGATTGCTCATGCTGACACTATTCAGCCTTCCCATCCACAGCTGCTGTTTTACACTCCTCTCCTGGAGACAACAGCACCATTCAGCATGCTCTCCTCTGTCCGTGCAGACCCTCACGTAGCAACTAGATATTACACTAATGGGAACAACAGAAAACAAGAAAATAGTGTGGAATAATCCTTTGTGAGATTACATATTTAAGGCTACGAGGTAGACCTTTTTATTGTTTTAAGGCTTCCTTCCTTACATAGGGATTTTATTGATGAAGTTTTAAAATTATCTGAGAAGACTCTGCTCTATTTCCACTTGATTGCTACGAAACGTCCCATTATCCATTCCAAGTCTTGTACCTCAACCATCACACACCAGCAGAATACTAAATGAGAATAAGCTTGCTGTTGTTCTCACTACAATAGTGGACATGCAATACCACATCCACTTTCATTTAGTTACATAGAAGCATTGCTCTATATATTCATGCTGGAGAAGACATGGTAAGAGGTGCAAGTATGGCGTGCACAGAAAATTGTATGACGTGGTTTCTGTTGGACCTCAGAGGTCAGAATTCAATCCAGAGTTGAACCAGGTCCTGAGAAAGATCCTCCTCCTGCACAGGTCACCTTCTGTCAGTTACACAGTGCTTCACAAATACATTTGTCAATTATATTCTTCATCCAGAATTGTTTAGATATTCTGCTACTGTTTCAGTTAGAGCCTTGAACATAAGGACTGACACCAGCAACTTGATTTAGTATTTTATGAGAAGCTAATGTAGGAGCAGAAGACAGTTGTCCTGCCAGTGTTGAGACCTCCTGACCTAGGCTGGACTTTCTTACGGACTGGGCTTCATGCCCGCATGAATTATGTGCCTGTAGTCCAGCTAGAGGTGATGAAGTGAGGGAAAGTCATTAATCACCACGATGAGGTATGGTAACCTAGGCCAAAGGGATGGCAGAAAGCATAACTCACAACCGCTGTTATGGAACAGCCTGCGTCAGTGAGGACGCCAGCAGCGACTCCCAGGCTCTGCCCTAAATAAACCAGTTATCCGGCGCATCCTCAACCAGATGCAACTACAGAACGCTACAGACTCATCAAAAATGTTGTCACCTGTTTACAAGAAACACTTCCTGCGCTTGTTGAGGACAACTGTCAGGACAGGACTCAGTAAACCCAGCTGCCTTCACCAGCCCTACATTCCTAACGCTAGTTAATGGTCGTTACCCAGGAGGGGATCTCATCCAAGTGCTGAGCTTCTCTGGTGACCTTCTCCCTTCATTACCACCCAGAATAAGATACTTATACAGAGCACTAGTAGCCACCATTCGATTATTAAATAATAAGGCATTAAATCAGTTTTAAATAGTTCAGCTTGATGCACACAATATTGCCGGAGTGACTCTTCATCCTGTTAAGAACATCTCCCATGACCACAGCTACCTTGATATACAAGGGGTTACAATCATTAATTAAATCATACAACTTCACAAGTAGCAACAGAAAAGGCTATCATTGGTGCGAACCCCATTTGCCCTCTAGCCTGTCGTTACACCTCAACTCACAAACCACGGGCACCGAAACAGTCGCTGACTACACTTCCTCACACAGCACCAGGCCCAAGAGGCTGTGACCTGAGGGGCCTTGTACTGCTGCTGTAAAAACGTTAAATACTGAGGTATTTTAATCAACACGCCATGACTGCAAACAAGTACAAGCTGACCTCTCTGCAAACGGCTGAGGAGCCACAACCCTCCTTCTAGGCCGAGGGAGCAGAGTAAGCACTGTGCAGAGATGGCTGGAGGTGACGGGGTCCCTCGTCCTGCTCGCCACCGCACCCAGCTCCCACGTGAACATCAGGAGCGAGACCGTGGTTAAGTCTGGCCCGCTGACCTGGATCAGCGGGAGAATGGATTCACCTCCAGCTCCCACAGCTGGTGAAGCACAATAGCATCCTGCAAATCAATTGACCTAAACAGGCCACCAATTCCCCAGGGTCAGTTTCTTACATGCCAGTAAAAAAAAACTGCCACAAACAAAACCTAATCCTGCTACACACCTTGGAGTGTTGGCTTTGAACAGAAACAAGCCTCCCACACAAAGGGAAAAACTCAGAAACCCTCTATTTTCACACAGGAACCAACGTGCTCTGCAGCTTTGTACAAGAAGAGTATTTTTAAAAGCAAATACAATTAATTATGTGCTACTAACCCTAGTAAAGAGCACAGCTGCAAAGCCTCTGCTGCACGCCCTGATAGGAGCCAGGAACAGGTCTGCAAGCTCAGGTAGGGTCTGAGTTAGGCCTGGATCTCCACACACACGAGGAAACACCAGTGCAGTTGTACTTGGAAGCATTTCAGTTCCGCGCCCCCTGGGTCTGACACGCTCATGTTACACGACAGGGTTAAGGAATCAGCCAGCTACGCTCAGCATTAACACGACCCCAGTGTTGCTCCTACCTGTGGTGGCCCCATCTCTGCTGCACGTTAAAGGTAACACAAGGCTTCGGGTGGCCCAAGCCAGCACTCCACAGCCATGGGCTGGGGTCAGGCCTGACGCCTGGGCCAGCCCTTGCTAAAACACATCCCAGGGGTGGCTTTAAGGCAGGCCTGGGTGGGCTCCTGCCCCGGGGTGAGGGGCTGCGGCCGCATCCTGGGCTGCTCCTGCAATGCCTGATGGAGCGGGAGGGAGAGGGAGCAGGAGGGAGAGAGGGCAGGGGGATGCCGATCCCCACCTCAGCCCCGCCATGGAGCCTTCCCCAGCCAGCCCTGCTCGCACCTGGGGCCACAGGCCTGCCCCGCCCCTCAGAGCCCCCCTCAGCTCCACCCCTTCCAGAAGGCTCCCCAGGCCCCACCCCTCAGTGCCCCCCCTCAGCTCCACCCCTTCCAGAAGGCTCCCCAGGCCCCACCCCTCAGTAGCTCCACCCCTTCCAGAAGGTTCCCCAGGCCTCGCCCCTCAGTAACTCCACCCCTTCCAGAAGGTTCCCCAGGCCTTGCCCCTCAGTAACTCCACCCCTTCCAGAAGGTTCCCCAGGCCTCGCCCCTCAGTAACTCCACCCCTTCCAGAAGCTTCCCCAGGCCTCGCCCCTCAGCAGCTCCACCCCTTCCAGAAGGTTCCCCAGGCCCCACCCCTCAGTGTCCCCCCTCAGCTCACCCCTTCCAGAAGGTTCCCGGTGCCACAGCCCGCCGGGTCCCTGGGAGAGGGTCCCCTCCTGGCTCTCTCCCCTCCCGCCATGTCAGAGAGGAGCGGGCAGGGCTGACTGCGTGTCCTTCACTTCCCGCTTCAACCACGAGAAGGTGAAGAGGCCGGAAGCGTCCCCCTTCCCTCCTGGGGTTCGGCCAGGGCCCACCGTTACTGATCCCGTACAGGCACAGCTGTTCTGTGCGTAACAGGGAAAGCCGAGCAGAGGCCATGGTGCAAACTTGGCAACCGTTCTCCAGAGCAATAAGAACCCAAATGTTCCCACTTAGCTTTGTAAATAAAAAAATGAATAATAAATTAATCAGTAAAAATCCTCTTAGATCACAGAAAACCTCATCCTATCTGGAAGGAAACAACAGAAATGAAAAGGGTGCCCACCCTGAATGTGTGCAGGCCACCTCTGCTCATGGAGGGCTGATCTTGGGCGATGGGATACAGCCCTTTAGACCCCAACGGCACTACACTGCGGCGAGGCCAGAGTCCTCTCCAGCGTCACAACAACGCTAATGTTCTACGTTCTGGCACGGTGACAGAAAAACTGAAGCCACTGCCACACTTTAATAGCAACACACCTGAATTTTGGAAGAAATCTGAATGTGTATGGTTTTTTTTTCTTCTCCTAAATCACCAGCATCTCTCCATTTGAGAGAAAAAACTTAGCACCCAAACACTCGTTTTATTTTTCAAGAAGAAACAAACCCCAAACCTTTTGTTACCCAGTCCATCCCTGCAAGTGTGGGACGCTTCAGCAGTGCATTGTATAGTTCCATTACGAAAAGACACCCGAGTGGGTGTCTTTGCAGAGTGGTCAGTGGACTTTAAACAGCGTGTGGAATGCGTATTTTCTTGGAACAATCCTCTATTACTCTACAAAACTGGCAGGAACTTTTCCTTTGTATATAGCAAGTCAGCTTGACAATGTTGAAGCCAACCTAGAAAGTTAGTTTTGCTCTGCCAAATCAGATCTTTCTGCTCTCAATAATCAGGTAAAGCTAAACCATATTGTAATGTTTATATTTTAGCTCTGTAACACTTCAATTTGAAACATCTGGTTTCAAATGTTGTTAAGACACCTGACAAAGCCGCTCGGGTCAAGCGGATCTTTCAGAACTATTTTCTGAAACTCATACAATGGCAATCACTTTCTCAGCACAGAGTTTTCTGGGAGATTTTAAAAAACACCAGAGAATTGAACTACCTGTGCACCTACCTCTGTCTTCAAGGAGCCTCCCTGTTGTCTAGAGTTCGGACAGTCAGAGCTAGTACCAGTCTGGATGGTCCCAGTGTTAGAAAACGAGGCATTGGTCCTTAAAATGAGATAACAAGGTGTCTGCTTGAACCAGCCTCTTAGCTTACATGGTCTATGTGTACGCGTGAGAATGGATGTTCTCATCTGGAAGTGACTAGAAGACAGCTGGTGATGCTGGAGGTCCTCCCATGGAAGCAGCAGCTGCTGCAGAGATTGGGAATCTCCAGCTCTCCAAGAGGCTGCAGGGTTTATCCCCTCTCAGGACAGGATTGCCCCTTGCCCTCAGGCCATTCACAGGCGAAGTACCTCGGTGTTAAGAAATCCAAAACTGAATGTCATGCTTCAGTGTTTCTGCCAATGGCTGCTGGAGTTGCAAAGGAATTTTCATGATTGCTCTACAGTGAAATATATTTCTTTTCTGTTTCCGTTCCTAAAGGATAACAGGCATCGACCACAGATGGAGACAGGATGTCTCATGGTGAGCAGGAGGCAAAAAAATAGCTTCTTTCTCTATCTAACCCCATCAAGGGTCATCAAGATTTTTTTTATATTCCCTTAAACATTCATCTTGATAGAATGTTAAAGACATGCCTCCCACAATCAGTTCTCCACTTTAACTGGGGATTGAATTATTAATGATTTAGTCTTCTGAGAACTGAAACTTTTTAGTATAAAAATCTTCGAGCTCAAAAGCTCAAAGCTGTCTGTGAAAATGCAGTGGCTCAAATTAGCTGGTGATAATTTCTGATTTAAATTGACCAGGTCACTGGAAGGTCTCAAGGCACATTATCTAGCAGTTGAATAGAATTATCTCCAATTATAATTAAAAAAGGCAAAACCCCTAGTACAAGATAATCAGGAGGCCACAGCGAGTCTGAGCCACAATTCTAGACACACTATGCTGCACAACAGACCTCCCAACCTTATATAAGTCTGATGTTTTCTTTTTGAAGGACATACATGTTTCATAACAATTGATTCCAAGAAATTTTCCCCATAATAAGGCTAAAAATACTTCCCCAGGCCTCATGAGAAATTAACTCTTCCCTGTTTCTGAAAAGTTTGACATTCCTTAGCTGGTAGCAGCTATTTAAAAAGTGGGATATTCAGGGCTTTACCTACACACCGCAAGCACCATCTACAGCTCACCTCCCACTCTATGTTATACAGACTTTTCCTAACACTGCAACCAGTATTAAAATGCTTTACTTGGATGCCAAAAAGCCTAGTGTAAGAAGTAGTACTTGCCTGTGGTTACCATCAGTCGGTTCTGCCTCTTCTCTGCAAACAGACCCGCTGAATTTCGTGGGAGTACTTACAGTCACGGAGAGTTGTGCATGAGGAGATGTCAAATATTTGTCCTCAGGCACCAAGGCAGGCTCACCTGTGCTCATGCTGCATGCTCAAGGGATGTTCATCCATCTGTTCTTAAAGGCCTCCAGTAATCAACGACAATATTGATTATTACACCTAAAAATGTCTTCCAGTACTTCTGTGCCTCTACCATAAGGACAGCCTGAATCTCACTTGCTAGTTCTTCATTCCTTCCTGCCCTGTGTATCACCAAGAAGAGATTATTCCCATCCTCTTTCAAAAAGTCTGATAGATTTAAGACTTACATTTTCTTCAGCCTGCTCTTTTCTAGGCCGAACCACTCCAGTGTGCTCATGTTCTCACCATTGAACATCACAAACCTCAGTTCTCTCTTGCTGCTCTCCCCTGAATTCCTCCCCATCGGCCCACAGCTGGTTCCTGTGGCGCCCAAGCCAGCTGCAGTGGGCTGGGGAGGCCTTCCCGTTGCTGGGAGAGCAGGGGGTGACCTCATGCACCTCCCAGGCCATTTTTCTGGTATTCATCCCAGGACAATATTTCCCTTTTCCCACCAACGTTATGACATTGCTGACCTGAATTCAGGTTGTGATACATGGCAATTCCCAGGCTCTTTCCTGACAATTTCTATCCAGCCAGCAGTTCCCCGTCCTCTATTTGTGCTTTTTAACAGTTCCTGCGAGGTACAGAAATGGAATTTTCACCTATTGCATTGCATTTTTTCCAGACTACTTATTTAGTTTCATTTTGAATTCTACCTTAGTTCTCCAGTCTCCCTGGGTTGCACTCTGGCTGGTGCCAGCAGAGGGGGGCTGCCGGCATGCCAGAAAACAGGGCTGGAGTTCCACATGGTCTCGATCCAGTTCGGTGCCCACCGAGTCCAGCAGCATTTAATTTGACAAGAACTGGATTGGTTGCCAATGGAAAAATACAAAACTGGGCCCTGAACATCACGTAAACAGAAGAGACGAGCAGTTAATTTGGTATTTATCTACATACTATTAAATAAAACCCAAATGTTTTCGGATTTAGAAAGTCCAAGTCATACATTTTAGGATGCATGGCTTCCAGGTAACTTTCCCTGATGCTTTTAATTTTCTAAAGGACTTTTTTGATTTATGTATTGGTATGCTTGTATGACTGCTTGCTTTTTTAAAAAAGGAAGTTAATGTAGTTAATGTACTTAGACACTAACACTTCAGATCTAGGGACTGGGAGAGTGTACTACCACAATATTTTAAATTTAATAATTTATTTTTTACTACAAAACTTAAAAATCATCTTAAACTCACTTAAAACTTTACCAAATACATTGAGATACTTCTTCCCCAGCCCAGCACATCTCACAAATGAGCCTAACTCACTTTTTTGTCCACCACTGCATCATTAACACTGGGAATACTGTTCCCAAAAATGCTTAAATTCAAGGTGGCAACAACAAAGTCAGCTGCAGAACAAGCAGCTATCTGGCCTACCACTGGACTCCAAAAACTACCTGCTCAATTACAAATCATTTGAAAACTGGGAAATCAGTTTGATGATTCTTCCTAATGCTCTAGTTAGCATTTCAAACCTTTGTTGTAGAAAAAACATGTACACCATGTTTACAGTGTTGACATTAAAAATAACTCATTTTATACATATTGGAGTGATTAGAAATTTCAATTTAGCTTCCAGTTCTTCTGATCAACATAAGTGTCAATTCTTCTGTCCTGTAAAACAAAGAAAATTGCATTTTAAAAGGTGGCAGTGCAAACCAAAGCAAGCATGGATGGTACACGATACTGTACAAGCCACTTACCTCCATCAAGAGAAGACAATGTAAACCAGTAGTGCACAGCCCACTATCCAGCCAACTGCAAGGAGTATGGGTACAACGAGACATGAAAGTGGGACTTGGGCTGGAAGAGAGAAGATGATCTTTTTCAGAAAGGCCACAATACATTGACGCTGAATTCACTGAATTAAACACATCAAACCCACGATTACCACAGAGCAAAACGACACCTGTGAGCTTGGGCCACGTTATCTATGATTGCTATTTTTAGCATGGAGTCACATTGTCTTGGCAGACCTTCTAATGAGAATACACAGTAAAAGCCCAAAGAGATTTCCATGCTATGGCCTCTGCAATCAGATAGGTACAAGGCTTAGCACTTCCAAAAGCAGCAGGGTACAGGGAGGAGACACGCACATGTCCTTGGTCTCCACAGGTCACCAGGAGAACATCTGTAATGGACTTTATTGATAGCAGCTGTCCCAGCAGATTCAGGATTCAATCCCTGACACGCACAGCACCTCCTAGAAGTCTCATTAGGTCAGCAACAGTAAATCAAAAATACAGTGATTATTTAACGTTGCACCCATTTAAGATCAATGTGCTGGGGATCAATGTGAGGATGCTGTGTGAGATCCCACGCCCCAAAGGGACATTGGGGCTTCATAGCTCATCTCTGTGCCTTCTGTGCACTGTGCCTGACCTAGCCCTCTCCTATCCCGTCACTACAGCGGTACGGGGTAGTTAAGGTTGATGTAATTATCCACTGCAAGGGTGTTCCCTGCTTTCAAGTAAGAAAATAACATAAGCTTTTCCAATGGGAACGTACCACCTGCCTGGCTGAGCTGGGCCAGGCACAACAATGGGACATCTTGCCTGCCTTGCCCACTGGTACTAGAACAAGCTAAAAAATTACATGGAGATGTGTAGTCCAGTGCAGGCAATGGTCTACAAGGAGCATGCAGAAAGCAGGACTAGCACTTTATATAAATATATTTCTGTACAGCATCAGAATTTCAAAGACCCTTCTAATCAGTTCCCTGCAAATAGCAGAAGCTTGCCAGAAAGCAGCCTTTGAGATTGTATGACTTACCAATATATTACATTTTAAACCACATCTTTCTGCAGTTAAAAGATTTTCAGGTTTTTGAAGGGATTACTAAATAATGCAGAACTATTCACAACACCTTGCAGAGTTTAGATCAAGCAGACAGGCTTTGGAGGGATGCTCAATAATTTAAGGTTTCCCACACTGCTCTTTTAGAGCTGTGCACAACACAAACATGTCTCACCGTGATACTGCATGTGTATCTACCAAGAGGGAGAGAATATATAGATAGAAAACCTTCTGTCTAACCTTCTAGAAAACCTTCAGTGAGGTTGTCCAACCATTTCTAATCTGGGGTTGGGCTGGAGGCAGTCAAGGCCAGCTGCCCGGGCGTTGCAACCCCCGCTGCTGCCCCAGGGCTGGTGCTGGTACCAGCCTGGTCTGAGTGATTATGGCCACACTGCTTGTTTATTAAAAAAAACCCCAAAACACTAAACACAAATAACAATACACATCCTACCAATACAAAATATGGTTAAATGCTAATTCCTAGTGGACTTCCTACCAGTATCAGTATAATTTCTGTGGACATCAATAAAAACGAGAACTAAGAAACAGCATTCAGCATCCTGTTGTAGCTGAGTTTAGTAGAATTCCACTATCATTAGATATCAGTGGTAATGGTGTAAAAAAGGGGAGATAAAAGTCTTTAAAAACTTTTAATATAGCTATGAAGATGCATTAAAAAGTTTACTACCAGAATAACTGTACAGAACTAACACCATATTTAAACTTGTAGTCATTTCACCATCCAAACCTCTTACAGTGAAGTAAGTAGAAAACAACAATGAATATAAAATGAATTTTTATAAAATGAATTTTTATAAAATGCCTTTTCTCTTTGGAGAAAGTGGAAATGTGCTTATAATGAAAAGGTCATTACTAAAATTTCGTTTTGCTCTGCCACTTGGGCTTTGTGGGGTTAAAATCTAAATTACTATAAGTTCACCAAGCATTACAGTCGGATTTCAGCTACACAGTATATATAAAACACTGTCAAACATAACTCATTTTACACGCTTCCTTTTAATTATGTTAATCAACTTGAAGTCACAACTACAAAAAAGTAAAGAAAACAAAACTGGCAGGATTCACAAATATGGGAGGAACCCAAGCTACTTCACACTCATTGCTGTTAATAGAATCAGCTTTTAAACTGAGTACACTTTCTTACTGAAAAGTAAAATATACAGTGTATCCTACAAGAATACAAATAGCTGAGTATTTTCAGGTTACATTGCTCAGATTTATGAATTCTAAGAATACATTGTTACATTCACATTTAACTGTGCATCTTACCTGGTTCTGCCATCCCTCCTCTGCGGGTTTTATTGGCAAGTTTCAAGGTTTGCCTCTGCAGTTGTTCTGGTGAGCCTTGGGATGCTTTAAATAGAGCAATATTTGGAACGTGCTGCAGCTGCCCTGCTCCCTGATGCCAGGTTTCGGCTACATGCATTCAATTGTCTAAAAAGGCAGGAGTTCAAGGGGTTCAAGGTTACCTCGACCTATTCCTGCAACTGCACATCTGTTTCAAAGGAAGGTGAATAAAGAGGGGTCATTTTTTGAAGAGGGAGAGAAACAAGGGTGAAAATAGCTTATGGGTTCTTTACAGCCATGAATCACCACGTGATAAGTGCACATAATATTTATGTGCATCCATATATTTAGAGCATGACAGGGATCCTGTTTGCTCTTAGTCCCCCATGTCTTCTCTCATCTCTCCCCTATTAAAAACCAAGCCAAGTCCTATTTGATAATACTCGTATATGTATTTCTATAGCTACTAGTTACTTGCTAAGCATCACCAGGTATCTTGTACTTCACAAAGCACAGGAGTACGTTTAGCATCTTCCCCCAAAAGATTACAGTGTAGAGTCACAGGTTTTTATTACTCCTATGGATAGTGGGTAACAAAATTCAAGGGACAAACATTCCTAAAATAATCTGACAATTATTTTGTCCTAAACAGGATAAATCGTTGCAAACTGCAGTCTCTGCCTCAGAGGAGAAAGAACATGGAGACAAGTGCCAGATCTGAGCCAAAAGGGCAAACTGCACGTTAGCTTCTATCACATAAAAGGAGAGCTCCATATAAATATCCCTTGGAGTGATCGTGGCCACAGTTTTTGACCAATAAGCATAAGGAACCCGCTCAAAGTTTATTAGGGAAATCAAATCCTATACAGAACATTCAGGGGAACACATAGGTGCATCCCGTGTTAGCAAAAAGCCCCTAGCCAAAGGCTTTTTTTTTCAGGGATGGGAGGACATTTTATCTAACTTTCAGCAAGCTTGTACATAGTTCTGTTCCAGAGCTGTGCCCAGATACTAAATGAAACGGGGATTCTTGCTGTGTGTTTCTGAAACGGAGAAGGACACAAATGGCTGTTCAAAAGCCATTCCATATAGCAGGTGCACAGGATGTTTTGAAGAGATCTAATCTGGCAACTTGTGTAGTTCAGAGGAATTGGTTGTGGTCTCCCAGGTGAGACAGTGCTCAGAAACACGTTATGCAGATCTTCTAAAAGAGATTATCCCTTTCTTATGTGGTTGTTGATTAAAGATTAAATACTTTACAGAAAAAAAATAAATTTCAATTATCACCGTGCTTCAGAATTGCTTCCTCTCTTACAGTGGCTGTGGAGATCACAACTTCCTTGGAGCTATTGTATCAGCCTGAAGAAAAGGAATTAAGCCAAAGATTCTAGAGCATCAGGTGGAAAAAATACTGGCTCTTCATACCAACATAATCTAACATGTTCTAAAGCAGGTTCATAGCTCAGGTACTTGATTTTGAAAGGACTAGAACTGGTTATAAGGAATGCAGTCCCTACCGAGGAAGGGTCTGTTCCTGACCACAGGAGCTGCTTTCCAGGGACCCCTTCTCAGTTCCCTGCCCGCTCTGTGCCTGCAGAGGCAGTCAGAAGGGTGCAGAAACATGTCCAATGCTACACCTACAGAACAGCTGGGAGAAACAGCCTTCAAAACACCCCTAGGAAATGCAATTAAATGTCTGGTTATTTGTACAGGAATAATATTTTTTGTCCTAGATGCAAGAAGGAAAGCTGTTGGCCCTAGGCTACACGACTTGCATCCATCTGCAGAGCACTTTAATCTGGAATGAACAAAAAAAAATGACTGGCAGTGGAATATTTGAAACGCAATTATTTGTATTGCTGTGATCAGTATCTTAGAAACCGTGTTAACATACACGAGGTGATTGAGCAGCACTCAACTCTGGCAAAACTTTTCTGAAGACAGTTGTTTTACATCAGTGATGAATTTAGCTTTGTATAGATTGGTTTCATTGCATACTATAAACAAACAGTCCCCATTTTTTGGTCTTTTGAGTTTGGCGTGAATTCTGTGACAATTACAGAAAAATAGCTGAAGCCAAGTCATGTCACCTGCAGAAGTGTCCATCAATTTCTGCAATCAATATCTTGACCAACCTGTTCCTCAGTTTGTGCTTGCTGTCTCTTGGGTTCTTGTGTTTCTGTTTGTATGATGAGATATTTCAAAGCAGGTACTTTGAGGCATCATTTCCAGTTCTGTAGATGCAACAGAAACATCGAGCTTTATTGTCTGCCCACTAACACCAGCTCCATACCAGTAAGTCTCTGCTGACAGCAGGGACTGCTGGCTGAAGACTCAGACACCTCCTCTAGCACAGCACTTAAAGGATTTTTTTCGGACTTTAAACTCCTGTCTATCAATTAACAGCAATCATGGGATAATGTCTTTTTCATAAATTTTAACATTATCTTAAAACCAGCAGAATTCCTGGGACCTGCAGCTTCCTAGAATTTCCCACTGGTGGTTTCCCAGCTGTTGTGACAGCACTTGCAGCATCTGCAGACCTGTGTGTGCTTCACAGTAAAGGCTCGATGAGTCCCCTCAGAGGATTATGTTCATCTGCCCAGGGAAACCAGTCAAAGGTGTCTAGAGATCGCTTTGATCAAATGGGCATGCTAATACAATAACTGAAACAGCAAGTTCTCTGAGTGCTGACGTTTTCTGGTACTGGATGTGCCTTGTACATCTCCACTGCTGGCTTGTGCCTGTCCTCTGCATCCTTGAGCAAGGCGGTTCTCCTGAAAAAACGCCTGCCTTTCCCCAAGCACCACGTAAGGAAAGTGATTTCATTGCTGCTTATCCAAAATGGGTATACTCTTAAAATAAAACTCAGGGCTATATAACATTTTATTATGCCACGGACAACTCAGTGTATCATATCATTTGGAGACACAAGAATAAAACGCGAGCTTTACGTTGTCTAGCTTTGCTGGTAGAGCAGGCTTGGGGATAAGATCCAATTTGTTGTAAAGAGAAACATGATTCTGTTCTCTGCGTAATAGATATTGCAAAAAACACGTCTCTGATACAATAACTTCATTGGCTGCATAGCTGTTCCCCCAAGAATCCCATCTGTTTTGATTCTGCTAATTATATATGTACATCTGATCTAATGGAAATAATTTCTACCAGGAACCACGTATTCCTAACAAGACAATCTGACCTTCACAGATTGGGATCTTTCCAGGCCTAGTTGCCTTAAGCAAGGACAGAGAGTCACTGCTGTGCACAACAGTTATGCTAACTACCACCCTAATTTAGCTGTGAGTCTAAATCATGAGGTGAAGGATATAGAAGCTGTAACTGTAGCAAAGAATAGTGTAATAATATAGACATTATTTTAAACAACCCATTTTCTGTTTGGAACGGAGGAATGAACTGCAAATTCTACAATAGATCTCAGTCCAACAGCCAAAAAAAAGCAGGGGGACAGTTTCAAAATATAAAAACCAAGGAGAGTATAACAATGGTTAAGAAAAGACTCAAGAGAATGATTCGTGGCAAAAAGCATCTACTTTTTCGCCTGCTGAAGAACAATACCCAAGAAAAACAATTCCCTCATTTTTGTGTGTGTTTCAAATTACATGACAATTTTTGGATGTTTTTTCCTCCGTGTCTGTGCTGGGATGACGAAATACTCAGTATTCGGAGGTAGGCTCGATGGTTAGCTGGGGTCAGAAATGAGATCTCTTTTTCAGCCTTCAGCTCACTGAGGTACTCAAATAGATTTGTCTCACTTAAAGCAGCCTTTTGAGCAGACTCCTTGACTTCAGTCCCATTAACTGCTCAAAGCTGGGAATGCACTTTAAATGCTTTAAATGCCTTCAGTGCTTTAAGTGAATTAGGGCCAAAATTAGGAGGAGGAACTAAGTAAGCCAGCAGGGCTATAAGTCTTTCTGGAAGAGAAAGCAACTTTAAAGGGAAAACCAGTACTGAGGTTTTAGAAAATATTAAATTCTCTTCTTCAGATCCACGTGGACTTTGCCAAAAAAAAAAAAAAAAAGGGAAAAAAAAAAATAAAAGCAGAGGCTGCTGTTGGATTCATTGGCTGGCTGGAAGTTGTGAATGCTGCTGTTCACAGACTCCTGCTGTTCCCCAGCGTGGCCGCACATGCCACTGGCCAGGGAGAGGCGAGAACCCTCCGCAGGCTGCTTGACTGTTTTTGTGCCAAAGCTTTGGTGAAGGGTTGGAAGGAACAATGTCCCTAGCTGTGCTCAAAAGTATCCCACCTCATATTAAAGTGCATTATTCTACTGATTGCTATCTTTTGGCCATGCCCTCGGTCACACAAAGGAGCTGTGTGAGCTTGCCATGGTTTGAAAGACCTGACGCCATCCTGGTCCAAGGCATTTAACTGCTGCTGCACCAGAACTGCCAGGGAGGATCTGGGGGGCTGTTCGTGCTGCTGGGACAGCAGGGGCCTTCGCCACACGAAACAGGACCGACAGCTGAGTGCTCATGGGGAGTTAACGGGCAAGGGGATGATTAAAGCCAGAGTCCAACCCGAAAGAAAAGAAGAAAAATCATGTATCACCTCAGTAAGATGCAAACTCTTCCCCTGTTGTACCAGAGACAGGATTTCTTCATGGTGCAATCCTCTCTGAGGACTGCTGGGAATACGACAGAAAAAGCAAATATCATCTGCTTGGGAACACCACGGATGCATTTGCTGTGCTGCTTCTGCTGAATTTGAGTGATTTATAGTGCCTGATGTCTGGGATGCAGCTGCCAGAACACCTCATTAAAATACCACCCGTTTTGCAAAGAAAATTGGCAATATTTATTGTTTAAATAGCTAATAGATTAGAGTACATTCTAATCTTCATCATTTCACCAGTGCCTGGATATCAAGTATTAGAACGCCAAATTTATATTTTTGTTAGCCATACTTCTAACATCTCAAAGTCTACGTGCAGCATTCAGTACACGGGCAAACAAATGCTTTCAGCTTTACAAATCCTACATGATTTGTATAAATAACTGTAGGCCACGCTGCTTTATATTAGATTAGAGCGACTTATCAACTCATCTTCACCAAAGGAATGCTCCAAGTAATAAAATCTTTACAGCTTCGTAATATTGGTACTAGTTTTTCTAAAATCACATTTCTTTCTTTCAGTTGAGCTTTTTCCTTTAAAAAAACCCCTGATTTACTAGCAAATCAAAAGCCACGTTTATATGCCTTGAATTGTTTTATTACTTTGCCATACTCTCTTGTGACCTGCAGACTAACATGTGAGAAAGTATCAGATTATTGAATTCACAAAATAGATAAATCTGTGGAAGATTTGCCTAATGAGATGCATTTTATTAGTCACGCCAACCTTAGCATTTGAAAGCTCCCTTAAAAACTGCTGGAGATTACTTCCACTCACATCTACATCATGAAAATAAAGACTGATTCTTGATTTATTTGATAACTATGCAACTGAAGACCTAGAAAATTCCATTATTAAGCTGCTAAATATTTAATTCCACACACTATTTCCTAGTCCTCGGCAGAGGACTTCAGCTGAATGCTGAAATATCTGATAAGAAAAGCTGGAAATATAACGGAGAAACAGCAGTATCAGTGTAGACACCTACGTGTGCAATGTCATTTCTGGATTAGTTCCCCACTGGGGTCTAAAAATAATGTCGATAACGATGTGGGTTTTGTCTTCGTACAGTTTCATTTCAACGGCTGCTGAGCGATTGGTAAATACCTTCCTAGCTGGCACAGCAATTAGTGCTGCGAATAAATCTGCCTGACACATGATTTATGGGGAACCATCTCAGCTGGGTTTCTTAGCACTGAGCTTTGGAGGCCTGGAGGGCGAGCTGCGCTACAGAGCGGTGGCATGCAAGGCAGTGCCAGGTGTCAACGCTGCCACCTCAGTGGCTGAAGCCTCAACGTGCACCGTAGCCTGAGCAGGGTTTCCAGCCTGTTCTGCCAGCCTGGGCATAATTAACCACAGGTATTTGGAGACAGCAGCAGCTCTGGAGCCCCGTCCAAGTGCTGCGCACCTTCCACCTGCCACTGAACCGAGGGCATGGAGGATACTCAGCACCTCCCAGGAACAGCTCGGCAACCAGAGCGGCCCAGCGCAGGGGCAGCGATCAGACAAGGTTCAGATATTTCATATAAAAACTTCACTGAACTTCTTCCTCTCCAGTGATTACTATTCAGGAAGGAAACCCAACCCATCATGCACCATAAATCACTACGGGATTTATGACTTGGGAAATGCCAGCTTTCTGGAGGATGCATTTTATGATTTAAAGCACTCAACTGTGTTCAAGACCCCACGTCTTCCAGCCTCCCACTGACACTGGCCTGAAAAGCTTCCTCTGGCTCCAGATCTGCTGGAGGTGAGGTACCAGGCAAAACCAGAACAAGGCCCACAACGCCATTTTCACTATTTTTGGAAAATTCTTTCCAATTCTCATCCTAAAGACTAGCAATTAAGTGATGGCTGCAAGGACAGAGCAGAAATAAGGAACTCCATGTCCCACCTGCTTGGAGGACCCCGAATGCACAGTGCCCTCCCTGCTCGGGCCAGTCCCCAGCTCCAGCCACCTCCCCTGTGGTGAGGGATCGTTGTTCTCAGGCGCTTAGGTTTTACTGTGATGCCCTGGCTGTACCCAAAGAGATGGAAACAGATGGATATTAAATGACACTTCTAGTTGTTCCCTCATTTTGACTCCTGAAAAACAAATAACTGAACCGCTCAGCTGGGATGCTTGTTCCAGTTCCTGGTTCAGCCCTGAATTTCCTGGTTGAAAACAACTTACCAGGCTGAAGATACTGCATTCAAAACCAAATGCTGGCTTGTATGATTTCAGGTCATGTGCTGAGCAAAGTCATACACAGGCTGAAAACATTTTTATTTGATCTTACTGTGTCCTCTGAAAGAACATTAGATCATGCCAGCAAGGAACACAATGGCAAAACACAAACTGGCTAAAGAAAAAAGGATATATTCACTAACGTAAATTGTGAAAGACTTTCTAAAATGCTGTGTTTATCTAAGATTTAAATAATTTATTTCTTGACCTGATCATTCCAGTTCACCATAAACACAGGATAAAATGAAGCAAGATGATTTCAATGCCCTTTCCAGAACAAAATGAAGGATTTCTTCAGAATCTTTTATTCTACATTTTCCCATGTATTAGAAAACTACAACACAACTGAGTATAAGCCAGTCCTGGAATTTGTGCCCTAAAGTCACCCACCCTAAACTGCACCTTTCCCAGCAGAAATACCTACAGACGCCTTGCTCTTATCTGTACATAAGAGGACTCCCTTTTCTCAAAAGCTGGGAAAAGGAAGCCTGACCCAGGCTGGCAGTTAGTGAAAGGAGACAAAATTCAAGACCAGAAGAAAACAACTTCTGATAAAGCAAAAATATGCTCATGTCAGCAAAGGCACACGGAACTGCACCAGCTGAGACTCAGCTGTAAGAAAACAGCACTTACACGAGCGGTGGAGCCCTCTGCCCACTGCAGACCTACCACTGCTGCACGGTCTCAACGCAGGATTTGACACTGTCCTGGGGCACTGGTGCAGCGTTCCACCCCGTTTGGTAGACAACTATTCAAGTCATTTTCTCCCTCTTTTTCCAGGTGACTCTGGCATGTTTGCCTGGATTCTGTACCTCTGTGGAGATGACCACCTCCTTTTGCTGTCCATCTACTTGTGGGAGAACACGAGATGGATCTTTATTCCTTTTCTATAACATATATTTTCCTTTTTAAATGAATCCTCTATGCTGGGGAAAAGATGCGTTTTAAAAATTACCAGAACAAATCACTTAATTCAAAAAAGCTTTGCAAGCCTTGAAAAGCTGTTAAAATGTTACCAAATTTTATCCAACCAGAAATAAACTTCTCAAAAACATTCTGAAATTGACACTTCCATGCACAGACTAAAAAAAATAATCTTATTTGTAAGAACATAGACTGCTTTACCAGCTAGATATGTACTGTAAACAGCAAGTCCTTAAAGAGAAGGTAGTGTGAAGAAGAGCAGCTCCTACACTTGTGCTGCAGTACCCTCTTGCGACAACCAGGGCAACTTCACACTGACAGGGGACCCAGGGGATGCTCTGCTGCAGCACCCCACAGAGACACTGGAGCTATGACCACAGAAAAAGGTGTGGGGTGGGGTGTTGTTGTTTTTTTTTTTCTAAGAAACTAAATATGCTGTACTTAAAACTTTTCTCAGGAAAAATATATTTAGTGTTTTGGGGTTTGAAGAAGCTGAGTGTTTCCTCACTCTGGGGTGTCTTTGCCACTGTTCAAACGAATCCTACCACAGTTAGAGGAAACGATGCGGGCACCTGAACCTCACTGTCCCCAGCCTGTGGTACCTGTGTGCACAAGAGATGCTAAAAAGTGAGTGAGCACTGGCATTTTGGCTACTGCTCAAGGTCACTTGAGTAATTGGGAGCAATATCTACTGGCAGAAACACAGATTTTGGTGTTTGTTTGACTTTAAGCCTCCCGTCTTTCTCACTTCTGTAGGTTCTTTACTGAGAGCATATTTTGCCCCAGATTGAGCTCCCTGAATTTACTGGTTTTTGCTTTCTGCACCTCAGAAGCCAGTTCTGTCATAGAATCACAAAAAAATAGAGGTCAAGACTGTCTAAGTAGCCTCCTCTTGTCCAGAGCAGCCACAGATTGCATGCACCAGTTAAACCTGCCCACTGCAACAGGTTCAGGCTCTTCCCTAAGCAAGAGCCACACACCCGCCTACATCATCTCACCTCACTTTGTCCCCACATGATACACAAAATTCATGGCACATATTTGTTGCTGTTCAGGTTAGACTGAACTGTTGGGATCACAGTAAGTCCTCCAACTTCTCCAGGGCTTCAGGAGTCAGGTCCCACTACCCAAAACCTTCTCTCCTGCTGGGCTGCATCAGCCTGCGCACTCCTGCTCTGGACTGGTTGCCAGCAGATGGCAATCCCTCCCTGCAGTCCCAGGCAGCCAGGCCAGCCTGTGCCTCAGGCAGAGAGTGTTTGGAAAAAATAGATCTGAATGATTAAAAAAAATACAAATTAATTACTTATATAATGCATTATATTACATATTATTTCCATAGTATAAATATTATTTTGTGCTGGATTTTTGGACACAAACCTCTCCTCTTAGGATACAGAGCCTACAGAAGGAAAATAAAGAGCCAGCTCTCCCTTCCTCTCTCACCCACCTATACACACAGAGACACGCTCTTGGCAAGGTTTTGTTTCTCAAACGCTTGAGGAATGGTTCCTCTTCCATTCTCTCAATGCTATATCATAGTCACAGACATCAGAAAATAATTGCAAATAATCACCACATGAGAAAAGATCCCAATTTAATCAACATCTGGAAGACAGCTCTTTCTGCAGCAGCCCTGCCCTGGAAAATGTTTCCATGATCTACATTGCTGTTACACTTCAATTAACCCCTCCCCTGGTTTTATGTAAACAAATAAATGACAGAACTCACCTGTCTTTCCTCAAAGAATCAGCATGTTTTGCAACACATCCTGAATGACAAAGGATGTCACAAGGAGAATTTTGCCAAAATTGCTGTTCTTTTTTGCTATTTTTAATCCATTTACGTACGCTTCCCTGCTAGCACAGAGTAAATGTTGCATATGGTCAAACATATGGGATACATACGATGACAGCATGTTGCATCCACTGCAACACCAACCATTTAACCATTAGTTTAACACAGAGATAACTTAGTTTTATTAAGATAACCAATTAGCAGTTGCTTAAGCCGAGGCTTAAGACACTCACTGTGTTGAGCGGGGACTGCAGTCCAGAAGACCACACATCTGGGGAGGGAACTAGATGTGAATATGCTTCTCCTACCAAAAAAAAAAATTATTAATATATTGTTTAATAGGTTATTCTACTGTGTTCTATACATTTATATACAATCAAGTAAATATTCCTGATGCTAATGGAAGTGGTAGCAGTGGCACAGACTAGAGAAGCAGAATAATTTGGCTTCACCTTGCCAGTGAAGGCAGACAGGTTTATAAAATCCTCATCCAAAATATAAAAGGCCAGTGGTCATTTTTGTGAGGCCTGCCTCACACACAGAAACTCGCCACTTTAATTACTCCAGTTTAAGCTAATTGCTGCAAAATGCAGAAATTCTTAGTTCGGGAAAAGGTTTTCCTCAGGTTCAGTTTATTTTTGTTTCATTCACACTAAACTGAAATGGGCTGTCTTTAAACCTCACAAAGAGCATGTTATCTTCTGTAATGGCTTTACTGCTTAAAATCACACTGTAAGTAACGAGGCACACAGATAAGCCCAAAGGCCAGGACAAAAAGGAAAAGAAGATACTTTTGAAGATTTTTATTGGAGGATAATCTCTAAAAATAGCCTTTTAATAAGTTATCTTGACAGTTAAATTTAAAGCAAAATCCATGAAGAGAGCAAATATGGGCTGCATTCAGTGTGTGTAACAAAAGAACCCTTCTGGGGGTGTATATAGATTATATATATATCATCTATACTAGGTTATATTATTGACAGATAACAAGAAGTTCATGTTGTGAGTGTACCTCAGAATTACTAATTTATTTTTATCTGAGCAAATGCCTTTGCTGGTTCAGCAGGTGCTCTGAACTAGTTAATTTTTCTAATGAAAAGGTTCAAAATCACCTAACGTGTTAAAGTCAAAATACTCCATGTGTTACACGAACAATTAGAAGCATCACCAACTGCCAGCAATAGTTTAGAACACAGTAAAACCCCAAATGAAGCACAAATTCACTTACTTTGCCTCTCCAGAGGAACTGATGCTGCTGATAGTTGATTCAAGTATGTTCTGTGAATACTATCATCTATCCTGCGAATAAATTATTCATGCAAAACAAGAATTGTAAACTTCCAATGAGTATTTTTATATGAGCAGATGCATGGGAATAAAATAAATAGTTTAATTTCAAAATATTTTGAATTTCTCAAACATTCCCTAAATGGACTTGATTTTTTTTCCCTGGTAGCTATTTCTGAACAAGCAACGCAAAGTTTAAGTGCTGTCAAACGTCAAAGGATGTTTTCTTCTAAATGGATGCTAATTAGATTAGCAGCACAGGTAATTACATTGACTTTAGATTCTGTATGTATTATGTGAGATTCAAACAGAGAATTAACATTCAGTGTCATGTGTTATATTTAATCATTGGACATTAGGAAGCATTTCTTCTCAGCAAGGGTCATTAGCCATTGGAAGGGGCTGCCCAGGGAGGTGGTGGAGTCACCATCTCTGGAGGGGTTTAAGACAAGACTGGACATGGCACTTAGTGCCCTGGTCTAGTTGCCATGGTGGTGTCAGGGCAATGGTTGGACTCGATGAGCCCAGAGGGCTCTTCCAACCTGGTTGATTCAGTGATTCTGTAATACAGAAAGATATAACATATATTTCTTAATTGTGTGAAGTTATTACATTAAGGATCTATAACGTACGGATCATTTCCTTGATCACTCTTCCCACAGCTCCTTTGCCCTTGAGCTACTGAGTGTGAACCTCATGGCGCCAGGTCCTCCCGCACCTGCTGAAGACTGGTGGCCACATCCCATAACAAACACCTCATTGTACAGCCATCAGCAGGGTGGGAAGAGTTCACATGTCAGTGCAGGCTTTGGTAGCAGGGCTCTAGATACTTTTACAATAAGCTCAAGTGAATTAAATAAGATCCCAGAGACTTCCCACTAAACCACTGTCCTTCACACACAGCTTAAATTAATCTTTGGATGAGCACTGCTGTGACTGTTCCAGGAGCTAAGAACTGTCACAGAAGACGCCACCCTCTCGTCCCTGCCAACACAACTCCGCAGCAGCAGTACCCAGGAAAGGACAACTCTGCCCAGGAAGCCCATATGCTGCAGATGCAATTGTCTCCTTGGGGAAAGAACAAGGGCAGCACGAACCAGAACATTCAGGTTTTAGCCAAATCATGTCATCACCTCAAGGGTGGCAATACCGCTACGACAGCGTGAAAGAACTACTTAAAACAAAGTAGCCTCAAAACCTGCTCTTTGGCCTTTGTCCTGTGCCTGTCTATGTGCCAGCTATAGAGAGAGGGGCTTTTGTGACACCCGCTCATCTCCAACTGGCCATGTGTCATCATGTGGAAACAATGTCACTGTTTGCCTGGACATTTATGGCAGCAACAGGTGAGAAGCGCTATCCCTCTTACTCATTGTCAGGGCCACCACGGCACGAGGCCTCTTGATTGATTTTGGGGGCTAATGACTGACGTTGGGTCGTGTTTCAGGCTCGTACGCAAGACTTGTTGACATGCGGTGTATTTTTAGTTGACCTATTTTTATCTAACTTCTACATTGCCCTTATTGCTGCAAACCCCCTTGAATTTCATTCCCCACTCCAGTTCTGGCACCTTGCACCCCAGCCACTTCACTGAAACTCCACCACAAGCATGAAGTTATGTAGGTCACTAAGATCAGAGTTTTGGTCTCTTTATGCTATGCCCTGGACTCTAAAATTGGAGTGATGACATAAGAAAACCTTCATAACTGAGACACCTAAAAATATTATCCCAGAAAATGTCACGCTGGCTGCACTGGCACCCGGGACTCGGGAGCTGGAGCAGTTGCAATGCGAGCTGTGATGGCACGGCACATCCATGTTCCTGCCTGTCCCATGACAGTGCTGCGTGACACCGCGGCACACGAGCAGCTCCACAGGGCTCCAGTAACGCCCAGTTGCTCTTCTTGAAGCGCTGTTGAAATGTCAATGCAAGATATGATTTATGTACCTGTACATTTGTAAGACAGCCCAGCCTCATGCCATAGAGGGCGAAAAAAACGTATGGAGGCAGCAACTGAAGCTTCCATTGCACCAAGATTGCAGAGTAAAGTGTGAAATCACCTCCGAGCTGAATGGCAACTTTCTGGAGAGTACCCAAGCACCAAAAGCTCTGGCACTGCACTGGCAACCTACATAGTTCCTTTATTGACATTTCAAAGCCTATCAGCTGCTTTGAGGAGGCTAGAGGCAACTTTGGCCAAAAAGCTTGGACAATTCTCTTCAGGCTAGTAAATGATACTGATAGAAGGAGCTATTTTTGGAGTTCTTGACTAACTTTCATGAACAGTACAGGAGAGCCTAGGCTTTAAACCACAACTATTTCTGTTCATTCTGGTAAATCATTTATTTGCTTCCTTTTGTGGCTGGGAGGAAGAGCTCTCCCCCTGTTCATCTGGGTATAGCACCAAGCTCATCACAACAGCATCTGACCACAGTAATACCCAACCACAGGGTATCAGTCTATTGGCAACCCTACCAGTTACAACTCCCCGACACATCAAATAAACAGCCTCCTCTTTAGATACTGCACCTGGAAACACATTTTAGAATTTAGCATGAGATAATATTAACAAATTCCCAGTATTGCACTTATCCCTTATTTAAAAGGCTTAAGATATTATATCCCATTCTCCTTGTATAAACCAATTCAAGTTATATAATGTATGTGGATTTACTCTGACCCGATTCCAGATGGCAATATATTATTAAGCCAAGGCTGTACAATTGCAATTCGGTGGAAAACAGGTCAGGATTTTATTACATGTCAAAACTCTCCAACGGTCCTGAATATTTCAAATTAAAAAGGCAAGCAGAAAATAACCCTGGTGTTGGAATGATCCTGTTGCATTACCTTGCTCATGAATTTATATTGGGTGCATATTTTAACAGCTCTTTTGCTACTTGTCAACATCCGTACGTGCAGTTTGTTACGACAAATCGTGGGACAAACCAGGGCTGGGAGTGTACAGATACAAGAGGGGGGCAGCAGTGGTAGCTCCTGCTCTCCCCACAAAGTGGAAGAGCTTCAGCTCAGATCACGCAATGAAAAGACAGGTGAGGTGAAGGAGGAGCAGAAAGGCAAAGGGATGCAGACCAAGATCTTCCATGCAATGGGCTTGAAGGCTTGCTGGTACCGACCTCGTCTCCAGGCAGGACATTGGAGGCCGACTGTCAGGCAGATGGACAGTTCTCAAAGTTCATTAAAAAAGAGAAGAGATCTCTGGAGCAAAACAGGCTTCCTTCCAGCAATCTGAGGAGCAGAGTTGCCTTTTCACTCTCTATCAACATCTCCTTTGAACCAAAAAGCATGCAGAAAGTCAGACTCCTAATTTCCCCTGCCAACTCAGGGCCAGTCCTCAAGAAACCCATCAAATCCATTAATTTCCAGTCTCATCCTTCTCTTCATGCATGATGTCAATGCCACCCGTGAACTGTATTAGTGGGCTGCTTGTTTGGACAGATTTAGTTTGTCTCACGCTATTACACTGCTCAGCTGCTTCCTGGCCTATATTAATCCTCTCTATATTATTTTTCTAGCATAATTAGTGCTGTTAACTAATTTGCTGTTAACAGCTGTTTACAAGTTCATTGAAGGAGATAACTACGAAGAGTCTCTTTGAATCTCCACTGCCAATTTTAACATATATCAAAGAATGTCTAATAAGCCATATTAGTCATTGAAATCAATCAGCATATTGGTGCTTCTCTAATTTTTTCTCTTTGGGGGAAAATATCATTATAATGACATAGATCTTAAATTAAATACAGATCTTAAATTAAGGAACTATCTTTCACCAAAGAATATATCCCCAAGCTATATATGGTAGCTGACATTTATGTTCTCATATGCATATCCATTAGTTTCACTGAATTATTCTTACTGGCCTATTTTTGAATGATTTTGATATATCCTGCACCTGCGATTGCTCCCCTACAACATTTGTAGTATTGCTTTAAGGCAAGAAAAAGGACTTTTTTTTCACTATGCTGCAAGGTTGATCATCTAATGCAAAAAAAATAATGAAAGCACACACAACTTGAACCACTGTCACTCCTAGTTCCAGTAGGCAGTGGAACGTATTAGAGAAAGGACCACATTGTCTCATATTATCTAACAAGGTAAGGAGATGCCAAACATCATATACCCTGTTTTATGCAAGCTGACAGCATCAGAATCACAGAATCAATGAGGTTGGAAGAGCCCTCTGGGCTCATCGAGTCCAACCATTGCCCTGACACCACCATGGCAACTAGACCAGGGCACTAAGTGCCATGTCCAGGCTTCTCTTAAACCCCTCCAGAGATGGTGACTCCACCACCTCCCTGGGCAGCCCCTTCCAATGGCTAATGACCCTTGCTGAGAAGAAATGCTTCCTAATGTCCAACCTGAACCTCCCCTGGCCAAGCTTGAGGCTGTGTCCTCTTGTCCTATCACTAGTTGCCCGGGAGAAGAGGCCGACTCCCACTGCGCTACAACCTCCCTTCAGGTAGTTGTAGACTGCACTAAGGTCACCTCTGAGCCTCCTCTTCTCCAGCAGCTAATTTTTGTGTCTTCTCTCCAAAGCTCCAGCAGGCAAGCCCAGGGCCCTGGTATCAGGGGCAGGTAAAGGGAGTTACTCTGTGTCACATTTTAGGGGAACACTGAGACTGAGCTGCTCTGCTACAGAAACCACCTGAAAGTACCGTTCTGTCCCAAACAGAAGACAAGGCTGTTCAGAACCAAAGGGGTTCTGGGTACCTGCTGTTTTGGGCTGAGTTCCATGGGAAGGAAGGAAGACAAAGCTCAGTCAGGGACAGAGGCAGATGCAGAGACAAGAAGCAGCTGGAGGAGCAGCCGTGCTTGGCCCGGTGGGAGAGGACTCCGTAGGAGAAGGGCTGGATGAAAGAGTGATGAGTAAGAACTGTCCGCCACTTCGTGTATTCTGGCTAACAGAGCAATGGCATCGCACCAAAGAGGCATCAATATACCCGATACCGTCACGGATTTTTATTGTTTAGGGGAACAGCCTGCTAGACCTGCTTTCCCCCAGTTCTGGCAAGCTACCCAGCTCAGAAATGAGACATGACTGTCCCAAGCGGGAGCGAAACAGCATCAAGCCATGCCTCGCCTTTCTCAGGACAGGGCGAGGAGTTCTTCCACACAGTGTGGGTCTTCTCAGCAATGGTGGGACACTCAACTCCCACACCGAGGTTATGCCAGGCAGGAAAATGTACAAAATACCTCAAGGCAGCAAAAGAAAGATTTGAGTAGCTCAGCACACTGCAATTCTATCACAACAGCAGTACTTCATCGTGGGAAGTTCGATGATACAGACTTTTCTATCCCTATCCAACAGTTCATGGATTCAAATATATATAACGAACAATACATTTTCCACCATGTTCTTTCCACCTCCTCAGTTACTGGCATTTCCAGGCACAGGTCCTCCTGCCTGTCTGACACAGAGCTGCCCTACCTGCTGGTTTTATTGGCACATACCTTTCATGCTCAGAGCGGCTGTGGTAGGGGGGCTTTTGAGAGCTAGCCTTTGTTTTCAAATGCAGATTCATTCATGTTTATTCCACTGAATTTTAATTTGAAGTACAACATTCTGCATATGCCACTCTGATTCTTTTTTCCAGAAAGTTAAAAGATTTGACAAGGAGCCAAGAGACAGAAATGTCTGAGCTAGTTCCTACTGCACCTAGAGAGCTTCTGCTTTGCTTTACAAAGCTCCTGGTCTCCACAGTTACAAAAAAGTTGAAAAATAATGATCAAGTGTTACCTTAAATGCTCCCATCCAGAATGAAAAAATAAAATTGCTCAGAAACTCCCAGTGTGACAGCCCGCTGGAGCGTGACTCTGCTTCTTTCCACTCCTGCAGGCTGACTCCATCCCTCTCCGGATTAGGTGATGCTGGACACTCCCCACCTTGCTCTGGGCAGAGCGAGGATTCGACATATCTCTGTGGCAGCCCAGGATGCAGATTACACTCCTATGCATGTGCTGATCTTATGAGGTTTTAATAGACATTGTTTGCCTCCTTTGGCTGCCTCAAGCCACAGAGCTGCCAACTTCAAATTCACACCTACCCTAATGCCATTAGCTAGCACAGGCCCAGGCACTGCTGCCACCCCTGCCCTCCCTGCTGTCCTTGTTCAGATCAACAACCTGGCAGCTGGGTCCTCCCTGCAGCCAGCCACCACCCCGGGCACCCCACACCCTTGTTCTGTGCTTGGGTGGAGTAAAAAGCCCAGACAATTCACACCTCTCTGAGGGGCAAAGAGGGACATAAGCTAAGGGACCAGTTTCAATGCCCCAATAAAGCCCTCTGTCAAAACCAGAACTGGAGGCTGTGATCTGTTCATCAGGCTGATCAAAGAGAAGGTAAGATACATGCCATGGAACACCAAAGCCGCCCTGCAGCTTGCTCCAATACAGATGAAATTTTGGTTTCATTTATAAAAGGGCAAAGAACAAAGTCTCTGACTCAGACAAAAAAAAAACCCAAAACAACCACTAAATAAACCAACCCACACAACAACAAAAACAACACCCAAATCCCAAAACATTTCAGAGAGACACCAGTTGTGCCCCACAACTGCTTGCTCTCCCAGCTGTCCTGGGCAGCAGGAGCTGCGATGAAGCCTGGACAGGAAGAGACACCCTGGGGGAACTGCCACCAGAAGTGTCCTGCCAGAAGCCAGCAGCTTTATGTGTACCACCAAGTACATTTTGTCACTGGCTCTTCAAGATGCTAGCTGAATGCTTTGGCAGATCGTTTTTGTTGTCCTAGTTGCTGATGAACAGGTATGTTAAGTCTTGACAACATAATAAATTAATAAATTCACCAGTGCAAAGTGACACAGGCGAGGGCTGCCACATAGAGAGGCCAGTGCCAAAAAAAAAGCCTCAGATGTGGTCTTTTCCAGCAGGATGTTTCTGGCTGAAGGGGAAATATGACTGGAAAACAGCTTCCTGTATTATTTTTCTAAAATCAAACAGAAGTTGTTCAATAACTGTTCGGTTTGGGTTTTTTAGCTCAGTAGCCTGTCTCACAACGCAAGTATTACAGAACACTTTCTACAACTTTTCCTCTATAGTTTAGAAGAGCAAAAAGGAGAGGAACCATGACAAAGACAACAGAGGAGAAATTCTAAACAAATGTTGACGCCAGGGAATATATGACTTCACTAAATCTTCCAAACCTGACACCTGTAAGTATCTCCAAATAGCTCTATTAAATACGTAGAGGTTTGAACCAGTCCCATGGGAATGAAAGGAGCCATTTCAGTTTAGAGCAGCTAAGAATATCATTCAGGCTGGCACTGACAGGCAAGTAAAAATCCCAAACTACAGAAGGCACCAGAATGACAACACAGTTGCTGACAGAAGCTTGTTCTGCAAGGATGTGATAGGCCCTGCCAGCGTCTGCAGCAACGACGTCTGACAGCTGACAGAGCTTAAATCTGCTGTACAAGAGTCACACAGCTGGATCCATCCTTAGTGCCTGAGCAAGCACCTTATTAACCTTTAATGAATGTATGTTTGGCAGCTATTTAGTTACTCTGCCCGGTTCCATCAAGGCGTTAGCGTTGCTCGGGGAGCCAGGTTAGACCCCAAGCAGTTTCTGTCAACATCCTACCACGCTTCTGCTGTTGCTTCATCCCATTCCACCGCCGGACCTTTCAGCGTGGCTTTGAATACCTTTAAGCTCATTTCTACCCAAGAAGCAAGCAGAGAGGTTTGACAGCGATGGGAGATGGCTTCACCACTATGGAAGAGAGCAGCAATAGGCAGGATTTGTTACTGAATTGGTTTTAGTCAAACCATTATTTACTTATGCATGATTATTGAAATATCATGATAACCAATTTGGACTTCCCAATTATTTCTCCAGAGAAGGTCTCTCCTCCACAGGAGGAACAGGAACACAACCTCTTACCAGCTCTCAGTTTTCACACACCCCAGCAGAATCTGATGGCGACCTTTGGGTTTTGTTGAAGAGACCATTCAATCAACTATCCTCTTGCCCAGCAACCTCTGATGGAACAGGATAAACAACTGTAGAATATTATTAGGGATATATACTTATCCCTTTAATTTTCTCTAGTATTTGTTCATTTTTCCACACCAGTGCTTCCAAGAAAGGTATTCCCACTACAACAGCAGTGATTTTTATTGGAAAGTGATCAGGTTAATTTGTCTATTTTTGAAAAAAACATGTTTAAATTGATACCTTCTTACATGCTTTTCTTTCATGGCTTTTCCCAGCAATGTTCTCCTCTCCATATCATTGTGTGATGAACCAAGCTGCAGACAACATTTGATCCATGCAGACTACAACAAATCATGTTTGCACGGGGCCAGATAGCCAGATTTTTCACCACTACACACAACACAACAAAACCTGGCTGCTTGGGGCCAGACGGTCAATTACCTAAATTGAGTTCTAAGTAGTTATTAACAGATCTTCTATTTATCTTTCCTTCTCAGTTTCAGATTTCTCCAAAATCTTTCCCCATGTGTGAGACCAGGCGATTTGTATGCACCGGCTGTGCAACTGCACAGATGGATCTGACAGCAATGCCATATTCTTCCACAAAAATGACAGGATAATAAGTGGAGATCTTGTTAAACTTGGCTACTGTTAACATAACTGCTTGTTTACCAATATTTCACAGCAAGTCAGACTTACTGACAGCGCTTTACTTGCCAGTCGATGAATGTATTGGCAGCTGCTTTTTCTTAGGCTTAAAGAAATAAAGAGGAGAAACAACAGGACTTTCTAGAGGTAGTCTGGCTTTTTTTTTTTTTTTTTTTCAATATTTCAACTGTCATTGATCAGTATTTGGAATCAAATATACACAGAGAAGCAATTCAGACCAAAATCACAAGACCAAACCACTTGGTTTGAGCCACTATCCATCATCTTTGAATGGTCATGGAGAACAGGAGAGCTTCCTGAGGACTGGAGGAAGGCCAATGTCACTCCAGTCTTCAAAAGGAGCAAGAAGGAGGACCCAGGAATCTACAGGCCTGTCAGCCTCACCTCCATCCCTGGAAAGGTGCTGGAACAGCTCATTCTGGATGTCATCTCTAAGCATGTGCAGGAAAAGAAGGTTATCAGGAGTAATCAACACGAATTCACCAAGGGGAAATCACGCTTGACCAATCTGATGGCCTTCTATGATGGCGTGACTGCCTGGATAGATGAGGGGAGAGCAGTGGATGTTGTCTGCCTTGACTTCAGCAAGGCTTTTGACACCGTGTCCCACAACATCCTCATAGGAAAGCTCAGCAAGCGTGGGCTAGATGAGTGGACAGTGAGGTGGACTGAGAACTGGCTGAACAGCAGAGCTCAGAGGGTTGTGATCAGCAGTGCAGAGTCTAGTTGGAGGCCTGTAGCTAGCGGTGTTCCCCAGGGGTCAGTGCTGGGCCCAGTCCTGTTTAACTTATTCATCAATGACCTGGATAAGACTGTACCCTCAGCAAGTTTGCTGATGACACATAACTGGGAGGGGTGGCTGATACACCAGCAGGCTGTGCTGCCACTCAGCGAGACCTGGCCAGGCTGGAGAGGTGGGCAGAGAGGAACCTCATGAAGTTCAACAAAGGCAAGTGTAGGGTCCTGCACCTGGGGAGGAATAACCCCATGCATTACAAGTCATTAGAGAGTAATAAATCTGTATCATGCCAACAACAGTTTTCTTGCCACTGTCGCATCCTTCTTTACTTTATAGGGATAATTACCTACAAACTTTCTTTTTGGAAATCCAAAAGGAGGAAGAGAGACTGTTGGAGACCTCACCAACACCTATCTGGAATACCACGAGACACCTTGGAGGCTGATGGAGCCTGGGGCTGCCAGGCTGATATGAAGCTGACCCCCTTGACAAAGGATTTGCTGTACATGCAGCTCCCAAGCTACTGAACCACTTAGAATTACCCAGCAAAGTTTTGTTTGGCAGAAGCCATAAGTCCTTCTAGAACATTCAGCAGCTGCAGTCTCTGCACTGAGCGTTGAGCCTCGCACGGCTCTAATAGACCAGAAACCCAGAACTGCCTTGCTTACAGCATTGTTTTCTATAAGTCATACCAGCACTTTCTCCACAATTCTTTCACTTTAAAACAAATGAAAATATATTTGATGTGTAAGACCAACAACTAAGAGTTTTGGTCTAATTTATACTGTTACATAGCTCAAACAAAACACATGAAGTTATTCCTTGTTTAGAGATTCGCATTCAGAAGCAGAAGTCCGTCATGGCTTGTATTTATCCATCCTGCTAAGCATTTAGCATCTCTATGAAGTGCAACAGAAGGTGCTGCCAAAACCATCGAAGAGAGAGAAACCATTTCATTTGGCACTGGACTGAACCTTTCTGCATGACTCCCAGCAAAGACCTACAGCAGAGAAGGGCTTGCAGCCTACTGGTCTGATAATGTATGAACTTGAATTACTGGCAAAAGAAACACACCCTTTCACATCTTTTGAGTAAAAAAAGAAGTGCTTTTCAGCAAGGAAATAAAAGGGACAATTTACTGGACATGTGTGCATCAGGCCCTCTCCCTTCCCTCCTGCTGCCAAGTCTAGCAGTATTCCTGCTCAAAGCTGGCTCAGTGCTGTGCTTGGCACGGAGACACCGAGCATGGAGACCAGAGGCAAAGGAGCCTGCTGAGGATTTATCTTTCAAATTAAAAACTATATTAATGAGTAAATCTTGGTTTATCTCATGAAAGCGCACATTGGCTTCACAGAAGTCCAGTGAGATGGAATTCCTCTGCAACCTCCTCTCACACTGTTGTGGACAGGGAAGGATTCCACTGCAACAAAGGTCTCACGGCTCCAGTGTTCCCACCACTCAAACACGGGGTAAGTCAATGCAGCAGTTTGAACTCTCAATCACGTGGCTTTACTTACATGGCCCCGAGATATTTTTCTCTTTGTCCCCTTTACCCCTTGAAGGATGCTGGCAGCCTTAGCCCAAACTGCTCTCAGATCTGTTTTTTTATTCCATTAGCAGATTCCCTGTGTTCGCTTCAACCTTTCTACTCGAGGACAAGATCTCTGGAGAACAGCAGAGACTTTCTGGTGGCATTACACTTCATCTGGTGAGATAACACAACAGGTTCCCTCTGCTCGTGCTTCGTAATACCCTCAAACACCGCACACTTTGTGTGTGTGCAGGACTAAGAGTGACTACTACACTGTGACTACTGGCTCCACGCTCCAGCTTTAGAAAGCTAACGAGCACCCAATTAAAACCAGCCACCTCACGCACCCTGTGTGTACAGCCAGGGACTGAAGCCTCCTCCACAGGGCAACACGCATCCAAGTGGGCTGAACCTTTGCCCACTGACTACACTGATCAAATCAGAAAATCCTAATGATTATCTGCCAGGATTAGGAATGCAGCTGATTAACGAGAAAGCCTCATTTTATGCAAACGCCATGCATAACTAGGTTCTCACTCAGGCTAGAGGAAAAAAGTGGAAGTGCAAGTCAATATAGCTACTATTTATTTAAATGAATTCAAAACAGCACATGTGCCCTCACCCTTAAGAAGACTAGGCATATATTTTAAATATTTAACACCCAAGTCCCAAGCCAAAATAAATACAAGGGTATTAGTTACCATCTTCCTTACTCAGCATCTTCAAGAACCCAAATTTAGCACTTGATTGTATTCCCCTTATTCTGCCGAACTCTGCCCTGAAAGAGAATCGACTTGGATGCAACTAAATTTTCATTTTACTGAAAAAATATTATTAGTGCTGAAAATAAAAGTCAAATTAACATCAGTTGCAGACACTCTGCAATTCTCTATATTCTGTTTTCTCAGCAGTGTTAGTTTTCAGAACTGCTCCACTGAATTTAAAAGTGTCACTTTAGAATAATACATCCTGAACTGAAATAAGATTTTGGCTATAAACGTTTAAGATGTGAAGCACTAAATTAAAAGAAAGGATCCACTTTTAAAAGCCCGTAAGTCAAATGAGCGCTTGAAAACTAAGCATGAATTAATCATCTGCTTCAAGACAGCTGTTTCCCTGAAAAACGTCCTTCCTTAAGACTATTATTCCTTAAAAAGGGGATCACATAAATACTGTCTGACTTTACTGACAAACTTAAGCCTGTATCCAGATGTACTTAAATTAACCACCCAACTAATGCAGGAGTGCTTCGTCCGAGCTGGGGAACTTCCCTCCCCATCTGCTCAGAACCAGCGAGGTGCTCTTGATGGTCTCACAGAGGTGTTCCAGACCCCCACTGGCCTAGACCCAAAGGTTTGGGCTGTTGGACACCAGAGTTCCCACTCATGGTGTCATTTTGTGCACAGCCACGTTCCCTGCAAGCTGGGATTAGATCTCACTGGTTTGAATATGAAGGAACTATTCCCATATCATTATAAAGCCTGAAACTGAAGCTCATACTGTTTTTTAAACGCACCCACCAGGAAAAACAGGATTTATCTTTATTTGCAAGCGCTCAGCAAAGCAACTCATACAAATTTAGTCAATTCTTAGACCATTTTCACCACTCCTTACCCCTGTGTCTTCCCTGTACGTGCATATAAATAAACCAAAGCAGCAAAGGCAGGCAGGCAGCCAATGTGACTCCACTTACAAAGAGGCTGATCACACTCCCCAGGCTGGATCTGGACCCTGTAATACTGTTAGGGCTGCAGCAGTGACTGGGTCAAGTCATACCCAAAGACAAGTCCCTGCTGCGAAGGGTTTACATACTAAAAGACCAACTGTTCCATAAGCAAAGGACTAATAAAGCCACTGCAAGAGCTACAGCTGCCCTCCCTCCTGCTTCCACGACCCCTTCTTGTACAAATACATACTTCTCCATCTGACATGGAAGTATTTGTGAACAGACAGCACAAGAAGGCGAGGTAACTCAGCTGGAAGCTGTACCGGGACTGCAAATTCTCCCATTTGCTCCATGGCTACACCAGATACTAAATTTACATACTAAATAATACATTTCAAGTCCTATGTTTCTTTACAATGAAAAAAAAAAACAACAACTCATGCTCAACTAGGCCAGTGCAGGCACTGCCCACTTTCATTTGTTTCTCTCTCGATCAACACAGGACTTTAAAAGATTATCTCTGATAGAAATTCAATTTATTTCTCCTTCTGCATGTCTGAGCAGATCTGTAATCAGGGTAATCACTTTGTCACACTGGCTCATACGTGTGGACTGAGGGTCTGGGACATTGTTTTCCCTGTTGCAAATAGGAACTGCATTAAAATCTTATCAAACAAATCCAAATAAGCATTGGTCCAAGAATAAAACTGACCCAACGTGCTTCTGGGGGAAATTCTGGCTGTTCTTTCTATGGCTTTCACTTTTTTTTTTAAAATGAAATGTTTCATTCTTTTACAACTTAATCTTAGTTAAGATGAGAATGGGAAACTAATGAAGAAAGCTCTCTGACCAAAACAATTCAGGATACAAAATTGTTTCTTACTAGGAGATTTATGATCCTATAATCAGTAAAATCAGGGAAGCAGGTGCCCAGAAGTGCTGCAGCAAGTCTCGGTGCCCTGTGGCACCAGCCCTCGGTGACCACAGCCACAGACGTGTGCAGGAAGAGGCACGCCAACGACCGGTCACCCTTCTGCAACGGGAGGGCAACAAAACCAGCCTGGGGCTTGTTTGCATCCACACAGCATCCATGTGTCACCTCACACTGTCCCCTCACAGTAGGAAGCTTCACAGCAGCTCATACAGGAACAGCAGTGAAGAAAAACTGAAAAAATACTTTCAAAAATACCCATCAACATATTTCCTTCTGTTTCTCACACATTCTAATGCCTGAGGTGAACTCCTTCCCCATCCCATTGCTCACATATAAATCACTCCTCTGGCTACTGCTTCACTTCTCGTTTGATACATCAGTGGTGCATCTGACTAGGCAATAAACACCTCCTCAGCCTGTTAGGATGAACAGAAGCAACAGAAAAGCTTCCCAGCAGATCTTTTCACCTCTTTGCAGTGCATTTCTATCACAACATGGGCTCCTCTGCCAAGCAGAAAGAATGTGAAATTGGATCCCGAACACTAGGAGCGTTTTGTACTGCTCTCAAAAGCAGGGGCAGTAGATATCCCAGTAAACAATCATAGAAAGGTAACTCTTCTTGCTTTTGAATTAAAAAAAAAATATAATTTCTTAAAAGTAATATTCTAATCTCATTTTTGCTGCTATTAACTGTTCTAACAGTTAACCCAGGATGTGAACCACCAGCCTTTACTAGGTGAAAATAATTGCTTATTCTCCTCTTGTGATCTTTCCTGCTAGGCAATAAATGTATGCATTAGATGAGAAAGGGTAAAAACACCTTCAGCATTCATAATATATTCCTGCTTTTAAAAATACTTGGCAAGACGTACTAGAATAGTACAGATCCTTAGTGAAGAAAACAAATTGTTTCTTCCACCTAATTTATACCTACATGCAGCTGGGATGGAAGAAAGCTTGAAAAGGAAGTTTTAGAGGAAAATAATCCCATTTTCAATTGCTATTGGAGGTATGGGAAACAAAATACTGCAGAAGTTAGGAATCTGTTAAAAAGCTTTTTTAAAAAGCTTTTCTTTTTTTTTCTTTCAAGAGAAAGAATCTGAACTGAATAACACCTTTGGTTTTGTGTTCTGTTACTTCACGACTGAGCTTCTGAAAGAAGAGCATGAAATAATCAAGAGTTATCATTTGCATCATTCTCAGTGCACTGGCTTTTCATTTTCATAAAGGTCATTCACTCTTTCGCAGAAGAGATAAATACCACCTCTTACTGTTCAGAAAGTTGCACAGGGATGAAATAAAACTAATATGTACCAATATTTAAAAGAGTAAATGCAACAAGAGAGACAGCTCTTGCCTAAGAGACTGATATAAAAATTGGGCAAAGTAATGAAAGTAATTTAAAAAAAAAAATTAAGTAAATATTTATTTAGAAAGAGTTAAAGGAGGTTAATGCAATTAATACCAAACAAAATGTGATTAAAGAAACTAGATTTACTGGACATCTTGTTTTTTATGAATTATAACAGTTCAGTCCATACAGGTGAGAGTGATGATGATGATGATGATATGTGCTCAGTGTTCCATAAAGCATTTAATCAGATGCTTCATGATATATTCTTCAAGAGACTTGAATGATACATGATCATTATGACACTTGCCGTGTTAAATTGGAAATAATTAAGGTTTGCAGAAGACGCAAAAATTTGAGGAATGTGAAATAATAAACATTTCTGAGCTGGACAGCAAGCTAAGATGGTAGCAAGGAGAAATACACACCTCAATGAATCTCAGGAGGAGAAAAATGCAAGTTGTATTTACAAAAGTAGAACTCCACCCTCTAAACAATTTTAAAAATAGTTGGGAAACATGATAGATACCCACTGACCAGATGCTTCCACTGCAATATTGCAGCCAAAAAGATTAAATGCCCTCACATTATAAATATAAACACAATCTGGTACAAATCATGTTACCTCCATGCTTTCTGCTGACATAACTGCCCCTGACATGCTGCAAGTGGTTCTGGTGCCTACAGGTCTTGAACAGCGCTGGAAACTTTATAACCTTCACAGGAGACCTCCAGGAATTAATAAAATATTTTAAAGAGAATTCACAGGTTTGATCCATGTAGAATGTCAAAGAGAAGGCTGTGACTTCACGTTTATGAGAGAGAAACTTGTGTGGTAAGAGGCCTTTCAACTGAGCAGCCAGATAAGACATAATTTCATGCTGGCCAGTGAAGCTAGAGAAACATCAACCAGAAATATTTGTTTTTAAGCACTGAGAGTAATCAGCATTGGAATAAGTTGAAGTTTGCAACAGATTCTGCACCAAAAAATCCTTCACTAGATGAATTTTCAAAAAGCTGCAGCCTTGTTCATACACAGTTTAATTAATTTTGGGGAAAGACTAAAAAATGGTCTTGTGAATGTCTGAATTGTAGATTACTGGTCTGTTCTATCCATATATCTAAAAATCCTGGCTCTATTCAATGCTGCTTATAAACTACGTACCAGATGCTCATTGAGGTTTAAAGACCAAGTTGAGTTCAGAAAGTGCTTAGATTTCTTGATAGAGTGTCCCTTCATTTTATTATCCAATACACAAGGCTACTGAAGCATTCTGAGTTTTCCAGAATTGTCCCATTCCTACTGTTATTCAGCACCACTTTTTAGCATCGCTGTATAAAGTATATTACCTCCAGGTCAGATTTTCTCTGACACTGCAATCATTTCTGCAGCACAAATTCACAATGAGACAAACTGCTCTCTATAATTTTAAGAGTATCACCTCGTTGGACCACAGCTATGTCACATCACACCAGTTCTGGACCTGTATTTACTCATACCCACCAGTGAGACCACACCATCCCCCAGATATGGGAGGATCATCACTTACCAGATGTGCCAGGCCATCTTCACGATGGGACCATCGCCACTGGAGCGCTGGATTGGCAGCATGCTTCCAGGCTTGTAAAAGCATCCCAAAGAGGCTGCCATTTCCTTCTGGAAATCGGTGGTTACAGAATCAGACTGACCCCCAGCCTGTTGTGTGGCAGTGAGTGAGCCCGGCCTCAGCAGTGGTCAGCCCATCCACTCTCACACAGCTGCTTCACAGAACGGTTAAGGGTTGGAAGGGACCTCTGGAGATCATCCAGTCCAACCCCTGCCAAAGCAGGGTCACCTAGAGCATGCTTCCTGGTGCACACACGGCAGCAGCAGCGATTTCCAGAGGCATGCACACATCAAGTATGGCATGTTTTCAAGTTTATGCCAAGGATCAGAATTTCACAGAAAAAGTGGGTGGTATTTAACCAAAACACACTGCTTTAACATGCCAAAATGTTTATATCTAATAAGGCAAATTTATCCCTAGTACAGCTCCCCTGATCAGACCTTTTAGTTATACCAGAGATGCATTTGGGCCAGTAATTAGAAACGAGACACTGCCTGCAACAGACTGGTATTAAACACTAATTACAGTTCTCATCACCACAGGAATGTACTGTTGTTTATGTCCCTTCCATTCCATGAAAGAAAAGGAAGCTCACTCAGTTAAACTAAACACTGAAGATATAATAGAAATCTTGAATAGATATAAAATCCATTGGAAGTGAGAATATAACCCGGTACAGAATGCAGTACCCTTTAAAATAATGGGTTTATACCAAGTGACTTCCCTGGAGATGATGTCTACCCATCTCCAACTCCTCTTAACCTCCCACTTAGCACACAAAAAGTACTAGTTTATAGTTTATTAGATTAACGATGTCTTTAACTTTCTGTTCCATCTTTTGTCCTTGCCCTACATTTCTACTATTTTTAAGTCCCAGATTCAGAAGTAATAGGGATACTTTTAAGCAAAGGATAAATTGTTGTTTATACAGACTCTCATCTGG
Source organism: Nyctibius grandis (assembly GCF_013368605.1). Lineage (NCBI taxonomy): Eukaryota > Metazoa > Chordata > Aves > Nyctibiiformes > Nyctibiidae > Nyctibius > Nyctibius grandis. The sequence goes on from NC_090665.1 coordinate 1,250,604, forward strand.
AAAAGAAACAGAAATTTAACTTGAGGTTTCGAGTATCTTTGACACCTGGTTATAGAACGGTTCCTAATTCTGTGAAGACCTTAATCATATACTTAACAGTAAACACAGGAATAGCCCCCGTGGCTTTAGGAATAGACATATTTTCTGACCTGGTATGCAAAGAGAACTGCACTTGGACTGGACCCTGAACCAGCTGACGGGAAAACAGAACGCAGGTTAGTCCTGGGAAGAATTCTTCACCTGCCTATTCTGCAAGGGTAGTATGGACTCAGCTCCTCTGAATCTCAAGCTCTTCCTTCCAGAGTTTGAACGTTCTCCATTTCTAGTAAATTAAGAGAGAAATGGTCAAATGGTTATCCTGTAAGTTACCACTGCTTTAATATTTGCAGTTGCTTTAATACAAAATACTAAATTTAATTCAAATGTATTATATGGAAGCAAGTGCCTTCAATCTTCAAGTTACTTCATGGGGTCATCAAGCCTTTTTGTGCAGAGGCGGCTGCTAACACCAGTATCTTCATGCTCCTGTACTCACCATTTGTGATTTCATGCATTCTTCGTGCATTGAAGACACACATTTAAAGACCAAATCCATTTCTGAGTACAGCCTATCAAAATTAAGGTTCTGCAGACTGAAAACTTCTCTTACAATACCACCTCTTCTAAACATAGTCTTCCTTACCAGTTTTCCATGTCCAAGCCCACAAAGTGTCCTACAGATTACTCAAGAACAGAAATTAATGGCAGTTGACAGAAGTACTCTGCGCCTTCTCACCTGTGCTAGATCACAACAAGACCTTTGAACATCTTCAATACTCTGACTCAAGTTCTTCAAGGCTCAGATTATCCCAACACTGAGAGGTTAGAAAGTTTTGGCACGCCCCAATGCTACATCACCAAAAAGAAACTTGGGCAAACAAAATATAATTTGAATCTCAGTGAGACAGAAAAAGCAATACTAAGCCCAGTGAGACAGGAAAAACTACTGAGCCAGATCTTCCCTCCGCTTGCCTCTACACGATAGAAATCCTGCCCTGTTTCACTAGTCGAATGTCATTTTCACACACAGAACTGTCCCCATCTGAATTAACTCCTAAAATTAAGAGGAAAGTGTAAGAGATTAAGTCATAGAGACCACTGTAATAATCTACTCTGACCTCCTGTACACACCAAATTTCTAAATTAATTCCAAACAAAGCTAGAAGCGACCTGCAAAGTCAAGATTAGTTTTTTCATCTCCTGCGACAGAGATCCTACCATTTGCTTAATTACAAGGCACTTCTAATGGCAGTTATTTCTAAAGAATGTATAGGTCCTACTAATGCAAATAAATGTATTTGGATACAGTGTGAGCATCTGTGGCACGCAGCATTCAGCAGAGCAGATCACAGCCTGCACACACCCACTTTCACTTGGAAATAGTCTCTAAACTATCACAGCAGACAAGCTACAGGCAAGTCCTAAGCTGAAATCATCTCTCTCTCAGAAAGTATCTGACACTGCAGGCACAGAGCTCCTGAACCTTCCTGAAGTTAGAGATGGCTTCAGTCACACCTTCCAAATTGTATCACAAGTACCGAGACAGAAATTCAGGTCCAAAGCCTAAGGGATTAATCCAGTATCTGGTTCTGTTCCTCCATGGAAAAACGCTTTTTATTTAGAAAATACACTGTTGTCTCCCAAGTGATGAGAACAACAGCCAGTTGTATCTGTTAGACCCTTAATGGAACAAAATGGGAATATGCAGGCAGTCAGACTTAATACACATGGCTCCCTATCCAGAAAGGAGAGAGCTCAGCTGCAGATTTCCAGCTAAGAACCATCATGTGAAATGATGGAAACTTTTCCCTTTCTGAAACCTTATTGCAAGCTCTTCACAACACAGACGTCTGCAATCACTAACTACTGTTAGTTTAAGCATAATTGTATTTGCTACAGTTTCAGTAAACATGTACCCAAGTGCTTAAAAATCTATTTTAATGATGTTTTCGAGAATAATACTCCTCTGCATTACAAAAGAGGTAAAAGGTACGTCTTTTACATATAAGAAAAAACTTACAGCGAAGGCAAAGAATATCTTAAAACCAAAATAAAGCTATGTTGTTCCCTACAGGGAAGCTTCAGGTGTCTGCGATTACTCATTCAACTCACTTTCACCATTCACAGAAAAAGATAGAGACAGTCAAAACAGTTACTCTACCATGTAAATATTCCAGTGACTGTCACCAATTTAGCAACAAAATTACAAATATACAGAAAACAGATCTGCTACTGAAGCCACACACACAACCAATAACAGAAATACACAACAAAATATGCAGAAATTAAGTGTTTTCCATCATAAATGCAGAATTACTCCCACATTCCACTCTGACCTGAAATGAGCACTCAACACAGTGACCAAAAAGGCAGACAACTGTTACTACACTCCATGGAGTGGGCAGAAGACAAATCTACACCTTATTCACCAATTTGGACTAACCCTAATTCTACAAATTGTTTGCTGTAGAATCATGGTTCATACATGGAAACATGTAAAATTAATATTATCAATTAAGTGCAAGTCAGAGTGAAAACAGTGACGCTAATGAAGAGTCTCATCCCGAGAGTGCTGCTTGCTGGGCAGAACGAGCCCTAGGTCAGCAGTCTAACCCCAAGGACGTCACCAGGAACAGAAAGCACGATGCTTAGCAGAATTTGCACAAAAGGCCAAAAGTGAGCACTAAAAATGTTTTTCCAGACAGCAGGACAGGACGTGAGGAACACAGAATACCATGGTATTCATTGCAACGTTAGGCTTGAGCACTGCTGTGCTCGACTTAAAAATGACATGCATAGCAAATGCAGAACGCTACAGATGCTGACTGCATGCACACAGTCCCCAGGCTACTGCACTTCATAGTCTCTAAATCAAAGGAATACATACATAAGGGTGGAACGTGGTTTCTATTTACACAAGCTTTGACAGGAAAGGGCACATTAAATCATGACTGCATCACTAGCATGAAATTGCATTTCTAAATAATTTAAACCCTCAAACCAGTACTTCTCGCTAAAAATCCTTCATTTCAATGAAATGGTACGTAAACATTGAAAATGTACATTTATACAATCTACAGTCTCAGCAGGAAATAGATTTCAGGCTTATCATCACTACTGGGTTCCAGCTGCAGGACAGAATCCCCCGTGTACAACTGGTCGCTGCAGCCGTAGCGCCAAGCGGCGCAAGCGCCCTCCGGTATTCCTCGGCTCTCCGCGTCCTCCCCGGGGAAGCCGTTCAGGTACCTGGCTATGTAAGAGCCTGTTGAGTGCCTGTTGACAACGTGAGGAGACGCTGAAGGCTTGTTCCGAAGGACGACCCCAGCTATGCTACTGCTGTTGGAAGATTTTTGCTTGCTGGCGGCCTCCTGCCGCCCCTTGGCACGGCTGGCGATATTCCGCACCCTGCTCTGGCTTCTGGACGAGAGTTTTCTGACCAGCGCCTTTGGGCAGTCTTCATCAATCTGCCTGGAGTACAGTGCTTGACGGCTGTCCTCCTGGTCCAGGGACACCAGCTTCCTCAGCTGCTCCGTCAGAGCATCCGTAGAATGTGGTCTCATAGTCTTCATAGCAGCAAGTTTCTTGTCTCTCATGCCCGATGAGATAAAGCTTCTACTTATGTATTGATACTTACTTTCAAAATTGCAGGAAATATCCTCTGATGTCAAGTCACCGAGGCTCTTGGATTTGCACGGGCTAGTCTGCTTGATGGCCGAAGGAGGTGGGAAAGCCAAAGGATTTGTGAGCACCGGTGAGCGGATGTCGAGCTGGGATCTCTCAGAGGTACACATGACATTTTTCTGCTTATCTGAACGATGATACAAAAAGCCAACATTTTCACACATGGGCAAAGGGAGCTGACTCCCTGCAGGCCTGGAGTTACCCAAGCAGTCCAGGGCAGCAGCACAGAGCTCAACGGTTGTGCTGTTCCCAGAGGTCCTCTCACCACCACGCCCAGGATCCTGCTTTTGCCTCAGTTTCAAAGGGGAAGCCAACTGGCTCATCTCTTCCCTTTTGTACTCACATGCAGTTACCAAGAGATCTTGAGAATCCCCATCTACTTCTACAAGGCTGCTGCTTTCTGAATTTTCACCAGTGGGGGGGTCAACAAGTGTCTCCTCAAAGATGAGGCTAGTGGAAGCAAAAGAACTGGCAGACTCAGGGGCTTCCCAGCTTGTTCCCCATTTTCGTTTGGGATTTGCATTTAGCAAAGAGAGAGGTGAGGGACAAGGACAGCGAGGCAAGTTATTCTCTACACTGTTCAACTTTTTCTGGAAAACTAATTCACTGCAGGTCTTACATTCAGAAGTTGGCGTAAGAGTTGCCTCGTGGATAATCGTGTACACGGAATACTCTGTAGTCTCGGGGCTGGAGAACATGGTAGTATCTGGAGTTGACAATAAAGGGGATTTGGTGGATTTCGTGGTAGTGAAGTTGTGCTTACAGGGACTGTTCCCACCTGCAGTAAGCACGTGTGGGTGTGTAGCTATCACACTGAAGGTCTGGTTGCTAGTGCCATGGAGGCTTGAGACTGCAGTAAGATTAGTTGGGTCGTCTGTGACATCAAACTCTCTGATCAGAGCTGAGACAGCGCTATCCATCTCGCTCTCATTCGCTAAAGACACTTCATCTATAAGGCGAGAAATGTCACTGTCTTGCATGGCCAAAGTGGAGTGCAAATCAGGAACTTCAGAGCAAATGGCAGAAGATACATCTGTCAAAGAAAGAGGTGCTGCAGTGCTTTGCTTGATCGTGTCATATTTGTGAATTTCCATCTCTCCTTTCTGAGAAAGGGAAGTCCTCACAAGAGTTATTGTCTCCTCCTTAGATCCTTTTGTATCATCTTTCTTTTTATTGTCTGCACAGTTTTTGTCATGTGTTTTTTCTGTGGAAAGTTCAAAATCAGAGTCCTGTATTAGAAGGACAGTTTCACCAGAAATACTATTTTCCTGAGAGCCTACGAGGAGATTTGTTTCAGCTACACCACTTGCCAAAACTAAATTTTCAGGTTGCTCCTGCAGAGGTGGTACTAAAGAGTCAACTGTAGTCTCCTTCTGGTCATTCTTCTTAAATTGAGATGTCAAATTTGAAGTATTTGCTGTTTTCTCAGAACATAGAAAACCATATTCTTTCAAGTTTGTTTCCTTCTCATTTGCATTGTCATCGCTGTTGGCTAAATTAAATAAGAAATATATTAGTTGCATACAATATTGTGTTCTGTTTATTAACAACTATTTTGTCCTTAGACAGACAAATGGAGAACGCAAAAGTAGGTACAGCTGTGATAAAACTTAATTATGGGGTTGTGCAGGTTTAGTACGAATTATCTGAGTGATATGAATAAATGGAAAAATACAACTGCAGGCACTTCACTGAAACTTCCTTTGAATGTCTATTACATCAAGCACGTGATGTAATATTTGTTGCAAATAATGTTAATGAGGTACCATATCATAGCTTGCACATGGTATTACCTTCAGCTGTGTTCCTATTCAGATTTGTACTATAAAGAAGCATGGCAATAAAGATAGAACAAAACAGCTCTGTTAAAAAACATCATACTTTGAAACAAGATGCATGCTTAAAAGGGCTGAGTAAAAAGCATCAAGCAGATGGACTCCAGATTGTATTTTACATGTAGTTATTGTAAACGTTACAATTTAAGGATTTCATTTTTGATCTTCTACCAGCATACTGCATTCATGAGAGCAAGATTTGGATTCTATGAAAAATACGCATTAGATATTTTCTCCACCAAATCTTCTTGTCTTTATACACCAAATCCGAGCTCCACGACTCACTCCTGCGGACCTTTTAATTAAGCAGGGACTATAGAAGTAAGCTTGACATAATATATGCTGTTCCTAATGTTTGCTAGAAATCAGGTGTCCTAGGAAGAAACAAGAGAAGCCCTGATCTTTCATTAACAGTGAACGCCCCCAGTAGATTAAGAGCTATTTTTAATGAACGTGACATTAAAAGGCTGATCTCCAAAATCTAACGAGTTCCCCAAGCTTTCCAGTGCTCCTAGGTAAGGATGGAAGAGATGTACATTTCTTTGATTTGTACAAGAACAGGGGAGAAAATGGACAGCACCCTGTCCACTGGGTGCAATTCCAACTGAGACAGTAGATATGTTTAGCCATAGTATTTCAGGAAGAAAGCTCTGTGGGACAGCCAGCCCTTTCCATTCCTCACAGCATCCTGCAATAACGAACACTGCATCTGACTAGTTCCTCCCTGATGGTGAAGCCACCTCCTGTTCTGAAATATTTGGGCTGAACTTGCTTTCTGAGAATACCCAAGCCTACTCCTGTACGTGCACAAGGCTACTTTGCACCTTTTCTTACCACGATTCAAGGTAAGTGCTTCCACAAAAAAAAAGGGCCTGAGATGCTTTTCGCTGTGTCCACCACTAAGCCTTGGATGGCCCTGCAGCACAGAGAAGGTCCCTCAGGGACAGGAGAGGACTCCATCCAGAATTTCATCTTCTTCATGTCTCACTTCTGTATGTCTAAGGTGGCCAGTCCTCCTCCCTAGGGGTTACAGAGGAAGGCTCACCGAGACTCCAATGGACAGGATCTAGTCCTCTCATAGTTAGAAGGGGCAGGATTCATGCCCTGTGACAGCTTTTTAAGTCATCTCACCAGGGCCTGTGTTTTCTGCAAAAGTTATTTTGCTACAAGTGAATACCTGTGACCTTCAAAAAGTGGGGAAGTTTCTTCCAAAATAATTTTGTGTCTTTGTCTTTAGTGTCTTTAGGAAGAAATATCTAAGAAATTATTACATCTGTTGCGAAGAACGTCTGAGCTGTATCATCTTCACAGGCTTATCTAGAGGATGTTTAAATTTAAAATACAGCATTTCAGAGTTTACTTCCTTTACTAGGAAGATCTTTTTTCCTGTCTAAAGTTTCTTCTCAGGGTTTGCTTGCTGCTTCTCCTCAGTAACTTCTTCTACAAGGCAATGTCCAAATTATCTGTTCCTTCAAAGCCACTAATATGGGCAAGTGAACACCGGTGGCTCAACAACACGTTCTATCTGTGCCTCGTAGTTCTATTTTAGGATGGCTCCTGCAGTTGCTGGAAGCTGCTGCTCTGTAGATGAAAACACTCAGAGCAGAGCAGCATTTCTGTCACCCCCCCGGCCAAGAGAGGCTCTCGGTGTGCTCTCTGCATCTTACCAAGGCAGACAGACGGTGCTTCTGGCTGTCCTGCACCCGCTGAGGAAGAGCCCTGTGGGACTAACGGCAGAAACGCTGCACTGTCAGAGCTGACCAGAAGGTGAGGACCTGGCTAGCCCTGCAGTCTCGTGGGGACAGCCTGTACGAGTGCACACACTCTTCCCAAACAAAAAACAGCATCAAAAAGCAGTATAGATGCCCTGGACTAGGGACAAGCTCAAGGTGGAGACAGCAGGAGTAATGAGTTACAGCCATTACATTCAAAGCTTCCTAGACTTATTTAAATAATCCAGTAAATTAAATATTAGGCAGGTCAAACACACTGACTTTCCTGTAGTTACGGGAATAACTGGATTTCAAAACCAGGACTATTATTGCTGAAAACACTTATATAAAAACTATTTTAAGAATTAAATTGTATTGTGTATCAATAATACAAGACCAAGATTTTATCCTAACACATGCTTTCCATATAACCTAGGCTACTTAATTTGATTAATTTAGGAGGAGAATATCAAGACTGATGGATACAAAGTCTGACCTACTTCTACCCCTTTTACATCTATCTGACAGTCTGCATTAGTCTTTACACACACTATTCCCCAAAACACAATGCTGCGTGCTGTTCTTCCTCCTTGAAAACAGAGAGAGAAAACCCACCACACCAGCAGCTCTGCTTTCAAAAGTACACAGACAGTAGCAAACCAGAAACTGATGAAGTGTAATTGAAGGTTGGTTCTTAAATTACACACAGAAATTTGGTAAGTAGTCTTTTAAGAGCACTTCCAGAAATTATTGTAATTCATTTGCCTGGTTTGGAGAGCAGACAGCTTTCCAGGGCATCACTTATCAAAGAGTTTAAGGAGCTGTTAACATACTACAATCTTCAGCATATGTAATTTTGCCCAGTATCTCTTATTTGAGTTGAGTAAAACTAGGGACTGGCATAGTGACTGCAGAACTAAGCCTTTTAAGAGACTATTTCAACTTACTACACCAAAAGTAATTTTGGAAGCATCTTACCAGATGCATTTTCTTTTCCTTTGGCATCTCGGGCAGTTTCATCTGCTGGGCACGGCAGTCCTACGAGAAGGAATTTCTCCACAGGCACAGAAGCAGGACGTGCTTGCAGACTCCGGCTCGTACGCCTTACAACTCCTTCTTTGTCTTTCAAGTCTGTTGGTTCAGATGCACTGTCCTTAATTTCAGTAGCTTCCAGAAAACCCATCTTACTTTTCTTTCTACCTTTTGCTGGTGCACTGGCTGTGCGCCGGAGGATTCGGTCGCCAATAGATCGCTTCCGCACATAGTGTCCGCTGGTCTCAGCAGAACTGTGCTTAGAGTTCTTGTTAAACAACCCTCTGAGGCCTATCAGCTGCTTACTCTGAAAGGACAAGAATAACCAGAGTTTTGAGTGAGTTCAGACCATTATGTAACGAGTACAATGAAAAGGGCTGCTTTCAGAGAACTTATGAATGATGAAGACAAAGTTAAAAATGCAGCAAAGCAAAAATTCACACCAAGCAATTCACATCTACTCTGACCAAAGAGCTATCAGCACAGGTCTCCATGAATTCATGCATGTCTCTCTCTCTCCTCATTAGGATGGCAGCCTGCCACAATTACAAGAGAGGTTTGCTCAAAGTCTCCTAATCAGAGATGACAAGGCTGGAAGAAGTGTACTGCAGTGACAGGCTACCCATTAGCTTGGAGTTTTATGCATGGGCTTCATCAAAGCAATATTCAAACGTTTCAGAGCCTGAATGAAGAATGATGTAAGTTTGGTAGCTGCAGATCATGCGATTAGGAGCCATTTGAGAAATCTGTGTGCAGCAAGTGCAAAGTGCATGCTAATGAAGTCTACCTTTGTGGCTCCTAGAAAGTGCAATATTGTGTAACTGGGATTGAGGATTAAAGGGCTCCACTGAAAGGCAAAAAAAAATGCAAATACATTTGGCTAATGTTTTCATTGCAATACAAGCAAATAAGGTAATAGTACATCAGCTGTAAATAAAATCTCTCTACAGCAAATAACTTAAAACTATTTATTAGTCTAATGTCAGTCTCTCTCAGAAACTTGACCAGATATCCTCACTCATAAGGATACAAATGTGCATTCGGCCTTTGTTTATACATTAGAAAAAATAATACAGCCCATCATTAAGGCAAGCATTAGATGAACAGGCTAAGCGATACAGAGATCAAATCTCAAAGGGTTTTTTATTTTCCCTCCTCTTCTTTTATCATTTGTCTTCCCTGTGAAGCTACTCTCTGCTATTTTTCTTGACTATTCTTTGAAGAGCACATGAGCCAAGAGCAACAGCCAAACAGGCTCCCCTACAGACTATCACCAGAACTATGTGATTCCACACACGTACCCAGATGTGTACAGGTCTTGGTATACATTGCAGATGCATTCCAAGCTGTTTACTACTGCTTTTCTTTTTACACTGGTTTAGGAGTAATGGAGTCTCCCTTGAATACTAAAACCTTGTCTTTGTGCACAAACCATGCATGAGTTGGGCACGGTCAGCGCCGTTCCCTCCACCGCCTCGACACTGTCCTCCCTGGCAGGAGGAACACTTGTGGAGGCAGGAGCAGATGAGTACATTGAAATGCTGGTCCCTGCACTGAGACAGGGATGCCAAGGGCGAGACAGACATCTAAGTGGTTTACAGAGCCGTCGTTAGATCATTCAGTGATCTAATGGGATCAGTGAGGATAAAGATAGTGGAGTTAAGGGAGGATCTGGACTATACCAAATCTCAGCCCATAGGCCTTGTCAAATATCATGTTCTGGTGCAGTTACAGTTCTCATTGTTTAGTTCTAAAATAAAATTAGTTCAACACACTGAAGAAATGTGCTTACTGTATCTAGACATTATAATTATGAAGTGCTAACAGTAAGAACGTTCCTAAGTACCTGCATGCTAAGACTAGAGTAACAGTATGTTACGCTTTCCTTGCTGAACACCTGCAAGGAACCCTCCCCACATGCTCTGAGCGACATCCTTCTGCTCCCCAAGCCCTCTGACACAAGCGTGTCTGTGCTGTTACTGCGCTGCCTCAGCTGGAGAGAGCCAAGTGTCCTACTGGTTGTGGGTGTGCTGTGAACGGGTGCCCTGGCTCAGTGCTCCTCAGAGAAAACACTATGAATAAGGAATTGCAGTTTGCTTCCTTGAGCATGCTGATGCTTAACAGTGTATGTAGATACCTATACAGACCTATAAATGAAGACATCAAGTTGAGAGCAACAGAGAATCAGACATCGTGCTTTTTCATTGCTGTATGACCTGAATAATTTGTTTAAACTTTATTACAGATCAGTTCCAGACAGCTAGGTACTGCTAATCCAATGTACAAAATGCCAGGAACCTGAGCTGTAAGAATCATTTAGAAACCACACAAATCCTGTGAGGTTCTGTGGTACGTTTAAATCCATTTTTATCACAAGAATTAAAATAAAAAAAAGAGAGATGTAAATTTCCAGATGTACCTACCTTTCCATAGATCTCATTAATGGTGATATGAACAAATATGGATGCTTCTGTCAGTCCTTCTAAGTACACGTGACGATAACCTAGGAAAACAAAAATATTGCACCACAAGTAACCAACAGTTTGCATTTTATGCACAACTGGCAATGACTATCTATAAAAGTGAAATATATACGGTAAGCCACCTTATGCCTTTAGTAAAACTTATGTTCTCACAGGTTTTCCACCAGCACAAATTGCCTCCAAGTTATAAATAAGACACCAGCAGCAATTTCCAACAGCACAGACACCCAATCTCCTTCAAGTAACGGTGAATGCACCACCTTAAGGTACCAGGAGAATTGTCCAAGCTCATACACAAAGTCTCACAAATACAGGCATATATCCTACGTTGATAACCTCATCTTCAAGTTCAAAAGTGTTTGTTCTTCAGTTAGAGCTTTAAGTCAAGAAAAACAAGTGGGACTAACCAGGCACAAGACTGCTAAAGGCCAGAGTTCTTTGTCCAACAAAGTCCCGCCCAATAGGGTCATGATCCCAAACAAGAAACCGCACCAAAGCGATTTCAGGCATGTGGATGGTAAAAGTGAGCGTTTCCTCCCAGACAGGATTAAACCCTGTAAAACAAATGGAAATTCTGGGAAACAAGTCCATAGCAAGCACTAGCCTCGATTTTCATCATGCATGGCAAGAGGCATAAGAAACAAGCAGAGCAAATACACAAATGAATACTCATTGCTCATCTAGATCTAGATGCTCTCAATCTCCATTATGCAAGTAATGACAAGTGAGAGATGTGTCTCCAGGACTGCTCTTACAAACAAAATGGTTCTGGCTGGGTAGCTGGCAGGGATACCAAGGCAAGCTGTTGTTTTGGGGAACTATGGTAGGCTAAGGATAGCCCAAACCAAACAGGAACTGTTCCCTTTTTTCCCCATGGTTTTTCAACTGCCTGTGAGAGCTGACGGCCACCTATCCTGCTGCAACAGACTATCCCACTCTGTTACTCATCTCCTTCCCATGAAGGCTGAGGTGGCAGTGAAACTGCCTAGGACATGATTTGTTTACATTTCATTTGAAGTTATACATGTATTTTATATAAATAATAAAACAAAAACAAAAACAAAAACATTTGGAACTTCTGCATAAAGGAGATTTAAGAACAATTCAGGAGAAAGATACTGTGTTGAACAGTTCTTGTCCTCCACCTCTCACTTGTCTGTCTCCCTACATCAGAAATTCTGTCTAGAAAGCAGAAGTAATTTGTTAAAATAAACTAATTTGATTTCATAAGGTAAGAAGCTTTGCAATATAGAAAGTAATAACAGATACTGAATGATTTATAATTACTTAATATTTTACTCTAAGAAGAAGAAATCACTAGATTATCTTACCATTGTCGTCAACCACCCTGGTTTGATCCTTACAGCAGTCAACAGGTAACCCAATAATTTCCACCTCAACAAAGGGATCTATTATCTATTTTTCAAAAACAAAGTATTTTAAAAGCAAGCCAATGATACAAGTGAAAGTCAATTTTTAAGGAAATTCATGCAGAGAGTTAATTTAAATTCATGTGAGAATTCAAAAACCTTTGATTCACGTGAATTTTCAAGCAGAACAACCATGGGAAATGGCTTCATGAAGTGTAAGCTGATGTATGGCTTGTTGTCGCAAGAGCTGTGGCCAGCTATGGCTAATTTGAAAAAAAGTGAAGTCACCCTCAAAATATGAAATTAATTAGTTCTTAAACATCACGCGTAGGATACAGACTGTGGGAAATGTAGTATTTAGAGACCAAAAGCTTGACAATATCTGAAATTTATAGGCGTATTTAAATAAGGAGGATGTTTCTTTGAGTCACACACTGCCATGTCACTCCAGGACCTCTCACAGAAGCATTTGCTGGTATCAGAGTATCTTACCTCTCCTCTGTCTCCTAACATTGAGTCAGGAGGCTTAGGTAGCTGCTGTCCACTGATGATTTTCAGAAGAAGTTGCTTTTTAGGAC